>NC_063173.1:49331063-49938772 GCF_023159225.1 Perognathus longimembris pacificus | reverse complement strand
AACTCATGGGGGGGAGAGGGAAAGGGGGAAGTGGGGAATCAGGGAGAAGGTAACAAAGTGTACCCACTGCCATACCTATGAAACTGTAACCCCTCTGTACATCACTTTGACAATAAATAAGTCATTATTTTAAAAAAGAAGAAAATACATATGCACAAAGATACCATTACATGACATTTCAATATGCATATACATTACAGAATGCTTGAGCTGATTTAAACATATTTACATGACCAAATATTTCTCATATTTTTCTGGTGACAGTTTTCAATATACTCTCTTCTAACATTTTGAAATGTACAGTGCATGTATAGCCGTGTACAGTCACACTGCTAGGCACACTAGAACTTACTCCTACCTAGCATGACTTACTATCCACTGACCAACCTTTTCCCACCCCACTCCCTTCCACTATTCCTAGCCACTGGTAATCACCAATCTTATCTCAACTTCTATGAGATTAAATGTTCATAAAAGTGTTTTGTTTTGTTTTGTTTATTTTTGTTGTGATGACCATGTACAAAGGAGTGACAGTTACATAGGTCAGGTAATGAGTACATTTCTTTTTTAACAGTGTCATTTCTTCACTCATTCTCTCTCAGTTTTCCTTCACAACTCCTCTCCCCTACAAGTTGTATAGTTCATTTTCAACATAGAGCAAAAGAGTTTTGTAAATGCAAAAATATTGATTGGTACTGCCTCAACTGAAAGTTGAAGGCAGATTTTTGCCTTGTGTATTTTCTAGAAATAGTGATATACCTATGCATGAGACTTCTAGTTATGTCCTAGAAATGTACACTTCACCAAATATCTAAACTGAGCCTGACAGCACATACTCAGACATACACTGTTCACTTAAGCCCAGAATCTTAGGACTTATATGCCTTTCTCTTTAGCCTTTGAAAGATTAAGTTCTTTTACATTTTATAATCTGAAGTCAACTTTTAACCTTTGAGGTCAACTTTTCACCCAGAGTTTCTTCATTGCATGTTTCACCTCTGTGTTCCTGAGGGTATAGATTAGAGGGTTTAGCATGGGTGTGATCATGGTATAAAACACAGCCACAGCTTTATCAATGGAGAACGTGGAAACTGGGCGCAGATACACAAATATACAGGGTACAAAGAATAAGATGACCACAGTGATGTGAGACACACAGGTGGAGAGAGCTTTGTGTCGGCCCTCCGAACTGTAAGATCTCAGGGTGCCTAAGATGACCATATAAGAGATCATCAAGAGAAGAAAGTTTAGCAGACAGATAAATCCACTGTTTACAGCCACAAAGAGTCCAAGGGTATGTGTGTCCATGCACACAAGTTCCAACAAAGGGTTCAAGTCACACATGAAGTGGTCTATGACATTAGGACCACAGAAGGGCAGCCAGGCTGTGAAGAGGATCTGAATGGTGGCATGGATAAAGCCACCTGCCCAGGCCACTCCCACAAGGAGGCTACACACCTGTTGGCTCATGATGACTGTGTAGTGCAGGGGTTTACAAATGGCTACATAGCGATCATAGGCCATCACTGTGAGAAGGATGATCTCGGCAGCACCAAAAAGATGTTCAGCAAAGACTTGAGTCATGCAGCCACCAAAAGAAATCGTTTTCCTCACACAAAGGGAGTCTGCTAACATTTTAGGAGTCATGGATGATGAACAGCAACCATCTAAAAGGGACAAGTAAAACAAGAAGAAGTACATGGGGGAGGCCAGGGCCCTGCTGGTGCTGATGGTAACCATGATGAGCAGGTTACCGGCCAGCGTGGCCAAGTAGACCATTAAAAACACAACAAATGAGAGTTTCTGAAGTTGCATGTTTTGGGTCAAACCCAGGAGGATGAACTCGGTGACATTATTCATCTTCACTATCTACTGATGAAAGAAATGATCACACTGAAAACAAAAGGCCATATTCACCCTCAATAAGAAGAAGTTCATTTACTGACCCATGGCTGCTCTCCTCTTTTCTTCCTGCCAGTCCTGGGGCTTGAACTCAGGGCCTGAACCTTTGTACTCAAAGCCAGCACTGTGCCACTTAAGCCACAGCTTGACTCTCAGCTTTTTTGCTGGTTAACTTAGAGATGAAGCATCACGTGGACTTTCCTGCCCAGGCTGGCTTCGAACCACAATCTTCAGATCTCAGCCTCCTGAGTAGCTAGAATTATGTGCTTTACTTTTTTTCTAGTTTTAGAAGAAGGAAAAAGAAGGTCAAACTGTCAATTGTTTCAAATTTTACATTTTATAGGCCACAATGAAGGTGTACATATATTATTTCTCATAATTTTATGATTCATTTTCAATCTTTTACAGTGAAAAAGTGAGTAATTTTTAAGGCAGAACACACATGGTATAATTCTTCAACAAAGACTACATCAAAACACAACCATATAAATACCAAGAAATGGGTACTTGCAAGAGGGGAAGGTTGGGCCAAGGGGAGGAATGTAGAAGAATGAAGGGGGAAAAGGGAGAATGCAGGCAAGAATCATTGTATATACCACAGAATTGAGAAATATAAAGAGGTGGGTCAAAGAGGGTGTGAAGATGGTGAAGTGATGACATAGTTGTCTACATAATATGCTTTGATAAAATACAAAAAAAAGAGTAGTAGAAGGGATGAATTAATATATTTTATAGAAATATCCCAATGAAACCCCTTTGTGCAACTAATTTACTGTTTTACAAAGCAGAAATATGAAAAAATTAAAAATTAAATGAAGTAATAAAAATCATGAGATTAAAAAAAGAAAATACAAAAGCATGCTTAACAGAAAGACTTCATAATTCTTTACTTTGTATTTTTGTTTTGTGAGATGTTTTGTCTATTCATTCCATTTGTTTATTTGTTAAAACCATATACCAACACATGGAAAATATATTCTTTCAAAATTTTATTCTTAGGACTAAGGAGATTTCAAGAAGAGAGTAAACCCAATTAACTATTCACATAAATGGTTGGTAGATTTCTTTTTGTACCTACAGTACTACCTAATATTATAATACATAAAATGATGTGTGTGTGTGTGTGTGAGAGAGAGAGAGAGAGAGAGAGAGAAAGAGAAGAGCAAGAGGAGGAGAACTAGAAGGGAGGGAAAGACTAAAACAAGGAAAGGAAAAACAATTAAGAGAGAAAAAAGGAATGAGAAAATATGGAAATGGAGTTACTGAAGGATAACTTGCCTTTAAGTGAGTGTATTATATCTCAAATAAGTGTTGCACTTGAAATTCAAAATTTTTATTGAACTCACTTGCTATTCATGGCCCCTTGGATTAACATCCAAGAAAATTGTGGCAAGTAAATTTCATAGATTATTCTTCCATGAAAAAAGGTAAAGAAAATGGGCTCATTTTTTGCACAGATTCATATTGAAGGTTCTGAATACCTGAATTCTTCAGTTGGTTGATTGGCAATTCAACAATACTTATAATAGACACTATCAGAATTTGCTTCAGCACAATATTGTACAACTAGAGTAACATTGATTTTCTGCTTAAAAACAAAAATAGTACTTCTAGACTCTAAAAACCTGAAGGAAGATTAAATAGAAGAAAATTACACTTCTTCAACTTACCAATGCTTACCCCATCCTGTATGTATCAGAATTCTCACTCTAGCCTGAACTTAGTCAGTAATATGTCAGTCTGTATAGTGAAATATTAAGTTTATATTTCAATGGAATTTGGATTTTGAAAAGAGCGAGAGTTCTTGGGCAGCACAGGCCCATTTCCTTTTCATAGACATCTTAATGTTTACATTTGTTTTTATCAGAACTTTGTCCAGTAGCTTGTATATTTCATAATGAAAACTAAGCCATAATTTCTGAAAGATTAAAAAAATCAGTCAATAGGCTATCATTTTTAGAGATAAAAAGAAAATCAGTCAGTAACTGTCAGCAGTTGATAAAAAAAGACCCTTTAGATGAAAAATCTCCAATTTCTGCCAAGTTCTTGCTTTGGGTATCCATGCCTAATGAAATGTCAGATATTTTAGTTCTTGGATGTCAGGCTTCTTTCTCTCAGAATTTCAACAGAATCCCAAGTCTGGCCTCAGAGTGTATCTGGGGGAGGGGGGACTTTTGAGATTAGCTCTGGTCCAGAAATCCTCATGGCACCACCGTCTCAGTTTCTTCAGCTCTCATAGTATAAATACAGAAGTTTTATCTGATGGGTACCTCGCCTCTCTGTAATTTCCTCAAGGAAATGGCAATTAATTTTAGAAGCCTTTGCCAACATGCCAAGCAAACAATCATCCCATCCCTGACTGTCCCTCTACTCAGAATAACCATTTAGACAGAGGACTCATCTAAAGAGCTGGGATTGTCTTTAAGCTGTACTTTGAATCTGAATGGTTTAGCTTGTTCTTAACAAATGTTGTATAACAATAACAATTATAGTCACTATTTAGTACTATACACTGAGCTCTGTATTAAACACATTACACACACTGGGTAGCACACAAAGAGTTATAAATGAGTAAAAAGTAATTAACTATATGGAGAACACAAATAGTATAATTCTTTAGAAAGACTAAGTCAAAGCCCAACAAAAGGAGTACTAGGGTATGGGTACTTGTCAGCAGGTGGGGTCAAGAAAAGGAGAGAAGAATGAATGGGGGGAGGTGTGAGTGGAAGGCAGATAAGAATGTATTGTGCATGCCACAGAATTGAGAAAAATAAGGGAGTCACTGGAAGACAGAGTGAAGATCTTGAAGGGATCACAAGGATCAAAATACAATGTGTGCATGAATTGCTTTGTTAAATGGAAAAAAATCAATACATAACTGAAAAATTAAGAAAATTTAGGAAAGGGGTGGGGGTGGAAAAGGTGAGAATGTTAACAGGGGTGACATTGGTCAAGAGGCACTGTATTTATGAACTGGTCTGTTGAATGGCAACTCCTTTGTGTAACTATCTAAAGAAATTTAAAAAAAAAAAAACATTGTATGGCATACCTTTTGTGAAAGATACTATTATTGCCATTTCTCAGATGATGATACTGAAGCACTAAAGCTATCCCTATACACAAAAATCAACTCAAAATAGATTAAATACTGAAATATAAGACTCAAAACTATAAAACTGCTGGAAGAAAACTTAGGGAAAATGCTTCCGATATATGTACCAACAACAGTACTGAGATATATGGTACCAAAAGCACAAATAACCAAAGTAAAAACAGATAAACTAATAATCGTCTTCTCAGAAAGAAATCAAATGGTTCATCTGAGACAAGGATCCATCTGTGAAATGTGAGGAAACATTTGCAAAATAGGTATCTGATGAGAATGAAAGTAAAATAAAAAAGAGGCAGGAACTGCTGGCTCACTGTAATCCTAGCTGCTCAGGAAACTGAGATCTGAGAGAGAACTTCTGCTCAAATCCAGCCTAGGTAGAAAAATCTGTGAGAATGGAATTTTATGCCTCTATCAGAAATAATGCATTGCCCCATTTGTAAGGAAATGGAAGGACGTGGAAAAAGTTATACTAAGGGAAGTGAGCCAGACCCAAAGAAACATGGACTCCATGGTCTCCCTTATAGGAAATAATTAGCACAAGTTTAGGCAAGTCACAGCAGAGGATCACAGGAGCCCAATAGCTATACCCTTACGAACACATAAGATAATACTAAGTGAAATGAACTCCATGTTATGGAAATGATTGTTGTAACTACTTTCAACATGCCATATGTAACTGTAGCCTCTATTATTGATGACCTTCTTGTATTGCCTTCCTGTGGTTGTACCTACACTTTCTTTGTATCTTATTTGAGTATATTGGAAACCGTGTATACTGGTATTAGAACTAGGAAATTGGAAGGGAATACCAAAATTGAGAGACACGGGGTGAAAAAAGACAAACAACTACAAAAGCAATACTTGCAAAACTGTTTGGTGTAAATGAAGTGAACAACTCATGGGGGGGAAGGAAAGGGAGAGAGGGGAGAGGGGAATGAGGGATGAGGTAACAAACAGTACAAGAAATGTACCCAATGCCTAATGTATAAAACTGTAACACCTCCGTAATTCAGTTTGATAATAAAAATGTATATATATTAAAAAAAAAAGAAAAAGCTGTGAGATTCTTTTCTCCAGTTAATCACCAAAGAAAGCCAGAACTCTGGAGCTCTGGCTCAATTTGGTAGAGTATTAGCCTTGGCTCAAGTGGCAGAGTGATAGCCTTAAGCAAAAATTTCAGGAACGTCATCCAGGCCCTGAATTCAAACCCCAGCATAAGACACAAAGCTTACAAACACATGAGTAAATAGATTAGATGGTATGTGAGTATATACAAATATGCTAGCTGAAATAAAATAGAATAATTACTTAGGCAAAATCAAAGTTCAAAAAATAAAACACCAGGAAGTAAGTAGTCAAAAGAGGTAGGGTGCAGGCAAGGGGAAAAGAGTAGATAAATGGATGCAGAAATAGGTGACATTGATCAAGATATGTTGCATTCAAAAACTGCTTTGTTAAATGGCAATTCCTTTGTGCAACTACCTAAACGTAGTATAATTTTAAAAGGGCATTTATGCAAATCTGCAAATCAATAATAAAAATCTTTTAAACAGTTGAAAATTGGTAAAATAAACCCTCAAATATCAATGGCCTTTCTCTATGCTAACGACCCGAAGACTGAGGATGAAATCAGGAAAGCAACTCTTTGCAATAGCCCCAAAAAACATAAAATACCTAGGAATAACCTTAACCAAAGAAGTGAAAGACCTCTTTGACAAGACCTTTTAAAACTTGAAAAACGAAATAAAGTCAGAACTAAGGAAATGGAAAAACCTCCCATGATCCTGGATTGGGAGGATTAATATAATCAAAATGGCAATATTGCCAAAGGCTATCTACAAATTCAATGCAATACCCATTAATATCCCAACACCATTTTTTAATGCAATAGAGGAAACAATCCAGAAATTCATATGAAACAATAAAAGACCTAGAATAGCAAAAACAATACTAAGCAAAAAGAACAGTGCTGGAGGAATTACAATACCCAACTTCAGGCTGTATTATAAAGCTATAGTAAAAAAAAAAAAAAACCAGCTTAGTATTGGCACCAGAACAGGCCTGAAGACCAATGGAACAGAATTGAAGACCCAGAAATGAACCCACAGAACTACGCATACTTAATCTTTGATAAAGTAGCTAAAAAAAATGGTTTGGAAGAAAGATAGCCTCTTTAACAAATGGTGTTGGCAAAACTGGTTCAACAGATGCAACAAATTAAAACTAGATCCTTATATATTACCCTGCACCAAAATCAATTCCAAGTGGATTAAAGACCTCGAAATCAAAACAGACACCCTGAAAACACTAAAGGAAGGAGTAGGAGAAATACTTGGGCTCCTTGATGCAGGATGGAACTTCCTTAACAAAGACACAGAAAGGCTACAAATCAAAGAAAGGTTGGACAAATGGGACTGCATCAAACTTCAGAGCTTCTGCATGGCAAAGGACATAGCTCGCAAGATAAACAGAAAGCCCACAGACTGGGAGAAGATCTTTACCGGACATTCAACAGACAAAGGCCTCATATCTAAAACATATGCAGAACTAAAAAAATTACCTTCATCCAAAACAAAACCGCAAAGAACCAATAGCCCCCTCATCAAGAGGGCTAGAGACTTAAAAAGAGACCTCTCTGATGAGGAAATGAGAATGGCCAAGAGACATATGAAAAAGTGCTCTACATCACTGGCCATAAAAGAAATGCAAATCAAAACAACATTGAGATTCCATCTCACCCCAGTAAGAATGTCATGTATCAAGAAAACTAACAATAACAATTGTTGGAGGGGATGTGGCCAAAGGGAACCCTACTTCATTGTTGGTGGGAATGTAAACTGGTTCAGCCACTCTGGCAAGCAGTATGGAGATTCCTCAGAAGGCTAAATATAGAACTCCCCTATGACCCAGCAGCCCCATTTTGGGTATCTATCCAAAAGACCACAAACAAAATCACAGTAAAGCCACCAGCCCAACAATGTTCATTGCAGCACAATTTGCCATAGCGAGAATCTGGAACCAACCCAGATGCCCTTCAGTAGACGAATGGATCAGGAAAATGTGGTACATATACACAATGGAATTTTATGCCTCTATCAGAAAGAATGACATTGCCCCATTTGTAATGAAATGGAAGGACTTGGAAAAAGTTGTACTAAGTGAAGTGAGCCAGACCCAATGAAACATGGACTCTATGGTCTCCCTTATTGGGAATAATTAGTACAGGTTTAGGCAAGTCATAGCAGAGCATCACAAGGCCCAATAGCTATACCCTTATGAACACATAAAATGATGCTAAATGAAATTAACTCCATGTTATGGAGACAATTGTCATATCACAGTTGTAACTACTTTCAACGTCTCATGTGTATCTGTAGCTTCTATTACTGATGATGTTCTTGTATCACCTTCCTGTGGTTGTACCTACACTATCTCTGTAATCTTATCTGAGTATATTGGAAACCGTGTATACTGGTATTGGAACTAGGAAATTGAAAGGAAATACCAAAATTGAGAGACACAGGGTAAAAAAAGACAACTAAAAAAGCAATACTTGCAAAACTGTTTAGTGTAAGTGAACTGAACACCTCAGAGGGGGAAAGGAAAAAGGGGAAGGGGGAGGGAGTATGAGGGACAAGGTAACAAACAGTACAAGAAACATATCCAATACCTAACGTATTAAACAGTAACCTCTCTGTACACCAGTTTGATAATAAAATTTTGGGAAAAAAAACACATAAGATAATGCTAAGTGAAATGAATTCCATGTTATGGAAACGATTGTTATATAACAGTTGGAACTACTTTCAACGTCCCATATGTATCTGTAGCTTCTATTATTGATGGTGTTCTTGTATCACCTTCCTGTGGTTGTACCTACAGTATCTCTATAATCTTATCTGAGTATATTGGAAACCGTGCATACTGGTATTAGAACTAGGAAATTGAAAGGGAATACCAAAATTGAGAGACACAGGGTAAAAAAAGACAAACAACTACAAAAGCAATACTTGTAAAACCGTTTGGTATAAGTGAACTGAACACCTCATGGGGGGAAAGGGAAAGGGGGAGGAGGGAAGGGGGTAGGAGGGACAAGGTAACAAACAGCACAAGAAATGTATCCAACTGCATGAAACTGTAACCTCTCTGTACATCAGTTTGATAATAAAAATTTGAAAAAAAAGTTGAAAATTGGCAAAGAATAACTACACATTTCACGAAAAAGGTATGAAATGTCTAACAGTTATATGTAGTATTGTTAAGATAGTAGAAATAGCTATCAAACTTTAATGAACCATCTCACATCTACACAGATGGTTGTATCTACAAAAAGATAAAGGAAGAAAATGTCGGTGAGGATGTGGGAAAAAAGGAATACAATACACTGTTAATGGATGTAAGAATCTTTAGAACTATTATGGCAAACAAAATGGAAATATATTTAACTTTCTCCAAAAACATTTCTTTTACTTTTTAATCTATGAGTTTATGATCCAGCAATTCAACTTTGAGTGCACACTGCAAAGCTTATGAACCACTTACAGAGATACTTTTAATCAGATATTACTTAACAGCATTATTTATAATACACAAGGTATAGAAGCAATGTTCTCATCCACCAATGGAAGAATGAACTGATAAGCATAAGTCTGTGTACTGTGTTGGAAATGAAGTATACAACTAGCGGGGTGAGGTTTGGGAGGGAAAAACTTGGAGAAAAGGAAACAAGAGGTAACACTGTTCAAAAAGAAATGTATAGACTTCTGGGAAGATGGCAGAGGAACAGCAGAGCCCTAGCTAAACTCCCTCTGACATCCCAGATTTACCACTCCAGAGAAACTTTTACTTCTACAAAGACAGCCCAAGTAAGTTATAACAGTATAGGGATTCTGGTCAGAAAGGAAAAATCGACTTTGCTGGCCTGAAAACACAGATTTGAGCTCTGGGCAGTGTCCCACTGCCGCGCCAGAGCCAGCACCAGCACAGCGCCTGGCACTCCATGCACCTAAAGCACTCAATGGCGACCAGGAAGAAATCCTCCAGATGGTGGCAGACAGACACGGATCTCAGGCTAAGCACAGATGGGCCGAAATCACAAAGAAAGCATGAGTACCCCACAAAAGACATTCTCACTCATGCCCACAGAGCAGCATCTGCAAGATAGCCCTTCCCCCATCACCAGAGGGAAGCACCATCTTTGACGCCGGCATAGACCAGGCCAGAGAAGACCGAACTAAAGCTGGCCAGGGGAAAGTGAGGACAAAGGGGCCATCTTTGAAAAGGGCAAGAGTAAATGAATGGTGAGAACCAGCTCTGCCCAGGAGAAGGACCCTCTGCCCACATGGGAGGATCATTCCATGGGCTGAGGATCACAGACTCAGGTAAACTCAGCCAGAGGTGCCCCACCCTGCCCTGCCCAGCCCCACCCCACCAACACTGCAGCTGCTGACTCCCCAGCAGCTGAAATTTCTAAAATCTAATCGAAGCAGCAAGCAGGTATTGGCAGCGTGGAACAAACAGATAGGAGAGTAAACAGTTCTGGAGACAGACAAACATCCCCATTACAGAGGACGTCTGATTCCTACCAGCAAATCCAGGTGCATTCCACAGCCAGCTCTGCCCAGGAGAAGGTCACTTTCCCTACCCCCCCCCCAGACTAGGAGGAAGGAAATCCCTGGGGCAAGCTGCTTTCAACCAAGTAAACCTGGCCTGAGGTGCCCTGGCCTGCTGAGTCTGCAGCCTACTTAGAGGCAGGTGTTAAAGGCAGTGGCCCCACAGCAGATGGAAGGATACACAGTTCCTGAGACTGTTAAGTGTCCCCCATCTACAGAGGACACCCAAGTCCTACCTGCAAGCTGTGTGAACCACAAAGCCCCAGGGTTTAACTAATAGGGGACCAGGGTCAGAGCAGATCCACCCCCTCCAAGCTGAAAGCAAATCAAACCAGCCAAGCAGCAGGAAAGTAGACCTTAGACAATTACATGGAAACCAGAGACTGGAAATAGCCCACCCAGACAAGGAACACTCCCTTTTGCTTCACATATTTGTTTGTGTTTGTTGTTTCTTATCCATTTTTTAACTTCTTTATTTTTTATCTTTCATTTTTGAGTTGTTATTTGGTTTTGGTTTGTTTTTTTATATTTTTTGTTTTGTGTTTGTTCTTCTGTATTTTTTCTTTGTTTCTCTTTTCACATTTTTTCTTTAAAATTGCTTTCCTTTGACTAATGCCTTTGCTCTTTTCTGTTGACTCTCCATTGTTTATCATTTTAATCTTGTTCTTTTTAACAAATCTACTCTTCTCCAACTTTCCACTTCACCGAAACTAAACAAAAATCATCATCACCCATTCCTTTTACTCAATTCTCTTCACTACTCCTAACTTAACATCCTAAATTTATTTCCAGGACCTCCAGACTCAATTGACCACTGGTTATCAGCAGACTAGATAGAAGATATCCCTGTTCAATCTGAGTGAGTCAAAGAGGTTCATAGAGAACTCACACCATCAACAAAAAAATGAAATGTAAGAACAAATTCGCTCATATGGTTATAACGGTAAATAAGTAACTACTGAATACAGAGCTCAGGGTTGGTTGTTATATTAAAATTGTATTCTTTGGGGACACCAAATTTGCTTTTATATACAAAACAGAGAGGGAAGGTATCTGTATATGATTGTGAACTTCTAAGATTTATACAACAGGGATTGGTAAGGTCTGCTTTGGGTCTTAAATGGTGCTCACAGGTGCTTGTAGATTGGCATTTCCAATAAAAATGGGCAGAAGAAGCACAAGAAAGATGGCAAGCCAGGGAATCTCATTTCCCACTCAAAATAAGCAGGAAGCACGGGGCTGGGGATATAGCCTAGTGGCAAGAGTGCCTGCCTCGGATACACGAGGCCCTAGGTTCGATTCCCCAGCACCACATATACAGAAAACGGCCAGAAGCGGCGCTGTGGCTCAAGTGGTAGAGTGCTAGCCTTGAGCAGGAAGAAGCCAGGGACAGTGCTCAGGGCCAGAGTCCAAGGGCCAGGACTGGCCAAAAAAAAAAAAAATTAAGCAGGAAGCAGAGCAGTCAATCAAAGACCTAGAAGTGAACCCTTAAAATTCTCTACCAACTCTACTGATAAAAAGGTTAAATGAAAAGTTTGAATCTCCTCAGACAAGTGTTCTAGATCATGAGGAGGTGAGCCAAAGATTACTATATCAATCTGCCCATAAATTAATAGAGGATTTCATGGCCTCCACAAATAGGAAGAGAAATGAACTTCAAGAGGCCAATGAAAAGATAGCTACCCAGCTAAAAGATTTGAGAGACAGCACTCAGAACCAAATTAATGAAGTAAAGAAGTCCATACAGGACCTAGGAGAACATTATAGCAAAGACATGGAAGCCATCAAGAAAGACCAGTCAGAAGGAAGGTAGATTCGAAATCAAGTAGCTACCCTACAAAGCAGACTAGATGAAGCAGAGAATCAAATCTCAGGAACTGAAGAGTCCCAAAAATTTATGGAAAAAGAACAAAAAACAATACAAAACCAATCCAATCAGCAAATCCCTCCAGAATTTCTAAGATACAATCAGGAAACCCAATTTAAGGCAAATAGGTATCAAGAAAAACCTAGAAAAAGAAGATAATGAAATAGGAAATATTTTCAACAGAATAATAGCGGAGAGCTTCCAAAATATCCAGAATGATAGGCCTACCCAGATTCAAGAAGGATTTAGAACCCCAAACAGACCAGACCAGAATAAGATATCCCACTGACACATTGTAATCCAAACAGGATAAATAGAGTCCAAGGAAAGAATCCTTGAAGCTGCTAGGGAGAAGAAAACAATCACATATAAAGAAAAAACAATCAGAATTATTCCAGAATTCTCAGCAGAGACCATGAAAGCAAGGAGAGCCTGGAATGAGGTATGCTATATCCTAAAGAAAAATAACTATCAACCAAGAACATTGTACCCAGATAAACTCTCATTCATAGCTGAATGTCAAATAAAAGTCTTCCACAGTAAGGAAAAACTAAAAATATATCTCCACCAAACCAGCATTACAGAAAATCCTCAAGAAAGTACTACACATGGAAAATAATCAAGATCCCAATACAGACAGAGAAATGAACCCTAAATAGAAAACCAAGATATTAGGACAGCAATAGGGAGGACACAGCCTTTTAAATGATTGCTATAATGAAAGGAACAAATGATCATCTCTCAATCCTAACTCTCAATATTAATGGACTTAATGCTCCAATTAAACGATATAGTATTATAAATTGGATCAAAAATCAAGTGCCAACTTTCTGCTTCCTGCAAGAGATACATGTACCAAGCAAAATCAAGCATTTTCTAAAAGTGAAAGGATTGAATAAAATCTACCAAGCAAACGGCCCCCAAGAGCATGCTGGGGTTGCAATCCTACTATCAGGAAAAATTGACTGCAAATTAAAAATGGTAAGAAGGGACAAAGAAGGTTACTACATACCAATAAAGGGATCTCTCCTAAAAAAGGATATAACCACCTATCTATACCCCAAATACAGGAGCACACAACTTCATCAAACAAATACTACTGTCTCTAAAAACTCTCATATGTCCAGACACATTGATAGTTGGAGATTTTAACACTCCACTGACATCTTTGGACAGATCAACATGCCAAAAACTGAGCAAAGAAACCTCAGAACTAAACAACTCCACAGGCCAAGTAGACTTAACCAACATCTACAGAATATTTCATCCACCAACACCAGAATTCTTTTCAGCAGCACATGGAACATTCTCCAAAATAGATCACATCATAGGGCACAAAGAAAATCTCTACAAATTCACAAGTATCAAAATTATTCCTTGCATCCTCTCAGACCACAGTGGAAAAAATTAGAGTTCAACTCAAACAGCCACCACAGAAAATCCTACAATTCATGGAGACTAAACAAACATTGATGAACCATCAGTGGGTCACTGAAGAAACTAGATCAGAAATTCAAATGTTTATGGAATTAAAACAAGATGAGGACAGAAACTACCAGCTCCTTCGGGACACGGAAAAGGCAGCACTCAGAGTTATTTATATCTCTTATTGCCTACACCAACAAACTGGAGAAACAGCAATTCAACAACTTACAGAGGCACCTTAAGCTACTTAAAAGAGAACAACAAGCCAAACCACAAGCCAATAGAAAGAAGCAAATAATTAAAATCAAATCAGAATTAAATTATGTAGATTTAAAAAAAACACTGAAAGAATCAACAAAATGAAGAGTTGGTTATTTGAAAAAAATTGACAAGATAGACAGACACCTAGAGAATCTGACCAAAAAGTGAAGGCAGCACACCCAAATAAACAAGATCAGAGACGAAACAGGTAACATCACCCCAGAAACAACCAAGATTCATAACACAATAAGGGACTGTAATGACATTCTTTCTGATAGAGGCATAAAATTCCACTGTGTATGTGTACAACATTTTCCAGATCCATTCATCTACTGAGGGACATCTGGGTTGGTTGCATATTTTAGCTATTACAAATTGTGCAGCAATGAACATTGTTGTGCTTGTGGCTTTAATGTGTTCTTGATTGTGATCTTTTGGGTACGTGCCCGAAAGTGGGGCTTCTTGGTCATAGGGGAGCTATGTTTAGCCTTCTGAGGAATCTCCAGAGTGACTGAACCAGTTTACATTTCCACCAACAATGAAGTAGGCCACATCCCCTTTTGGCCACATGACCTCCAACATTTGTTATTGATAGTGTTCTTGATAAAGGACATTCGTACTGGAGTGAGGTTGTATCTCAATGTTGTGTTGATTTGCATTACTTTTATGGCCAGTGATGTAGAGCACTTCTTCATATGTCTCTTGGCATTCTCATTTCCTCATCAAAGAAGTCTCTTTTGAAGTCTTTAGCCCACTTGTTGAGGGGGCTGTTGGTTCTTTGAGGTTTTGTTTTGGAGGAATTTAATTTTGTTTGGTTCTGCATGTATTTTAGACATGAGGCCTTTGTCCGTTGTATGGCCAGTAAAGATCTTTACCCAATTTGTGGGCTTTCTGTTTATCTTGTGAGCTATGTCCTTTGCCCTGCAGAAGCTCTGCAGTTTGATGCAGTCCCATTTGTCCAACCTTTCTTAGAATTTTTGCATTTCTGGGCCTCTATTAAGGAAGTTTCATCCTGTGCCAAGGAGCCCAAGTGTTTCTCCTACTCCTTCTTGTATTGTTTTCAGGTATCTCTTTTTATTTCTAGGTCTTTGATCCATTTGGAATGGATTGTGGTGCAGGGTGACATATAGGGATCTAGTTTTAAGTTGTTGCAAGTTTTTAGCCAGTTTTGCCAGCACCATTTGTTAAAGAGGCCATCTTTCTACCATCCTATTTTTTAGCTCCTTTATCAAAGATTAAATAGGCGTAGTTCTGTGGGTTCATTTCTGGGTCTTCGGTTCTGTTCCATTGGTCTTCAGGCCTGTTCTTGTGCCAATACCAAACTGTTCTGATTACTATACTTTTGTAATACAGCTTGAAGTTGGGTATTGTAATTCCTCCAGCACTGTTCTTTCTACTTAGGATTGTTTTTGCAATTCGAGGTCTTTTATTGTTCCATATGAATTTTGGATTACTTCCTCTATTTCATTAAAAAGTGGTGTTGGGATATTAATGTATATTGCATTGAATTTGTAGATAGCCATTGGCAATATTGCCATTTTGACAATATTAATCCTCCCATTACAGGAGAATGGGAGATTTTTCCATTTCCTTAGTTCTGCCTTAATTTTGTTTTTCATGTTTTTAAAGTTCCCATAGAGGTCTTCCACTTCGTAGGTTAAGGTTATTCCTAGGTATTTTATGTTTTTTGAGGCTATTGCAAAAGGAGTTTCTTTCCTGATTTTGGCCTCAGTGTTCAGATCATTGGCATATAGAAAACCCATTGATTATTTTTAGTTTGTTTTTGTTTTTGCTTTTTTGCCAGTCCTGGGGCATGGACTCAGTGCCTGAGCACTGTCCCTGGCTTCTTTTTTCTCAAGGTTAGCACTCTAACTCTTGAGCCACAGCGCCACTTCCAGCTTTTTTTTCTATATATGTGGTGCTGGGGAATCAAACCCAGGGCTTCCTGTATACGAGGCGATCACTTTACCACTAGACCATATTCCCAGCCCATGCCATTGATTTTTGAGGGTTTATTTTATATACTGCTCCGTGTCAATGTTTTGGATCAGCTCTAGAATCATGGGTGTAGAATCTTTTAGGTTCTTTAAGTATAGGATCATGTCATCTGCAAAGAGAGAAAGTTTAACTTCATCTTTTCTTATTTGGATCTCCTTTATGTTTTCTTCTTGTCTAATTGCTCTGGCTAGCAATTCTAGTACTATGTTGAAGAGGAGAGGAAAGAGCAGACATCCCTGTCTTGATCCTGATTTTAAAGGGATTGGCTTTAACTTTTCACCATTTACAATTATGCTTGCTGTTGGTTTGTCATAGACTGCCTTTCTTAAATTCAGGAATGTGCCCTGGAATCCTAGTTTTTCCAGGGCTTTTAGCATAAATGGGTGTTGGATTTTATCGAACCCCTTTTCCACATCTAGGGATATAACCATGTGATTCTTTACCTTGCTCTGGTTGATGTGTTGGATTACATTAATTGACTTGCATATATTAAACCAACTTTGCATCCTTGGGATGAATCCAGTTTGATCATGGTGTATGATACTTTTGATGACCTGTTGAAGTCGATTGACCAGAATTTTGTTGAGAATTTTTGCATCAACGTTCATCAGGGAAATCGGTTTTCTTTCTTTGATGAATCCCTGCCTGCTTTTGGGATAAGGGTTATACTGGCATCTTAGAATGTATTTGGTAGCGAACTTTCTCTTTCAATTTCATTGAAGAGTTTGAGAAATATTGGTGTGGGTTCTGTTTTGAAGGCCTTGTAGAATTCTGCTGTGCATCTGTCTGGACCTGGGCTTTTCTTGGATGGGAGATCTCTTATTACAGTTTCTATTTCAATACTGGATATGGGTCTGTTTAGAAGGTATAAGTCTTCATGATTCTGTTTGGGAATATCAATTTTTTCTAGTAAATTGTCCATTTCTTCAAGGTTTACAAATTTGTTGGCATAAATTTTTGATAAATAGTCCCTTACTGTGTTTTCAATTTTGGTTGTTTCTGTAGTGATGTTACTTGTCTCATCTCTGATCTCGTTTATTTGGGTGCACTGCCTATGTTTTTCAGTCAGATTTCGTAGGGATCTGTCTATTTTGTTAATTTTTTCAAAGAACCAACTTTTGGTTTTGTTGATTCTTTCGATTTTTTTTACTCTAAGTCATTTAATTCTAATTTGATGTTAATTATTTGCTTCAGCCTATTGGCTTGGGGTTTGGCTTGTTGTTCTCTTCCGAAGACTGTAAGGTGCTTGTTTAAGTTGTGGAATTGCTGTTTCTCCAGTTTCCAACACCCTTTTTTAGGGAAATGTAGAAAGCAATCCAGAAATTCATATGGAACAATTAAAGACCCTGAATAGCAAAAACAATCCTAAGTAGAAAGAACAGTGCTGGAGAAATTGCAATACCAAACTTCCAGCTGTATTGCAAAGCTATAGTAATCAAAACAGCTTAATCTTGCCCAGGAACAGGCCTGAAGACCAGTGGAACTGAACCAAAGACCCAGAAATGAACCTGCAGAACTATGACTACTTAATCATTGATAAAGGAGCTAAAAAAATACAATGGAAGAAAGATAGCCTCTTTAACAAATGGTTCTGGCAAAACTGGCTAAACACTTGCAACAACTTAAAACTAGATCCTTATATGTCACCCTGCACCGCAATCCATTCCAAATAGATCAATGACCTAGAAATAAAAAGAGATACCTGAAAACAATACAAGAAGGAGTAGGAGAAACACTTGGGCTCCTTGGCACAGGATGAAACTTCCTTAATAGAGGCCCAGAAATGCAAAAAAATCTAAGAAATGTTGGACAAATGGGACTGCATCGAACTGCAGAGCTTCTGCAGGGAAAAGGACATAGCTCACAAGATAAACAGAAAGCCCACAGATTGAGTAAAGACCTTTACCTGCATTACAATGGATAAAGGCCTCATATCTAAAATATATGCAGTCCTCAAAAAATTAAATTCTTCCAAAACAAAACCTCAAAGAAGCAACAGTCCCCTCAACAACTGGGCTAAAGACCTAAAAACAGATTTCTCTGAAGAGAAATGAGAATGGCCAAGAGACACATGAAGAAGTGCTCTACATCACTGGCCATCAAAGAATTGCAAATCAAAACAACACTGAGATTCCACCTCACCCTAGTGAGAATGTCCATTATCAGGAAAACTAGCAATAACAAATGCTGGTGGGGATGTGGCCAAAGGGAACCCTACTACACTGTTGGTGGGAAGGTAAACTTGTTCAGCCATTCTGGAAAGCTATATGGAGAGTCCTCTGAAAGCTAAACACAGAGCTCCCCTATGATGCAGCAGGCCCACTCTTGGGCATCTACCCAAATGTCTACAAATAAGTACACACTAAAGCCACCAGCACAACAATGTTCATCACTGCACAATTTGTCATAGTTAAAATATGGAACCAATCCAAATGTCCCTCAGTAGATGAATGGATCAGGAAAATGTGGTACATATGCATAATGGAATTTTATGCCTCTATCAGAAAGAAGGACATTGCCCCATTCGTAAGGAAAAGGAAGGACTTGATAAAATAATATTATGTGAAGTGAGCCAGACACTAAGAAACATAGACTCTATGGTTTCCCTCATAGGGAGTATTTTGCACAGGTTTAGGCTAGTTACAGCAGAGGATCACAAGAGCCTATCTAATAGCTATGCCCTTATGAACACAAAAGATGATGCTAAGTGAAACGAACTCCATGTTATGGAAACGAGTGTTATATCACTGTTGTAATTACTTTCAACAAGCCACGTGAAACCGTAGCTTTTTTTTTTTTGTTGATGATCCTCTTGTATCCCCTAGCTGTGGTTGTCCCCATGCTATCACTCTATCTCATCTGACTACCCCAGATACTGTATATACTGGTATTAGAACTAGGGAAGTGAAAGGGAATATCAAAATAGAGAGACAATGGATAAAAAGACAAACGACTCCAAAAGCAATACTTACAAATACCATCTGGTGTAAACCAACTGAGCAATGCATGTGGGGAGAAGGACTAGGGGAGGGGGATGGGGGAAATGAGGGTGGTAACAAATTGTACCCACTGCCTTACGTATGAAACTGTAACCCCTCTGTACATAACTTTGGCAATAAATAATTCTTCAGAAAAAATAAAACTTAAAAGTGGAAAAGCAAAAAAAGAAGAAAAAGGAAATGTACTCATTACCTGGCTTATGTAGCTGTAACCCCTCTATCCATCACCTTTACAATAACAATAAAAAGCAAAAGAAAATAGGTCTGTGATGTAGAGAAAGGTCATATATTTAATCAGGTGCCATTGAATCTGTCTTTCCAGTTATGACAAAATGGACAGATATTATACTATGTGAAAGACAAATAATTTATAATCTCATATACAGGTAGAAAATTGGTAAATGAACAGTCAAAGTCATACAATAGAGAGTAGAAGAGAGAAGGAGAGATGTTTATAAACAAGTTCTAAGTTGCGGATGGTAGTAACTCATGTCTGTAATCCTAGCTACTTAAATAGACTGAGATATGAGGATCAAGGTTGGAAGCCAGCCTAGGCAGGAAAGCTTGTGAGACTCTTATCTCCAATTAACCACCAGAAAACCAGAAGTGACACTGTGGATCAAAGTGGTTGATTGCTAGCCTTGAGAAAAAAAAAAATGTCAGTGACAGCCCCAGGCCCTGAGTTCAAGCCTCACAACTAACAACAACGACAAAGTATTAAGTTTCACTAATTTAAGAAGAATGGATTTTAAATATCTAAGGCACAGTAAAGTGACTATGCAGTACCCTGGCGACTCAGGACTCGCACATATGATAAGAAAGTCACCAGCACTCAGTCAATCAGGCTAGGAATGTTTATTTAGCTGTGCACAGCGTCTGTTCTCCACCATTGGGATGGTAAAGAACAGCAATGAGCTACCACAGGGATGGGTTTTTAAAGGTAGAAGCTATGCATTCTACAAGAGTTGGTCATGTAGCACAGATGCAGGGGTTAACATAGTGGGTAGAGAAAGTCACAAATGGGTTAAGCAAGCCATTTACAGAAGCAGAATTTTGCAGTCAACCTGATCTAATATCAACTTTATTTTAACAAATGTTACCATGTTCCCCTAATATCAACTAAGCAAGCATGAGGAGGCTAAAACAATCCATTACTCAATCAATAAGTGGACCAACCTGATAGTCAACATGGCATTTCTGTAACTACTATTTTGATTATTTCTATAATCTATTACTATGATTGTTTTTACAACCTGTTACTATGGTTGCTACCTAGATACAGAGGGGAACAAGGGCTGCATATATTTTTAAATGTCAAACTACAAGGAACTAGTCTCATGGGTGGGGGTGCAGCCCTCTAGCATGGAGTCACCAAAATGGAGTTATAGAAGCTAAGAGTAAACTCTAAGACTGAAATTTTACAAGCCCTATTGTTTTAGGAGCTCGGGGGGCTACACTTTTCCTTGTTTTTCACAACTATGCTTAATTTTATATTGCACACTTGAAATTTGCTATGAGGGTAGTTCTAAGTTTCTCATCATCAAAAACTCATGGTAACTGTGTAAAGTAATGAGCATGTTAATAAGTTTCCTTGAAGTGAGTATGTTACAGTAGATAGATAGATAGATAGATAGATAGATAGATAGATAGATAGATAGATAGTTTTAAAAAACTTCAGTACATCTTAAGTATTAACTATTTGCAAATATATCTCAATGAAGCAGGAATGTATAAAAAATGACTTTCTGGAGAAAAGTACATTAAAATGGCTGCTGTTAATTTTATGTCCTCGTTGTGCTAGCTCTCAAGAGGCAGATTTCAGGAAACATTTGACATTGATAAGAAAATGGAAGTTCCCTGAGTTGCATGAACCAATACAAAAATTAGAACAAAGATTCTGACACTGATATTAGGGCACCTTCATATTCACTTTGCAGATTTCCCAGCAAGCCCAGATCACATGGCATGAATTCCAAGAGTAGAGAATAAAGCTCCTACTCAAGAATGCGTTTCCCCCCAACATGTCTCTCCAGAATATCTGCAAAAATTTTTCCATCAAAAAAGATCATTAAATCCCTGGAGAGAAAGCAGAGCACTTCAAATTCAAATCTTTGTGGAAACCTTGTGAATATCCATGTCGTACAAAATGAAAAGAGATTTGTTTTTTGTCTCTCCAGATCAGGATCCATTGTGAGTGGAGTGGAGGATCATTTTTTCCACCCTTTCTGCCTTTTGCTCTGCAAGAATCACAGCTTTGCACAGTCTATCACTTCTCTATAACATTGATAAAGCAGTTGCTGTTTTCCATACCATGATAGCAACCATGTTAAACCCCTTAATCTTAAGGAATGCTCAGGTGAAAACACCATTGTGAAATGTTGTCATAGTAAAAATATTTCAACTGATAAGCAAATGTTCTTGGAGTCTAGCACTGATTCAATTGAGTCAAAAATCAAAGGGATGCTTCCTATTTCAATAAGATAGATGCATTGTTTGAAGAAAAATTAAACATACAATTGATTTACAGATTCTATTCTGAGAGAAAAAGAAATAGGTCCAAGGAAAGAAGGCTCTAATACCAGTATACACGGTTTCCAATATACTCAGATAAGATTACAGAGATAGTGTAGATACAATCACAAGAAGGTGATACAAGAACATCATCAATAGTAGAAACTACAGATACAAATGGGATGTTGAAAGTAGTTACAACTGTGATATAACAACCATGTATACTGGTATTAGAATTAGGAAACTGAAAGGGAATACCAAAATTGAGAGACAAAGGGTAAAATAAGAGAAACAACAACAAAAGCAATACTTGCAAAACTGTTTGGTGTAAGTGAACTGAACACCTCAGGGGGGGAAAGGGGGAGGGGGAGGGGGGTATGAGGGACAAGGTAACAAACAGTACAAGAAATGTATCCAATGCCTAACGAATGAAACTGTAACCTCTCTGTACATCAGTTTTATAATAAAAATTTTAAAAATAAATAAATAAATAAATAAAATTTAAAAAAAGGAAAGAAGGTTCTATCTCATGGCTATTCTGCATACTTGAACATGTCAGCAAAATTTAGACTTACTTTTACTAGCTTCCTTCTAGTATGTGGATTCAACTTAACACCCACACAAAGAAATAATATATTAGTGTTTAATCTGCAATCTCTATACCAATCCAAAGAGATAGGGCCATGAATCCCATTTTAAAGATTAAATAAAGAAAAAGAAATATTGGTATTGATGTTAGCAGGCCAGTAGCTAGAATACAAGCAGTTTCCAAGGCCATTATTTTCCTACATAGCCTTCTATGCAATGATGAAAGGAAGGCCAGATAGATTCTCAGCATATGAACAAAAATTTTAGCTTAACATCTTTTCTCTCAAAAACAATTCCTTTTCTTATGATAAGACATTTTCTATATTTCTCTTTAAAGTTTACTTTAAAAATATTTACTCTAATGAAAACTTTAGAAAACATGGTTCTACTTGGAAAGGGCAAGGTGGAAGGGAGAATGGTTTATGGGTCTAGGGATGAAGCCACATAGATGGAATCATTTCTAAGGTTCTATACTACCTTCTGATAAGCACAGTTTACAGCAATTAATTGAATACTTCAAAATAGGTAGGAGAAAGGATTTTGTCTATTCCCATCTGAACACATCCAAAGAGTGGTATATTTATCATCTCATATATATATGTCATTTCCCATCACACATTGTATGCATGCATTGAAGTGTCACAAGGTACACCATAAATATGTATAATTACTAGGGCCAAAAATAACATAAATATATATATATATATATATATATATATATATATATATATATATATATATTTAAAATATACTATGGCGACCGCAATTTTGGAAAACATGTATTCTAATCATTCCTTATGTCTGTCATTTATTAGTCATTTTGAGCCCAAGGACATATCAAATGCATTGATATTTGAGCCCAATAGAGTACATAGACATGAGACTGAGGTAGGACCATGTCTAGGAAATGGACTACATACCTGTAGAAAACAAAAGGAAATAGTAAGCCAAGAAGCGAGAGACAGGAACAGGAAGGAACTTCTCATAATGGACCTAAGGCTTCATGCAGACACGAAAACACTTTAAAAATATTTTCAAGTTAGTAACTGATGCAGTTCTATTTGACTTTTATAGATCTTTTTTTTTTTTTTTTTTTTTTTTTTTGGCCAGTCCTGGGCCTTGGACTCAGGGCCTGAGCACTGTCCCTGGCTTCTTCCCGCTCAAGGCTAGCGCTCTGCCACTTGAGCCACAGCGCCGCTTCTGGCCGTTTTCTGTATATGTGGTGCTGGGGAATCGAACCTAGGGCCTCGTGTATCCGAGGCAGGCACTCTTGCCACTAGGCTATATCCCCAGCCCTCTATTTGACTTTTAGAGTGATAATGCAAGCTGCAGCATTGGAAACAGATTGAAAGGACAAAATGAGGGGAGCTGAACTGTGGTGCTGTCAATGAAGATACAGACTGCAGTAGATGCTGTTTCAGCCAGGTCAAATCTGTTCCCCAAGGTCAGTGCTTTCATGCTCCAAGTGTCATGAGTCTGGACCACTCACAGTTCATCGCCCTGTCCTTTGGACACTATGCTAGAGAAAATCAGAAGAAAGACACTCTTGCTCAGTGAATGACTGGGATGGGAGAGAAAGGGGCTGATCCCCTCGGCTCCAAGTTGAGCCATTTTGGTAGTGCAATACATACTTCAGAGCTTACAGGGCTCTGGGATGAAGCAAAATGCAGTTGAGACCATATCTTCTCTTCCCACACTCATAGTCAACTTCTCTCAACCCCCTCTCCTTATAACTCATTACATTAAAATGCCCATCTCAGGCATTACATCTAGGCAAGTACAAAAAGAAAAAAAAAGAACAATGAGAAATACAAATGTACAAAAATGTGTGCTAGTTATAAACAAAAGACCTGTATACAAAAGACCTTTTATTTATTTATGAATATTAAAGCAGATCCATGAATTTCTGGCCTAAATCACTGGATAAATATGGGCACTGGTGAAAATGGATCAGAAACACCATAGATGTGGGTTTTCAGAATTCTGGTGGTTTCCATTATTTCAATATTAACTGAAGACTCTGCGCACATCCCTAAGTATGCCAATTATCAGAGAACTAATATATAATTACCAGTAAAAGTTAAGTCTATCAGTCAAAAGTGCATGCTCAAGATTACTGAACAATGCCAAATTGTTTCCAAAGTAATTGTTCTTATAGTCACTTTCAAAGGTGGTGTTTTACACTATTCACGATAGCCAAGATATAGAAATGGACCAGATGTCCACAATAGATGAGTGGATCCAAAAAATATGGTACCTATACACAATGGAATTTTACCCCACCATTAGAAAGGATAAAATGATGTCATTTGCAGGGAAATGGGTAGAACTAGAACAAGTCATGTTAATTTAGTGCATGTTCTCTCTGATATGCAGAAGTTACATCAAAAATACACTGAGATATGATAAATTTTACAGGATTCTAGACACTCACTCAAAGTGAGACCAAAAGAGAGGATGATACCTTTAGGAGAGAAACACAAAAGTGCAATGCCTACATGTCTCTTTATATTTATATAAAATTATGTTATATATATGTATATATATATAATGAACTCTGAAATAGAGAAACAAGAAATCTCTCCATTTTTTTGAGGATTCTGTCTTCTTTTCTTTATGTATTGTGTATCTATTTGTATATCTTTGGGATGTTGGGGGAGGGTACAGAACTGGAGGAAAAAGGAAAAAGGTACAGCAGTGAAGCTCACTGGACACTGATGAAAGTCAACTACACAATTCATGGATGGAGACAGGAAGGAGGAACTGGGAGAGAGAGAAGGAACAGAAGACACTGTAGGAGAGTAAATTTGTTCATTACCTGACTTATGTCATTGCAATCCCTCTGTACTTATCATAACAATAAATAATAATTAATTTTTGAAAATCAAAAAAATGGCATGTCAGAAATCACATTGGCCTATAACCTCTAGATAAGGTAGGACTTTCAGACTTTCTCATTCTGCAGATTAAATAAATATAGAATTTTATCTCATTGTGGGTTTGTTTTGCAGGACCCATAGTTCAAAAAAGGGTCAGGGCTTCTGCATACATTTTAAAGAACATCTAAGAAGCTCAAACAGAATGAAATGATACACTGTGTACTCAAGGTTACTGGGCTAAATGATTTAACAAAACCAAAACTAGAAAAAAAATGGAATTTCATCAAGATCAGGAGCTTCAGTACAGGAGAGAAAAAAGTGAACAGAATTTAGACTACCCACACAATGGGAGAAAATAGCTACTATATGTATATATGTACAATAAAAGTATAATACCCAAAATATATTTTTGAAAGCTCAAAAAATAGCAAAAGTAAATCAATATTTTCCACCAATAGAGAAAAGACCTACAAAAACATTTCTAAAGGAACATATACACATGGCCAACAAACATGGAAAAATCTCAGCATCTCTAATAATCAGGGAAATAAAAGTCAAAGTCACAATGAGGTATCACTTCATACATGTTACCATGTCTTTGATCAAAAACACAAAAGATAATGAGTGTTGCCAAGGATATGGTGGGGAGCGGACATTTGAAAGCTGTTCATGGAACCCAAATTAGTACAACCGTTATGAAAAAATGGGAAAGAGATTCCTGAAAACACTTAAACTGAAACTATCATCTAGTACAGAAATCTTATGCCAGGGAAGATATTCAAAGAATATGAAAACAGTATCTCAAAGTCATATTTATCTCCTTATAGCCTATTAAAGTGCTAGTTACAGTAGCCAAAGTACAGACTAAACCTAAGAGTTCATTGGATAAATGGACAAAGAAAATATGATTGTACATGTATATAAATGTCCTGGGTATCTTGTGGAAGGTAATATGTCTTGTTGACTTACATATGATTTCAATTTGAAATAAATATATTTGGATATTAATTCTGGTTTTGTTCCCAGTTGTTACAAAATTTTGTCTTTGTTCATAGTCTTGGCTTCTTGGTTCATGTTTTGCCTTCTTACTCATGCTCATTCTTGTGCCAAAACCTGACACCTAGAGACTCCAGCTATTTTGGTAAGGAGTCAGAGACTAGATCCTTCATATTTGAACAAATGATACACTTACCTTGAAGTTCAGTTAAACATTTAATAACATTTGTATTCAAGTCTCCTGTACAAAACCAACTCCACATAATGGCTCATGCCCCCTGTCTCTGCATCTTCAGTGTGAGTGTTTAACAGGTATAAGTGTATACCTCAGAATAAAACCACCACAAATTATGTTCTTATTCATTACAATTATATGTTTTATGGTTTTAAAAATTACAGCAATCTGCTACCATACAATTTTTACATAGGGCTATACAATAAGCAAAAGTATATAGAATAAAGGTTTTATATCTCAGTCCTACCATTAACATGAGGATTGGTCAAATAGTACTATACTGAGCTTCAATAGCCTAAAAAATGTGTTGTTAGAAGTAAGGATAGCCCAGCACTGGTGGCTCCTGCCTATAATCCTAGCTATTCAATAGGCTGAGATCTGAGGATAGTGGTTCTAGCCATCCCAGGCAGAAAAGTCCATGAGACTCTCATTTTCAATTAGCCATCAAAAGGCCAGAGGCACAGGTGTAGCTCTTGTGATGATTGCCAAATTTGAGCTAAAAAGCCAAGAAAGATTTCAAAGCTCTGAGTTCAGCCCTGGCATTGGCACAAAGAAAATGTAATAATATTGCATTACTTCTATCAGATATGCTATTTTCAATAACCAGTTATAAACTACATCTCCATGTTGCATAAGATTATTTTATTATCAACTCACTATCCTAGATTCCTATACTTTTAGCTTCTAGAGATATTCTCGATTTTAAGTTCATTTATAATTGTTTATTGGCTATGATGTAGTAAGTAGCAGCAAAAGTATGAGATGAGGGACAATAAGTCAAGATTATAGTTCAATTTTATGCCTCAATAGCTGTCTTCAATTAATATCCAGCTCCTTGTTGAAACTGGTGCATTTACAAAAGAATGTGGGGGTGTGGTTCTAGGGTTAGAGCACGTGCCTAGAGAGCACATAAGACCTGAGTTCAAATCCCAATACTACCCAATAAATAGCTTAGAAGAGTTGAAGTATATATGACAAGTATATATACATATAGGAATATACATCACAAGAATTCATATATTTATAAATGTATATATATATGTATATCAAGAAGCTTGGATTACATTATGTTTGGTACAATGTTCAATGATCCTAGTTAATTATTATCAGAAGTCACTTTTTTTCTCCAGAGCTTCCTTATTGCATTTTTTATCTCCGTATTTCTAAAGGAATAGATTAAAGGATTTAACATAGGGGCCACCATAGTATAAAATACAGCAACGGCTTTATCAATGGCCAAAGTGGTCACTGGGCGCAGATACACAAATATGCAGGGTACAAAAAATAAGACAACTACAATCATGTGGGACACACAAGTGGAGAGGGCTTTGCGCCTCCCCTCTGAGCTGTAGTTCTTTAGAGAACGCAAGATGACCACATAGGATCCCATCAAGAGGAGAAAGTTAAACAGGCAGATGAACCCACTGTTGGCAGCAATGAAGAGCCCGAAAGTGCGGGTGTCCATACAGACGAGTTCCAACAAGGGGTACAAGTCACACATAAAATGATCTATGATATTAGGACCACAGAAGGGCAGCCAGACTGTGAAGAGGATCTGAATGGTTGCATGGAGGAATCCTCCAGTCCAGGCCACCCCCACCAGGAGCGTGCATAGCTTGTGATTCATGATGGTCGCGTAGTGCAGGGGTTTGCAGATGGCTACATAGCGGTCATAGGCCATCACCGTGAGCAGGATGATCTCAGTAGCGCCAAAAATATGCTCTGCGTAGACCTGAGCCATACACCCTGTAAAGGAGATGATTTTCTTCTCTTGAAGAGAGTCTGCAATCAGCTTAGGAGCCGATGAAGAGGTGTAAATCGTGTCTATGAGAGAAAGGTGGCCCAAGAAGAAATACATGGGGGAGCTCAGCACCGCGCTGTGAATAACAGTCACCACAATGAGAAGGTTGCCCAATAGGGTCATTATGTACAGAAGCAAAAACGTCACAAACACTACTCTCTGCATGTGGGAGTTCTGTGTAAGCCCCATTAAAATGAATTCAGTCACATTCCTCTCCGTCTCCATCTGTGTAGTAAAGTTGATTTGAAAAGAAGGGGGGAAAAGGAAGAGAAGAATCATAAAATGACCCAATAGACTAATCAACCATGATGTATTTATTACAAAATGTATTCTCATTTTTTATAAACGGTGCTGGACTGTGAACTCAGGGTCTGGGCACTATCCCCTGAGCCTCTTGGTGCTCAAGGCTAGTGCTCTATCAAGGGAGCCACAGCACCACTTATAAGGGTCTCATGGCCTTTCCTGCTGGGGCTGGCTTTCAGCTGTGATCCTCAGATATCAGCCTCCTGAGAAACTAGAATTGCAGGCATGAGCTACCAGCACCCAACTTATTCTCATTTTTTTGATGAAAATGAACAATAAACTTTTAGGTAGTATTCTAAACCAAGTTTTGCCATTGCTAATTCTAAGATTATCCAACAATAGTGGCACATGTCTATCATTCTAGACTGACAGAGATAGGGTGAGTAGTGTTTGGCTTAAGTGCAAAATGAAGATGTTGAAGGCAGTGACAAAGATCAAGATGTGCTGTATTGACTGCTTTGTTGAATTGTAACTCTTTCCTACAACAACTTAAGATAATAAAAACATTTTTTAAAATATCATTATTTACAAGACCTCAAATTCATTCTAATTTTAAAAAAAGAATAAAACATTATTATCTAGGCTCTTTTAGTTATACCTGTCATCCTAGCTACTTAGTAGGCTGAGATCAGATGATCTGGTTCAAAGCCAGAAAAGGCTATGAGACTCATATCCAATTACCAACAAAAAGCTTAAAATGGAGGTGGCTCAAGTGGTAGAGTGCCAGATTGAGTGGAAAAAAATAAGTGCAGGGTCCTGAATTCAAGCCCTACTACAAGGAAGGGAGGGAGAAAGGGGAGGGAGGGAAGAGGGAAGGAAGGAAGAGTGGGGAGGGAGAGAGAGAGAAATAGAGAGAGAAAGAAGATCGAAAGAAAGAAAGAAAGAAAGAAAGAAAGAAAGAAAGAAAGAAAGAAAGAAAGAAAGAAAGAAAGAAAGAGGGAAAATAATTTTTATGTATCCTTAAAACACAAAGGTCAAGATATAGTTTTTGTTTTTGTCAGTCTGGGCGCTGTCCCTGAGCCCCTTTGTGCTCAAGGCTAGTGCTCTACCATTTGAGCCACAGTGCCATTTCCGGTTTTCTGGCAGTTAATTAGAGATAAGAGTCTCATGAACTTTCCTGCCCAGGCTTGCTTTGAACTGCAATTCTTAGACCTTAGCCTCCTGAGTAGCTGGTATTACAGTCATGAGCCATCTTTGCCCCTCAATGTATTTTTTAAACACAAAAAGATGAATCGTTTCCTTTATGGATGGACACAATATATAATAATTTACACAGAAAGAACACCTGCTCTACATGACCGTACGAACACTTTGCTGGGAAACTTACCTTAGAGCTCCAAGCCTGGGATCATGGCCTAGCTCCAGGATAGTCGAACCTGTCAGAGAATCCTTCCAGGGGCTGGTGCCCTGAGAATAAAATTGAGTGCACTTCTAATTGTCAGCTCTCCTCTAGAGGTGAAAGCCTTTGGGAAAAGCAACAATGGACTAATAGGTTTTTCTATCTTCAGTCTGTGCCAAAGATTACATTTTATGATCCAAACTAAACTAGAAAACCCCAAAGTGACTCACTGGTTAATCTTTAAAACATCTTGGAGGAATCTGAACATATTCTCTCCTATAATTTTCATCTTTCATCTTTTCCCCCACAAACTAGACCGACCCAAGCACAAACAAAATTGATTTCTTCAATATTAATTGGAAATTTTAAGCACAAAGTCAATTTCCTTTTTCTGTCCTGGTCCAATGATCAATAGTGTACTCATTAGCACTCAAATCCTTTCTTTTTTGTCTTATTTATTGTCAAAGTGATGTACAGAGAGGTTACAGTTTCATTTAAATCCGTTCATGCTCATAGTTTTGCAGAAAAGCAAGAAAGACAGAATCTCCATGAAAGGACTCTCTAAATCTACAATTTAGAGATCCAAACTTCCTTCTAGATAGGGGAAACATCATTACTTACTTAAATTCCACATTTTCAAGTAATCAAAAATGAACCTTCTACTGAAACTCTGCTTTTCTATGGTATAACTATGAGTTACACATAGAGGGGTTTTTGTCCACCTCACAATTCCTGTATATTTTAACTGATGTCATATACTCAGCATTGCATTAAGTGATTTATATGTATTATTTCACCGAATACAGTATTATAACATTGGTACACTGTCATTTATAAATGTTTTGATTATCCAAGGCAGCTGGGTCTGAGTTAAAGGACACAAAACTTCAGTCATCCTTCAGGTATGTGATCCTCTATAGCATAAGCAAATTCTTCACCTGGCCAGAAATGTAATCAAGTCAAAATACACATTTTTTGTAACTTAAAGAAGCAGTTAATGAACACAATGCATCTTGATCTGTTTCTCTCAGTTCAATATCTTCACCCCCCCATTCAACCCATATTTTCCCTTGCTTTTCTTTATTTTGTGATACCTACAACGAATTCTTTTCTGCATTCTCCTCTTCTTTCCCCCTTTCATTCATCTATGCCCTCTCCCCTTGCACCACCACCACCACCCACTTGCAGATAAGCAACTCTGGCTCACCCCTGTAATCTTAGCTGTTCAGGAGGCCAAGAACAAAAGATCATGTTTGAAGCCAGCCAGGACAGGTAAGCCTGTGACACTGTTATTTCCAGTGAACCACCAAGAAGCCAGAAGTAGAGATCTGGCTTATGTAGTACAGGGTTAGCCTTGAACAAAAAAGCTCAAAGACAGCATCCTGAAGGCCCTGGGTTCAAGCCCCAGGACCAGCACAGAAACGCATACACACACACGCGCACACACACATACCACACAGAAAAACAAAATTCAAATTATGTTTCTTGTTTATTATTCTATTTATATTCATATCTCTTCCTATCAGGAAAATGTGATATTTCCCCTTTTATCTCTAGGAATTATCAAAGTCAGAGCATTGTTTAAAGGAAATGAATTATTGTACACAGAAACATTTAACTAAATCATTTTTGGGAGACAATTCAGTGACTCATCCCATGACTCTACTCTGTATTCAAGTGCTAGAAACTGGCTCTTGTAAGTCGACAAATTGCAAATCTTCTCCATATATTTTGTAGAAAATAGCAATATGTACAGATTAGGAGAAATATTTATTTCTCTTTTACTAGCATATATTAATAAGGCAAACATATCTGAAGAATATCCCAAAATATCTGAACATGGTGATAAACTAATGCTTCAATGATGTTAATTAGTAGCCCCTTATGGGAAAAATTGGAACTATGATAAATATGATTAAAAATCAGCAACTGTAGGTAGCTTACTGTGATTGCTTCTGTTGTTGAGAATGTCCAGTGTATTCAGAAACACAAAGGAATTATACATATTACACATCACCATTCAAAACACTTTGTGTATTGTGTGATTCAGAAATCTCCATTGGCTATACAACATTACAATAAAACAATGTCAAGATAATACAGATATTTTTTCAAGTCGATTAGCCAAGTCTTTTTAAACTCTCCAGCCCCTTTGTAACTAATATCAAGTCTTCACCTACCAGAGAGAATCTTCTGATTCAGCCAATTCTGCCCTTTCATGAATAAACAATTTCTTCTAGCATCATAGTGTGTACAAGAGGATACTGAGGACTTTATATATTTTTGAAAAGCATTTCCTTCCAGCTTTTTCCCTCCCAGGAATTAATTATCTCTAGTAAAAAAAAAAAAAACCTTATCTGAAAGACAGATACTTGGGAATATTAGTCTATTAAAAACATATGTTCACCTGATTCATTCTTTTCCCTGAGTGAACATGGGTTCATTAAAAACCCATATTTTGGGGCTGGGGATATAGCCTAGTGGCAAGAGTGCCTGCCTCGGATACACGAGGCCCTAGGTTCGATTCCCCAGCACCACATATACAGAAAACGGCCAGAAGCGGCGCTGTGGCTCAAGTGGCAGAGTGCTAGCCTTGAGCGGGAAGAAGCCAGGGACAGTGCTCAGGCCCTGAGTCCAAGGCCCAGAACTGGCCAAAAAAAAAAAAAAACACAAAAAAAAACCCCCCATATTTTATGATTACAAATATTGGTAATATCGGTAATACTGTAGTAAAGGACTTCTCTAAAAAAACAAAAAATCCTTGAGGAGAGTGAACCGGCACATGAAGGACACTAAATGCTGTGATAACACCCTGAAGTTGCACTGCAATTATGTCCCTGAGGGAATTCCTCAGTCTAAGGGGATCAAGGAGGATGCAATACTGAATCCCACAGCTATGCACAGCACAGCAGGACATAGTCTGTCCACACAAATGAACCTTGAACTTGATACAGGCATAAGCAGTGTGGTAGCTAGTGGTGAAAGAAGCCCTTAGAGGCTGAAATCTTAGCGGCAACTTTCCCGCTGCAGAAACCAAATAACTATTCTGACTTCTATGCTTTTCCATTATTTTCCACATTGCTCAAGTTTTGTTGTGGTTTTTCCTTTTCAATCATCTCAAAGTATTTCTTTTTTTTTAAATTTTCATTTCAAAGTATTTCTTAATTTCTTTTGTGATTTTCTCTTTGGCCCATTAGTTATTTAGGAATGTGTCTAATTTAAACTATATATTTATACATTGTGTACCCATCAACACACATGTATAATCCCTGCTTTATGTAGTTACCTTTTAGGTCAATTAAGAAGAAAACAAACTTATAAATCTATATAGATTTATATATAAAATAGCTTCTGAAAGGCTGCCTTTAGAATTTCTTCTAGAGCACATTCAGCAACAAAACCTCTTGGTTTTTGTTTATTTGCTTGGAATATTTTTTTCCATTTCTTTATTTTTAAAGTGATGTACAGGGGTTACAATTTCATATGTAAGGCATTGAGTACATTTCTTGTCCAACTTGTTACCTCCTCCCTCATTTTCCCCCACCTTCCCTTTCCCCGTTTCCCTCTCCCCCCCCCCATGAGTTGTACAGTTGCTTTACACCATATAGTTTTGTAAGTATTGCTGTTGCATCGGTTTGTCTTTTTTTATTTACTATTTTCTTATTTATTGTCAAAGTGATGTACAGAGAGGTTACAGTGTCATATGTTAGAAATGCTTGGAATATTTTAATTTCTCCATTTTGGAAGGATTTTATTTTTGACAGTACTGGGGTTTGAACTCAGGAACTCACACTTGTTAGGCAAGTATTCTTCCACTTGAGTCATTCTCCAGCCCTTTTTGCTTTAGTTTATGTTTCTGATAAGGCCCCAAGCTTTTTTCCCAGGCCAGTCTCAGCTATTATCCTCTTACATCTGCTTCCTATGTAGCTGGTATTGTCTATGTGACCATTATACCCAGTTTGTTTTTGAAGTAGGGCATTAGTAACTTTTTTCCTGGACTGGCATTGAACTATCATCCTCCCATCTCCTTCTATGGTGTAGCTGGGATTACAAGCATGTGTCACCATACCTGGTCCTTAAGGATGGTTTTATTTGAGAAGAACCTTTTGGGGACACTGAGTATGTTGTTATATCACTGACTCTTGACCATCATCACTTCTAATGAAAAATAAATTGTGTTCCTGAGAATCTCTTACACAAGGCAAGGTACTTCTCTTTTGTTGCATTAAATTTTGTGTCGCTGTCTTTGGATTTTGAAAGATTTATTATTATAGGGAACTCAGGAGCCAAGCTGTGAGACCAGAAAAGAGTTAGGAGTTTGGAATGCTGTACAAATTTCCTATCCAGTGTGATTCCATACAAATTCCCCAAACAGAATCTTCTACCACATGTGCTGTCTGGGAGTCCCAAGAGAATAAATTCCAACATAGAAATGTGGTTCAGAAAAACATGTTCCTAGCCCTTGAAAGTTGAAAGTGATTCTAAGTCACTTGCCATCACTGTGACCAAAAGATCTGTTAGAAACAACATCAAGCAGAACAAATTTTTCTTGCTCCCAGTTTCAGAAGTTTTGGCTCATGTTGACTTAGCCCCATGCATCTGGGCAGAGAACGTCCTGTCCACAGAAATGTGTGGCAGCAGAGCTAGTTATTCACCTCGTGGCCAATAGGAAACAGAACAGGGAATCAGGGATTGAGGGCCAAGTATAACCGCCCCCCCCCGCCCCCGCCAGACACAACCTCCCTGCTCCTTCCGCCCCTGCCCCCCAGTAACGTACTTCCCCTAGCTTTGTACCCTACCTTCTAAAGTTTCCACAACCTCTTGAAATAGCACCACCATCCAGTGATAAAATATTCAAATCACAAGCTTATAAGAAATAGTTCACATTCCAAACATAATAAGCATCATTCATATTTTTAACACTAACAGTGGTTTTTCAGCCTATGGATTTTGGTCATGAGGGTATTAGTAAATAGTAGTTTCACTATTTCACCTGATATGCTCAGTGTTTTCTATAACTCCTTGAGACACATGTTGTTATAGTTGTTTAATAGACTCTGATTGGGTCATGCAACACATTCCCTTCACTAAAAGGTTTTGTGCCTCAGATCTGAGCTCAACCTTACTCTCTAATCACAGCCATAGAGAGGCTGCTAAGCCAGCCTAGTCTAACCTACTCTCAGTCTCTCTCTCTGTGTCTCTGTCTCTCTCTGTCTTTCTCTCTGTCTCTCTCTGTCTCTCTCTGTCTCTGTCTCTCTCTGTCTCTCTGTGCGTGTCTCTCTGTGCGTCTCTCTCTCTGTCTCTCTGTCTCTCTCTGTGTCTCTCCGTCTCTCTCTCTCTCTCTCTCTCTCTCTCTCACACACACACACACACACACACACACACACACACACCTTTTATTGTAGATGTCATGGTCACAAGAGAAAGAATGGGACGAGTTGATTTGGCTGCCATCTTGGCTCCAGCTACTAAGTCTAATCCTCTGAGAGGTTAGGGCATAATTTACTTCTTTTTAATTACACAATATCCATTAAATACTTCAGGAATCCACACATGAAAATGTTGATAAGTATAGATTCTGCAGAAGACCCAAGAAGAGCACATAAGCATTAGCCCCGGATTACTGATGCGTCTTCGTTCTGACTTTTCAGTTGTGCTGGATCTAGTTTTAAGATGCAAAGAAGTTATCTCCAGGCTGGATTTACTGAGAAAAATCCTTAAAACATCTGTCTTCAGGAATCTACTGTTCTAATAACTTTGATATATTACCTTTCTCATGAAGCTTAACATCCTTCATCTTTATGCTTTAATATAGTTTACTATTTCAAGAATTGTTTAGTGAAATCAAATCTCAGGCTCAGTGGGGCTTTTTGCTTTTAAAAAAAAATAATACACTTAACTGGTCACTTCAACTAGCAATAAGTAGAAAGGTGGTTGGGAGACAGATGCCCTCCAAAAGTTAGTATTTTCAGTGTTATTTTAACATCAACTTTTTGGAGACTTAGGATGCTTTAAACCTGACCTTGAAACAATTATTTTCTGTTCTCCATGCATGTCTCACATTTGCAGTGCTTGTAACTCTAGAAAGCAAAATAAAGCCAGCCCATGAGCTCATCTTCATTTAGTCTCCATTACACATCTTTTCAAGTCACTACTTGAAGAAATTGAATATTCTGCTGAAGCTAAAAATGGATACAGTGTAAAGCAGCATCTAGTGATGGGTCAATGTGATTGCAGAAACCATTCCCTGCTAACCAGATGACTTGTTATGGGATGGCCTGCTCCTCCCAAACTCATTCAGACAGGTAGGTATGTCCTGTGACTTCCTTATTGGTATGTATCCCCAACAATTTTAGTCTCAGAACTCTAGGCAACTGAGATTTAGACATCTGTTTCTACTGCCACTGATTTTTATGAGTTCTGACCAGCATACTTAATCAGAAAGTAACTCAGGATATTTTAGGTCAAGACTTGATAAGAAAATTTAAAGTTTTTAATAAATTATTCCACTGACTATAAAAATAATACATGCTACATTATAGAAACCTGAGTTAAAAAATTAAGCATGCTGAAAATGAACTATATAACTTGTCAGAGAGAGGGTTCAGGAAGAAAATTACAAGGGAAGTGGTGATAATGTTCAGAAAGGAATGTACCTGACTTATGTAACTGTACATAACCTTTACAATAACAATTTTTAAAAAATTAAAACCATACCTAAATTCTCTTTAATTCCATAATTCAAGCAAACCTTATTAATCTTTAACATACTCTTTTTGAAATACTTCCTATGGATATCCTGCAGATATATGGTATTTTAGATAATTTAAGCCATAATATATGGGCTATTTTGTGTGTGGGGGTGTTCCATTTGTATAATATTGGAAGACTATTCCATAGCATTAATCAATTTGACATTTGGCTATTTGATATTTCAGAACTCTAATTCATGTGAACATCCAAATCACTTGTTCTTTTGCACTTACATAAAAACCTATTGTGAAATATAACCTGTTCGTTTAATTTCATCCATGTAGTTATTAAATAGAGACATAATAACAGCAAGAAGAAGTACTGAACCAACATACAGGTCTAATTGTAAAATTTTTGTTTGATATTTAAACTTTAAAATTTGCCATATCAACCCATATACTCCAAGACTGGGTACTACATTCTAATAAGTCTGCCAACTTTGCAGGTAATGACTGTTTGACTATTTTTAAACTATGTTGCTTTGACTATTTAATATGTAAAATGTAAATTTCTAATGTTGTATATGAGCATTATTTTTACTAATACTCTCCTTATTTTTTGTAATGATATGGGAATCATTTTAATTTTTATTGCTATTTTAAAGGTGATGTTCAGAGAGACTACAGTTACATAAGTCAGGTAAAGAGTACATTTCTTTTTGGACAATGTTACCCCTTCTCTTGCTCTCTCCCAAAATTTTTGATTTCTTTTAAAAAAAACTATTTCCAAAATAAGTCATATTAGTTGTAGACATTTTCTATTTTCCATATGTAGGTGAATGTATTTTAATGTTTCATATACTTTTACTTAAAATGTTCTTTCCTAGCTAGAGATTATATTCCCATCTATTTGTTTTTCTACCTTTGAAAAGATCTACATTTCATTGGAAGTACTTAAAATAGGCTGATTTTCCATTTTGCCTTTTGATGATGGTATTGAGAGAAGGCAAAACTTCAAAAAAATACTCTATGTAGTTAGTAATAATCTCCTATAAAATGTGTTCAATATTCTTCTACATATTATTGAAACAAGTATACTTTTGTGATTTGGCAAAACTCACACTTCTAAATGTATTTATCTGTATTCTTTAGTTTTGTTTGTATTTTTAAAATACAAAGAAGCATCTTCTAAAATTATCTTTCAAGTCAAATTTTCTGTTCCCTAATGTATTTGTGTCTGTATTCAATCACCTTTCTGAATATACTTAGCTGTTTTTTTTATTTCTTAAGTTGATTACTTATATCATTTGTTTTCTCCTTTAATATTAAAAGTAAATATTTAAAGGGTAAGAATGGTGATAGGAATTATTTGTTCCTTGATCAAGAATGTGGAGAACTATATGTCTTACATTCAGAACACAAATTTTGACACATGATAATTCTTGAATTTCTCTATATTATTTATTTTTTCCTTTTAGTAAGTGAAACCTTAAGAGCATTTAAGATCAAGTTCAGCCCCCAACTTCTTGTAACTAATAACCAGAAGACACAGAAGTATTCTCTCTCTCTCTCTCTCTCCCCAATCCCGCCACCAAAACACACTCTATCCAGTCAATTTTGGTTGTTTCTTTAGCTTAAATGTAACCTATCTTTAAGCAAATCCCAGTAATCCAGCAAAATTTACTCGAAGTGGGTTTTTATGCCCAATATGTACTTGAAATCTAATAATCATAACTGAAGTTCTCCAAATAGTGAAGTCTAAAGTTTCAAATAACTTTGAAACTGCCTGTTTCATTCTTTCAGGATATGATTCTTCCAGAGATATTTAATTGTAATTATCATTGTGTATGTGTATATTCCAGAGCTGTTTGATTATAATCATTATATGTATATATTTTTTTCATTGCCAGCAAAGCTTCTAAACTTTTTAAATCAAGTCTAATCTTTCACCATGACTCTATCATTTTGGAATGATAGTTGACTTGCTCATTGAAAACAAAATAAAACTATTTTCTTGGGTGGATACATGACTCTAATTTTGCAGAACATTTCTTTGGGGGATGATGAATGTGGTGGCTTGTGATGGCCTGCTGTTTGGCATCTGTAATCCCTTGAAAAATAAACAAGCAAATATGATTTTATTGGTGGTGACCCAGCTCACTAATTCAACCACCAAGGTGTATCTTACCACAGATTCAAATATTTATTCAGTTGAGTTGATTCTGAAAAGGGACTACATCTTCCCTAATTTTAATTAAACGTGCCTGATGTTCTGTCACCTAAAAATGGCTAAAAATAATAGCAACTTCTGTCCTGAAGCTTTATAAGTATTAAGTGAGTGAATGGGTAATGAAGAGAAATCACTCCTGTTTTTGTTACTGTTTTCAATGGGAAAAATATAAATGCCAGTTATTAGAATATCCACCCATGCACAGATAAAGGAAAGGTGTCCACATCATAAAAACATGCTTTGTTATATAAATGGATGTGTGTGCATGCACGCACATAAGTTTTCTATATGAATAGTGATATGACTCACCTTTAAGTGTTGGATTTTTCTGCTTGGTATTTCCATCAGAGTCACAGAAAACAATCCTGACAGAAACTATGTGCCTGTCCAAATTTAGTCTACCTTGAATTCAATCCTTGCACTATCCACAGATAAATGAATAATTCAGATGTCAAAACCAGTTCATGGAGCAAGTGAACAACGTGACAGAATTTATCCTGCTTGGCCTGACCCAGAACCCAGCCATGCAAAAACTCTTATTTGTTGTATTTTTACTTATCTACATTCTCACTCTCATCGGTAACCTACTTATTGTTGTAACAATCACCACCAGCCCAAACCTGGATTCCCCCATGTATTTTTTTCTGTCCTTCTTATCCTTCATAGACAGCTGCTGTTCTTCGACCATGGCACCTAAAATGATATTTGACCTGCTCAGTGAAAACAAAGCTATCTCCTTTGGTGGGTGCATGACACAGCTCTTTGCAGAACATTTCTTTGGGGGAGTCGAGATAATTCTGCTGACCGTGATGGCATATGATCGTTATGTGGCCATCTGCAAACCTCTACATTACATGTACACAATGAATAAGCGAGCGTGTAACATCCTGGTGTCGATGGCCTGGGCTGGAGGACTTGTTCATGCTTTGATTCAAATTCTTTTTATGGTCTGGTTGCCCTTCTGTGGTCCAAATGTCATTGACCATTTCATCTGTGACCTTTTCCCTCTCCTCAAGCTCTCTTGTACTGATACTCATATCTTTGGACTCTTTGTTGCTGCCAACAGTGGACTGATGTGTATGCTCATTTTTTCTATACTTATCACTTCCTATGTCCTTGTTCTTTGCTCTCTGAAGACTCACAGCACTGAAGAACAGCGAAAAGCTCTCACTACCTGTGGCTCGCATATTACTGTGGTCATCCTGTTCTTCGTACCCTGTATCTTTGTGTACCTTCGGCCAATGATCACTTTCCCCATTGACAAGGCAGTGGCTGTTTTTTATACTGTGATAACACCCATGCTAAACCCTTTAATCTATACCCTTAGAAACACAGAGGTGAAAAATGCTATGAGAAAGCTCTGGAGCCAAAGGAATATCTGGAGCCAAAAGCAATCATTCACATGAATAGAGAAGACACAGATAAAATCTATTTGTTTATGCCAAGTGCAACTAATGGAAAGGAGTCTTGAAGTCAGAATATGTGAATGTTAGTATATTTTATTGCCATTGTTTTATAGAATCTTGTGTGGTTCCTGTCATAAGAAATGAAAACTTGAAAAAATGATGACTAAAGATCCCTCCAATTACACATTTCTTATCATTTGCAAGTGAGTGGCCAAAGCCAATTGCTAGTCATTATAAAATAATATATGAAAAATATATATGAAAAATTCATCAATTTATGTATTCACATTAGAACAAATTGTACCAAGCTTTTAGTACAAATTATATAACTAAAGATTATAATTATAGTTATAATTATAATTAATTATATAAATTATATAAGCTAAAGAACCCAATAGATAAATATTTTTGTTGAAACTCGATTTTAACCCAAAGTGAGCAAATTCAGGTAGACATCATGAGAAACAGACAAAAACCAGAAATGAAGGGGTTTTGAGAAGCAAGTCATTTAAGGCAGGACTCATCCCCAAATAAATGTTGTTGTGTTGTGCATTTCCAGGAGTAGTCTTCTTCTCTGAATAAATTATTCTCTCTGCCTCTTAAAGAATATAAAATTCTTCTAGGTACAGCTATAATAGAACATGGGATGTAATTTCTCATATAGAACAAATTTCGGGGAGCTCTTTTCCTGTTCAAAAAAATAGTCTTACAATTGAGCACTGGTGGTTCACATCTGTAATCTTAGCTACATGTGAGGCTGAGAGTTGGAAGGATTGTGGGTAGAGTTCATCCCAAGCAGAAAAGTTCACAAGACACTCTCTCAAAATAACCAGCACAAAACAGGACAGATATGTGGTTTGATGGCAGAATGCTACACTAACAAGCACAAGGCCCTAAATTCAAACCCCATTACCAAAATTAATTAGATAATTAATTAAAATACCATCTTACATATCACTTCACCATCAAAATGGCTTGTCATGGCCATCTAGTTCCTTAGATGATAATGTCAAAGATAGCAGGCACCAAAGAAAGTTGATCATATCTCAGTAATAAGACCAAAAAATTCTGTACATTCATATGTATGAAGAAGTACAGGACAATGAGATCAGAATTAACTGAGATGCAGACAAAACAATTTACGGATTCATATTTGGAAACTAGAAAAAGAAACTTAGATCAAGGACACAACAGAAGCCTTGAAAATCTTGACAAATATACTTCTAACTTCATAAAGATTGTTATCTGAAATTAATCTTTAACCCAGCTTGTGTCTTATATTAAATATAGAACATAAACAGATTATTTTTCAAAGGTTAGTAAACAGTTCATTTTTGGGTCAGGCCAGTTTTTTCTCAATTGTTGCCAGCCCATCTACTGCTCACTAAATATCAATGAACTACCATATTATTTCCCAGCCCATTTGTCTTTTAAGTAGTAACCCACTGAGAGAGGTTCTATGTGTCTCATTCAGGTAGAGACCTCTGGAAGCCACTGTAACACTCCCTAGTATTCTTTTCCCTATAGAAATCACATGGGCTACTGAGTAACCATGGTAAGAACAACTGCTCTCAAGGCCTACCCATCCCTAGGTCAATGAGCAGGAAATAAAATCGTATGTATTAAATTGTATGTGTTAAATATAATGTGTTAGCTCAGAAATAAGAAAAGATTCACAGAGTGGACAGGAAAGAAGCACAATGAATTTTTTACTCATTCATTGGAAAGAATGATATTGTACCATTTTGTAAAGAAATAGAAAGGCTTGAGGGAAAAAAGTGTCATGTGAAGTAAGAAAGGCCCAGAGAGACAAAGGATGCATGTTTTCCATGGTATGTGGAAGCTAGATTTAGCTTGCAAACTCATAAGTAAATACATTGAGTGGTATGCAAGTGTACAGATGTACTATCTGAAATGTAACAGATTCAAGGCAGATCTCAAATAGTGTAATTCCTTAGAAAATTCAGAAAAAATAAAACTCCAAGAAGCAAGTACTCAAAGGGGTTGGATTTGGAACCAATGGGAATTGTGTCACCTCTTCCCTCATTTTCTCCATTTTTCCCCTCCCAACCCTCCTCCCCAACAAGTTGTATAGTTCATTTTCAACATAGTGTCTAGTGCTGAATTAGTGTCACTGCTGCATTAGTTCACCCCTTGTCCCACCCTTCTGTGCCTCCCTTTACCCCCACAAAACAAATAAATGTACATAAATGGCTTAACTTTTAGACTTACTTTGTTTAAAATTTTTCTTCCTAAAGGGAAGTTAAATCTTGTCAAATGAGTATTTTGCAGGGAAATGACCAATGTCACTTGATCCTTTGTTCTTTTGAACAAAGTGTAGGATGCTTATTTATTTGCCTATGCTGAACCATCTCTGCCTCCCTGTGATGAATCTGACTTAGTCATGATCAATGACTTTCTATGCTACTGGAATTAATTTGCTAGTTTTTTGTTAAGTATTTTTGCAAGTAGACTCATATGGAATATTCACCTGGATTTTTATTTGGTTGCTTGGTTGGTTAAAGCTTTTTTTTTGTTGTTTGGCTGGCTGGGTTTTTTTTGTTGTTGTTTTTATTTGCTTCTGCATTCTTTGACTAGCTTTGAACAGGGATCCTCTGAATCTCAGCCACCTCAGGAGAAAGGATGACAAGTACAAGCAACTGGTACCTGGCTAAATTATCTAGTTTTTGATAGCAAGAAATCCTGAACATCCAAACTCATTAAGTTAGTCAATAATAAAAAATAGTTTTCCAGTCTCCAAAGGCAGCAAAGTACAAAATACTCAATACTGGAATTTCCATTTTTCAGAGCAGCCATGCCAAGTAGGTAAGTCATGTTTTCAGAGAAAACTCCATTTACTAAACTCAGTCCTATGCTTAGAAAGACATCATAACCTAGACCAGGCTCAACAGTGCCATACTTGGGGGGGGGGGGGGCGGGAAAAGATGCCTTCTAAAGACATTTTTGAAATTATATTACTCAAGTCTTATCCTAAACCACAACTGATACACAACCCCTCCTGAACTGCTTTTCTAAAACCAGCCATTAATGGTGTTAGTGGGGAGCCACTGGGAGTAAGGCAATGACCTTCCTGTTGTGATGGCAAAGATTTCATCAGAGCCAATTATGATTCCTCTGAGTGATACAAGTTCAATGACTGGCTAAACCCTGCATGCTACAGAAGTGTATTTAAATATTTCTCTAGAGTCATCAAAGAAGGAATTGGAAAGAAGGAAGGATCTGTGAATAAATGACAAGCAGAGTAGCAGACCAACGAGAAAAAGATTTGCTTGGGATACAGTAAGCAAACTTAGTGGAAAGGGGAAATAGAGTTGAAAAGTAATCTTGAGGTAGGATTCAAAGAAATTTTTTCTCCATATTGTTTATGGTCACTTAAGAAGCAGAAATTTGACCAAATTGAGAAAATGATATATAACCAATTGGATGTTATGTATTCATTCATTTTTAAGTTGAAAGCTATTATTGAATATTTTAACAATAATAGTGTATTGTCATCATAAAGGTGACATACAGAATGAATACTATTACATAAGCCAGATGAGTGGTATTCTTTCTCTTAGTTTTCCCCTCCCATTCCCACTCACAAATTGCATAGGTCAATTTCTATATAGTATCTATAATAATGTTGAATATTTTTCTTCTGTTTATATGTTGTCCTTATTCAATTATTTTCAAATTGGAATAAAATCAAAAAGGATTTCTTTTTGAAATTTCACTATGCCCTATGGAAAAGCATGGAAATAAAAATAAAGCCATAGAGCCAACAGAAGTGTGAGTGGACAATGGGATTCAAATAAAGTATATCCAAATTACAGAATAATCCAGAAAATAATTATACTAGTGCCCCACCTGAGAATTCACAGAGTCCATTGAAAGCTTTGTTGCATATGCTCAAAAGGGAAGAAAGGAATGACCACACTCAATCTAAGAAAAGAAATTCCACTATCGACTAGACTCGGGTCAGTAAAAATGAAATATATTTTCCAAAATTTTAAGCACACTAAAAGGTTTTGTTAATTTCTTTTCCCCAAAGAAGTTTTTTGCTGTTACATACTTGACTAGAATTTAGTGTTTTAATATGAAAATTAAGTTGAACACAATTACAAAAGAAATGTCAAAATCAATATAAAATATCATAAAAACACTATCTGTGCTTTGCTAAAGCAGATGCTGTTATAATGACTAAAATTGATTCTGTAGTAAATATAAATGTGCCACTAAATACACTAATTTGTACAGTTTTAGATTGGATGGTTTGAAATTTTTCACCTTTGAATGATTTCTATGTTGCAAGTATGAAATTTAAATTTGTAAATTAAATTCATTTAAATGACTGATTATATACTCACTGTCTACAGGAGCCAAGAATGAAAACAACTCAAGGAATATATTTTCTGATCAAACTATATTTTTCCTCATTGTTATTAAAACTGTGGAGTCATGATGCTGATTTCTATGCCCAGTAATTAGGTTTGGGAAATTAAGTGATTCTGTGTTTTTGGAGGAATTGGGGAAAAATAAGAAAAAAAAAAGGCAGATAAAGATTGAATACTTCATATTCTTATACCAACAACACAGACTCACAAAAAAGACCTGTAAGACTCACTCCAATGAAAAATAATAATTTATATGGTATTATTTTCACCAAAAAAAGGGAAAACTAAATCCTGCAAAGGGAGAAATTTCAACTTTTCATCTGACCCAAACCTTCCTGTCTTCTGAATAGGAAATTCAGGGTACTTCATATCTTATTAAATGCAATTTTTAAAGGGTCGTGGGAGTTGTATAAGAATATAATCTATATATAAACAAAGTATAACTAACAGGAAATTTTATTTATAAAGTACTGTGAGTAAGTTCCCTGCCCCTTATCATAGTGAGAGTGCTTTCTACTGGAGTTTGAAGAAATGTAATTTGATAATACTTACAGTAGAAGTGGAAATGTGATACTAATTCTTTCTTCTTTTATATGTAAACTTGACAGCATTTTAATTACGTTCTAAAAAATACATGAAGTAGTGTATACATGTTGATACTCCAAATTCTTGATTCTTTGAATTACTGTTTGTGAGTGTATATGTGTCTCCTCCAACTAATTGAAAATTAAAGACTGGCTTAAAAAATACTGTGAAAATCTATACAGAAATGCGCACTATTTCCATATTTACTACCGAAGGTATGGAAAGAAAAACAATGAAATAAAGGCTCCTGTAGAGTGAGACTAAATAGGTAAACATGCAAATGAGGAAGGCCCCATGAGCTATAACAATAACTTCATACATTTAGAAAGGATGAAACTTGATCTACAACTGTATCTATCTCTAGAATGGTATGAATTTACATCATGAAAAGAAATTATACATAACTCAACATAATTGGTTCAGATTTAGCAAAATTGAAAAAATTAGTATCAAAGTAGAGTTGACTAACAAGATGTAAATAAAAATTTGTGTACAAGAGGAGGTGACAATTATGAATTCAAAGTAATTGATATTGAGGGCATCTAAAAGGACATCATAGCACTTAAATTAATCAAGTTTTTTTATATCAAGATGAAACTTTGGAGGTGAACTGTAAGTCAAAATTCATAAAATCACCAGGCCATATTGTGCTACTTGTAAACTATTACCAATATTCCATTAAAACGTACTCTTCTTTCACATTATCTGCAAAATGGCACAAATCAGTAAAATACATGGCTTCATTAATTTCAAAGAACAAAAATAAACAGGTGACAAAGTATTTGAATACTAAGTTCAAGTAAAATGACTGGGTAGTACTATGATTCTATTTTCAGGAAGATCATACAAACACACAAGAGAAATTCACAGAAAGGATGAACAACGTGACAGAATTCAGCCTGCTGGGCCTCACCCAAGACCAAGAACTCCAGAAGCTCTTGTTCCCTGTGTGTTTAATCACCTATTTAGTCACAATAACAGGTAACACATTCATCTCAGTCACCATCTTCATCAGCCCAGCGCTGGGGTGCCCCATGTACTTTTTCTTGTCATACTTGTCCCTTATAGATGCTTTCTACTCTACTTCCATTGCTCCCAAAATGATTGTGGATTTGGCCTCTGAGAAGAACACCATATCCTTCAATGGCTGCATGACACAGCTCTTTGCTGAACACTTCTTTGCTGCAGCAGAGATCATCTTGCTCATTGCTATGGCCTTTGACCGCTATGTGGCCATCTGCAAGCCCTTGCACTACACCACCATCATGAGCCGCCCATTGTGCTCTTTCCTGGTGGGGGCAGCTGGAGTATTGGGGTTTATTCACGGAGGCATACAGGTGCTATTTATAGCTCAATTGCCCTTTTGTGGCCCCAATGTCATTGACCACTTTATGTGTGACTTAATACCACTACTGGAGTTGGCCTGTAATGACACTCACACTTTAGGGCCTCTGATTGCTGCCAACAGTGGCTCACTGTGTTTGCTCACTTTCACTATTCTGCTTGTTTCCTATGTGAACATCCTGTACTCCCTGAGGAATCACAGTTCTGAGGGACGTCACAAAGCCCTGTCCACCTGTGCCTCTCACATCACTGTGGTGATCTTATTCTTTGTACCTTGTTCATACCTGTATCTAAGGCCTATGGTTTCATTCCCAGCTGACAAACCTGTGACTGTGTTTTGTACCCTAATAACACCTATGTTGAATCCATTAATCTACACTCTCAGGAATGAGGAGGTGAAGAAGGCCGTGAAGAAGCTCTGGGTTCAAATAATAAAGACCGATGATATGTAAATGTCATGATTTCTGTATTTGTAAATGTAGTGATCATTTTTAGAAACTCAATCTCCCTAAATAGTGATTTAAAGTAAAATACTGATCATTTCTGCCCCAAATTTTTACATGACATAATAATTATTTGTACATATAATTATTTATATGCTATAGACTGATGACATGTAGATCATGTGTTTAATCATATGAAGGTTTATTACCTTATTTTTATCTGAGTAAATGTCCATTATTTCTGTAATAGGAATTGTTAATCTTCTTATTCGTTCATTGATAAGATACAAGATATTTTTTCATGCATTACGGTGCTGTACAATGTTAGAACTTTTCCTCCTATAGAAATGTATTTGGTCCCAGTATCAAAACTTACCTCTATTTGTCTTCTTATGTCCTTCCTAATTTCTTCACACCAAAATTGAAATTTCAACTTTATGAGATCAAATCATTACTTTTGTTTTTTTTCTCTGAGTAAGGAAATACAGCATTTGTCTTTCTGTGCCTGATTTACTTCCTTTAGATAGTGTCTTCTACTTCTACTCACATTGCCACAAAGCACTGGATTCCAATCTTTGTACAGCTAAATATTGCATAGTATAAACATACCAAATTTCTTAATCCAATCATCCAGTGAGGGACACAACAACTTTCATTAAGAGCACTATGCAGAGCTGGACTGGATTACTCATTAAGATACAGTTGTAATGCTGACAAGGCTCACAATATATTTCAGAGGTCCATGCAGTGTTTAATGTTGTTCATATCATAAGAAGGATAAAAGCAGGCAAATCCAGTTTAAATTCATGTTCTTGGCAACATGTTAAAATCATAAAAAAACAAAAAGTTATAAAGTCATATAATATCACTTTGAGTAATTTTGTAAGAAAAGCCCCCATGAGCATAATGTACAAAGGACTTATAAAAGTCCAATTTTTCTCATAACTGTAGATGTGAAGGCAATCAACAAAATTCTTGGTACTTTTCATAATCACCATGGCAGACAAAATCAAGTGTTCTTTGAAAAGAGGAAAAGCAACTACATATGGAAGCACTATAGACTGGGATGGAATGTTTTCAAAGGGTTCACTGAGCAAAATGTACTCTCAGTTATCCCAAGTTTGAGAAGTTTGCCTGTGTTCTCCTGTTGTACCAATTTAAAACATTTTCCTTTGAGAACTTTGTAAAACATTCAAACCTCTCTTATGCTGCAGCAATAGAATACTTGTTGCTTAACACAATCATAGGAAGAAACCATTGCCACAATATTTTCACAAAAATTTATTTTGCAATTACTTTTCCACCAAATCATAAAATATATAATTATCTAAAAAGAATGGGGAGACAGTTGGGTACCAATGTCTCACGCCAGTAGTCCTAGCTACTGATGATGCTAGATCTGAGGAATACAATTCTAAGTTACCCTGTACAGCTTAGCTCAATGAGACTCTTCTCCCCTTTAGGTCAGCAAAAGGACAGAAATGGAGCTGTGGTTCTAGTGGTAAAACACTAGGCTCAAGAAATAAAGCTCTTGGACAGCATTCAGGCCCTGAGCTCAAGCCCCAAGAATAGCCCAGTGCCCTCCCCCCCCCAAAAAAAAATGGAGAGTTAATTACACTGGACCCAAAGAAATTAAAATAACTAGATATGAACAAAACAATGATAGTAAACTAAAAACTATAAACCATTAAAGAAAATTAAGAAGACATTCTGTTGTAGAGCTGACTCCATCTTGATTAGGGAAATATGGTAGGAAATGTTACGGTGAATAGAGCAGACTCCATCTTGATTATTAGGTCAACCTGACTCCAAAATTCTGTTTCTGTAAGTGGCTTGCTTACTTGTTGATTGCTCAACCCTCTGTGTCAACCTCCTACATCACTGCCACGCTGGATTCTTTGTTTCTTATTCTACCCCCTGCATCAAGCCCCTACATCTGTGCTATGCTTTTACCTTGATAAACCCTGATAACTGAATGGTGGCGGCTCTCAATTCAGATCCACTGCATCAGTTAATATCATGAGCCCAGGATCAAGCTTGCAATAAAGACTTGTGCGTTTGCATCAGATTTGCCAACTAGGTGGATTTGGGGGACCCCAAATCTGGGCATAACAATTCAACATAAAAAGACTTCTCATGATGGTGAAGCAAAATATCAATACTGTGAAAATGACTTTACTACCAAAGTTATCAGCTGATTTTATACAATCCCAATCAAAAACCAAACATATTCTTCGCAGAAATACAGAAAGAAAAGAATTTACACAGACACAAAAGATTCAAAATGGCCAAGCAATCCTGATAAAAAAATAAGAGAGTGATGGTAGACATATCTTATTAATTGACTTCAAAATAGAAAACAGAGCCATAGTAACAAAATAGCAAAATTTAATGTTGGCACAAGATCACAAACATAACACAATAGATTGGAAAAGGGATAAGCCCTCACTGCTACTTATTTGTATTTCCACAAGAATACCATAAGCCTATGGAGCTTGGAAAACTATAAATCCACTTGCAGAGGATTCAGAATAGGACCCTGTACAAAATCAGCTAAGACTTCATCAAATAACTTCCCATATGGCCTGTAACTTTGAGCCTACTACAGAGACACTGAAGGAAAATGCCTGAGAGAAGCCTGGGCAAGACATGGTTACTAGAAGTCAAGTAGCTCAGGAATAAAGAAGGTGGATTGACAAGTCTGATTGTCAAGAAGGAAGATCCCAAAGCAGAGTAAATGTGATCAGAGTATATTTATATTTATATAAGAGTCTAATTAATATCCTAATAAATTCCATTATTTTACACAATTAATATGAACTAATAAATCTTACAAGGGATAGGATGACAAAGAGTCAGTTTACTGAAAGACTATGGTAAAAAACAATAACTTGAAAATACCCATGAAAGGTTTGATTCTCGTTTGGGGGTCCCTGATTTCAGAATTGTATGGAGTTAGTTTAAAGGAAAAGATAGTTTTACAAGGAAGAAATAAGAATGAGCAGGAGTGGGAGGAGAAGTAAAGAAAGAGGAAGAAGAAGAGGAAAAAGAAGAGAATGGAGTAGAACAGAAACAGGAGAAATAATAGGAAGAGGAAGAGAAAAGTGACTACATGATAGGTTGTTCTTCATGCTGCAGAAGCTGAGAGAAATAAGACAATGAAATCTCCATTCTAGACTGCTTTTCCCAACACTCAGATATAATGTCCATGGCCGTTTGCTGAGTGTGATTTTCTCAATAATGTCTAAATCTATCATCAACTTCCTTTAAGGCAGTACAGAAAAAGAGCTGTATTCCTCTCAATTAACCAGGAAAATATGTAAAGAATCACACTGAAAACCATGGTCTGACATTTCAATTATCCAAACTTTGGGAAAACTTTGGTAGCTGGGAAATCTCCCACAAAATATCACACTTGTCAATAAGAAAATCATTTCTACAATTCCTCAGAGAAATCAAACACAAAATCTTTTTTAACTCAAAAGCTGTTTTATTTAAAATTATATTCCAGATTTAATTTTCTAGTACTTTCATGATTTGTAGTATTTTTTCTTTATTGTCTAAGTGAAGTACAGAGGGGTTATCATTTCATATGTAAGGCAGTTGGTACATTTCTTATCCAACTTCTTACCTCCTCCTTGATTTTTCCCCACCTCTCTCCACCCCCTTGTATACCCCCCCCCACAATGAGTTGTACAGCTGTTTACACCAAATGGTTTGTTATGTATTGCTTTTGTAATTGTTTGTCTTTTTATCCTTTGCCTCTCGATTTTGGTATTCCCTTTCCCATCCCTAGTTCTAATACATGTATATACAGTATGCAGGATACTAAGATCAGATACAGTGATAGCAGGCATAAAACCACGGGAAGGGAATATGAGAGAAAAAAAAAAAAAGAATGGTACTGTTTCACATGGCATGTTGAAAATAATTGCAACTATGATATACCACTTCTTTAAATGACTTGGAGTTCATTTCACTTAGCATCACCTTATGTGTTCATACAGGTATAGCTATTGAGCTATTGTTATCATCTATTATGACTAAACTAAACATGTACTAATTATTCCTTATGAGGGAAACCATAGCATACACATTTCCTTGGTATGACTTTTCCAAGTCCTTCCATTTCCTTATGAATGGGGCAGAGACACATGAAGAAGTGCACCACATCACTGTTCATAAAGGAAATGCAAATCAAAACAACACTGAGATTCCACCTCACCCCAGTAAGAATATCCATTATCAGGAAAACTAATAACAAATGCTAAAGGGGATGTGGCCAAAACAAACCCTACTACATTGTTGGTGGGAATGTAAACTTGCTCATTCACTCTGGAAACTGGTATGGAGGTTCCTCAGAAGGCTAAACATAGAGTGCCCCTATAACCCAGCAGCCCCAATTTTGAGCATCTACCCAAAAGATTACAAGCAAGATCACACTAAAGCCACCAGCACAACACTGTTCAATGCAGCACAATTTGTCACTGCTAAAATTGGAAAAAAAAAAAAAAAAAAAAAACAGATGACCCTCAGTAGACTAGTCGATAAGCAAAATGTGGTACATATACACAATAGAATTCTATGCCTCTATCAGAAAGAACCACACTGGCACATAATCTTAAATTATGGTGTCTCCACTCGTCAGAGCAGACCTTTTGTCTATATGAGTCATATTTTCAGAGAGAAATCCATTCTCTATACTTCACACTATGCATATAGCACGCTATATCTTAAGCCAGATTCACCAATGTTCACAGATATGAAGAGGTTTTCAAAAGTATGGTGCACAACTTAGAACCTAAACTAGAACCAAAGCACTTCACTAACCTCAACTCAACTGCAGATCTAAAAGTGACCACTAATGACATTTGTGTGTACCAATTGGGAAATGTGAAATTTACTGATTATTATCTTGGCAATGATTTCAGTACAACTACTTAGTAATCCTCTAGAGACTTGAGGGACCAATGAATGACCAAATTGTGCACTAGGTAAATTGTACTTAAGCATTTCTTGAGTGAGGGAGTGGAGAACAATGTATGAAAGATGGGAGTAGAGCCAGGGAGCAACAAGATAAGGATTTATTTGAATGATATTACTCTTGAGATTAGTTCGGGGGTTTTGAAAGGAAATCTTGAACTAAGGCAAAAAAGTAATCTGTCTATACACTGTGTGCTGAAAGAAAATAGTATTAGGCAAATGAAGGGAAAGAATCCAACAGAGATGATTTCATTTATTCAAAGGTTTTATGCTTGGATATATTTTTTCCTGGACTGGCTAATAGGGATTTTTTTTGCATGTTTTTAACTTCAGATTGAACATAACTCAAAGATGATAGTTAGATTATAGCTACACAGACGGAGAGAAAGATGGACAGGTAAATGTATAGATGATAGGTAGTTGATGATTTTGTTAGACTTTATAAGAAAACAGAAATGTGTACCAATTAAATCCTGGGACAATCCGAGTTTGCTACCTGAAACAATACACTGTCTGTAGAAACGACTACAAGAGCAAAAATGTACAAATTGGAGAAATATCTAAAGACATAGTGTCTCCATTTCCCCACATTGAATCCCAGGGTGTCTATGCATTTGGCTAAAGGAGAAGAAACCAGTGACAGCATTCAACCTGAAAACAGAGGATTCCATAAACTCTTCCACCCAGGTCAGTGAAAACTACATCTTTTCCACACATTCTAAGATTTACTTCTTTAGGCAATGTGCTTTTTCTGAAACAATTTTAGGTGTACATATATGACTTCAATCTAAATATCCTTACTATGAAAATGAAATTGGACAAGCCAGTATGTAAATCTTAATCGAATGCTTTGTCTCTAATTTGTACATCAGCTGCTGTTAAAATGACAGGGTAATTTTTAAGACATAAGTGTGTCTTCTTAAACCTACTGATTCTATTCATTTCTATTTGGGTTTTTTCCATGCTGTGACTCTGATGATAGGTTTTGTGAATTAAATCTAATAAGAATGACGAGCCATCACTTTTAAGAGACAAATAGCAAGAAAACAACTCAGAATATAATTTCATAAAAATCACAAATTTTCTTACATACATTTATGGATGCCAAAAGTTCAAACTGTTAACTTCTAACCCCAAAATATCTTTGGATTGGTCTTTGACAGAGATTTGGGATAAAGAATAGAAAAGGGAAAGAGAATGAATAAAACAGATTTTGCTCTTAATACCCACAATGTGTTTCAGTCTGGAAAATTTACCTCGGGATTATTCAATAATTACATATTTTTATACAGGCAATGTCTGGACCAGTTAACAAGGAAAGCTGAAATTTTTTTTTCAACTAATGAATTGATGTCAAAGGAAAAATTATTTTACCTTAGCCTTTTCCTAACATTTGTATCTTCTCAAAAGATACAGGATAGACTAGTTTCATTTAATTTCATTAGAAAATGTAAATGGAGATATTTATCTAAGCCAAAGCATATTCATTACCTTTTCAAAGTTCAGTTGCAAAGAAAATTTCCATATGAAAAAATTTATAGGCATTTTGTAGTATTTGTCCCTATCCAAATGGAAAGAAGAAAGGAACATGAAATAGAGCTATATAGAGCCAGAAATGACAGCAAGATCCATTAAATAAATTGTACTCAGTTAACTTTAATTACAATGGGTCATACTATTCAAAAACAACAATGACATAAATTGGACTCAGTAAATTTTAATTATGTTAGGTCAAACTATTTACAATAGATGAAAATCCATCTGCAAGCCTATTACTTGGGGTCCTGTTTTTTGATCTATTATTATTATTTATTATTATTATTGTAAGGTAAATGTACAGAGGAGTTATATAAGTCAGAAAATGAGTACATAGGTTTTTGAACAGTGTCACTCCCTCTGTCATTTCCTTCTAGTGTTTCCCCTGTCAGTCCCCTGCTCCACAACCTGTACAGTTGATTTCCAACACAGTGGCTAGTGGGTATTACTGCTGAATTAGTTCATCCTTTGCCCCACTGTTTCTATGCTTCCCCTTTCCCTTGAAGAGGGAACAGTGTTTACCGATAACAGGAAGAATAAGTCATAGAGCTCAGCTAATTTAGATTTAGTTAAGACTTCACACTTGGCATTAGAAAAAAAATGACTTGAATAAAAAATTGTTTCACATATTTATAATTAGACATGCAGAATAGATGACTACCATGCTAATATAATTAATATTAAGGATATTTTCTGCCAGTCCATAATAAGGAAATTATGCCATTTTGGAGAACAGATTTAAAAGAAGCAAGGACATTTGGAAGTGAGCCACAAACAATATTTCTAATAGAGCCAGGAGCTAGTGGCTAAGGCCTATAATCTGAGCTACTGAAGAGGTTAAAATCTGAGGATCTTCCATGCAAACCAATCTGGACAGGAAAGTCTGTGAGACTCTGAAACCGATTAACCACCAGAAAACTGGAAGTGGTGCAGTAACAAAAAGTGAGAAAGCACTAGAGTTTAGGGATAAAGCTCAGGGAAAGTGCCCAAGGCCTGAGTCATATAAATGACCAAAAGTTAAACTTAGGGCTGGGGATATAGCCTAGTGGCAAGAGTGCCTGCCTCGGATACACGAGGCCCTAGGTTCGATTCCCCAGCACCACATATACAGAAAACGGCCAGAAGCGGAGCTGTGGCTCAAGTGGCAGAGTGCTAGCCTTGAGCGGGAAGAAGCCAGGGACGTGCTCAGGCCCTGAGTCCAAGGCCCAGGACTGGCCAAAAAAAAAAAAAAAAGTTAAACTTAAATTACTTATAACAAAAACTTAATTTGCTATACAAATTGTCACTTATTATAAGTATCCCAGTAAAATAAACCAGCATTAAATTAATGTGTTTTAGGGCTTCTTTACAAGTATCTGGAAAATGGGAGAGGTGAGTAAATGGGTCAATACAGCAATTTCATTGATGGGTGACAAAGTATTTTTGTACTGATTTGAACCTCACATTACTGAGAATTACTATTTATTTCCAGGTGAACCACACACAAATAACCCAAGACACATTAATACAAACAATGAACAATGTGACAGAATTCATCCTGCTGGGCCTCACCCAAGATCCAGAACTCCAGAAGCTCTTGTTTGCCGTGTGTTTAATCACCTATTTGGTGACACTTGCAGGGAACACATTCATCTCAGTCACCATCTTCATCAGCCCAGCGCTGGGGTGCCCCATGTACTTTTTCTTGTCATACTTGTCCCTTATAGATGCTTTCTACTCTACTTCCATTGCTCCCAAAATGATTGTGGATTTGGCCTCTGAGAAGAACACCATATCCTTCAATGGCTGCATGACACAGCTCTTTGCTGAACACTTCTTTGCTGCAGCAGAGATCATCTTGCTCATTGCCATGGCCTTTGACCGCTATGTGGCCATCTGCAAGCCCTTGCACTACACCACCATCATGAGCCGCCCATTGTGCTCTTTCCTGGTGGGGGCAGCTGGAGTATTGGGGTTTATTCATGGAGGCATACAGGTGCTATTTGTTGCTCAATTGCCCTTTTGTGGCCCCAATGTCATTGACCACTTTATGTGTGACTTAATACCACTACTGGAGTTGGCCTGTAATGACACTCACACTTTAGGGCCTCTGATTGCTGCCAACAGTGGCTCACTATGTTTGCTTATTTTCTCTATGTTGCTTGCTTCCTATGTGAACATCCTGTACTCCCTGAGGAATCACAGTTCTGAGGGGCGTCGCAAAGCCTTGTCCACCTGTGCCTCTCACATCACCGTGGTGATCTTATTCTTTGTACCTTGTTCATACCTGTACCTAAGGCCTATGGTTTCATTCCCAGCTGACAAACCTGTGACTGTGTTTTGTACCCTAATAACACCTATGTTGAATCCATTAATCTACACCCTCAGGAATGAGGAGGTGAAGAAGGCTATGAAGAAGCTCTGGGTTCAAATAATGAAAGTTGATGATATGTAAACCTCATGGTTTCTGTATTTGGAATGTAGTGATCATATATAGAAATTCAATTTCCCTAAATAGTGATTTAAAGTAAAATACTGATCGTTTCTGCCCCAAATTTTTACATGACATAATAATTATAATTATTTATATGCTATAGACTGATGACAGGTTGACCATGTGTTTAATAATGTGAAGGTTTATTACCTTATTTTTATCTGCGTAAAGTCCATTATTTTTATGTCAGGAATTGTTAATCTCCTCTATTCAGTCATTGATAAGATACAAGATATCTTTTAATGAATTACTGTACTCTACAATGTTAGAACTTTTCTTCCTATGAAAATGTGTTTTCATGCCCAGGATCACCATCCACCTTTATTAGTCTTTGTATGACCTTCCTGACTTCTTCACACCAAAATTGAATTTTATACTTTATAATATCAAATCATTACTTTTGGTTTTTTTCTTTGAGTAAGAAAGTACAGCATTTGTCTTCTGTGCCTCATTTACTTCCTTTAGATAGTATCTTCTACTTCTACTCACATTGCCACAAAGCACTGGATTCTGATCTTTGTACAGCTAAATATTGCATAGCATAAACATACCAAATTTTCTTAATCCAATCATCCAGTGAGGAACACAGCAACCTTTATTAAGAGCACTATACAGAGCTGGACTGGAATACTCGTTAAGACACAGTTGGAATGCTGACAAGGCTCACAATGTATTTCAGAGGTTCATGGAGAGTTTGATGTTGTCCATATCATAAGAAAGATAAATATCAGACAAATCCAGTTTATAACCAGGTTCTTAGCAACACATTAACATCATAAAAAACCAAAAAGTTATAAAAAGTTATATAATATGACTTTGAATAATTTTGTGAGAAAAGCCCCCATGAGCAGAATGTACAAATGGCTTATAAAAGTCCAATTGTTCTCATAACTATAGAGGTGAAGGCAATCAACAAAATTCTTGGCACATTTCATAATCATCATGGCAGCCAAAATCAAGTGTTCTTTGAAAAGAGGAAAAGCTACTACATATGGAAGCACTGTAGACTGGTATGGAATGTCCTTAAAGGGTTAAATGAGCAACATGTACTCTCAATTAACCCAAGTTTGAGAGTTTTACCTATGTTCTCCTGTTGTACCAATAGAAAAAATTTTCCTTTGAGAAGTTTGCAAAACACTGAAACTTCTCATAGGTTATAGCAGAAGAATACTTGTTGCTTAAAACAATCATAGGAAGAAAGAATTGCCACAATATTTTCACAAAAATTTATTTTGCAATGACCTTTCCACCAAACCATATAATATATAAGTATCTAAAAAGAACGGGGACGCAGTTAGGTACCAATGCTTCACGCCAGTAGTCCTAGCTACTGATGATGCTAGATCTGAGGAATACAAATCAAAGTTGCCCTGGACTCCTCATCAAGTGGGCTAAAGACTTACAAAGAGACTTCTCTAATGAGGAAATGAGAATGGCCAAGAGACATATGAAAAAGTGCTCTACATCACTGGCCATAAAAGAAATGCAAATCAAAAAAACATTGAGATTCCATCTCACCCCAGTAAGAATGTCATATATCAAGAAAACTAACAATAACAATTGTTGGAGGGGATGTGGCCAAAAGAAAACCCTACTTCATTGTTGGTGGGAATGTAAACTGGTTCAGCCACTCTGGCAAGCAGTATGGAGATTCCTCAGAAGGCTAAATATAGAACTCCCCTATGACCCAGCAGCCCCACTTTTGGGTATTTATCCAAAAGACCACAAACAAAATCACAGTAATGCCACCAGCACAACAATGTTCATAGCAGCACAATTTGCCATAGCGAGAATCTGGAACCAACCCAGATGCCCCTCAGTAGACAAATGGATCAGGAAAATGTGGTACATATACACAATGGAATTTTATGCCTCTATCAGAAAGAATGGCATTGCCCCATTTGTAAGGAAATGGAAGGACTTGGAAAAAGTTATACTAAGTGAAGTGAGCCAGACCCAAAGAAACATGGACTCTATGGTCTCCCTTATTGGGAATAATTAGTACAGGTTTAGGCAAGTCATAGCAGAGCATCACAAGAGCTCAATAGCTATACCCTTATGAACACATAAGATAATACTAAGTGAAATGAACTCCATGTTATGGAAACGATTGTTATATCACAGTTGTAACTACTTTCAACGTCCCATGTGTATCTGTAGCTTCTATTATTGATGATGCTCTTGTATCACCTTCCAGTGGTTGTACCTACACTATCTCTGTAATATTATCTGAGTATTTTGGAAACCGTGTATACTGGTATTAGAAGTAGGAAATTGAAAGGGAATACCAAAATTGAGAGACACAGGTAAAAAAAGACAAACAACTACAAAAGCAATACTTGCAAAACTGTTTGGTGAAAGTGAACTGAACACCTCAGGGGGGGAAAGGGAAAGGGGGAGGAGGGAGGGGAGTATGAGGGACAGGGTAACAAACAGTACAAGAAATGTATCCAATGCCTAACGTATGAAACAGTAACCTCTCTGTATATCAGTTTGATAATAAAAATTTCAAAAACAAAAACAAAGTTGCCCTGGACAACCATGCTCAATGTGACTCCTCTCCAACCAGCAAAAGGCCAGAAATATAGCTGTGGTTCTACTGGTGAAACACTAGCCTCAGGCAATAAAGCTCAGGGACAGCATTCAGGCCCTGAGCTCAAGCCCCAAGACTGCACACTCCAAAAAAAATGAATTTAACTACACTGGACCCAAAGAAATTAAAGTAACTAAGTATAAAAATAACAATGATAGTAAACTAAAAAGCATAAACCATTAAAGAAAAGAAGACATTCAACATAAAGAGTCTTCTCATGATGTTGAAGCAAAATATAAATACTGTGAAAATGACTTTACTACCAAAGTTATCAGCTGATTTTATACAATCCAAATCAAAAACCAAACATATTCCTCACAGAAATACAGGAAGAAAAGATCTTACAGAGACACAAATGATTCAAAATGCCCAAGTAATCTTGATTGAAAAAAAGAGAAAGAGTGATGGTAGAGATATCTTAATAACTGACTTCAAAATAGAAAACAGAGCATAGTAACAAAATGGCTTAATTTAATGTTGGCACAAGATCACAAACATAAAACAATGGTTTTGAAAAGGGATAAGCCCTCACTGCTACCTATTTGCATTTCCACAAGAATGCCACAAGCCTATGGTGCTGGGAAAACTATAAATCCACTTGCAGAGGATTCAGAATAGGACCCTGAACAAAATCAGCTAAGACTTCATCAAATAACTTCACATATGGCCTGTAACTTTGAGCCTACTACAGAGACACTGAAGGAAAATGCCTGAGAGAAGCCTGGGCAACATGGTTACTAGAACTCCAGTAATTCAGGAATCAAGATGGAGGATTGACAAGTCTGATTGTCAAGAAGGAAGATCCCGGATTCCGGGAAGATAGCGGAGGAGCAGCAGAGCCCTAGCTGAGCTCCCTACAACATTACAGTTTTCCCATCCCAGAGAAACTTTTACTCCTATATAGACAGCCAGAGTAAGTTATAACAGTACAGGGATTCTGGCCAGGAAGGAAAAATCAACTTTGCTGGTCTAAAAACTCTGATTTGAGCTCCAGGCAGCGACCCGCCACCACACCAGTGCCAGTGCCGGCACAGTGCCCCGCACTCCCCGCAGCCAAAGCACTTAATGGAGACCAGGGAGAAATCCTCCAGACGGCAACATACATACGTGGGTTGCGGGTGAGCACAGATGGGCCGAAATCACACAGAAAGCATGAGTACCCCACGAAAGACACTCTCACTCGTGCCCATAGAGCAGCTTTTGGGAGGTAGCCCTTCCCCCACCTCTAGAGCAAAGCTCCATCTTTGACACTGGCATAGGGTCAGAACAGACTGGAGCTAAAGCCTGCCTGGGGAAAGCAAGGACAAAGCGGCCATCTTTGAGAAGGGCAAGAGAGACCAACCAGTGACAGCCAACTCTGCCCAGGAGAACGACCAGTGCCCAGGCGGGGTGGGGGGGGCTTGTCCTGGGCCTCGGCTCAGATAGAGGTGCCCAACCTACCCTCCAGAATTCCTAAATTAAAAGCAAAAGTGGCGACCAGCTATCAGCGGCACGGAACAGCCACAGGGGGGAACAAACAGTTCCCAAGACAGATAAATGGTCCCATTTAGAAGCCCAATTCCCAGCCCAAAACGAAGCTGAATTCCATACCCACCTCTGCCCAGAAGGCCACCCCGCCCAGGAGGGAGGAACCTCCCCCAGGCAAGCGACTCTCAGCTGGGTAAACCAGACCAGAGGCGCCCCGCCCTGCTGAGTCGAGCCTATTCACAGCCAGGCATTAAAGGCAGCAGGCCCCACAGCAGACAGGAGGAGCCATGGTTCCCAAGCCTGTTCACGTCCGACACCTACAGAGGACGCCCAAGTATTACCTGCAAGCTGTGGGAACCACAGAGACTCAGGATTTCACTCACAGGGGAAGAGGGTCAGAGCAGTTCCGCCCCCTGTGAACTGAAAGCAAGTCAAACCAGCCAAGCAGCAAAATAGACTGCAGACCATTGTAAGGAAACCAGAGACTGTAGAAAGCCCACCAAAACAAGGAAGACTTTTTTTTTTGTCTCAAAAGTTTTTTAAGCTTTCTTTGTTGTTTTTATTTTTTTCTTACATTTTCATTTCTGAAACGTCATTGGTTTGTTTTTGTTATCCATTTTTACCTGTTGGTTCTATCAAGTTGTTGTTGTTGTTGTTGTTGTTGTTGTTGTTGGGGTTTTTTTCTTTTTTTCTCCTTTTTATTGTTTTAAATAATTTTTCTCTGTTATGTGCATCTGTCTTCCAGTATTTTTTCTTTATTTCTCTTTGCATTCTCTTTCCTTAAAAATTACTTTCCTATGAATAACACCTCCACTCTTTACAGCTAACTCTCCATTGTCTATCATTTTAACCTTGTTCTCTCTACTGATTCTACTCTCCTCCAAATTTCCAAGTCACTGAAACTAAACCAAAATCATCACCCCACCCACAAACATTTTACTGTATTCTCTTTACTACCTCTAACTTACCCTCCTGACTTAGTTCTAGGTCCTCCAGATTCCATTGACTCCTGGTTAATGGACAGAGGGTATCCCTGCTTAATCCGAGTGAATCAAAGGGGTTCATAGAGAAAGCCAGTCCAAAAGGAACTTAATATAAGAACAAGAATTTGTCATAGGGGTGTAACAGTAAATAAGGAAGTACTGGATACAGGGCTCAGGATTGGTTGTTATATTGAAATTGTATTCTTTAGGAACACCAAATCTAATTTTATAGACAGGTATAAAAGGTATCTGTAAGTAATTGTGAACTCCTAAGATTTACACAACAGTGCTTGGTAAGGTCTACTTTGGGTCTTAAATGGTGCTCACAGGTGCTGGTAGACTGCCCATTCCCAATGGGCAGAAGAAACACAAGAAAGATGGCAAACACTGGAGTCTTATCTCCCACTCAAAACAAGCAGGAAGCAGAGCAGTCAATCAAAGACATAGAAGAGAACCACAAAATGCTCTACAAAGTCTACTGATAAACATGATAAATGAAAATTTTGAATCTCTTCAGTCAATTATTCTAGAGCATGAGGAGGCAAAGCAAAAATTAATGGAGAATTTCATGGCCTCCACAGATAGAAAGATAAATGAACTTCAAGAGTCAAATGAAAAGATAGCTACCCAGCTAAAAGATTTGAGAGACAACACTCAAAACCAAATAAATGAAGAAAAGAACTCCATACAGGACCTAAGAGATAATTATAGCAAGGACATGGAAATCATCAGGAAAGACCAGCCAGAAGAAAAAGAGATTTGAAATCAAGTACCTAGCCGACAGTCCCAGCTAACTAGAGCAGAGTATGGAATCTCAGGAGGTGAAGATTCCCTAGAATCTATGGAGAAAGATCAAAAATCAATACAAAACCAATCCAATCGACAAAACATATCGCTCCAGGAGATTCAAGATACAATCAGAAAGCCCAACTTAAGGATAATAGGTATTGAGGAAAACCTGGAAAAGGAAGTTAATGGAATAGGCAACCTATTTAACAGAATATTAGCCAAGAACTTCCCAAATATCCAGAAGGAAAGGCCTATACAGATACAAGAAGCATTTAGAACCCCAAACCGACCAGACCAGAATAGGACATCCCACTGACACATTGTGATCAAAACAGGATCAGAAGAGACCAAGGAAAGAATCCTTAAAGCTGTTGGGGAGAAGAAAACAATCACATATAAAGGAAAAGCAATCAGAATTACCCCCAGACTTCGCAGGAGAGACCATGAAAGCAAGAAGAGCCTGGAATGAGGTATGCCAAACCCTAAATAAAAATAACTACCAACCAAGAATTGTGTATCCAGCTAAACTCTCATTCATAGCCGAAGATCAAGATCTTCCACAGATCAAGATCTTCCACAGTAAGGAAAAACTGAAACAATATATCTCCATCAAACCAGCTTTACAAAAAATCCTCAAAAATGTCCTATACAGGAAAAATAATCAAGATCCCAATGCAGACAGAGAAATGAACCCTAAATAGTAAACAAGAATATCAGATCAACAAATGGGAAGACTCAGCCTTTAACAAGATAGAGATAATGAAAGGAACAAATGATCAGCTCTCAATCCTAACTCTCAACATTAATGGACTTAATTCACCAATCCAACGACATAGGCTCATAAGTTGGATCAAAAATCAAGATACATCTTTCTGCTGCCTCCAAGAGACTCATCTATCCAGCAAAAGTAAACATCTTCTAAAAGTAAAAGGTTGAAATCAAATCTATCAAGCAAATGGCCCCCATAAACAGGCCGGAGTTGCAATCCTAGTATCAGACAAAATTGACTTCAAATTAAAAATGGTAAGAAGAGAAAAAGAAGGTTACTACACACTAATAAAGGGATCTCTCCTACAGGAAGATATAACCATCCTAAATATCCACACACCAAATACAGGAGCACCCAACTTCATCAAACAAACACTACTGACTCTAAAAACACTCATAGACCAGAACACATTGATAGTTGGGGACTTTAACACTCCACTATCACCTCTGGACAGATCAACACGCCAAAAACTAAACAAAGAAACCACAGAACTAATCAACTGCATAGACCAACTAGACTTAATCGACATCTACAGAATATTCCACCCAGCAACAACAGAATACACATTCTTCTCAGGGGCACATGGAACATTCTCCAAAATAGATCATATCTTAGTGCACAAAGAAAATCTGTACAAATTCTGAAGTATCAAAACCATTCCCTGGATTCTCTCAGACCACAATGGAATAAAATTAGAGCTCAAATCAAACAGGCACAGAAAATCCAACAGTTCATGGGGACTAAACAACACACCGATGAACCATCAATGGGTCATTAAAGAAATTAAAACGGAAATTCAAATGTTTATGGAACTCAACCAAGATGAGGACACAAAGTACCAGCTCCTTTGGGACACAGCAAAGGCATTACTCAGAGGAAAATTTATATCTCTGAATGCATACACCAACAAACTGGAGAAAGAGCAACTCAATCATTTAAGGAAGCACCTTACTTTCCTTGAAAGAAAACAACAAGCCAAACCCCAAGTCAATAGACGGAAGCAAATAATTAAAATCAAATCAGAATTAAATCAATTAGAGAAAAAACCCATCTAAAGAATCAACAAAACAAAGATTTGTTGTTTTTTTTTAAAAATCAACAACATAGACAGACCCCTAGCAACCTGACCAATAAACGAAGGCAGCATACACAAATAAACAAGAGATGAAACAGGTAACATCACCACAGAAACAACCAATTTCAGACGATAATAAGGGACTATTTTGCAAAACTTTATGCCAACAAATTTGAGAACTAGAAATAAATGGATGATTTCCTAGAAAAAATTCATATCCCCAAACTCAACCATGAAGATTTAAACCTTCTAAACAGACCCATATCCAGTATTGAAATAGAAAGGGCAATAAGGGATCTCCCATCCAAGAAAAGCACAGGTCCAGAAAGATTCACAGCAGAATTCTACAAGGCGTTCAAAACAGAACCAACAACAATATTTCTCAAACTCTTCAATGAAATTGAAAGAGAATGTTCACTACCAGACACATTCTATGAAGCCAGTATAACCCTCATCCCAAAACCAGGCAGGGAATGATCATGGAAAGAGGACTATAGACAGATTTCCCTGCTGAACATAGATGCAAAAATTCTCAACAAAATTCTGGCCAATCTACTTCAACAGGTCATCAAAAAAATCATACACCACGATCAAACTGGATTCATCCCAGGGATGCAAAGTTGTTTCAATATACGCAAGTCAGTTAAAGTAATCCACCACATCAAACGGAGCCAGGTAAAGAACAACATGGTTATATCACTCGATGCGAAGAAACTGATAAAATCCATCACCCATTTATGCTAAAAGCCCTGAAAAAACTGGGATTCCAGGGAACATTCCTGAATATAATCAAGGCAGTTTATGACAAACCAACAGCAAGCATAACGCTAAATGGTGAAAAGCTAAAGCCATTCCCTTTAAAATCAGGAATAAGACAGAGATGTACATTCTCTCCCCCTTCTCTTCAATATAGCACTAGAATTCCTAGCCAGAGCAATTAAGCAAGATAAAATATAAAGGGGATCCAAATAGGAAAAGATGGAGTTAAACTTTCTCTCTTCGCAGATGACATGATCCTATACCTAAAAAATCCCATAGACTCTACCTCCAAGCTACTAGAGCTGATCCAAAACTTTGCCAAAGTTGCAGGATATAAAATAAACCCTCAAAAATCAAAGGCCTTAATCTATGCTGACAACCCATAGACCGAAGCTGAAATTAGGAAAGCAACTCCTTTTGCAATAGCCTCAAAAAAACATAAAAAAGGTAGCAATAACCATAACCAAAGAAGTGAAGAACCTCTATGATGAGAACTTTAAAAACATGAAAAATGAAATTAAGGCAGAACTAAGTAAATGGAAAAACATCCCATGCTCCTGGATTGGTAGGATTAATATAATCAAAATGGCGATGTTGCCAAAGGCTATCTACAAGTTCAATGCAATAGCCATTAATCACCTAACACACTTTTTTAATGAAATAGAGGAAGCAATCCTGAAATTCTTATGGAACAATAAAAGACCTAGAATAGCAAAAACAATCCTAAGCAGAAAGAACGGTGCAGGAAGAATAGTAATACACAACTGCAAGCTGTATTATAAAGCTATAGTAATAAAAACAGCTTGGTATTGGCAACGGAACAGGCCTGAAGACCAATGGAACAGAATTGAAGACCCAGAAATGAACCAACAGAACTCCACCTACTTAATCTTTGATAAAGGAGCTAAACCAATATTCTGGAAGAAAGATAGCCTCTTTAACAAATGGTGCTGGCAAAACTGGCTCAACACATGCAACAAACTAAAACTAGATCTTTATATACATCACCCTGCACCAAAATCAATTCCAAATGGATCAAAGACCTCGAAATCAAAACAGACACCCTGAAATCACTAAAGGAAGGAGTAGGAGAAACACTTGGGCTCCTTGGCACAGGACGGAACGTCCTTAAAAAAGACCCAGAAAGGCTACAAATCAAAGAAAGGTTGGACAAATGGGACTACATCAAACTGCAGAGCTTCTGAAGGGCAAAGGACATAGCTCGAAAGACAAACAGAATGCCCACAGATTGGGAGAAGACCTTTACTGGCCATTCAACAGGCAAAGGCCTCATATCTAAAATATATGCAGAACTAAAAAAATTACCTTCATCAAAACAAAACCACAAAGAACCAATAGCCCCCTCATCAAGTGGGCTAAAGACTTACAAAGAGACTTGTCTGATGAGGAAATGAGAATGGCCAAGAGACATATGAAAAAGTGCTCTGCATCACTGGCCATAAAAGAAATGCAAATCCATCTCACCCCAGTAAGAATGTCCTATAACAAGAAAACTAACAATAACAACTTTTGGAGGGGATGTGACCAAAAGAAAACCCTACTTCATTGTTGGTGGGAATGTAAACTGGTTCAGCCACTCTGGCAAGTGGTATGGAGATTCTTCAGAATGCTAAACATAGAACTCCCCTATGACCCAGCAGCTCCACTTTTGGGTATCTATCCAAAAGACCACAAACATAATCACACTAAAGCCACCAGCACAACAATGTTCATCGCAGCACAATTTGCCATAGCTAGAATCTGGAACCAACCCAGATGCCCCTCAGTAGGCGAATGGACAGGAAAATGTGGTATGTACACAATGGAATGGTATGCCTATATCAGAAAGAATGACATTACCCCATTTGTAAGGAAATGGAAGGACTTGGAAAAAGTTATACTAAGTGAAGTAAGCCAGACCCAAAGAAACATGGACTCTATGGTCTCCCTTATTGTGAATAATTAGCACAGGTTTAGGCAAGTCACAGCAGAGGATCACAAGAGCCCAATAGCTATACCCTTATGATCACATAAGATGATGCTAAGTGAAATGAACTCCATTTTATGGAAATGATTGTTATATCACAGTTGTAACTACTTTCAACATCCTATGTGTATCTGTAGCTTTTACTATTGATGATGTTCTTGTATCACCTTCTTGTGATTGTATCTACACTATCTCTGTAATCTTACCTGAGTATATTGGAAACCGTGTATACTGGTATTAGAACTAGGAAATTGAAAGGGGATACCAAAATTGAGAGACACAGGGTAAAAAAGAGAAACAACTACAAAAGCAATACTTGCGAAACTGTTTGGTGTGAGTGAACTGAACACCTCAGGGAGGGAAAGGGTAAGTGGGAGAGGGAGGGGGTTATGAGGGACAAGGTAACAAACAGTACAAGAAATGTATCCAATGCCTGAAACTGTAACCTCTCTGTACATCAGTTTTATAATAAAAACTTTAAAAAAAAGAAAAACAGGTTTACAAGGAAGAAATAAGAATAAGCAGGAGTGGGAGGAGAAGAAGTAAAGAAAGAGGAAGAACAAGAGGAAAAAGAAAAGAATGGAGTAGAACAGAAACAGAAGAAAGAATAGGAAGAGGAAGAGAAAAGTGACTACATGATAGGTTGTCCCCAGTTCTTCATGCTGCAGAAGCTGAAAGAAATAAGACAGTGAAATTTCCATTCTAGACTGCTTTTCCCAACACTCAGATATAATGTCCATGACCATTTGCTGAGTGTGATTTTCTCAATAATGTCTAAATCTATCATCAACTTCCTTTAAGGCAGTACAGAAAAAGAGATCTATTCCTCTCAATTAACCAGGAAAATATGTAAAGAATCACATTGAAAACCATGGTCTGACATTTCAATTATCCTTTGGGAAAACTTTGGGAAAACTTTAGTAGCTGGGAAATCTCCCACAAAATATCTCACTTGTCAATAAGAAAATCATTTCTACAATTGCTCAAAGAAATCAAACACAAAATCTTTTTTAACTCAAAAGCTGTTTTATTTAAAATTATATTCCAGATTTAATTTTCTAGTACTTTTATAGTTTGTAGTATTTTTTCTTTATTGTCAAAGTGAAGTACAGAGGGGTTATATTTTCATATGTAAGGCAGTTGTTGCATTTCTTATCCATCTTCTTACCTCCTCCCTGATTTTTCCCCACCTCTCTCCACCCCCTTGTATACCCCCCCCCCCACAATGAGTTGTACAGCTGTTTACACCAAATGGTTTTGTATGTATTGCTTTTGTAATGGTTTGTCTTTTTATCCTTTGCCTCTCGATTTTGGTATTCCCTTTCCCATCCCTAGTTCTAATACACGTATATACAGTATGCAGGGTACTAAGATCAGATGCAGTGATAGCAGGCGTAAAACCACGGGAAGGGAATAAGAGAAAAAAAAGAAAAAGAATGGTACTGTTTCACATGGCATGTTGAAAATAATTGCAACTATGATATACCACTTCTTTAAATGACTTGGAGTTCATTTCACTTAGCATCACCTTATGTGTTCATACAGGTATAGCTATTGAGCTATTGTTATCATCTATTATGACTAACCTAAACATGTACTAATTATTCCCTATGAGGGAAACCATAGCATACACATTTCCTTGGTATGACTTTTCCAAGTCCTTCCATTTCCTTATGAATGGGGCAGAGACACATGAAGAAGTACTCCACATCACTGTTCATAAAAGAAATGCAAATCAAAACAACACTGAGATTCCACCTCACCCCAGTAAGAATATTCATTATCAGGAAAATTAATAACAAATGCTGCAGGGGATGTGGCCAAAACAAACCCTACTACATTGTAGGTGGGAATGTAAACTTGCTCAACCACTCTGGAAACTGTTATAGAGGTTCCTCAGAAGGCTAAACATAGAGTGCCCCTATAACCCAGCAGCCCCAATTTTGAGCATCTACCCAAAAGATTACAAGCAAGATCACACTAAAGCCACCAGCACAACACTGTTCAATGCAGCACAATTTGTCACTGCTAAAATTGGAAAAAAAAAAAAAAAAAAAAAACAGATGACCCTCAGTAGACTAGTCGATAAGCAAAATGTGGTACATATACACAATAGAATTCTATGCCTCTATCAGAAAGAACCACACTGGCACATAATCTTAAATTATGGTGTCTCCACTCGTCAGAGCAGACCTTTTGTCTATATGAGTCATATTTTCAGAGAGAAATCCATTCTCTATACTTCACACTACGCATACAGCACGCTATATCTTAAGCCAGATTCACCAATGTTCACAGACATGAAGAGGTTTTCAAAAGTATCGTACACAACATAGAACCTAAACTAGAACCAAAGCACTTCACTAACCTCAACTCAACTGCAGATCTAAAAGTGACCACTAATGACATTTGTGTGTACCAATTGGGAAATGTGAAATTTACTGATTATTGTCTTGGCAGTGATTTCAGTACAACTACTTAGTAATCCTCTAGAGACTTGAGGGACCAATGAGTGACTAAGTTGTGCACTGGGTAAATTGTATTTATGCATTTCTTGAGTGAGGGAACAGAGAACAATGCATGAAAGACGGGAGCAGAGCCAGGGAGCAACAAGGTGAGTATTTACTTGAATGACATTACTCTTGAGTTTAGTTATTGGGTTTTGAAAAGAGATCTTGAGCTAAGACAGAACTACACATTTTTTTGTGCTCTAAAGAAAAAAGTGTTGAGCAAATTAAGGGAAAGAATCCAACACAAATGATTTTATTTACTTACACATTTTTGCTTGGATATATTTTTTCCTGGACTGGTTAATAGGAATGTTTTTTTTTTTTTTTTTGCTGTTTTTAACTTCAGATTGAACATAACTCAAAGATAGCAAGACAAATGATAGCTAGAGAGACAGATAGATAGACAAATAGTCAGATAGATAGATAGATGATAGGTTGTCAATGAAATTTGTAGGCTTTTATAAGAAAAAAGAAGCGTGTACCAATTAAACCCTGGAATATTCCTAGTTTGCTACCTTAAACAATACATTGTCTGTAGAAACCCTGACTGACAGTGAAAACTACAAGCACAAAATGTACAATTGGAGAATTATCTAAAAAGATGTCTCCAGTGCCCCACGTTGCATCCAATGGAGTCTATGCATTTGGCTAAAGAAGAAACCAGTGACAGCATTCAACCTGAAAACAGAGGATTCCATAAACTCTTCACCCAGGTCAGTGAAAACTGTATCTTTTCCACAAATTCTAAGATTTACTTCTTTAGGCAATGTGCTTTTTCTGAAACAATTTTAGAGGTACATATATGACTTCAATCTGAATATCCTTACTATGAAAATGAAATTGGACAAGCCAATATGTAAACCTCAATCAAAAGCTTTGTCTCTAATTTGTATATCAGCTGCTGTTAAAATGACATGGTAATTTTTAAGACATAAGTGTGTCTTCTTAAACCAACTGATTCCATACATTTCTACTTATGTTTTTTCCATGCTGTGACTCTGATGATAGATTTTGTGAATTAAATCTAATAAAAATGACTAGCCATCACTTTTAAGAGACAAATAGCAAGAAAACAACTCAGAATAAAATTTCATAAAAATCACAAATTTTCTTACATACATTTATGGATGCCAAAAGTTCAAACTGTTAACTTCTAACCCCAAAATACCTTTGGGTTGTTCTTTGGCAGAGATTTGGGATGAGGAATAGACGAACATCCATCTTCAGGTCTATTAATTGGGCCCCTGTGTTTTGCTCTATTATTATTATTATTGTTATTAATTATTATCATTATTGCAAGGTTATAGTACATAGGTGTTACAGTTACACAATTCGGGCAATGAGTACATTTCTTTTTGAACAGTGTCACTCCCTCTGTCATTTGCCCCTAGTGTTTCCCCTGTCAACCCCCTGTTCCACAACCTATACAGTTGATTTCCAACACAGTGTCTAGTGGGTATTATTGCTGAATTACTTCACTCTTTGTCCCATCTTTGTATGTTTCCCCTTTCCCTTGGAGAGGGCCCAGTGTTTACCAATAACAGGAAAAATAAGTCATAGAGCTCAGGTACTTTAGATTTAGTAAGACTTCACTCTTGGCATCAGAATAAATGACTTGCATAAAAAACTGAATAAAAAAACTTTCATATAATTATAAATAGGCATGCAGAATAGATAACTACCACACGAAAATAACTAATACTAAAGATATTTTCTGCCAGTTCACAATAAGAAAATTATGCAATTCTGGAGAACTGATTTAGAAGTAGCAGGAACATTTGGAAGTGAGCCACAGCCAATATTCTAATAGATCCAGGGGCTAGTGGCTAAGGCGTATAATCTGAGCTACTAAAGAGATTAAAATCTGAGTATCTTCCATGCAAGCCAATCTGAGCAGGAAAGTCTGTGAGATTGAAACCAATTCACCACCAGAAAACTGGAAGTGGTGCAGTAATACAAAGTGAGAAAGAACTAGAGTTTAGGAATAAACCTCAGGGAAAGTGCCCAAGTCCTCTGTCATATAAATGACCCAAAATTAAACTTAAATTATTTATAACAGAAACTTAATTTGCTGTACAAATTGTCACTTATTATAAGTATCCCAGTAAAATAAACCAGCATTAAATTAATATGTTTTACGGGTTCTTTACAATTATTTGGGAAATGGGAGAAGTAAGTGAATGGGTCAATCCATCAATTTCATGGATCAGAACAAAAGAGTTGACAAAGTATTTTTCTACTCATTTGAACTTCACATAACTGAGAAGTACTATTTATTTCCAGGTGAACCACACACAAACAACCCTCTATACATTAATACAAACAATGAACAATGTGACAGAATTCATCCTGCTGGGTCTCACCCAAGATCCAGAACTCCAGAAGCTCTTGTTTGCTGTGTGTTTAATCACCTATTTGGTCACACTAGCTGGGAACACACTCATCTCAGTCACCATCTTTGTCAGCCCAGCCCTGAGGAGCCCCATGTACTTTTTCCTATCATATTTGGCATTTATTGATATCCTCTACCCTACTTCCATTGCTCCCAAAATGATTGTGAACTTGGCATCTGGTAAGACCACCATATCCTTCAATGGCTGCATGGCACAGCTTTTTGCTGAACACATGTTTGCTGCTGCAGAGATCATCTTGCTCATTGCTATGGCCTTTGATCGCTGTGTGGCCATCTGCAAGCCCTTGCACTACACCACCATCATGAGCCAACCTGTGTGCTCTTTCATGGTAGGGGCAGCTGGAGTATTGGGGGTCATTCATGGAGGGATACAGGTGTTATTTATTGCTCAATTGCCCTTTTGTGGCCCCAATGTCACTGACCACTTTATGTGTGATTTAATACCACTGCTGGAGTTAGCCTGCACAGACACTCACACTTTGGGGCCTCTGGTCACTGCCAACAGTGGCTCACTGTGTTCAATCTCATTTTTGATGCTGCTTGCTTCCTATGTGAACATCCTGTACTCCCTGAGGAATCACAGTTCTGAGGGACGTTGCAAAGCCTTGTCGACCTGTGCCTCTCACATCACTGTGGTGATCTTATTCTTTGTACCTTGCTCATACCTGTACATTAGGCCTGTGGTCTCTTTCCCCATCGACAAATGTGTCGCTGTGATTTTCACCCTTTTAACACCTATGTTGAATCCTTTAATCTACACCCTCAGGAATGAGGAAATGAAAAGGGCTATAAAGAAGCTCTGGGGTCAAATAATGAAAGTTGATGATATGTAAATCTCATAATTTCTGTGTTTAAAAATATATGGATGTTTTGGAATGTAATTTTTCCTCTTCATTAATAAAATTAAAACACTTATCTTTCCTGCTACATATTTCATTTCACAGAATATTTACTGTAATTTATAGACTCCAGACAGTGAGTTGTGTTGAATTGCATGAAGGGAGTAAGTATTTCTATTTCCTTAAATATTTTCTTTATTTCTGTATCAGGAATCTTTAATCACCTCTATTTTGTTATTCATGAAATGTAAAATAAAGGTTCGTGCATTGCTGCTCAGTAGTATATTAGAAAAAAAAATAAACCCTGATAGTAGAAATGCCCTTGAGGAGGACAAAACAGACCTCCTTAGGAGAAAGTTCCTCTATACTTGGGGTACTTTAACAAGATGTACAGCCTCTGAGACTCACGCAGAAGGCACAAAAATGACACAATTCACAACCTACTGATCTCTGGGCTCCCTTGTACTGAAAAATCTGCAGTCTCCTACTTGCCAAGGAAACATTTAGACAGCACTACATGTAACAGCTTCAATTCACAGTTGGAGGACTATAGCATGCCAACCAATATGCTTTTGTTTACCAAGGTTCCCTGGCACTTTACTCTTCCATTCACTAACATTGCCTCTGTTCCCACCTTCCATCTGTCAGAACTCTCTATTTGGTAAATAATATAAAAGATCCAAGACACCTGTTATGTATCACAACCCACTGGAAAGAACTTAGTAGGACTTTGAAATTCCCCAATCTTAGTAGCTGAAAACCTTCAACCTAAATCCCTTCAGTTGTCAAGGATAAGACATTTTCCAAACTCTGCCTAACCAGAGTACTGGCATTTCCTCAAAAAAGACTGTGCTATTTAAATGTCAGGATTTATGAGAGGAATCCTTTCTCTAACGCTCACTTATGTTTATCAGCACAGGACACCCTTAACATTGTCACAATTAGAGTGCAGAAAAACTCAATCGAGAGGTTTTCAAAATTATGTTATTCCTATTCTATGCCAAATTATAGCAAGGGCATAAGCTTTAACTTTCTTCTAACTACATTTCAAAAACTGGTCACTAATACTTTTTGTTCATAGCATCCATGATTATTGCTACCTTGTTTATAATAGCCGAAAAATGGAAATAGCCCAGATGTCATACAACAGAAGAGTGGATCAAAACAAAATGGTACCCATATACAGTGGAATGGTACACAGCCACGATAAAGAAAAAATTAAGTCACTTTCTGGGAAATGGATGGACCTAGAGCAACACTGTTAAATGAGATAAACCAAGGTCAGAAACACAAACGACTCATATTTTCTCTCCAATGAATAAGTTAGGTCTAAAATACAATAGGACTTGATAAACTATACAGAACTCTAAGCATTCACACACAGTGAGACCAAAGGAAGATACTCTTAGGGGAACAGCACAAAACAATAATGACTGTGTGCTTCTGATCATTCAAAGTACTATTGATTGAAAAGTAAAAAGGCAGAAAATTAACATAGAGAATTTTTCTTTATGTCTGTTTTCATTTCTTTCGATCTTCTTTGTTCATTTATCTGATTTGTGGAATGCAAGAGAGGCAGAGAAAGGGAGGAACAAAGGGTAAATAAATGCAGCAGTGATACTCATTAGACTTTATGTTGAAAATGTTCTATAAAACTTGTATGGGCATGGGAGGGAAAAACTGGAGAAATCATGTGAAGAGGAAACATTGTCCACAAGGAAATGCACTCATTATCTCAAATATTTAACGGGATCTCCTCTGTTACAACACTTTTATAATGGCAATAAAAAATAAATAGAAAGAAAACTGATCACTAATTATGTTTGCTCATACCACCTGGGAATAAAATAAATCACACTGATTTTGTCTCACAAAGATTCTAGCGAAAGCTAATTATTATTCCTTTGGGTAATTCAGAGGCCAAAGCATGAAAAAATCTAAATTCTATCAGTGTATTTAACTGTTGCTGTAGAGTCAATAAAGAAAAAATCACAAAGATGGACAGTGAGGAAATTACAGTGCAGAGTCGAGAACAACAAAGGAAAGATTTGTTTGGGAGACTGCAATTTGGTTTGGCTTTTCCCCAAGAAAATAGGGTAGAAACAAGAATTTAGATGATAAGTGAAACACATATCTCTACATGCTTCATGTGCTTTACAAGGCAAATACATTTTGACCAGACTGACAGTAGAACCAAGCCTAACCATGTTGATTTCTTTCATTTCTATATTTGAAAATTGAATATACTAATATTTGCTCATTTGGACAATTGGGCCTTGGTCCCATTATTTTTGCTTGAAATTGAGCATAATTAGAGGGTGTCAGAATAGTATTCATTTTGGAAAATTTCTTTACACTTTCATTAGAAACCAGAAAAGTAAGGAGATACTGAGTTGTACAACAGTCAAAGTTTCCTAATGGTTGTAGCATACATTTTCTGGAAAAAGAAACTTACAAACAGACATACTAAAATGGTATCCACACAAACAAAAGTGTCCATATTGGACAGGTGTCTAGACAGATAATCATCCTGGTGCTCTCAGCTATCAACTAATTGAGTCCATCTAGTACAGATTGTTCAGAGGAGAAGAAATAAATGGCAGTATTCATTCTGAAAACAGAAGAATCCATAATCAACTGTACCCAGATCAGTAAATACTACATCTTTGTACCAAATTTTAAGATTATTTAGGAAATATTTTGTTTGGAATAACATTCTAAGGTGCATATATGACTTAAAATTTTTATTGTGATAAGAAAATGAATTTGATTATGCTAACATGACAATATCCATAGAAAACACTTTATCTAATTCAAGTCAAATGCTACTGGAAAATCTGATATATTTTAACATTGTGGTTAATACTTATGAACATTAAGCATACTGACTATATACATTTTTTGGTAATACCATAAAAATCTTTTTTTTTTTTTTGCTTTTCATGATTTCCAAGCTGCCATTCTATATTTAGCTTTTGTGAATTAAATTCACAAAGGATGATGAGCTATACAAAACATCCACTGGAGCCAAAAAAAAAAAAAAAGTAAACAATTCAGAGAATTATTTCCCAAAACTCCCATATATGCTCCTGACTTGTATTAACGTTATGAGTTAGGAATCCTAACTTCTGCGTCCAGAAATTGTCTTTGGACAATTATGAACTATGGTTTTGGGGCAGAGATTGGAAAAAGGAGGTGGAAAAGGGCAGTGAATGGATAGTGTAGCCCCTACTCATTGTATTAAGAATATGCCTCTTATTGAAAATTCACATTAAGATCAGTCCAAAATATGTATTTAACTTATTAAAGAATCTACCTGTGATTCAAGAAAAACTAAAAATTCATCTTACTCAAATGAGCTAATGCTACAGGGGAAAGTTGTTTGAACTTAGCTTTCCCAATCATAGCTTGTTCATGTCCACAGGAATGTCAAAAGACCTAATGTTCCCTTTGATTCTTTTTGTAAAATGTGAGTGGACATATTAATGGAAATAATCCAGGGCATAATCCTATAGAGGATAAAATTTCAACACCAAAGAAAACTTGTTTATAAAATACTGTGAACATGACTTGGAATCTGTATCATTTATCTACCAACCTCTGAAAGAATGAAAGAAAAGAGCATGAAATACAGAACCGTATGGAGTCAGATATAACATGAAGTGCTAGTAAAATAGTTGTAACAAGTATCTTTTAATAACATGAGTTTCTTGGCTTCTGAAAGGAAGAAACTACAGCTGTAGCTTCATTTGCACAAGTGTGTGCATTCGCATGAGAGAAAGGAAGCATAAATCATAGATCAAAGCCACTTTAAATTTTTAAAAACTGAATGCTCACTTTTAGATACATAATATATATGACAGAATTCTGTCCATATGCCTGAAATTGGCCAAAAAGTTTATTATAGCATCAAAATATATGTTATTTATAATACTGGATACACACCACAAGATATGATAAAGCCAAGTTTGAGGTAGCTAAAAGAAAGGAAGTTAGGAAATGAGGCCTAGACCATAAGCCTAATTCCACATTCATTGACAGTGTTACCTGTAAGATAATTTCAGTGTTCAATTAAAATGAATCAGAATAGATTATCCTTATGTTCTTTACAATGATCTATCAAAACGGTACCGCTGAGAAAAAAAAAACAAACATAGAAATCAAATGGGACTAAGTATTTTTGTATGGACTTCAACCTCACATTCCTTAGAGGCACTATTTATTTCCAGGTGGTCGAAAGCCAAAAAACCCATCATACATTAATACGAACAGTGAACAATGTGACAGAATTCATCCTGCTGGGCTTCGCCCAAGAACCAGAACTCCAGAAAATCTCGTTTGCTGTGTTTAATCACCTAAAAATAAAATTAAAAATCCTATTACTGGCACAAAAATAGGCCCGAGGACAAATGGAATCGAAGTCCCAGAAATGAACCCAAAGACCTATAGCCACCTCCTATTTGATAAGGGAGCCAAAAACAAAGGTTGGAAGAAAACGGCCCCTTTAAAAAATGGTGCTGGCAGAATTGGTTCTACACATGCAGAAAGCAGAAGTTAAATTGTTATATATCACCCTGCATCTGAATCAATTCCAAATAGATCAAAGACCTCAATGTAAGACTAGATACCATGACAGTGTTACAGGAAAGGATAGGGGAAACACTAGAGCTCATTGGCACAGGTCAAAACTACCTAAATAAACTTCCAGAAACACACAAATCAAATCAAGGCTGGATAAACTGGGATTTCATCAACATGAAGAGCTTCTGCATGGCAAAGGACATCAATAGCAAGATAAATAGAAAGCCAATAGAATGGGAGAAATTCTTTACCAGCTATACATCAGACAAGGGCCTCATATCTAAAATATACCTAGAGCTCAAAAATTAACCGTCCCCACAAAAAAAAAAAAAAATCCTCAAAGAAACAACAACCGAATAATAGATGGGCTAAAGACTTAAAGAGAGATTTCTCAGAAAAAGAATGGACAATATACACATGAAGAGATGTTCAATACCTCTGGCCATAAAAAAGGAAAATCCTGAAAGTATTGAGATTCTACCTCACCCCAGTTAGAATGGCCATATGATATTTTTAGATCTTGTTTTGCCACAGGGGATGGAAATTCAGAAAGGGAAACCATGAATCAGGACGTACTAAACCAACCACTTTTTAAAGCTGAATACAACATCCCAGATTGTGTGGTTATATATATCTTAAGGTAACATCTATATTTTGAGCAAAAACTTGGTTAAACAATACAGTCTTCTGAGCTATAGACACACATGGCACTCATCTCTGTAAAACTTATTCATCTTTCATAACTGAAATTTCATTACTTATACCCATTTTTATTCACATATAATAAGGGTTTTTCATTACATATTCATGCTAGCATGCAGATTAGTCAATCTAGTGACTATTATCACTCCAGTATACTTTCTTAATTATTAATTAATAAATAATTTATTTGCTCTGAATTGCCCCATTTTTTTCCTGTTGATCATGGAGCTTGAACTCCACGCCTGGGTGATGTCTCTGAGCTTTTTCACTGAAGGCTAGCACTCTACTTATTTGAGTCAGAGCGCCACTATAGATTTTCTGGTGGTCAATTGAAGATAAGTGTCTCATGGACTTTCCTGCCTGAGCTGGCTTTGAACCCTGATCCTCAGATCTCAGCTTCTTGAGTAGCTATGTTTCCAAGCATGAGGCCCTGGCACCCAGTTGAATTGCCCATTTTCTTTCTCTTATGACACTTACTACTCTCCTCTTTCCTCTCAAAAGATAAATTGTTTAGATATCAAGGAGATAAAACAACTTCCACAGTTCTAGAAAGTACAATAGGAAACCTACAATAATACTCTTCTGAGGAGGAAAGACTTTTCCTCTTACCAGATGGATTCCCTGATCTGTTCTATCTGCAATTTTAATGAACAAATAAAACTACTTCTCCTCAAACTACTCCATAAACAAATGGAAAGAAATACATCTGATGAGAATGTGGAAAAAAATGAATCCTTTCACTTTATTAGTCAAAAAGTAAAATAATACAGCCACTATGAAAACAAGTGTGACAAACCTCAAAGAGACATATGACCCAGCCTTACTGCTTCTGGGTATATCCAAGAAGGAATCTGTTCCAGGCTACAATACAGATAGCTGCATGCTTATGTTGATTATAACATTATTCACACAGCAAAATTATGAAACCAGCCTAGGTGCTAATTAACTGATAAGCTATAAAGAACATGAGAAGTATGTCATAATTGATTATCACCCGGCAATTAAGAAGAATAAACTATGTCAAGTTCAGGAACAGGAATAAATCCAAGGTTAAATGTAAAGTGAAATAAGCCAGACACAGAAAAACAAATGTCAGATTTATTACTATCTTTAAGTAGTTATATAAAAGAGTTTGCCACCCTTTGCCCCATCTACTGTGAGAATGAAGACCATTCTCAGCATTCAGACTGAAGGGACACACGGTGATTTGAAGGGCCCCCACAGAAGCCTGCAGAGGGATTTCAACCACATCAAAGTAGAACTCCTTGAAAAGAAAAAGAAGAGGCTCAGGGTTGACAAATGGTGGGGAAACAGAAAGGAACTGGCCACCGTCTGCACTATCTGTAGTCATGTACAGAACATGATCAAGGGTTTTACTCTGGGTGTCCGTTCCAAGATGTGGTCTGTGTATGCTCACTTCCCCATCAACGTCCTTATTCAGGAGAACAGGTCTCTCCTTGAAATCTGAAACTTCTTGGGTGACAATACATCTGAAGAGTTCAGATGGGTACAGGTGTTTCTTATTCTGTATCACATGTCCAGAGAAATGAGTTATTCCTTGAAGGAAATGATATTGAACTTGTCTCAAATTCAGCTGCTTGGAGTCAGCAAGCAACAACAGTTAAAAACAAGGATATCGGGGCTGGGGATATAGCCTAGTGGCAAGAGTGCCTGCCTCGGATACACGAGGCCCTAGGTTCGATTCCCCAGCACCACATATACAGAAAACGGCCAGAAGGGGCGCTGTGGCTCAAGTGGCAGAGTGCTAGCCTTGAGCGGGAAGAAGCCAGGGACAGTGCTCAGGCCCTGAGTCCAAGGCCCAGGACTGGCCAAAAAAAAAAAAAAAAAAAAAAAAACAAGGATATCAGAATGAGGTGGATCACATAATTAGTGATTTATTTGTTGAGTTATTCAAATATATGATGTGAAATCATAGCTATTTAAAAATGTATTTTGGCATGAACAAATGCATCATTGGTACTCACTAAACTATACGTTGAAAATGAACTGTATGAGTTGTGGGTGGGGTGGGAGGGAGAAAGGTGAAGACAGCCAGTGAAGGGGTGACATCCAAAAAGAAATGTACTCATTACCTAAGTAATGTAATCACCGGTAATAACAAAAATAAAAAAGAAAATCCATTTGAAAATGTTATACTGTGAATCCAACACAAAAAAATTTGAAAATTAAGTGAAGAACCTAAATGTTTTTTAAAAAAAAGGATATCAGAAAATTTTGGGATGATATCTATGTTCCTGAAAGGAACAGTTCAGCAGGATGATGAATCAGATCTAAGTTAACCAACCTTCAGAAACGCCATGCAGGATCCTGATAGCCAGTTTGTGATACTTCAATGATGCGATAAAATAATTATATTGAAAAAAACAAGGAAGTTGCCATTTAACAAAACAGTGTATAAATATAATGCATCTTGATCAACATCATGCCTTTCAGCATTTTCACAATCCTTCCCAAAAACTCCCATTTCCTCACTCTTCATAAAAAGCTACTTTTTCTTCAGACATGCAAGTAGAGAGTGGACAATACAAGAATAGGAAGGAATTACAAATGAGAGAAACCATGCAGCCTGTGTTTCTTTGGGTTTGGCTTACTTCACTTAATATGAATTTTTCTAAGTCCATTTCTTTCCAAATGGGATCATGTCATTCTTTCTGATGAAAACATAGAATTCCATTGTGTATATAAAGCACATCTTCTTGATCCATTCATCTACTGAGGGACACCTGGGTTGGTTTCGATGCAAAAGTTTGCAGCAAAATTCTGGCCAATCAACTTCAAAAGGTCATGAAAAAAAATCATACACCACGAACAACTGGATGCATCCCAGGGCTTAAAAATTGGTTCAATATACGCAAATCAATTAATGTAACCCACCACATCAACCACAGCAAGGTAAAGAATCACATGGTTATATCCCTAGATGTGGAAAAGGCATTCAATAAAATCTAGCTCCCATTTATGATAAAAGCCCTGGAAAAAAATGGGATTCCAGGGAACACTCCTGAATGTAACAAAGGCAGTCTATGACAAACCAACAGGAAGCATAATTCTAAATGATAAAAAGATAAAGCCATTCCCTTTAAAATCAGGAACAAGAAAGGGATGTCTGCTCTCTCCCCTCCTCTTCAACATTGTTCTAGAATTCCTAGCCAGAGCCATTAGGCAAGAAGAAAACATAAAGGGGATCCAAATAGGAAAAGATGAAGTTAAACGTTCTCTCTTCGCAGATGACATGATCCTATACCTAAAGAACCCCATAGACTCTACTCCCAAGCTACTAGAGCTGATCCAAAGTTTTGGCAAAGTTGCAGGATATAAAATAAACCCTCAAAATTCAATGGCCTTTCTATATGCCAATGACCCGAAGATCGAGGCAGAAATCAGAAAAACAACAGCTTTTGCAAAAGCCTCAAAAAACATAAAATAGCTAGGAATAACCTTAACCAAAGAAGTGAAAGAACTCTATCATGAGAAATTCAAAAACAAGGAAAAGGAAATTAAGGCAGAACTCAAGAAATGGAAATAACTCCCATGCTCCTGGATTGGGAGGATTAACATAGTGAAAATGGCATTACCAAAAGCTATCTACAAATTCAATGCAATATCCATCATATCCCAACATCATTCTTCAATGAAATAGAGAAAGCAAATCAGGAACTCATATGGAACAATAAAAACCCCCGAGTAGAAAAAACAATCCTAGTAGAAAGAACAGTGCAGGAGGAATTACAATACACAACTGCAAGCTGTGTTATAAAGCTATATAATAAAAACAGCTTGGTATTGGCACTGGAACAGGCCTGAAGACCAATGGAACAGAATTGAAGACCCAGAAATTAACCCACAGACCTACAGCTACCTAATCTTTGACAAAGAAGGTAAAAATATAGGTTGGAATAAAGACAGACTCTTCAACAAATGGTGCTGGAAAACCTGGGTCAACACCTGTACAAACTAAAACTAGATCTCTATTTATCACCCTGCAGCAAAATTAACTCCAAATGGATGAAATACCTGGAAATAAAATCAGACACCTCTGCAAGAGGAATAGGAGAAACTCTAGGACTCTTTGGCACTGGTAGTAACTTTCTCAACAAAGGACCAGAAATACAACAAATCAAAGAAAGGCTGGACAAGTGGGACTGTATCAAACTGCAGAGCTTCTGCAGGTCAAAGGACATAGCTTCCAAGATAAATAGAAAGTCCACAGATTGGGAAAAGATCTTTACCAGCCATACAATGGACAAAGGCCTGATATCTAAAATATACACAGAACTCAAAAAGTTAAATTCCTCCAAAACAAGCAATCCAAACACCTACAGCCCCCTCAACAAATGGGCTGAAGACCTAAGAAGAGACTTCTCTGAAGAGGAAATGAGAATGGCCAACAGTCACATGAAAAAGTGCTCTACAACACTGGCCATAGAAGAAAGACAAATAAAAAAAAATTGAGATTCCAACATACTCCAGTAAGAATGTGTATTATCAGGAAATATAATAACAACAAATGTTGGCGAGAACATGGACAAAAGGAAATTCTAATACACTGCTGGTGAGAATGCAAACTTGTTCAACCTCTCTGGAAAGCAGTGTGGAGGTTCCTAAGAAGGCTAAACATAGAGCTCCCCTACAAGCCAGCAGCCCCACTCTTGGGCATCTACCCAAAAGATTACAACCAAGACCACACTGAAGCCACCAGCACAACTGTTCATCACAGCACAATTTGTCATTGCTAAAACATGGAACCAACCAAGATGCCATCAGCAGACAAGTGTATCAGGAAAAGTGGCACATATAAACAATGGAATTCTATGCCTCCATCAGAAGGAATGACACTGCCCCATTCATAAGGAAATGGAAGGACTTGGAAAAAAATCACACTAAGTAAAGTGACCCAGACCCAACGAAACATAAACCCTATGGTGTCCTCCATAGGGAATAGCTACTACATGAATAGGCTAGTCATGGTAGAAGATCAAAATACCCAAATAACTACACCCATATGACCACATAAGAAGATGCCAAGTGAAATGAACTCCACGTTACGGAAACAACAGCTATTGGAATTATTCTAAACATGTCATGTGAACTCATAGTGCTTTTTTTCCTCTTTTTCCCTGTCTGTTGGACTGATTGGTTTGTATAGTTTTGTTTCTCTTGTACTCCCTTCCTGTGGCTGTACCCTTGCTACCACTGTATCACATCAGAGTACCCTGAACACTGTTTATATGGGTATTAGAACTGGGGAAGGGAGAGGGAATATCAAAATTGAGAGACAAAGAACAAAAAGACAAACCATTCAAAAAGCAATGCGTACAAAACCATTTGGTGTAAACCAACTGCACAACTCTTGAGAGAGAGAGGGAAAGGGGGAGGGGGTAACAAGGGAGGAGGTAACAAGTAAAAGAAAAGATGTACTCACTGCCTTTCATATGTATCTGTAACCCCTCTGTACCAAACTTAGACAATAAAGGAAAAAATAAAATTTCCATATGAAAAAAGCATAGACATTTTGTAGTAATTTTCCCTATCCAAGCAGATAAAAAATGGAATATGTAGTAAAGAGTTATATACAGCCAGAAATAACAAAGGTAATTAAATAAATTTAATGCAGCTAACTTTAATAGCAATAGGATTAAACTATTTAAAAATAACAATGAGGGCTGGGGATATAGCCTAGTGGCAAGAGTGCCTGCCTCGGATACACGAGGCCCTAGGTTCGATTCCCCAGCACCACATATACAGAAAACGGCCAGAAGCAGCGCTGTGGCTCAAGTGGCAGAGTGCTAGCCTTGAGCGGGAAGAAGCCAGGGACAGTGCTCAGGCCCTGAGTCCAAGGCCCAGGACTGGCCAAAAAAAAAATAATAATAACAATGAAATAAATTGTACTCATTTAACTTTAAGAACAATAGGTCAAACTATTCAGAATAGAAGAAACCCCATCTACAGGCCTATTGCTTAGGGCCCTGTGCTTTCTTCTATTACTTTTTTAAAAGATGTACAGAGGGGTAACAGTTACACAAGTCAGGCAATGAGTATGTTTCTGTTTGAACAGTGTCGCTTCCTCTGTCATTTTCTCCCAGTGTTTCCCATACCAATCCCCTGTTTCTCGACTTGTACAGATGATTTCCAACATAGTATCTACTCAGTATTACAGCTGAATTAGTTCACCCTTTGTCCCACTCTTTCTATGCTTCCCCTTTCCCTTAGAGAGGGACCTGTGTTTACAGATAACAGGAAGAATAAGTCATAGAGCTCAGCTCTATAGATTTAGTAAGACTTCACTCTTGGCATCAGGAAAAAAAACTGACTTGAATAAAAAATTGTGTTTCATATAATTATAATTAGACATGCAGAATAGATGACTACCATACCAAAAAAATAATATTAAGGATATTTTTTGCCAGTCCACAATAAGGAAATTATGTCATTTTGTAGTGTTGATTTAGAGTAAGCAGGTACATTTGGAAGTGAGCCACAGACAACATTTCAAACAGAGCCATGGACTGGTGGCTAAAGCCTGTAATCAGATCTAATAAGGAGGTTATGATCTGAGGATCTTTCATCCAGGTCAATCTGAATGGGAAAGTCTGTGAGCATCTGAAATCATTTAATAACCAGAAAACTGGAAGTGGTGCGGTAAAAAAAAAAAAAGCAAACAACTACAAAAGCAATACTTGCAAAACTGTTTGGTGTAAATGAACTGAACAACTGAACAACTCATGGGGAGGGAAGGAAAAGGGGTAGGGGGAGGGGGAAATGAGGGACGAGGAAACAAACAGTATAAGAAATGTATCCAATGCCTAACTTTGAAACTGCAACCTCTCTGTACATCAGTTTGATAATAAAAATTTGAAGAAAAAAAACTCAATCGAGAGGTTTACAAAATTACGTTATTGATGTTGTATGCCAAACTATAGCAAGGACATAAGCTTTATCTTTCTTCTAACTACATTTCTAAAACTGTTCACTAATAATTTTTGTTCATAGCATCCATGATTATTGCTACCTTGTTCATAATAGCCAAAAAATGGAAACAACCCTGATGTCATACAACAGATGAGTGGATCAAAACAACATGGTACGCATACACAGTGGAATGGCACACAGCCTTCATAAAGAAAAGATTATGTCACTTTCTGGGAAATGGATGGACCTAGAACAAATTCTGTTGATATAAGCCAGGACCAGAGACACAAATGACTCATATTTTCTCTCCTATGAAGAAGTTAGGTCTAAAATACACTAGGACTTGATAAATTATACAGAACTCTAAGCATTCACACACAGTGAGACCAAAGGAAGATATTCTTAGGGGAACAACACAAAACAATAATGACTGTGTGCTTCTGATCATTCAAAGTACTATTGATTGAAAAACAAAAAGGCAGAAAATGAAGATAGAGAATTTTTCTTTATGTTTGTTTTCATTTCTTTCCATCTTCTTTGTTCATTTATCTGATTTGTGGAATGCATGAGGGGCCGATAAAGGCAGGGACAAAGGGTAAACAAATGCAGCAGTGGCACTCACTAGACTATATGTTGAAAATTGTCCACAAAGAAATGTAGCCATAACTTCACTTATGTAACTGGAACTCCTCTGTTATATCACCTTTATAATAGCAATTAAAAAAAAAAAACAAAAATAAATGGAAAGAAAATGGTCACTAATGGTGTTTGCTCATACCACCTGGGAATAAAATAAATAACACTGACTTTTATCTCACAAAGATTCTAGCAAAAGCTAATTACTAATCCTCTGGATAATTCAGCAGTCAAAGCATCACAAAATCTGAATTCTGTGAGTGTATTTAACTATTGCTGTAGCCTGAGACAGAGAGAACTTCATCTGCCTGAGCGCTCATAGAAGTTAGGTAAGTCCTGCAAAATATTCCAAATATATATGATTGGACTCAAACTTGAGCAGCTTTCCTGAAACAATTTAGACTTGATGAGCAACCAGCTGAGCTGAACTAGAGATCAGTTGTCTCCAAACACCCACAATTGCTGATCTCCTTGACCTAGCCCAGTGGATTTATGGAAAATGTAAGCTCCAGGCTAATGGTCACTCACCCTGGTTGGGGATTCAAATCTGTCCTGGTGGATGGAAATAGAGCGCTCGGTCAGGAGAAGTTACCTCGGTGGTGTTAGCATTTCCCTAGCCTCAGGTCCTTTCCCCCTGCTAGCAGCCTGCACCTAGGAGAGCTGTAAGTCTGCCAGGACTCCCTTTAAAGGAGTTTGTTGTTCTGGATGAAGCTGTGACAACAGAGCTATGACTGATTTTAACATAGTCTCAACATAGGTCAATCTATCTTTAATAGGTTTATTGAATAATTTCTCCTCAGAGTCTGAGCCATCTGAGTCTTCCTTAATGTCTAGCTCAGTGGGTTCAGGTCTTGTTAATTTTCTCAGCTCTTCCCAGGCAGCAGCATACGCTCCCAGAGCTGGGCAACACTCATCAGGTCCCTGTTCAGTTTCTTCAATCGACTGGTCGAATTTAATCTGTTCATGTCTAAGATCTAAGCAATCTCGGACCAGATACCAAAGAATAATAGCATCCACTGAGGTTTTCTCAGGGCCAGTTGCATCATAATGTTCCCTTTTTTTTTTTAATTTATTTATTTATTTATTTTTTTTTCAATTTTCTAGCAAGTTTCTAAGTTATTGGTTCCTTCCTCCAGGAACTGGGGGCATGCTTTCTCAATAAAATAAAAGAAACGTTCTAAGTTACATTGGCCAACTTTCACTGCCCGGGCATTAAGCATGCCTTTGGGGGCCTGCATGTATAGCATGCGGCTATTGTCCCATAATTTATTACTCCCGACAATACACTCTCCTCCCGCTCTCCCTCCCAAGCATTCGGACGTCCTTACCTGAGCGGGGGTCACCTGCCGTCGATCCCAGGTCTTCAAGTCCCTGTTCCAGGCGCCAAACCTGCCGGGCCAGCCGGCAGGGGAACAGAAATCCTGACTGAGGGGCGGCAGGGATACGGAAAAGGAAAAATAAAGCAAGAGAAAAAAGACAAGAGACAAAGATGGGGTACGGGAGGTCTACAGCCGTAAGGTTGAACCTCAAGACTGCAGCAACAGTTTATTTCAACTCCCAGCTTATATGCAGTTTTGGAACCAGGGAATAGCATAGGATTGTTAAAATTCCAGAACATAAAGAGGCTTTGAAGTTTGCAACATTTGATTACAGTAAACACAAGGTAACAAAGCAATTCCGGACAGTGGCTGTGGACTTTGCCTTTAGCATATCCTGGCGGTAACAGCACAGCCAGAGGTGAAAATGAACCTAGGTGCAAGTTTGGCTCGCGACATCTTGGCTACATCAGCACAGCCAGAGGTCAGGATGAGCTTAGCTGCTAGCTCGGCTCCCGACAGTTCCCCCGTCTTTTTATTAAAAGAAGCGAACCCGCCTGTCTTAGGTGGGGTGAGTACCTCAGCCTGCCTTACCCGTCTTAGGGAACAACTTCAGAGCAGTGCTGAAGGCCCTGTCTTAGGTCGGTCTAAGCTGGCACTGCCTCATACCCGTCTCTGGCTGCAGTTCCTCTCGGGGGAAATTCGTTTACTTGGAGCTTGACCTTATGCAGCTGGCTGGCTAAACTCATGAAAGAGTTTTGCAATATGCGTACAATGCAAGGAAGACATAGGCAAGCCATCAGCAAAAGTATCCCTGGGCCGAGCAATGTCATTAGCAGCCCCTTAACATTAGATAAGGAAGGGACATACTGTTGAAGTTGTTCAAACAGTTCTTTTGCTGTTTCTGCCACTTAAAGTCCAAAGGTGGAGCTTGTTCTAGTCCGGCTATTTGTCTATGGAGTTGAAAGAGATCTAAGGACAAGTTATTATGGTGCCAAATACCATTTAGATGTGCTACAACTTGTTCCCAAGGATAGCTCGACCCATTATACTTATGGAGGGTCACACAAATAAAGTCAAACCCAGCATGACAGTGTACCCATTGCAAAGTTTGTAAGGCACGAATTTGTTCTCCCAGTGACAACACAGATTCATATAATGCTTCTAACTTTTGTTCTACCTTATCATCAATCCTGCCTTGAAAGTGCAGGGCTTGCATGGTATTATGAGCAAGCTGATTAACATGGTGAGCTGTCTGCACATTTTGTGTTAAAGCCACAGTAGCCGCTGCAGCAGACGCAGCTAAGGAAATAAAGGCTAAAATTCCTGCTATTAGTGGCTACTAAGTTCTTTTAAATGTTTTAACACTTGAATACCTGTTTCTTCATACCAAGCTTCAGATAAGTTTACAGGAAGCATAACAAATGGTGGTTGCTTAATAATAATTACAGAATCAGTAAGACCACTATACAAGCAATTTGTAAAAGAACAGTTAGTGCAGGTAACATTGAAATACATGGCTCCTATAGAAATATTAAAAGGTCCATACATAATAGCATAAGGGGGTGTTACACAATTCATAATATTTTTTAAAGAAGTAGAAGTGGGCCAGGAGATATTATTCAGAGCAGCCACTAACATCCAGACATGGTGTTGAGGGCGTCCATTCATCCACCACAGACCTGGGTTGAATTTATTGGTGAGATTAGCTCCAGATCAGTCCATCAGCTGAGAATTAGTTCCTGAAATATTGGTTATAAAAGGGTGATCATGTCTACACTTTACAGGGTGCAGTTCTCCCGTGGATTCTACAATTTGAGAGGAGTTGATGCAGCGAGGTATCATGAAGGATGAGGTAGAATTGGCACTTATAGGGAACCCAGTAGGCAATGAAGTCATTTGTATATTATATACTTGACTATTATCAGGAATCCAAATTCTATATTTTATGGATTGCATCACAGTACAGCCTGGAATATAACTGTTGGAGTCAGTTGTAAAACATAAAGGGGTTCCAATGCCAGAAGCTGCAAAATCTCCCATCTTAACGTGCTGGACAAAAGGGTCTGGAGCTGTACCGTACGCTGATCTGTTGACATGGACAAACACCTCAGCTCCCTCCCAGGTCGCAGGGTGCACAATCGGTGGATCTGGCACATAAGCCCAGTGGGTCAGCGCTTGTGCCGTTCTGATGAGTTTCCACGATGCGAACACAACTCTCAGGTAGCCAGCGGGCATCATTTTCATCCTGTGAAAAAACACAGACATGTCCTCGACCCCATGTCAATACCGGATCGGGCCCGTGCCAAGCACTTGTTAAAGGATCTTTCCACTTAACTTGAGCAAAAGCTCTTTGCTCTCTCTTTTCCCAGAACCGCTGTGCTGCGGAGTGGCCATTGCAATTCAAATTTAAAAAATTTTTGTATGAATAAAGTATGAGAAAGTATATTAACAGGAGAGAAGGGGTATAGTTTCCCCCCTTTTAATTTAGAAATTTGGTGTTTTAACAAACCGTTGGCCCGTTCGACAATTCCTTGACCATGAGGATTATAGGGGATTCCTTCTTTTCAATTGATAGGGGCCACTGATCCACCCACACCGGAGTGTCTGATAACCATGTGATAGGATCGGCATGAGGGACAGGACGAGCAGCAACCCCCGTTAAAAATATCCCAGCCCTTGTCTAGGAGGTCGGGGCTGAGGTTGAATGGGTTCTCTAATTCCTTGCTGATGGCTTCCCAATCCTCCTGAAGGCAGTAGCCCTTGAGTTAGGAGTTGACGAATGACTGCGTCACTAGGGCTAAACAAATAAACTCCCATCTTTTTCATAATATCTCTGCCCCACAAATTTATGGGCAAATGATCTAATACAAAAGGCTTGAAAGTCCCAGAATGCCCCTCACCATTTTTCCAGTTAAGGATGGCACTGCTTTGTTGGGTGTCTGCGGCATGGCCAATCCCCTACAAGGATGTAAGAGACGCAGTAAGAGGCCAGTTGGAAGGCCAATGTCTCTTGGCTATCACAGACACATCTGCTCCTGTATCTAACAGACCTCGGAAGGGCCTTTTTTGTATATAAATTGTAAGCTCGGGCCTTTCCCAGTTTATGTTTTGAACCCAAAATATGTCTGAGGACCCAAAACTCCTTTCTCACCTTTTAATAGATCAAATAAGGGTTTTAATTCAGCTGTGGACAATTTAAGATAAGGGTAAAGCCAATTAATATCTCCCAGAAATTTTTTGAAAATCATGTAAAGTATGCAAATGAGATGTCTTTACCTGTAATTTCTGACTAGCAAAATAATAAGGACCCAAAATATGACCAAGAGGGATTTTTATTTTTCTCTGCCTGGGCTGGCTTTGAACTATCCAAAGAGTCTTAGCCATAAAAGCCCTTTTTATTTCCAATTAAACCAATAGGAGAACAAAAGGAGTAGAGTTTACCTGTAAGTTGCTAAGAATTGACCACCAAGTAGTTGCCAGAGATTTGCTGTAACAGTTAAAGAACGGCAGACTGAATGGGGTCCAAGTGTCATTAAATCTAGTCATATTATTTAACCTTACCTTACTGACACGTGAAAGAGAAAACAAATGAATAACAATAAGTCTCAGCTTCAGTGGATCTGAAGTGGCTGTGTCTTCCATCCCAAATTAGCAGGCCAGCAGGAGAGATGGTTTGCATCTGGATAATTCTTTAGTAGAGTTCCCTGGATAAGCTGTCACATTTCCTGCTTGTTGCCTGTAAATTTCTACACAGACTGGTTAAGGGCATTTTTAAACAGATTTTAGAAGGCTTGGGCCTTTTAACCATCTTTCTAGTCATAAAATCCACACAGATTGAAGGCCAAGCAAGTCTGCTCTCTGTAGCAGTTTCTGAATCACAAACAACTCCCAGTTTGGGAGCCGACTGTGGAGGCAGCTTTCTGTAGCCATAGACTGCCACGGTCCACTCAGCTAGCACACATGTTAACCTGTATCCTATAAGGCAAAATGTTAATTTTGGGGTCCGGAAAATTTAGGTTAATAGTCACACCTGTGCAGTTATTTCGAAATGACTCTGGTCCCTTGATCTTAAAGAGTCTATGAGAGCACAGCGAAAAAAGAGAAAAAAAAAAATGGAGAAGCAAAATCTTAATCTATACCAAATAATTGTCAGGATTAGATGTACACTTGACTCTTAGCATAGATAGACATAAAGAATAACACACTGGTTGTACATCATTGCACTTATATCACGTGCTGTATATTAAAACCTTTTGGAGTTTTTCTTAGACACATTTGTTTGCTCCCAAACATATCAGTTTAGGCTTAAAACCTGTTTTTTGTTTTGTTTTTAAGTTTTACCAACACATAGACATAGACATACATACACATACAGACAATGTGCACACGTTTTGGGGCGCGCTTAGAATTGTTCTTTAATTGGCCATGTAAGTTCTTCTGGAATTCCAGTGGCAAATGATATTATTTTGCCTATATTCTAGAACCACGTGGTTAGATAATAAACAAACAAACAAAAAAAACCTTTTCAGCAAACCAAAAATTTCAGATCATCCGAGAAGCCACATTTTGAGAAACCAGTTTAGCTCACAAAGGGAGTATATGGGAGACAGGATATGAACAGAGACAGTGAGCTCACAGTAAGACACCTTCATCTTCTAGCATTTGAATTGTAAGGCACCTTTGAAATGCAAGGTTACAGGACTCTGCCCAGCCTCCAGGAATTTGGCATGCTTGTTACCTGGGGGATGGGCAGGCTTTCACTCCAACCAATCCTATTGTCTACCATGTGCTCAATGCTAGAGAAAGCTTATGATTTAGCCAAACAAGCAGAATTTAACTGAATCTCAAAAACTTAAACATCAAGAACAAGAATAGAAAACCTTTCTTTGAGTCTTTTAAAGCAGATGTTAAACAAATATCCATACCCATCCTATGTCACAGGCAGGCAGGCAGAGTTTAGAGGGAGGCAGAAAAAGAGACAGAGAGAACTTCATCTGCCTGAGCGCTCATAGAAGTTAGGTAAGTCCTGCAAAATATTCCAAATATATATGATTGGACTCAAACTTGAGCAGCTTTCCTGAAACAATTTAGACTTGATGAGCAACCAGCTGAGCTGAACTAGAGATCAGTTGTCTCCAAACACCCACAATTGCTGATCTCCTTGACCTAGCCCAGTGGATTTATGGAAAATGTAAGCTCCAGGCTAATGGTCACTCACCCTGGTTGGGGATTCAAATCTGTCCTGGTGGATGGAAATAGAGCGCTCGGTCAGGAGAAGTTACCTCGGTGGTGTTAGCATTTCCCTAGCCTCAGGTCCTTTCCCCCTGCTAGCAGCCTGCACCTAGGAGAGCTGTAAGTCTGCCAGGACTCCCTTTAAAGGAGTTTGTTGTTCTGGATGAAGCTGTGACAACAGAGCTATGACTGATTTTAACATAGTCTCAACATAGGTCAATCTATCTTTAATAGGTTTATTGAATAATTTCTCCTCAGAGTCTGAGCCATCTGAGTCTTCCTTAATGTCTAGCTCAGTGGGTTCAGGTCTTGTTAATTTTCTCAGCTCTTCCCAGGCAGCAGCATACGCTCCCAGAGCTGGGCAACACTCATCAGGTCCCTGTTCAGTTTCTTCAATCGACTGGTCGAATTTAATCTGTTCATGTCTAAGATCTAAGCAATCTCGGACCAGATACCAAAGAATAATAGCATCCACTGAGGTTTTCTCAGGGCCAGTTGCATCATAATGTTCCCTTTTTTTTTTTAATTTATTTATTTATTTATTTTTTTTTCAATTTTCTAGCAAGTTTCTAAGTTATTGGTTCCTTCCTCCAGGAACTGGGGGCATGCTTTCTCAATAAAATAAAAGAAACGTTCTAAGTTACATTGGCCAACTTTCACTGCCCGGGCATTAAGCATGCCTTTGGGGGCCTGCATGTATAGCATGCGGCTATTGTCCCATAATTTATTACTCCCGACAATACACTCTCCTCCCGCTCTCCTTCCCAAGCATTCGGACGTCCTTACCTGAGCGGGGGTCACCTGCCGTCGATCCCAGGTCTTCAAGTCCCTGTTCCAGGCGCCAAACCTGCCGGGCCAGCCGGCAGGGGAACAGAAATCCTGACTGAGGGGCGGCAGGGATACGGAAAAGGAAAAATAAAGCAAGAGAAAAAAGACAAGAGACAAAGATGGGGTACGGGAGGTCTACAGCCGTAAGGTTGAACCTCAAGACTGCAGCAACAGTTTATTTCAACTCCCAGCTTATATGCAGTTTTGGAACCAGGGAATAGCATAGGATTGTTAAAATTCCAGAACATAAAGAGGCTTTGAAGTTTGCAACATTTGATTACAGTAAACACAAGGTAACAAAGCAATTCCGGACAGTGGCTGTGGACTTTGCCTTTAGCATATCCTGGCGGTAACAGCACAGCCAGAGGTGAAAATGAACCTAGGTGCAAGTTTGGCTCGCGACATCTTGGCTACATCAGCACAGCCAGAGGTCAGGATGAGCTTAGCTGCTAGCTCGGCTCCCGACACTGTAGTGTCAATACAGAAAGAATAACAAAGAAGGACAGTGGGTAAATTGCAGTGTAGAGCCAAGGACCAGCAAAGGAAAAATTTGTATGGGAGACTGCACTTGAGCTTGGCTGGTCTTAGAAACAAGAATTTAGGTGATAAGTGAAACACATTATATCTCCACATAGTTCATGTGCTTTACAAGGCAAATACATTTTAGCCAAATTGACTGTAAAACCAACCTGACCATGTTGATTTCTTTCATTTCTATATTTGAAAATTGAATATATTCATTGTTCATTTGGACGATTGGGCCTTGGTCCACTATTTTTTGCTTGAAATTGAGCATAATTAAATGATGTCAGGATAATATTAATTTTTGAAAAGTTCCTTACACTTCCATTGGAAACCAGGAAAGTAAGTAGATACTGAGTTGTAGAAAAATCAAAGTTTCCTAATGGTTATAGCATACTTTTTTCTCGAAAAAGAAACTCACAAACAGATATACTAAAAATGGTAACCACACAAGCAAAAGTGTCCATATTGGAAGGATGTGTAGACAGATAATCATTCTGGTGCTCACACCTTTCAACTCATGGAGTCCATCTAGTACAGATTGTTCACAGGAGAAGAAATAAATGGCAGCATTCATTCTGAAAACAGAGGGATCCATAATCAACTATACCCAGATCAGTAAATACTACATTTATGCCCCAAATTTTAAGACTATTTAGGAAATTTTGTAGGTACATATATGACTTAAATATTTTATTGTGGTAAGAAAACAAATTTGAGTATGATAACATGAAAATATGCATAGAAGATACTTCATCTAATTCAATTCAAACGCTATTGGAAAAATCTGATACATATTAACATGGAGGGTAATATTTATGTACATTAAGCATACTGATTGTATACATTTTTATTAATTCCATGAACACATTTTTTTCTTTTTCTGATTTCAAAGCTGTCATTCTGTACTTAGCTTTTGTAAATTAAGTTCACAAAGAACGATGAGCTATAAATCCCATCCACTGGAGCCAAAAAAGAAAATAAACAACTCAGAGAATTATTTCCCCAAACTCCCATATATGCTCCTGACTTGTTTTAATGTTATGAATTAGGAATCCTAACTTCTGTACCCAGAAATTATCTTTGGACAATTATGAGCTTTGTTTTTCGACAGAGATTGGAAAAAGAAGAAGAAGGGCAGTGAATGAATATTGCAGCTGATGCTCTTTGTATAAAGAACATGCCTCGCTATTGAAAACCGACATAAATATCAGTCAAAAATATGTGTTTAACTTATTCTAGAGATCTAACTTTATCAAGAAAAAACTAAAAATTCATTTTACTCAAATGAATTAATGCTACAGGGGAAAATTGTGTTATCTTAGCTCTCCCAAACATAGTTTTTTCATATCCACAAGAATGTCAAACTACCTAATGTTTCCTTTGATTCCTTTTGTAAAATGTGAGTAGAGATATTTATTAAAAGAATCTAGAGAATAATCCTATAACAGATCAGAGTTTAACAACAAGGAATATTTAGTGATAAAATACCATGAACATATACTGGGAATCTGTATCATTTATGTATCAACCTCTGAAAGTATGAAAGTAAAGAGCGTGAAATGCAGAGCCATGTAGAGTCAGACATAACACAAAGGGCTATTAAACAGTTGTAACTGGTAGCTTTTAATAACAAGAGTTGCTTCGCTTCTGAAGGGATGAAACTCCAACTGTAGCTTCATTTGCACAAGTGTGCACATTCACTTAAGGAAAAGGAATCATAAATCATAGAAGGAAGCCACTGAAAATTTAACAAAACTGAATGCTCAATTTTACACACGGAATGGACTACAAGAGAAAATTCTGTCCAAAGACCTGTAATTGGCCATAAAGGTTGGTATAACTTCAAAGTATATGATATTAATGATGCTGGCTGCCACTCCATAAGCTACATTTTGAGATTTTTAAAAGAAAGCAAGTTAGGAGTAGAGCCCAATTCTATAAGCCAAATGCCAAATTGATTTACTGTGTTACCTGTAAGATATTTTCAGTGTTTAATTGAAATGAATCAGAACAGATTATCCTCCTTCTGTTCTTCACAAAGATCTATCAAAATGGCACAGGTGAGAAAAAAAAAAAACAAAGCTCAACCAATTTCAGAGGGAAAATGAAAAAAGATGACTAATTATTTTGTACTGACTGCAACGCACATCACGTAGAAGCACTATTGATTTCCAGGTGGACCACAGGCAAACAACCCTCTATACATTAATACAAACAATGAACAATGTGACAGAATTCATCCTGCTGGGCCTCACCCAAGATCCAGAACTCCAGAAGCTCTTGTTTCCTGTGTGTTTAATCACCTATTTGGTCACAATGGCAGGGAACACATTCATCTCAGTCACCATCTTCATCAGCCCAGCCCTGGGGTGCCCTATGTACTTTTTCCTGTCCTACTTATCCCTTATTGATGCTCTGTACTCTGCTTCCATTACTCCCAAAATAATCGTGGACTTGGTCTCTGAGAACAGTACCATATCCCTCAATGGATGCATGACACAGCTTTTTGCTGCAGCACAGATCATCTTGCTCATTGCCATGGCCTTTGACCGCTATGTGGCCATCTGCAAGCCCTTGTACTACACCACCATCATGAGCCACTCTGTGTGCTGTTTCCTGGTGGGGGCAGCTGGAGTATTGGGGGTCATTCATGGATTGATACAGGTTATGTTCATTGCCAAGTTGCCCTTCTGTGGGGCCAATGTCATTGACCACTTTGTGTGTGACTGAATACCACTGCTGTAGTTGGCCTGCACAGACACTCACACTTTGGGGCCTCTGATCACTGCCCATAGTGGGTCACAGTGTTCCATCACATTTTTTTATGCTGCTTTCTTCCTATGCAAACATCCTGTACTCCCTGAGGAATCACAGTTCTGAGGGACGTCGCAAAGCCCTGTCCACCTGTGCCTCTCACATCACTGTGGTGATCTTGTTCTTTGTACCTTGTTCATATCTGTACCTAAGGCCCGTGGTCTCCTTCCCCACTCACAAAGCTGTGGCTGTGTTTTATACCCTAGTAACACCTATGTTGGACCCTTTAATCTACACCCTCAGGAATGAGGAAATGAAAAGGGCTATGAAGAAGCTCTGGGGTCAAATAATGAAAGTTGTTGATATGTAAATCTCATCGTTTTTGTACTTTGAATTGTAGGGATAATTCCTAGAAACTCATTCTTCCTCATTATTGACTAAAATTAAAATGGTTATCCTTTCTGCTTCAAACTTTTGGCATAACAATATTTATAGACTGTAGACTGGATCTAATCACATGAAGGTGTACGGGACTCTGTAGCTGAGCTGTGAGACCTGGAAAGGGTGAGGAGATTGGAACGCCATCTCAACAGCACTGAGCATCCTGAGAGCTGAGCTCTAAAAAGACCATACAGTAAAGACAAAAGAGAGGCTCCAATTTCTGCCCTACGTGTGAGTTTCTTGGGCAGCACCAGTTTAAGATATTGGAGATTAGAGGAAAGCCTATGTTTTTTAATGTCCTTTTTTAGTATCTTTATTGTAATTGTGATAAACAGTGGGGTTACAGTTACATAAGTACGGTAATGAGGACAGATCTTTTTAAACACTTACCCCCTCCCTCATTTTGTCCTGCTTACCCTATCTATTCACCCTCCTCCCCCAGTTGTATATTTCATCTCCAACATGGTGTCATGTGAGTATCATTGTTGCATTACTTCATCATTTTCCTGCTGTTTCTGTAATTCTCTTTCCTTACCTTTCCACAGACCAGACAAACTTATATACATGACAGAGGGTACAGAATACCAAAAACTGAAAGAAAGGTATAACTGCATAGAAGAAATAATGAGAACCTCTTGTTTCCAATTATTGAAGTTCATGTTGATATGCTTCATTATATATGTTCTTATGCAGTTAGCAATTGGGCTACTGAGATCCCAGTTAAGGATATTCTACTTATATACTAATTTTTACCAAGTAGGGAAACCATGGAAGCTATGTTTATTTGGGTTTGGCTTACTTCATTTAGCAAAAGTTTTTCCAGGTCTTTCCATTTCCTTATGAATGAGATAATGTTATTATTTCTGATGGAGGCACAGAACTCCATTGTGTACGTGTACCACAAATTCTTTATCCATTCATCTACTGAAGGGCATCTGTGTTGCATCCATATTTTAGGTATGGTAAATAATGCTGCAATGAACATGAGTTTGCTGGTAGCTTTATTATGGCCTTGATTGTGGTCATTCGGGTAAATGACAGATCCCGAGGAATGGAGGGGATCCATGGCAGCCCTCGCAAAGGGGTGCCAGCGAGAATCAACCACTCATTAATTTTTCTTAGGCCCTGTAACATTCTCCATTTACCTGTAGCCTTTTGTATAACAAATACAGGACTGGTCCAAGGACTCAACGAGGGTCTAATATGTCCTAGGGTCAACTGTTCTGATATTATTTCTTTTATTTTTGTAGTTTGTCTAAGGGGAGTGGCCACGGTTCCACCCACACTGGAGGACCCGGGAGCCATTGATTGGCAGGGACAGTAGGAACAGTGGCCTCTAGGATTGGGGGTGAGGCCTCATATGGGGGACAGGAAACTTCTGCCTCGAGACCTCAAAAGGAGGATCTCCCCGACAGTTGCTAAGGTTACCTGACAGGCCAAATTTTTGTTGGTATTCATCATCCTCTGGGATATCACAACATATCCCTTTATGCTTCAGGTTCCCCCAAAATATCCTGTCCCAGCAGATTAACTGTTATGCCAGATGCCAACAAAGGGTGTACTTCTCCCTGACTACAATCTACATCCCTCCAGGTAAGCCAATCCTTGGTTTCTTCAGAACTAGTACCACTTCCTACCCCCAACAAGTGAGGCCCAGGGATTAGCTTCCATTGTGGGGGAACCTCCTCTTTTTTTTTTTTTTTTTGGCCAGTCCTGGGCCTTGGACTCAGGGCCTGAGCACTGTGCCTGGCTTCTTCCCGCTCAAGGCTAGCACTCTGCCACTTGAGCCACAGCGCCGCTTCTGGCCGTTTTCTGTATATGTGGTGCTGGGGAATCGAACCTAGGGCCTCATGTATCCGAGGCAGGCACTCTTGCCACTAGGCTATATCCCAAGCCCGAAACCTCCTCTTTTCTTAATATTGTCTGGTCTGCTCCAGTGTCAATCAAGCATCGGAACCTTTTCCCCGCTATGAAGATGCCCATTTTTGGCCTAATTCCCGGGACTATTGGGACAGTCCAGTGGGCCCTAGGCAGGTCACTAGACCGGTCGCCTCCTTTGGGTGATGGGGCTGAAGGGCACCCCACTGTCAGTTTAAAGGCTTCCTCTCATTGTCAAATTTGGACCTACAATCCCTTCGCCAACGAATTCCCTTCTTTCACTGAGGGCAAGGTGTTTTAGGCATAGGTTGCCCCTTGGCCTGCCCTGAGGGACGTCCTCGCAAGGCACCAGGTCTTACCCAAGCTGTAGTACAGTCTCTCTTGAAGTGGCTCTGTTGGCCACACCCATAACAGACCCCTTTGTTAGCTCTGTTGAAAGAGGCAAGGGCAGAGAGCTCCTTGGTAAGCGAAGCCATCTGGGCCTGTAAGGCCGCCGCCAGCGACTGTGTCTGGTGGGCCTGAGTACCAACCTCCTTGGTGGCAATTATCCACCTACCCATAAATCTATCCTTCATTCCTGTACAGGCTACTTTGTGGTCTGTGGTCATTTACTCCCAAACCAACATCTTAACAAACTAATCCTGCAGGGGCCCTGGAGGGAACTTTCTTTGGAGACTCTTTTCCACCCTGTCGAAAAAGGTGGCAAGGTCCTCCATAGCCCTTTGAGTAATTCCTGTTATCGGGGACTCTGAGGGGCCCTCCTCTAACCTCTTCCATGCTGCCAGTACCAAGGTCCGCACCTGCTCTTGATAGGGGGCAGGAATAGCAGCCTGTTCGAGGCATGTAGAGAATTGATCATTGGACCTCTACAATATTCCAAAAGTTATGGGGACTGGGGGATTAGCAGCCTGATTTCTCTCAGCCTGAGCATGGCACTTGTCGTTTAAAAAAAAGGCACACCGTGTTAGGTACAGCAGGCCAGGAATTACGGCCTTAGTTAAAATTTTCCAATCTTGGGTGGTGCACTGTTGATGAGCCAGACCCTGGAGGATGGTTTTGGCCCAGGGAAAATTAGGTCCATCCTTGGAAACTGCATTTTTAAGTTCTTTAAGATCCTGGGCCTCCCAGGGGTACTACAAGGCCAGCCTATTGCCTCCCGGGTTAGCATTCACTGAGAAGGCCATGCACCATGAGTGTGAGCCGCGGCTGAGCTTACAAAAGGGTGGCTCACCAATAGCTTTACCCTTATGAACACATAAGATGATGCTAAGTGAAATGAATTCCATGTTATGGAAATGATTGTTATATCACAGTTATAACTACTTTCAATGTGCCATGTGTAACTGTAGCTTCTATTATTGATGATCTTCTTGTATCACCCTCCTGTGGTTGTACCTACACTATCTCTGTATCTTATCTGAGTATATTGGAAACCGTGTATACTGGTATTAGAACTAGGAAATTGAAAGGGAATACCAAAATCGAGAGTCACACGGTAAAAATAAAAGACAAACAACTACCAAAGCAATACTTGCAAAACTGTTTGGTGTAAATGAACTGAATAACTCATGGGGGGGGAAAGAGAAAGAGGAAGGAGGGAGGGGAAATGAGGGACGAGGTAACAAATAGTACAAGAAATGTATCCAATGCCTAATGTATGAAACTGTAACCTCCCTGTAATTCAGTTTGATAATAAATACAAAGAAAAAAAAGAAAGAAAAGGGCGGCTCAACAGGCTTTCCCATGTTTGTACAGGGTGGCAGGGAGCTTCCGATAGTGGAGGGGTGATAATACTGCAGAGGCTGCTTCCCCCCTTGCCGGTCTGCCACATGTTCCCGGGCAGGGGCGCTTGTCTCAGAATCTAGAGGCTTAGGCCAAGGCTCAAAAGGGTCTATGGGCCCATCAATGGAGTGATGCCTTGAGCCCTTCTCCTCCTGGGCAGCGGGAGGGCTGTCTCCCCCCCATCCAAGACGTTCCTCCGCAGATGCTTCCCAGGCCAAGTCGCTCCCCATTGGGGGGCCTGGGGAAAAGCAAGCCTTAAGGGCAGAGGGGGTTAGGTAGGCTCTGAGAAGGGGGTCCTCTCCCAAGCTAACTTCCCTCTTCCTCACCACTTGTTCTACGCGGTCCCAAGTAGCCCAGTTGAAAAGGTTGGCGGCCACCAACCAGGGCGCAGCACGCATCAAGGTTTCCCAGATCTTTTTGGCCTGGGGTCAGAGATTTCTAAACCTCGGCTTTTAAGCATGAATCCCAGCGCTTTAAGCACCGGATCGCCAGGCTGAGTGTGAGATTGCCCCATCTTTTCGGGGATACCCTTACCTTGAAACTCGCTTGGCTTGACTCGCTGAATTTCACTTTTGGCGGACGCCTTTGTGCCCCACATTGCACATCATTGTTGGGGTTTTTAGGCCCCCATGCTCCCCTGACCTGCAGGAGAGATGGGGAAGGCACGCCCTGACCGGATGAGCCAAGAGACAACAGGACTGGCAGACCGCCAGCACCCAGCCCTCCCTCACTGGAGGACAATCAGATGCGTCTGGGAGTCAAGTTGATGCAAGATTTCGTTTATTGAGGAAGTGCATGCAACTAATATAAGGCACAGGAGCCAATCAGGTCTAAGATCGGCAGGAAGGGGAGGGGTGTGCACCTATCTAGGGACTGTCTGTCAAGGGGAGGAAGGGCCGGAGACCAAACCTAGAGGTGGCCTGACTTTTCACAGCCCACAGAACCACCTCCGGGGTTCACTGCCAGGCACCATCTTAGCCACACATGGCCCCAGGGTTGGGAAACAGACGGGGTCAGCTAGTTCTGGGCATGTCCCACACTGGGTCATAAGAAAGCTCTATGGTTAGTCTTCTGAGGCATCTCCATACTGCTTTCCAGAGTCGTTGAACAAATTTACATTCCCACCAACAGTGTGGTAGCATTTCTTTGGGCCACATCCCCACCAGCATATGTTTTTGTTAGTTTTCTGCACAATGACCATTCTAACTGGGGGGAGGTGGAATCTCAATGTAGTTTTTATTTGCATTTCTTTGATGGCCAGAGATGTTGAGCATGTCTTCATATGTCTATTGGTCATTCTTACTTCTTCTTAGAACTCTGTCTTTAAGTCTTCAGCCCATTTATTAAATGGATTGTTGCAAGTCTGCAGATTTGTTTGGGGGCCCTAATTATTTGAGCCCTGAGCATATTTTGGATATGAGACCCTTTTCTGATGCATACCTAGTAAGGATCTTCTCCCATTGTATAGGCTTTCTGTGTATCTTCCCAGCTATGTCCTTTGGAATGCAAAAACTCTGCAGTTTGATGCAATACCATTCATTCAACCTTTCTTTGATTTGCTGTGTTTCTGGATCTTTGTTTAGGAAGTTTCAACCCATCCCAAGGGTCTCTAGTGTTTCCCCTATCCCTTCCTGTAATATTTTTAGGGTATCAGTTCTTACACTTAGGTCTTTGACCCATTTGGAATTTATTCTGTTGCAGGGTGAACTATCAGGATCTAACTTCCATTTTCTGCATGTTTATAGCCAATCTGCCAGCTTCATTTGTTGAACCGGCTGTCTTTTTTCCAACCTGTGGAACCTTTTTGGTTCCTTTATCAGACAGTGGTAATAAGTCCGTGGGTTCATTTCTGGGTCTTCTATTCTGTCTGTCCTCGGGCCTATTCTTTTACCAGTATCAAGCTATTTTTAGTACAATGGCTTTGTAATACAGTTTGAAGTTCAGTACTGATATTCATCCATAATTGTTCTTCTTTCGAAGGATTGTTTTTGCTACTTAGTGTCTTCCATTACTACATAAGGGTTTTAAGATTACTTCTTTCATACCAATGAAGCATGTTGATGGGAATTAGGTGGGTATCGCATTGAATTTGTAGACAGCTTTGGGCAGTATTGCCATTTTCAAGATGTTAATCCTTGGGCTGGGGATATAGCCTAGTAGCAAGCCTCAGATACACGAGGCCCTAGGTTCGATTCCCCAGCACCACATATACAGAAAACGGCCAGAATCGGCGCTGTGGCTCAAGTGGCGGAGTGCTAGCCTTGAGCGGGAAGAAGCCAGGGACAGTGCTCAGGCCCTGAGTCCAAGGCCCAGGACTGGCAAAAAAAAAAAAAAAAAAGATGTTAATCCTTCCTATCCAGGAGCATAGATGGTTTTTCCATTTCATAAAATCTGCTTTAATGTCTGTTTCCATGTTTTCAAAGTTTTCATGATAGAGATTCTTCACATCTTTGGTTAAGTTCATATCTAGGTATTTTTTAAGGCTGTTAAAAATGGAGTTGCTTTCCTGATTTCAGTCTTTCTCTTCTCATTGTTGTCATGCAGAAAAGCTACTGATTTTTAAACTATACTTAAAACTACACCATATCTTAAGCCAGGTTCAACAATATGTAGTGCATAAACATGAAGTTAAGTCCAGAAGCATAGTATACAACTTAGATCCTAAACTAGAGCCAAAGCACAGGATTAATCCTATCTCAGCCTCAGATCTAAAACTAGTTACTAATGACATTTATGTGTACCAATTGGGAAAAGTGAAAGACACTAACTACTGTCCTGGCAATGATTTCAGTACAACTGTTTAGTAATCAAAGCCCTGTCCACTTGTACCTCTCACATCACTGTGGTGATCTTGTTCTTTGTACCTTGTTCATATCTGTACCTAAGGCCCATGGTCTCCATCCCCACTGACAAAGCTGTGACTCCGTTTTGCACCCTATATTATATCACATATAATACATTACAGTATATGTAATATACAATTTATGCTGTAATATGACATATGCTATATGTTATTATTGTTATATTTTATTTTGTACTATCTATGGCAATATTTACAATATATTATATATCAATATAAAATACACTATACTAAATACTATATTGTATATGGTACATAAGGAGTTGTTTTCTCAATAGATGTTAATATTAATTATTATTTTATTGTTATACTATGTTACATACAATACATGATAAGTAATATATATGCCATCCAATTATGAGTAGCAATAGAGTAATAATGAGTTATCATCATAGCATGGACATACCTTGGGGACAGAATCCTAGTCTCTGGAAACTAAGTGTAAACTCATCACCAACTTTCTACTCTCAATGCAAAAAGTTCACAATTATCTCTGCAGTTTCAAATAGGGATGCAGGAAACAATGACTATGAAATGCCTGGACACAACTTGAGTTCAAAAGTTCTCAGGAATGATGGCTCTTGTATTCATCCTCACCTCTAAAGAAAGCAGCTAAAGGATGACATGAGCCAAACCCTACTCAGAGTCTAAGCTTTTGATTTCTGTGAAAAAGCTCAAACACCTGCCCAGTAGAGGAATTAAAGTTCACCTGCTACTGACTTTCCTTGTTATTTCATCAAGTCACATCTCACATAGAAAGCCTTGAAGAGAAGCGATGCTGTGTCCCAATGTCCTCTGACTGTCCATTGGGTATACACTTGCAAATGTTGGTGAAACATAAATTTGCCTTTCAAACACTTAGTTTTGGTTCATCAGAAAGGAAGAATTTTAAGTGAGCTAACAAAAGAAATCAAGGATGAAGATATTGATGATGATAGTGATCATAAATATTTATTGAGGACTTCCTGTGAATAAACTGATCTAATCATGCATTTACATTTCAGAAACAGTATATATCATTTATGAACATATTTATTTTAAAAAATTGAGGATATCCAAATCAAAGTAATTAATATGTGTATTATATGTTACAGTTATTCTTTTTCTATGAGTCACTAAAATAGAATTAGTTAATGGTATTCACTAATTATTCTAACATTATTATGATAAAATTAGGCTTAGGCAGAATCTCTCTTCAAATATCAGAATAGACAAAGAGACAACAAAGCACTTTCCCCACTCCTGTCTAATATAGTATTTGAGTTCTCAGCCAGAGCAATATGAAAGACAAGGAAATAAAGAGGATCCCTACCAAAAAAAAAAAAAAAAGTCACATTGTCTCTATTTGCAGATGACCTGACCCCTTACCTAAAGGACACAACAAAACACACTCTTACATCTAGTAAGCACTTTTAGCAAGATGGAGGGGCACAAAATGAGCATTTAAAAAATGAGTCCTACTTCTATGATAATACATGCTAATAATAAACAAGCATAGAAAGAAACAGAAAAATAACTCAATTCAGAAGAGAGCAAAAGTAAAATAACTAGATATCAACTTAACTAAAGGAGTGAAAAAAATGAACACTACACAGCATCGAAGAAAGTGAATAAGAAATTATATGATTAAAAAGTCCTTTTATGTTTAAGGACTAACAATATTAATATTGTGACTACCAAACCTCTATACAGATATAATGCAATCAATCACAGTCAAAATTTCAGTGACATTCTTCACAGAAAAAGGGGTTAAAAACAAATGCTAAAAAGAAAGTCCTATGGAAGTAGAAAAGACCCAGATTGACTCAAAACAACCTTGAGGGGAAAAAAGAGGAATGAGAGAGTTATCTTAATAAGTGACTTCAAATTATAACACTATTCAGTTAGAGTAACATAAACAGCATTGTTTCATGTTGACACCAAAACAGACAGGGAATAAAAAGACTGAGTGCTAAGCACTGGTAATCATCAATATCTACATCTCAACAAGGGTGCAAACATATATGGCGCTGGAAAGGTTAAACATTCACATGTAGAAGATTATGTCCTCATGCAAAATCAATTAAAGATACCACAAAGGTCTTAATGTGTGGTCGCTAATACATGATCTGAAACCATGACCTTCTAGAGCAAAATAGGGGAAGCACCTCAAGATATAGGCACAAACATGAACTTCCTTTTTCTTATTTATTGATAAGTTGAGTTGGTTTGTTGTTGTTGTTTAAGAAACCCTGTGTGGAGTGCTCTCAATACAGGGTAGTGACAGAGCTGCTGTTGTGTATGAAATGCTGATCCATTGGTTTGGCTCCAGGTTCCACAGCAATATGTGTCGCATGACTGTGGAAGCACATGGCTCTCTTTTCAGCCTTATCCCATTTACCAGGACAATGGGCTCTTTGCACGAGTACATGTCACAACTAATGCTGAACGGAGTGAGGGGAATAAAGGAGAATGGCTTCATGTACGCAAGGGTTGAGTTGGGCCATCCTAGAAGGGATGGCTATTGAAGACAACAGAGGAGGCTTCAATGCAGCCCTAACATCTCCTTGGGGGTGAGAATTCCAACTTCAAGGCCTTGAGTCATAATATCAAATATGATCATTTCCCCTCATTGGCTCCTCAGCCAAGCACACACATCAACTATCTGAACCTGTGTCTCCTCCCTTACTGAGCAGGATTACCATGGCAACAACACATCACCACCAGTAAAACTAACCTAATCCCAGGTCACATTTCCAGGTTCACATATTAATAGATGAATGACCTAACTCTGACTCTGTAGGATCAAAAGACAAACAGGAAAAAAACCTGAATCACTATGAATACTTGTCCAACACAAGCCAGTGATCCCTGTATTAAATTTTCTGACACCATCTTAAAACTGAAAAGGTCAGAATGCCCTGAGGCCCTGCTTTTACACTCTGTACTCCTACTGTAACAAAAGGTCAAGTAAGACCTTGCCCTTCTGCTGCTGGGGAGGTTCCTGTCCTCCCTGAGCTCATTTTAGGACACTTGAGTTACAGTTTGACAGATGTACCATCCCAACTGAACTCCCTACCTGGCACTCTTCTCAAAAGAAGGGGTTCCCCCAAGGAATCCCACGGGGATTATTGCCTCTCCATTCCTCATAGGTCAGTGAAACTGTAAGGCCTAGACAAAATATCAATACAATCTAAATAATTTAGGTAGCCAGAAGTCAGAGGAGCTAGGATAGTTTGAGTCATTATTGAAAACATGCCGATGTTCTTGCCTAAATTATTGAGCTTGAATAAAACTGTTTTACTTTCCCACACCTAGGGAGTTAAAATCAGTCCCTCTCAGCCACAGCCAACTATTAATAAGGTTAATCCCTAGCAGCTATTCTAAGAAAATACCAAGGATTTAGACTCTAGAAAATATATCTCTAACCCCCTTTTTGCGATAAACTCCCCTGTTTCAGCCAATCAGCAGGTGGCAGTGAAGGCCTCAAGGTCCAGCTGCTTCTTCAGGCAGCAAGATAATGGCTAGCCAGCCCTGCAGGATGGCACATATGTCATGAGGACCCGGACCATAGTGCTTAAGTGATTGCCCCCTTGAGCCAGCCAACCACCTTGTCCAGACCTATATCCCTCACCAGTTACACCAAACAGCTTTTCAAATTGTTTTATTATATTCCCATAGCACTATGCAATTTGCTGTATGATACTATGAAGCTGGAAACGTCCCCTGACAATCCTATAAAAACCCTGCTAGATAGAGGGTCGGGGCTCTCAATCCAGATCCGCTGCTTGGTGAAAGTTGTGAGTCCAGGCTCGAGCTGGTAATAAAGACTCCCATGCACTTGCATTGGAATCAGCTCCTTGGTGGTCTTTGGGGACCCCTGAAATCTGGGCTTATCAATGATAAGAGTAGTAGTATTTCACAAGTAGCCTGAAATGGCAGAGGTATCTACCTCCATGCCCCTTGCAGTGGCCACAGAGGGACTAGAGCCAAGCTCTACAGGCTCTTCTCACCCCACGATTCCATCAAGCCCATTTCCTTGGGTGGAATTTTCTTTAGTATAGCAAGCACTTTCTTAAAAAGACTCTAGTAGCTCAGGAAGAAATATGAAGAATTTTTAAATGGTATTACATCATATTAAAAAGAATTCTCACTGTCAAAGACACAAATGCCAGAGCAAAGACACAAGGAAAGGTCCGGAGAAATATCTAACCACCACCATCTAAGAAGGGATTTCTATCCAAGATATCCAAGTGCAAAAACCTTCAAAACTGACATGGACACAGTGGCCTATGCCAGGAATTCTAGCTATTTAGGAAATGAATATCAGAAAGACAGAGTTTTGAGGCTCATGTGGGCTAAAAAGGTTTCCAGATCTCCATCTCTATTTTGAAAAATGGTAGTGCATGCACAAAAAAAAGTGTAATTAGCGGTATGTGCCCCATGCCAAAACAAGCATAAATGTGTGGCACTGTTAAAAAAAAATCACTAAGGTAAAAAGTATTTGTATGTAAATCACCTACTCAGCAAGCACCAGGCTCTGAATTAAAATCCAGTAGCACCCAAATGAAATTTAACATCAAAAGAAAAAATCAAGCAATTTATAAATGAGCAAAACAAACTGTACTGTTTTCAGAAGAAGAAATACAAATGGCAACTAAGTGTATGCAGGAATGTTCAACATTCTAAATCATAAATAAAATACAAACAAAACAACCACGGTGAACCCATCATGGAGTTTCCACAAAAAGATAATCACAACGTGACCCAGTCCATTATTTCTGGGTATACACAAAAAGGGATCTACTTCAGCACAGAACAAGAAAAGCCTGTAACCTAGTTTACCACATTATTCACAATGGCCAAATCAGCATAGGTACCCAATTCTCATACAACTAATAAAAAAAAGTGCGTGTATCAAAACTGAATGTTATGTAGCCAAAATCAAGAGACAAAGGAAAAAAAAAGACAAATGATTCCAAAAGCAATATTTGCAAAACTATTTGATGTAAATCAACTGTACAACTCATGGGTGGATTGCAAAAAGGGGAGGAAGGTGGGGGGAAATAAGGGAGGAGGTAACAAGTTGAGTAACAAATGTACTCACTCCTTTACATATGAAACTGTAACCTCTCTGTACTTCACTTTGACAATAAAGGAAAAAATTATAATTTTTTAAAAGAAATGAAGTTAGGAAGTGAGGCCTAGTCTGTTAACCTAATGACACATTGATTGACTGTGCTGCCTGTAAGATTTTTTCATTGTTCAATTAAAATGAATCAGGGCACTCGGTCCCAACTCCTGAGTCTAGGCTGTGGCCCTGGCGGGCCAGCCTGCTTTTTACGCTTATGGTTCCAGCTCCTGAGTCTGGGCCGTGACACTGGCTGGTCAGCAAACTTTATACTTCCCCAATAAATCCATCTTTTTATTCGGAAAAAAAAAAACCTGGCTCAAAAGAGGAGTAAAGGCCACTGTGGTGACATAAATACACACAAGAACACAGCCCTAAACAAAGCGGCATGATGGCTGTTACCAGCTATTGTTTGCTTTCTATGTTGGGAACATCTGACATGTAGGAAAATACAGTACTATCAGGTTGTAATTTCAAGAAGGCATGTTTTCCTATTGTGTTTGCTCTCAGGCTATAAAGTGCTGCTTAGCTGATCTTCCGAAATCAATTGGCATGTGGACTCCAGATGCTGTGCTTTGACTAAGGGATTCTGTTTTGAACTGCTCACACTGTAGCATTAAGGTCACCAAAGTGGATGAATCCACTATGTGTATTTATGCCTATGTGTATTTATTTACTCCAAAGAACTTCCCCGACCCATACCGCAGTATTAATAGTCAGATTACAAACGCAAACCTGTGGAAACATCAGAAGGATGTGTTTCTGAGTGCTGTGTCCAGTCCAGTCAGCTCTCCTGGCAGCACATCCATGTTGGGCAATATACTGTGTCCAGTAGTACACCCATTTCTAAAAACAATGCTGTGTTGGGAAAAAAGCCTGTTTCAGTCAACATGCCAGTGTTGGGTGGTACCCCTGTGTTGGGTGGTACCCCCCTGTCAGGCAGCATGAGAAAGAATTTCAGAAAGAGCGTTCCAAAAATCATCCAAAAGTCTGTGGTAGACCATATCAGCCCTTTCTCCTTGGAGGAACTACTACCTCCTGTCCACTTGTCAAAGCCTGGGGAACACATGGATGTGTATGTGCTCATGGCTTGTCACCCAGGCCACTTTATCATCCAGCCTTGGCAGGAGATTCATAAGCTGGAAGTTCTTATGGAAGAAATGATTCTGTATTACAGCATGTCTGAAGAGCACCATGTAGCAGTAGAGAAAGACCAAGTAGATGCTTAAAAAGTAGAAAATAGGGGCTGGGGATATAGCCTAGTGGTAAGAGTGCCTGCCTCAGATACACGAGGCCCTAGGTTCGATTCCCCAGCACCACATATGCAGAAAACGGCCAGAAGCGGCGCTGTTGCTCAAGTGGCAGAGTGCTAGCCTTGAGCGGGAAGAAGCCAGGGACAGTGCTCAGGCCCTGAGTCCAAGGCCCAGGACTGGCCAAAAAAAAAAAAAAAAAGTAGAAAATAAGTGGCATGGTGCTTTCAAAAGGAATTCTGACCAATTGACTGGTGTCTGTGTATGAGTTGGACTACAGCAAGCACAAGATCATCAACAGAAGGAAAGTACAGCCCCTAGTGAACATGTTCAGGAAATTTCCTTTCCAAGCCCAGCTGGCAGGAGTGAAGTGCAGACAGTGGTCTGAGGAGGATTCGATGGTGTTTCTAAATCATGTGGAGAAGACAGCTCTATTGGCACTGTTATAGACAGTTATTGAAAGGACTAACCATTGGGACCAGAGGGTACTGGTGTATCTAGTAGACACATTTCTGCCAGACACTGATACCTGGATTCATGATTTTAAGTAACAGTATCTGGTAGAGCTTTCAAAATTAATTAATCACAGAATCTGGGACCTTGACAACTAATTCAGATTTTTTTTAGCAATAAAATGTAGTAGGTTTTAAAAAATCTTATTTCTGCTACATGGCTCTGACTTGTTGTGGAATATTGGAAAGAATATGCTTATGTTTAATGAGAGATATTTAGCAAGTTTTGTTTTAACAAAGTTGACTTTTCAAAGAAAAAAAACTGCACTTGAATTATTACTATGAGAATAAAAATGTGTATCAATGTAAAAAAATAAAATAAAATGAATCAGAATAGATTATCTTTCTTCTGTTCTTTTCAATGATCTATCAAAATGGCACCAGTGAGAAAAAACATAGCTCCACCAATTTCAGAGAATGAAGGAAACAGTGACTAAGCATTTTTGAACTGACTTCAACCTCACATCACTGAGAAGCTCTATTTATTTCCAGGTGGACCACACACAAACAACCCATGATACATTAATACGAACAATGAGCAATGTGACAGAATTAATCCTGCTGGGCCTCAGGCAAGATCCAGAACTCCAGAAGATCTTGTTTGCTGTATATTTTGTCATCTACCTGGTGACAATGACAGGGAACACATTCATCTCAGTCACCATCTTCATCAGCCCAGCCCTGGGGTGCCCTATGTACTTTTTCCTGTCCTACTTGTCCCTTGTAGATGCTCTCTACTTCCATTGCTCCCAAAATGATCGTGGACTTGGTCTCGGAGAAGACCACCATATCCTTCAGTGGCTACATGACAAAGCTCTTTGCTGCAGCAGAGATCATCTTGCTCATTGCCATGGCCTTTGACAGCTATGTGGCCATGTACAAGCCCTTGCTCTACACTACCATCACGAGCCATCCCTAGTTCTCTTTCCTGGTGGGGGCAGCTGGAGTATTTGGATTTATTCATGGATTGATGCCAGAGCCAGCCGGCAGCAAAAGGGAATCCTGAATGAAGGGGGCGAGGATTGAAGAAAAGGAAAAATACAAGACAAGAGTAAAAAGACAAGAGACAAAGATGGGGTCTGGCAGGTCTTCAGCTCAAGATTGTAACTCAAGACTGCAGCCATGTTTATTCTTAATGTCCAACTTATATGCAGTTTGAAAACCAGGAAATAGCATAGGCTTAAAATTCCAGAACACAAAAAGGCTTGGAGTTAGCAATACCCAACGATAGCTAAGACAGTATGAAGTTGGTTAACATAAGAATGAACTCCAGAGCAATATCTGATTGTAACTAAGACAGGATGAGGTTGGTTAACATACAAATGGACTCATGACAGACATAGTAAAGCTTTTCCGATTTTCCATTAAGCCATGTCCTTGCTCATCCTTGAAAACACAGCCAGAGGTCAGGAAGAATTTAGCTGCTGGCTCAGCTCCCAACATCTCCCCTGTCTTTGTTTAAAGAAGCGAACCCGCCTGTCTTAGGTTGAGTGAGTCGCCTAGCTTGCCTTACCCGTCATGGGGAACTTCTTCAGAGCAAACTGAAGGCCCTGTCTTACTTCGGTCAAACAGGGGACCCCCTCTTACCCATCTCTGGCTGCAGTTCCTCTCAGGGGAAATTCGTTTATTTGGAGATTGATCTCATGCAACTGGCTGGCAAAACTCATAAAAGAGTTTTCTAATAAACGTACAATGCAAGGAAGGCATAGGAAAACCATCAGCAAAAGTATCCCAGGGCTGAGCAATGTCTTTAGCAGCCCCTTAAAATTAGTCAAGGAAGGAATATACTGTTGAAGTTGTTCAAACAGTTCTTTTGCTGTTTTTGCCACTTCAGAATCCAGAGGGAGGCGGAGCTTGTTCTAGTCCAGCTATTTGCCTATGGAGTTGAAAGAGATCTAAGGACAAATTATTATGGTGCCAAATACCATTAAGATGTGCTACAACTTGTTCCCAAGGATAGCTTGACCATTATATAAAGTCAAACCCAGCATGACAGCGCACCCATTGCAAAGTTTGTAAAACACCAATTCATTCTCCCAGAGACAACACAGATTCATACAATGCTTCTAATTTTTTGTTCTACCTTATCATCAATCCTGCCTTGAAAGTACAGGGCTTACGTAGAATTATGAGCAAGCTGATTATCATAGTGAGCTGTTTGCACACTTTGTTTCAAAGCCACAGTAGCTGCTGCAGCAGAGGCAGCCAAGGAAATAAAGGCTACAATGCCTGCTATCAATAGCCCTATAAATCGTCTGGGGCGCATAAGCTCTTTTAAATGTTTTAACACTTGAATACCGGTTTCTTCATACCAAGCTTCAGATATGTTCACAGGAAACATGACAAATGGAGGCAGCTTAGTAACAATTACAGAATCAGTAAGACCACTTTACAAGCAATTTGTAAAAGAACAGTTAGTACAAGTAACATTGAAATACATGGCTCCTATAGAAATATTAAAAGGTCCATACATAATGGCATAAGGAGGTGTTACATACTCACAATATTTTTTAAAGAAGAAGTGGGCCAGGAGATATTATTTAGGGCAGCTACTAACATCCAGACATGATGTTGAGGGTGTCCATTCATCCACCACAGACCTGGGTTGTACTTGTTGGTGAAATTGGCTCTGGACCAGTCCATCAGTTGAGAATTAGTTCCTGAAATATTGGTTATAAAAGGATGTTCATGTCTACACTTTATGGGGTGCAGTTCTCCCGTGGATCCTACAATCGGAGAATTGATGCAGCGAGGTATCATGAAGGATGATGTAGAATTAGCATGTACAGGGAACCCAGTAGGCAATGAAGTCATTCGTATATTCTATACTTGACTGTTATCAGGAATCCAAATTTGGTGATTTATGGATTGAATTACAGTGCAGCCTGGAATATAACTATTGGAGTCACTTGTAAAACATAAAGGAGTTCCAATGCCAGAAGCTGCAAAGTCTCCCATTTTAACGTGTTGGACAAAAGGATCTGGAGCTGTACCATATGCTGATCTGTTGACATGGAAGAACACCTCAGCTCCTTCCCAAGTCTCAGGGTGCACAATTGTGAGGGCTTAAGACCCCCTTCCCCCCACTTCACCCAGGGAGATGCTTATTTGGGGGCTCAAGACCCCCTTCTCCCCGCTTCACCCAGGGAGATGCCTGATCCCAAATTATGAAAGACACTCAGCTCTACTCCTCCTGCCCACAGAAGGAGCAAAGCGTGTCTTTATGGACTACACTAAGATGAGGAATGATGCCGAAACCTCCCCCCATCCCCCTCACGTGTCAGGAGCCCACACAGGACAGAGATCTCAGGGAGCCGGTCTAGATTTCTACCAGTCTCAAAGAGGTTTCATCAGGGAGCGATTTATATAACAGGCAGATTTATACAGCAGGCAGAAAGAGGAGGGACTTGGGTTGACAGACTGGAAGTTAGCGATTGGCTGAGCTGGGCTGTTCCACAAGAGTGGCATCCTGGGACTTCCCCCACGGGCTGACATCACACCCCAATAGAACCACCCCTGGGCCCCGGCGGCACCACCTTGGAGGCATCCAAATGAATCCAAGATCGAGAAGGGAGGCGGGGATGAGCCAGAACTACTCCTTCCACTTCCGGACCCGGAAGGCGTAGGAGTGGCTTCCAGCCATTCGGCCCCAGGGTGGGAAGAGGGTAAGGTCAGTTGGGGACTGCCCCCTCTACATATACAGCCAGCATCCCCACACACAATCGGTGGATCTGGCACGTAAGCCCAGTGTGTCAGCACTTATACCATTCTGATGAGCTTCCACAAGAAGAATGCAATGCTCAGGTAGCCACGGGCATCATTTTCATCCTGTGAAAAAACACAAAGATGTCCTCGACGCCATGTCAATATTGGATCAGGCCCATGCCAAGCACCTGTTAAAGGATCTTTCCACTTAACTTGGGAAAAAGCTCTTTGGTCTCTCTTTTCCAAGAACTGCTGTGCTTTGGAAAGGCCATTACAGCCCAAATTTAAAAAATTTAGTATGAATGAAGCATGAGAAAGAATATTAACAGGAGAGAGGGGTATAATTCCCTCCTTTTAATTTAGAAATTTGGTGTTTTAACAAACCGTTGGCCCTTTCAACAATTCCTTGACCTTGAGGGTTATAGGGAATTCCTGTAGAATGAACAATTTGGTAAGATTTGCAAAAATTTTGAAAAGCTCGTCCGACCTATCTCAGACCATTATCAGTTTTAATATGTTTAGGAAGTCCCATAGTAGCAAAGCAGCGTAAGACTTGGGAGATACAATGTTTGCTAGCTTCCCCAATATGAGGAGTAGCTAATAATAAAATTAGAGTAGGTGTCTATGGTTACATGGACAAAGCAGAGCCATCCAAAAGAGGGAATGTGGGTAACATCCATTTTCCAAACATGGTTGGCCACTAAGCCTCGAAGGTTAATGCCATTGGAGGGCACAGGTAGGAAGGTAGTACAGTTGGAACAAGTTTTTACAATTTGATGAGCCACCTCACGTGTGATATGAAAATGCTGACATAAGGCACGACTTTTTTTATGGTGAGCAGCATGTGATTGCTTTGCTAAATCAATTTTGGGGAGAAAAAATTGAGTAGCCTCATCTGTAATAGCACTGCCTCTCTTAATGGTTCAGGAAGCTTAGTATGAGCACGTATAAATCCAAAAGAGCACAGACAGGTACGAGAGTGAAGAAGAAATTGTATCTGGCAAAAAAGAGTTTGGATAGTGGAATTAGCTGTTCCAAGAAAAGGGACAGTTTTAATGACCTGAAGGGCTCCAATAACATAATGACTATCCAAATATAAATTAAAAGCTTTAGCAGGTAAAAGTGTAAGGGCCTGTAAAACTGCTTGAAGTTCAACTTCCTGAGCTGATGAAAGACCAGTGTCCCAAGATTTCCATCTGTAAACACCAAGACAGCCACAGAAAGAGGTGATACAGATACAACCCGAGGAAATATAAAAGTGTAAGAAGAGGCAAAGTGAAGTAATTTGTTGGAGGGATAATGATGTGAAATTGTGCCCATAAAATTGGCCCAAGCAATGGCCCAGGAATCACAATGAATATAAAGCCATTCTTGCTGTTGTAAAGTATAGGGGATATAAATAACCTGTGGATCTCGTCCAAGATTCTTACAAGATTCCACATGGCACATATGGACTAAGGTGGCCACCAATTCATAATAGGGAGTTAACACTTTTGAGGGAGTAGCAGGCAAGGAAAGCCATAGAAGGGGTCCCTTATGCCAGAGGACTGCTGTTGAAGAATGAGGTGTCTTTAAAAATATATGCTTCCCAAGGGGCTGAGTAATTAATATAATTTACATGCTGGGAAGAAATGGCAGAATTTACTATGCTTAAGGCTTCAGCTGCTTCAGTTGTCATTTGTCTGGGAGGTGTAGCTCAGGGTCCCCCTTTAATAGATCAAATAAGGGTTTCAATTCAGCTGTGGAAAATTTAAGATAAGGGCAGAGCCAATTAATATCTCCCAGTAATTTTTGAAAATCGTGCAAGGTATGCAAATGAGGAGTCTTAATCTGTAATTTCTGACTAGTAAAATAATAAGGACCTCAAATACGACCAAGAAGGATTTTTATTTTTCTTTGCCTGGGCTGGCTTTGAACTGTAATCCAAGGAGTCGTAGCCATAAAAGCCCTTTTTATTTCCAATTAAAGCAACAGGAGAACAATAGGAGTAGAGTTTACCTGTAACTTGTTAAGAATTGACCAACAAATAGTTGCCAGAGTTTTGCTGTAACACTTAGAGAACAGCAGACTGAATGAGATCCATGTGCCATTAAATCAAATCATGTTATTTAACCTTACCTTACTGGCAGATGGAAGAGAACACAAATGAATAAAAATCAAGAGGGCAAAGGGTCAGGACAATGTAAAAAGTCTCAGCTTCAGTGGATCTGAAGTGGCTATGTCTTCCATCCCAAATTAGCAGGCCTCTTTAGTCATGTTTGATGGAGGCAGGTAGGAGAGAGGAGTCGGATCTGGGTGAGGCTGTAGTGGCATCTCAGAGTCCCCTGGATAGATTGTCACACCTCCTGCAGGTTGCCTGCAAATTTCTACACAGACTGGTTAAAGGCATTTTCAAACAGATTTTAGAAGGCTTGGGGCTTAAACCATCTTCCTAGTCACAAAATCCACACAGATTAAAGGCCAACCAAGTCTGCTCTCTGTAGCAGCCATGACAGTTTCTGAGTCATGGAGGGAGAAGACACCAAAGCTAATTTCATTCCGACCTGTATCCTATAAAGCAAAATGTTAATTTGGGGTCAGGAAAATTTAGGTTAATAGTCACATTTGTGTAAAATGACGCTGATCCCTCGATCTTAAAGACTTTATGAGAGCACAGCGAAAAAAGAAAAAAAAAAATGGAGAAGCTAAATCTTAGTCTATCCAAAAGAATTGTCAGGATTCAATGTACACTTGACTCTTTGCATAGATAGACATAAAGAATAACACTCTCGTTTTACATTATTGTACTTATATCACATGCTGTATATTAGAAGCTTTTCGAGTTTTTCTTAGACACATTTGCTTGCATCCAAACGTGATCCATTTGGGTTTAAAACCTGTTTTTTGTTTTGTTTTTAAGTTTTACCAACAGATAGACATAGACAGTGGAAGAAATGGCAGAATTTACCTTGCTCATATCTATACATAAGGCCTGTGGTTTCCTGTCCCATTGACAAAGCTGTGGCTGTGTTTTTCACCCTTTTAACATCTATGTTGAATCCATTAATCTACACCATCAGGATGAGGAAATGAAAAGGGCTGTGAAGAAGCTCTGGGGTCAAATAATGAAAGTTGATGATATGTAAATCTCATGATTTCTGAATTTAGAAATGTAGGGTTAATTCAGAGAAACTCATTCTTCTTCCTTATTTATTAAAGTTAACATAGTTAGCCTTTCTTCTTCAAACTTTTGGCATAATAAATGTACATATTTATGGACTGTAGACTGTGTTTAATAACATGAAGGTGTAGGGAACTCTGGAGCTGAGATGTGAAACCTGGAAAGGGAGAACAGATTGGAAGGCCATCTCAACAGCACTCAGAATCCTAGGAGCTGAGCCTGCGAAAGACCGTACAGTCAAGGCAAAACAGAAGCTCCAGTTTCTACCCTATTTGTGATTTTCTTAGGCATCACAAGTTAAAGACATTGGAGATAAGAGGAAAGTCTGTTTTTTATTTTGTTCTTACTATACTGTAATGATGAGGAACAGCAAAGGAAGTTCTCAGAGGAAAATTTATATCTCTTATTGCATACATCAACAAACTGGAGAAACAGTAATTCAACAACTTATGGAGGCACCTTAAGCTCCTTGAAAGAGAACAACAAGCCAAACCACAAGCCAAAAGAAAGAAGCAAATAATTAAAATCAAATCAGAATTAAATTATGTAGAGTTAAAAAAAAACACAGAGTGAACAAAATGAAGAGTTGGTTATATGAAGAAATTGAAAAGATGGACAGACACCTAGCGAATCTGACCAAAAAATGAAGGCAGCACACCCAAATAAACAAGATCAGAGACGAAACAGGTAATATCACCACAGAATCAACCAAGATTCAGAACACAATAAGGAGCTGTAATGTCATTCTTTCTAATAGAGGCATAAAATTCCATTGTGTATATGTACCACATTTTCCAGATCCATTCATCTACTGAGGGGCATCAGGGTTGGTTCCATATTTTAGCTATGACAAATTGTGCTGCAATGAGCATTGTTGTGCTGGTGGCTTTAGTGTGCTCTTGTTTGTGATCTTTTGGGTAGATGCCCAAAAGTGGGGCTGCCGGGTCATAGGGGAGCTATGTTTAGCCTTCTGAGGAATCTCCATACCCCTTTCCAGAGTGGCTGAACCAGTTTACATTTCCACAAACAATCAAGTAGGCCATCCCCTTTTGGCCACATCCTCTCCAACATTTGTTATTGTTAGTTTTCTGGATAAAGGACATTCTTACTGGGGTGATGTGGAATAACAATGTTGTTTTGGTTTGCATTTCTTTTATGGCCAGTGACATAGAGCAATTTTTTATATGTCTCTTGGCCATTCTAATTTCCTCATCAGGGAAGTCTCTTTTTAAGACTTTAGCCCACTTGTTGGGGGACCTGTTGGTTCTTTGCTGTTTTGTTTTGGAGGAATTTAATTTTTTTAGTTCTGCATATATTTTAGATATGAGGCCTTTGTCCATTGTATATCTGGTAAAGATCTTTTCCCAAATCTGTGGGCTTTCTGTTCATCTTGCTTGCTATGTCCTTTGCCCTGCAAAAGCTCTTCAGTTTGATGCAGTCCCATTTGTCCAGCATTACTTTGATTTGTTGCATTTCTGGGCCTTTGTTAAGGAAGTTCCGTCCTGTGTCAAGGAGCCCAAGTGTTTCTCTTCTTCTTCTTTTACTGTTTTCAGGGTATTTGTTTTAATTTCGAGGTTTTTTTTTTTTTTTTTTTTTTTTTTTTTTTGCCAGTCCTGGGCCTTGGACTCAGGGCCTGAGCACTGTCCCTGGCTTCTTTCCGCTCAAGGCTAGCACTCTGCCACTTGAGCCACAGCGCCGTTTCTGGCCGTTTTCTGTATATGTGGTGCTGGGGAATCGAACCTAGGGCCTCGTGTATCCGAGGCAGGCACTCTTGCTACTAGGCTATATCCCCAGCCCTAATTTCGAGGTTTTTTTATTTGGATCAAAAAAAACCAGTTTTGCCAGCACCATTTGTTAGACTATCTTTCTTCCATCCCATTTTTTAGATCCTTTACTAAATATTAAGTAGGCATAGTTCTGCGGGTTCATTTCTGACTCTTCGGATCTGTTCCATTGGTCTTCAGGCCTGTTCCTGTGCCAATACCAAACTGTTTTCATTACTATAACTTTGTAATACAGCTTGAAGTTTGGCTTTGTAATTCCTCCAGAATTGTTCTTTCTACTTAGGATTGTTTTTGCTATTCTGGGTCTTTTATTGTTCTTTATGAAATTTGGATTGCTTCCTCTACTTCATTAAAAAATGATGTTGGGATATTAATGAGTATTGCGTTGCATTTGTAGATGCCTTTGGCAATGTTGCAATTTTTACAATATTAATCCTACCAATGCAGGAGAATGGGAGGTTTTTCCATTTCCTTAGTTCTGCCTTAATTTTGTTTTTTCATGTTTTTAATGTACTCATCATAGAGGTCTTTCAGTTCTTTGGTTAAGGTTATTCCTAGGTATTTTATGTTTATTCAGGCTATTGCAAAAGGAGTTTCTTTCTTGATTTTTGCCTTGGTGCTTGGATCATTGGCATATACAAAAGCCATTGATTGTTTTTTGTTTGTTTTTGTTTTTGTTTGTTTTTGTTTTTGTTCCCAGTCCTGGGGCATGGACTCGGTGTCTGAGCACTGTCCAAGGCTTCTTTTTTCTCAAGGTTAGCACTCTACTTCTTGAGCCACAGCGCCACTTCCGGTTTTTTTCTATATATGTGGTACTGAGGAATCGAATCCAGGACTTCCTGTATATGAGGCGAGTACTTTACCACTAAGCCATATTCCCAGCCCAAGCCATTGATTTTTGAGGGTTTATTTTATATCTTGCTCCTTTGCCAATGTTTTAGATCAGCTTTAGTAGCTTGGGTGCAGAGTCTTTGGGGTTCTTTAGGTATAGGATCATGTCACCTATGAAGAGAGAAAGTTTAACTTCATCTTTTCCTATTTGGATCCCCATTATGTTTTCTTCTTGCCAAACTGCTCTGGCTAGAAATTCTAGTACTATGTTGAAGAGGAGAGGAGAGAGCAGACATCCCTGTCTTGCTCCTAATTTTAAAGGGATTGGCTTTAACTTTTGACCATTTACAATTATGCTTGCTGTTGGTTTGTCACAGATTGCCTTTACTAAATTCAGGAACGTTCCCTGGAATCCCAGTTTTTCCAGGGCTTTTAACATAAATGGGTACTGGATTTATCAAACGCCTTTTTTGCATCCAGAGATATAACCATGTGGTTCTTTACCTTGCTGTGGTTGATGTGGTGGGTTACATTAATTGACTTGCATATATTGAACCAACTTTGCATCCTTGGGATCATGGTATATAATTTTTTGATGACCTTGTAGAGTCGATTGGCCAGAATTTTGTTCAGAATTTTTGCATCAATGTTCATCAGGGAAATAGGTCTATAGTTCTCTTTCCTTGATGAGTCCCTGCCTGCTTTTGGGGTAATGGTTATACTGGCATCATAGAATGTATTTGGTAGTGAAGTTTCTCTTTCAATTTCATTGAAGAGTTTGAGAAATATTGGTGTGGGTTCTGTTTTGAAGGCCTTGTAGAATTCTGCTGTGCATCTGTCTGGACCTGGGCTTTTCTTGGATGGGAGATCTCTTATTGCAGTTTCTAGTTCAATGCTGGATATGGGTCTGTTTAAAAGGTTTAAATCTTCATGGTTGAGTTTGAGGATATCAATTGTTTCTAGGAAATTGTCCATTGTTTCCAGGTATTCAAATTTCTTGGCATAAAGGTTTGCAAAATAGTCCCTTATTGTGTTCTTAATTTTGGTTGTTTCTGTAGTGATGTTAACTGTTTCATCTCTCATCTTGTTTATTTGGGTGTGCTGCCTTCATTTTTTTGGTCAGATTTGCTAGGGGTTTGTCTATCTTGTTAATTGTTCAAAGAACCAACTCTTTGTTTTGTTGATTCTATCAGTGTTTTTGTTTTTTTGTTTGTTTGTTTACTCTACGTCATTTAATTCTGATTTGATTTTAATTATTTACTTCGTTCTATTGGCTTGTGGTTTGTCTTGCAGTTCCCTTTCAAAGAGCTTAAGGTGCTTCTATAAGTTGTTGAATTGCTGTTTCTCCAGTTTCTAACATGCTTTTTTAATGAAATAGAGGAAGCAATCCAGAAATTCATATGGAACAATGAAAGACCCCGAATAACAAAAATAATCCTAAGTAGAAAGAACAGTGCTGGAGGAATTTCAATACCAAACTACAAGCTGTATTGCAAAGCTATAGTAATCAAAACAACTTGGTATTGGCCCAGGAACAGGCCTGAAGACCAGTGGAACAGAACTGAAGACCCAGAAAGGAACCTGCAGAACTATGACTACTTAATCTCTGATAAAGGAGCTAAAAAAAAATAGGATGGAAGAAAGATAGCCTGTTTAGCAAATGATGCTTGCAAAACTTGTTCAACACTTGCAACAAATTAAAACTAGATCCTTATATGTCACCCTGCACCACAATCAATTCCAAATGGATTGAAGACCTCAAAATAAAAACAGATACCTGAAAACAATACAAGAAGGAGTAGGAGAAACACTTGGGCTCCTAGGAACAGGATGAAACTTCCTTAATAGAGGCCCAGAATTGCAACAAATCTAAGAAAGGTTGAACAAATGGGACTGCATCAAACTGCAGAGCTTCCTCAGGCCAAAGACATAGCTTGCAAGATAAACAGAAAGCCCACAGATTGGGTAAAGATCTTTACTGGTCATCCAACAGACAAAAGCCTCATATCTAAAATATATGAAGACCTCAAAAAAATTAAATTCCTCCAAGACAAAACCTCAAAGAATCAGCAGCCCCCTCAACAACTGGCCTAAAGACCTAAAAAGAGATTTTTCTGAAGAGAAATGAGAATGGCCAAGAGACAAATGAAAAAGTGCTCTACATCACTGGCAATAAAACAAATGCAAATCAAAACAACACCGAGCTTCCACCTCACCCTAGTGAGAATGTTCATTATCAGGAAAACTAGCAATAACAAATGGTGGAGGGGATGTGGCCAAAAGGAAACCCTACTATACTGTTTGCGGGCATGTAAACTGTTCAGCCACTCTGAAAAGCGATATGGAGATTCCTCAGAAAGCTCAACATAGAGCTCCCCTATGACCCAGCAGCCCCACTCTTGGGCATCTACCCAAAAGTCTACAAATAAGAACACACAAAAGCAACCAGCACACCAATGTTCATTGCAGCACAATTTGTCATAACTAAAATATGGAACCAATCCAAATGTCCCTCAGTAGACGACTGGTTCAAGAAAATGTGGTACATATACACATGGAATTTTATGCCTCTATCAGAAAGAAGGACATTGCCCCATTCGTAAGGAAAAGGAAGGTCTTGATAAAATAATATTATGGGAAGTGAGCCAGACGCTAAGAAACATAGACTCTATGGTTTCCCTCATAGGGAGTATTTTGCACAGGTTTAGGCTAGTCACAGCAGAGGATCACAAGAGCCTATCTAATAGCTATGCCCTTATGAACACAAAAGATGATGCTAAGTGAAACGAACTCCATGTTATGGAAACGAGTGTTATATCACTGTTGTAATTACTTTCAACATGCCACGTGAAACCGTAGCTTTTTTGTTGTTGATGATCCTCTTGTATCCCCTACCTCTGGTTGTCCCCATGCTATCACTCTATCTCATCTGACCCGGATACTGTATGTACTGGTATTAGAACTAGGGAAGTGAAAAGGAATATCAAAATCGAGAGACAAAGGATAAAAAGGCAAAGGACTCCAAAAGCAATGCATACAAAAAAACATCTGGTGTAAACCAACTGAAAAACTCATGGGGGAAGAGGGATGGGGGAGGGGGAAGGGGGAAATGAGGGAGGTATTAACAAATGGTACCCACTGTCTTATGTATGAAACTGTAACCCCTCTATACATAATGACAATGAATAATTTTTCAGAAAAAATACAACTTAAAAGTGGAAAAGCAAAAAAAAAAAAAAAGAAGAAGAAGAAAAAAGGAATGTACTCATTGCCTGGCTTATGTAACTGTAACCCCTCTGTCCATCACCTTTACAATAACAATAAAAAGAAAAAGAAAATAGGTCTGTGATGTGGAAAGAGGCCATAAATTTAATCAGGTACCATTGAATCTGTCTTCCCAGTCATGACACAATGGGCAGATATTATACTATGTGAAATAAGATAGAAAGACAAACTCATACAATAGAGAATAGAAGAGAGAAGGGAAGATGTTGGTAAACAAGTTCTAAGTTGCGGGATGGTGGTAGCACATGTCTGTTATCCTAGCTACGTAAATAGGCTCAGATCTGAGGATCATGGTTGGAAGCCAGCCTGGAAAGGAAAGTCTGTGAGACCCTTATCTCCAATTAACCACCAGAAAACCAGAAGTGACACTGTGGATCAAAGTGGTAGAGTACTAGGCTATAGCAATAAAAACAAAAATGTCAGTGACAGCCCCAGGCCCTGAGTTCAAGCCCCACAACTAACAACAACGACAAAGTATTAAGTTTCAGTAATTTAAGAAGAATGGATTTTAAATATCCAAGGCACAGTAAAGTGACTATGCAGTACCCTGGCCACTCAGGACTCTCACGCATGACAAGAAAGTCACCAGCACTCAGTCAATCAGGCTACGAGTGTTTACTTACCTGTGCAAAAAGTCTGTTCTCCACCATTGGGATTGTAAAGAATGGCAATGAGCTACCACAGGGCTGGGTATTTAAAGGTAGAAGCTATGCATTCTACAAGAGTTGGTCACATAGCACAGATGCAGGGAGTTAACACAGTGGGTAGAGAAAGTCACAAATGGGTTAAGCAAGCAATTTACAGAAGTAGAATTTTGCAGTCAACCTGACCTAATATCAACTTTATTTTAACAACTGTTACTATGTTCCCCTAATATCAACTAAGCAAGCATGAGGAGGCTAAAACAATCCAGTACTGACAGTCACCATGGCATTTCTGTAAATACTATTTTGATTATTTCTATAATCTATTACAATGATCATTTGTACTATTACTATGTTGCTACCTAGATACAGAGGGGAACAAGGGCTGCATATATTTTTAAATGTCAAACTACAAGGAACTAGTCTCATGGGTGGGGGTGCAGCCCTCTAGCATGGAGTCACCAAAATGGAGTTATAGAAGCTAAGAGTAAACTCTAAGACTGAAATTTTACAAGCCCTATTGTTTGTAGGAACTTGGGGGGCTACACTTTTCCTTGGTTTTCACAACTATGCTTAATTTTATATTGCACAGTTGAAATTTGCTATGAGGGTAGTTCTAAGTTTCTCATCATCAAAAACTCATGGTAACTATGTAAAGTAATGAGCATGTTAATAAGTTTCCTTGAAGTGAGTATGTTACAGTAGATAGATAGATAGATAGATAGATAGATAGATAGATAGATAGATAGATAGATAGATTAAAAAACTTCAGTACATCTTAAGTATTAACTACTTGCAAATATATCTCAATGAAGCAGGAATGTATAAAAAATGACTTTCTGGAGAAAAGTACATTAAAATGGCTGCTGTTAATTTTATGTCCTCTTTGTGCTAGCTCTCAAGAGGCAGATTTCAGGAAACATTTGACATTGATAAGAAAATGGAAGCTCCCTGAGTTGCATGAACCAATACAGAAATTAGAACAAAGATTCTGACACTGATATCAGGGCACCTTCATATTCACTTGGCAGATTTCCCAGCAAGCCCAGATCACATGGCATGAATTCCAAGAGTAGAGAATACAGCTCCCTACTCAAGAATGCTTTTCCCCCCAACATGTCTCTCCAGAATATCTGCTTCTAAGACAAATTTTTCCATCAAAAAAGATCATTAAATCCCTGGAGAGAAAGCAGAGCACTTCAAATTCAAATCTTTGTGGAAACCTTGTGAATATCCATGTCGTACAAAATGAAAAGAGATTTGTTTTTTGTCTCTCCAGATCAGGATCCATTGTGAGTGGAGTGGAGGATCATTTTTTCCACCCTTTCTAACTTTTGCCCTACAAGAATCGCGGCTTTGCACAGTCACTTCTCTATAACATTGATAAAGCAGTTGCTGTTTTCCATACTATGATAACAACTATGTTAACCCCTTAATGTACACCTTAAGTAATGCTCAGGTGAAAACACCATTGTGAAATGGTATCATAGGAAAAACATTTCAGCTGATAAGTAGATGTTCTCAGAGTCTAGCACTGATTCAATTGAGTCAAAAATCAAAGGGATGCTTACTTTTTTAATAAAATAGATTCATTGTTTGAAGAAAAATTAAACATACAATTGATTTACAAATTCTATTCTGAGAGAAAAAGAAATAGGTCTAAGGAAAGAAGGCTCTACCTCATTGCTATTCTGCGTACTTGAACATGTCAGCAAAATTTAGACTTACTTTTACTAGCTTCCTTCTAGTATGTGGATTCAACTTAACACCCACACAAAGAAATAATATATTAGTGTTTAATCTGCAATCTCTATAGCAATCCAAAGAGATAGGGCCATGAATCTCATTTTACAGATTAAAAATTTACAGAAAAAGAAATACTGGTATTGATGTTAGCAGTCCAGTAGCTAGAATACAAGCAGTTTCCAAGGCCATTATTTTCCTACATAGCCTTCTATGCAATGATGAAAGGAAGGCCAGATAGATTCTCAGCATATGAGCAAAAATTTTACCTTAACATCTTTTCTCTCAAAAACAATTCCTTTTCTTATGAATAAGACATTTTCTATATTTTTCTTTAAAGGAGTTTACTTTAATAATATTTTCTCTAATGAAAAGTTTAGAAAACATGGTTCTACTTGGAAAGGGCAAGGTGGAAGGGAGAATGGCTTATGGGTCTAGGGATGAAGCCGCATAGATGGAATCATTTCTAAGGTTCTACACTTCTGATAAGCACAGTTTACAGCAATTAATTGAATAGTTCAAAATAGCTAGTAGAAAGGATTTTGTCTATTCCCATCTGAACACATCTACAGAGTGGTGTATTTATCACCACATATATATGTCATTTCCCATCACACATTGTATGCATGCATTGAAGTGTCACAAGGTACGCCATAAATATATATAATTACTAGGGCCAAAAGTAATATATATGTGTGTGTGTGTGTGTGTGTGTGTGTGTGTGTGCGTGTATATATATTTAACATATATATATTTAAAATATACTATGGCGACCGCAATTTCGGAAAACATGTATTCTAATCATTCCTTATGTCTCTCATTTATTAGTCATTTTGAGCCCAAGGACATATCAAGTACATTGATATTTGAGCCCAATAGAGTACATAGACATGAGACTGAGGTAGGACTATGTCTAGGAATTGGACTACATGCCTGTAGAAAACAAAAGGAAATAGTAAGCCAAGAAACGAGAGACAGGAACAGGAATAAACTTCTCATAATGGACCTAAGGCTTCATGCAGACATGAAAACACATTAAAAATATTTTCAAGCTAGAAACTGATGCAGTTCTATTTGACTTTTAGAGTGATAATGCAAGCTGAGGATCGGAAACAGATTGAAAATACAAAATGTGGGGTGCTGAACCGTGGTGCTGTCAATGAAGATACAGACTGCAGTAGATGCTGTTTCAGCCAGGTCAAATCTGTTCCCCCAGGTCAGTGCATTCATGCTCCAAGTGTCGTGAGTCTGGACTACTCACAGCTCATCACCCTGTCCTTTGGACACTGCTATAGAAAATCAGAAGAAAGACACTCTTGTTCAGTGAATGACCCCCTCTCCTTATAACTCATTGCATTAAAATGCCCATCTCAGGCATTACATCTAGGCAAGTACAAAAAGAAAAAAAAAAGAACAATGAGAAATACAAGTGTACAAAAATGTGTGCTAGTTATAAACAAAAGACCTGTATACAAAAGACCTTTTATTTATTTGTGAATATTAAAGCAGATCCATGAATTTCTGGCCTAAATCACTGGATAAATATGGGCACTAGTGAAAATGGATCAGAAACACCATAGATGTGGGTTTTCAGAATTCTGGTGGTTTCCATTATTTCAATATTAACTGAAGACTCTGCGCACATCCCTAAGTATGCCAATTATCAGAGAACTAATATATAATTACCAGTAAAAGTTAAGTCTATCAGTCAAAAGTGCATGCTCAAGATTACTGAACAATGCCAAATTGTTTCCAAAGTAATTGTTCTTATATTCACTTTCAAAGGTGGTGTTTTACACTATTCACGATAGCCAAGATATAGAAATGGACCAGATGTCCACAATAGATGTGTGGATCCAAAAAATATGGTACCTATACACAATGGAATTTTACCCCACCATTAGAAAGGATAAAATGATATCATTTGCAGGGAAATGGGTAGAACTAGAACAAGTCATGTTAATTTAGTGCATGTTCTCTCTGGTATGCAGAAGTTACATAAAAAATACACTGAGATATGATAAATTATACAGGATTCTAGACACTCACTCAAAGTGAGACCAAAGAGAGGATGATACCTTTAGGAGAGAAATGCAAATTTTTGAAAATAAAAAAAATGGCATGTCAGAATCACATTGGCCTATAACCTCTAGATCAGGTAGGACTTTCAGTCTTTCTCATTCTGTAGATTAAATAAATACAGAATGTTATCTCATTGTGGGTTTGTTTTGCAGGACCCATAGTTCAAAAAAGGGTCAGGGCTCCTGCAGACATTTTAAAGAACATTTAAGAAGCTCAAAAAGAATGAAATGATACACTGTGTACTCAAGGTTACTGGGCTAAATGATTTAACAAAACCAAAAATAGAAAAAAATGGAATTTCATCAATATCAGGAGCTTCAGTACAAGAAAGAAAAAAGTGAACAGAATTTAGACTACCCACACAATGGGAGAAAATAGCTACTATATGTATATATGTACAATAAAAGTATAATACTCCAAATATATTTTTGAAAGCTCAATAAGTAGCAAAAGTAAATCAATATTTTCCACCAATAGAAAAAAGACCTACAAAAACATTTCTCAAAGAACATATAGAAATGGCCAACAAAATGGAAAAATCTCATCATCTCTAATAATCAGGGAAATAAAAGTCAAAGTCGCAATGAGGTATCACTTCATACCTGTTACCATGTCTTTGATCAAAAACACAAAAGATAATGAGTGTTGCGCAGGATGTTGTGGAGAGCGGACATTTGAAAGCTCTTCATGGAACCCAAATTGGTACAACCGTTACGAAAAAAATGGGAAAGAGATTCCTGAAAACACTTAAACTGAAACTATCATCTGATCCAGAAATTGTATGCCAGGGAAGATATTCAAAGAATATGAAAGCAGTATCTCACAGTCATATTTATCTCCTTATAGCCTATTAAAGTGCTAGTTACAGTAGCCAAAGTACAGACTATACCTAAGAGTTCATTAAGGGATAAATGGACAAAGAAAATGTGATTTGTACATGTGTATAAATGTCCTGGGTATCTTGTGCTAAGTAACATGTTTTTTTTGATTTACATATTATTTCAATTTGAAATAAATATATTTGGATATTAATTCTGGTTTTGTTCCCAGTTGTTACAAAATTTTGTGTTTGTTCGTAGTCTTGCCTTCTTAGTTCATAGTTTTGCCTTCTTACTCATGCTCATTCTTGCCAAAATCTGACACCTAGAGACTTCAGCTATTTTGGTAAAGAGTCAGAGACTAGATTCTTCATATTTGGACAAATGATACACTTACCTTGAAGTTCAGTTAAACATTTAATAACACTTCTATTCAAATCTCCTCTGCAAAACCACCTCCACATAATGGCTCATCCCCCTGTCTCTGCATCTTCAGTGTAAGTGTTTAACAGGTATGAGTGTATACCTCAGAATCAAACCACCACAAATTATGTTCTTATTCATTACAATTATATGTTTTATGGTTTTAAAAACTACAGCAATCTGCTACCATGCAATTTTTACATAGGGCTCTACAATAAGCAAAAGTATATAGAATAAAGGATCATACCTGAGTTTATATCTTAGTACTATCATTAACATGAGGATTGGTCAAATAGTACTATACTGAGCTTTGATATCCTAAAAAGTGTGTTGTGAAAAGTAAGGATAGCCCAGCACTGGTGGCCCCTGCCTATAATCCTAGCTATTCAATAGGTTGAGATCTGAGGATAGTGGTTCTAGCCAGCCCTGGCAGAAAAGTCCATGAGACTCTCATTGCCAATTAGCCAGCAAAAGGGCAGAGGCATGGGTGTAGCTCTTGTGATGGATTGCCAAATTTGAGCTAAAAAGTCAAGAAAGATTTCAAAGCTCTGAGTTTAAGCCCTGGCATTGGCACAAAGAAAAGGTAATAATATTGCATTACTTCTATCAGACATGCTTTTTTCAATAACCAGTTATAAATTACATCTCCATGTTTCATAAGATTATTTTATTATCAACTCACTATCCGAGATTCCTATAATTTTAGCTTCTAGAGATATTCTCAATTTCAAGTTCATTTATAATTGTTTATTGACTATGATGTAGTAAGTAGCAGCAAAAGTATGAGATGAGAGACAATAAGTCAAGATTATAGTTCAATTTTATGCCTAAATAGCTGTCTTCAATTAATATCCAGCTCCTTGTTGAAAGTGGTGTATTTATTTACAAAAGAATGTGGGGGTGTGGTTCAAGGGATAGAGCACCTTCCAGAGAGTACATAAGACCTGAGTTCAAATCCCAATACTACCCAATAAATATATATATGACAAGTATATATACATATAGGAATATACATCACAAGAATTCATATATTTATAAATGTATATATATGTATGTCAAGAAGTTTGGATTACATTATGTTTGGTACAATGTTCAATGGTCCTAGTTAATTATTATCAGAAGTCACTTTTTTTCTTCAGAGCTTCCTTATTGCATTTTTTATCTCCGTATTTGTAAAGGAATAGATTAAAGAGTTTAACATAGGGGACACCATAGTATAAAATACAGCAAGGGCTTTATCAATGGCCAAAGTGGTCACTGGGCACAGATACACAAATAAGCAGGGTACAAAAAATAAGAAAACTACAATCATGTGGGACACACAAGTGGAGAGGGCTTTGCGCCTCCCCTCTGAGCTATAGTTCTTTAGAGAATGCAAGATGACCACATAGGATCCCATCAAGAGGAGAAAGTTAAACAGGCAGATGTTGGTAGCATCAAAGAGCCCGAATGTGTGGGTGTCCACACAGACGAGCTCCAACAAGGGGTACAAGTGACACATAAAATGATCTATGACATTGGGACCACAGAAGGGCAGCCAGACCGTGAAGAGGATCTGAATGGTTGCATGGAGGAATCCTCTGGTCCGGGCCACTCCAACCAGGAGAATACATAGCTTGTAATTCATGATGGTCCCGTAGTGCAGGGGTTTTGCAGATGGCTACATAGCGGTCATAGGCCATCACCGTGAGCAGGATGATCTCAGTAGCACCAAAAATATGCTCTGCGTAGACCTGAGCCATACACCCTGTAAAGGAGATGATTTTCTTCTCTTGAAGAGAGTCTGCAATCAGCTTAGGAGCCGATGAAGAGGTGTAAATCATGTCTATCGGAAAGGTGGCCCAAGCAGAAATACATAGGGGAGCTCAGCACCGCGCTGTGAATAACGGTCACCTCAATGAGAAGGTTGCTCAATAGGGTTATTATGTACAGAAGCAAAAAATTCACAAACACTGCTCTCTGCATGTGGGAGTTCTGTGTAATCTCCATTAAAATGAATTCAGTCACATTCCTCTCCGTCTCCATCTGTGTAGTAAAGTTGATTTGAAAAGAAAGGGGGAAAAGGAAGAGAAGAATCATAAAATGACCCAATAGACTAATCAACCATGAAGTATTTATTACAAAATGTATTCTCATTTTTTATAAACGGTGCTGGACTGTGAATTCAGGGTCTGGGCACTAACCCCTGAGCCTCTTGGTGCTCAAGGCTAGTGCTCTATCAAGGGAGCCACAGCACCACTTATAAGGGTCTCATGGCCTTTCCTGCTGGGGCTGGCTTTCAGCTGTGATCCTCAGATATCAGCCTCCTGAGTAACTAGAATTGCAGGCATGAGCTACCAGCACCCAACTTATTCTCATTTTTTTGATGAAAATGAACAATAAACTTTAAGGTAGTATTCTAAACCTAGTTTTGCCATTGTTAATTGTAAGATTAGCCAAGAATAGTGGCACATGTCTATCATTCTAGACTGACAGAGATAGGGTGAGTAGTGTTTGGCTTAAGTGTCAAATGAAGATGTTGAAGGCAATGACACAGATCAAGATGTGCTGTGTTGACTGCTTTGTTGAATGAAAACTCTTTCCTACAACAACTTAAGATAATAAAAACATTTTTAAAAATATCATTATTTCTAAGACCTCAATTTCATTATAATTTAAAAAAAGAAAAAAAACTGTTATCTACGCTCTTTTAGTTATATCTGTCATCCTAGCTACTTAGTAGGCTGAGATCAGATTATCTGGTTCAAAGCCAGAAAAGGCTATAAGACCCATATGAAATTACCAACAAAAACCTTAAAATGGAGGTGGCTCAAGTGGTAGAGTGCCAGGTTGAGTGGAAAAAAAACAAGTGCAGGGTCCTGAATTCAAGCCCTACTACAAGGAAGGGAGGGAGAAAGAGAGGGAGGGAGAAAGAGAGGGAGGGAAGGAAGGAAGGAAGGAAGGAAGGAAGGAAGGAAGGAAGGAAGGAAGGAAGGAAGGAAGGAAGGAAGGAAGGAAGGAAGGAAGGAAGGAAGGAAGGAAGGAAGGAAGGGAAGGAAGGAAGGGGAGGGAGGGAGAAATAGACAGAAAAAGAAGAAAAAAGAGAGAGAAAGAAAGAAAGAACGAGAAAGAAAATAATTTTTATGTATCCTTAAAACACAAAAGTCAAGATATAGTTTTTGTTTTTGTCAGTCTGGGCGCTGTCCCTGAGCCTCTTTTTGCTCAAGGCTAGAGCTCTACCATTTGAGCCACAGTGCCATTTCCGGTTTTCTGGCAGTTAATTGGAGATAAGAGTCTCATGGACTTTCCTGCCCAGGCTGGCTTTGGACTGCAATTCTCAGACTTCAGCCACCTGAGTAGCTGGTATTACAGGCATGAGCCCCTCAAGGTATTTTTTAAACACAAAAAGATGAATCGTTTCCTTTATGGATGGACACAATATATAATAATTTACATAGAAAGAAAGACTGCTCTACATGACCCTATGAACACTTTGCTGGGAAGCTTACCCTAACTCTCCAAGCCTGGGATGGGCACAATATATAATAATTTACACAGAAAGAACACCTGCTCTACATGACCGTACGAACACTTTGCTGGGAAACTTACCTTAGAGCTCCAAACCTGGGATCATGGCCTAGCTCATGGATAGTTGAACATGTCAGAGAATCCTTCCAGGGGCTGGTGCCCTGAGAATAAAACTGAGTGCACTTCTAATTGTCAGTTCTCCTCTAGAGGTGAAAGCCATTGGGAAATGCAACAATGGACTAATAGGTTTTTCTATCTTCAGTCTGTGCCAAAGATTACATTTTATGATCCAAACTAAACTAGAAAACCCCAAAGTGACTCACGGGTTAATATTATTTGATCCTTTTAATCTTTAAAACATCTTGGAGGAATCTGAATATATTCTCTCCCATAATTTTCATCTTCCATCTCTTCCCCCACAAACTAGACAGACCCAAGCACAAACAAAATTGATTTCTTCAATATTAATTGGAAATTTTAAACACAAAGTCAATTTCCTTTTTTTGTCCTGGTCCAATGATCAATAGTGTACTCATTAGCACTGAAATCCTTTCTTTTTTTGTCTTATTTATTGTCAAAGTGATGTACAGAGAGGTTACAGTTTCATTTAAATCCTTTCATGCTCATAGTTTTGCAGAAAAGCAAGAAAGAATCTCCATGAAAGGACTCTAAATCTACAATTTAGAGATCCAAACTTCCTTCTAGATAGGGGAAACATCATTACTTATTTAAATTCCACATTTTCAAGTAATCAAAAATGAACCTTCTACTGAAACTCTGCTATTCTATGGTATAACTATGAGTTACACATAGAGGGGTTTTTGTCCACCTCACAATTCCTGTATGTTTTTACTGATGTCATATACTCAGCATTGCATTAAGTGATTTATATGTATTATTTCACCTAATACAATATTATAACACTGGTATACTGTCATTTATAAATGTTTTGATTATCCAAGGCAGCTGGGTCTGAGTTTAAGGACACAAAACTTCATTCATCCTTCGGGTACGTGATCCTCTATAGCATAAGCAAACACTTCACCTGGCTAGAAATGTAATCAACTCAAAACACACATTTTTTGCTACTTAAAGAAGCAGTTAATGAACACAATGCATCTTGATCTGTTTCTCTCAGTTCAACATTTTTACCCTCCCATTTAACCCATATTTTCCCTTGCTTTTCTTTATTTGTGATACCTACAATGAATTCTTTTCTGTATTCTCCTCTTCTTTCCCCCTTTCATACATCTATGTCCTCTCCCCTTGCACCACCACCACCACCCACTCGCAGATAAGCAACTCTGGCTCACCCCTGTAATCTTAGCTGTTCAGGAGGCCAAGAACAAAGGACCATGTTTGAAGCCAGCCAGGACAGGTAAGCCTGTGACACTGTTATTTCCAGTGAACCACCAGGAAGCCAGAAGTAGAGATCTGGCTTATGTAGTACAGGGTTAGCCTTGAACAAAAAAGCTCAAAGACAGCATCCTGGAGACCCTGGGTTCAAGCCCCAGGACCAGCACAAAAACACATACACACGCGCACACTCACACACACACCACACAGAAAAACAAAATTCAAATTCTGTTTCTTGTTTATTATTCTATTTATATTCATATCTCTTCCTATCAGGAAAATGTGATATTTTCCCTTTCATCCCTAGGAATTATCAAAGTCAGAGCATTGTTTAAAGAAAATGAATTATTGTATACAGACACATTTAACTAAATCATTCTTGGGAAACAATTCAGTGACTCCCCCATGACTCTACTCTGTATTCAAGTGCTAGAAACTGGTTCTTGCAAGTCGACAAATTGCAAATCTTTTCTATATATTTTGTAGAGAATAGCCATATGTACAGATGAAGAGAAAATATTTCTTTCTCTTTTATTAGTATATAATAATAAGGCAAACATATCTGAATAATATCCTAAAATATCTGAACATGGTCATAAACTAATGCTTCAACGATGTTAATTAGTAGCCCCTTATGGGAAAAATTGGAACTATGATAAATATGATTAAAAACCAGCAACCTTAGGTAGCTTACTGTGATTGCTTCTGTTGTTGAGAATGTCCAGTGTATTCAGAAACACAAAGGAATTATACATATTACACATCACCATTCAAAACACTTTGTGTATTATGTGATTCGGAAATCTCCAATGGCTACACAACATTACAATAAGTAAGCAATGTCAAGATAATACAGATATTTTTTCAAGTCGATTTGCCAAGTATTTTCAAACTCTCCAATCCCTTTGTAACTCACATCAAGTCTTCATGTACCAGAGAGAATCTTCTGATTCAGCCAATTCTGCCCTTTCATGAATAAACAATTTCTTCTAGCATCATAGTGCATACAAGAGGATACTGAGGACTTTATATATTTTTGAAAAGCATACCCTTCCAACTAAGGTTTTTCCCTCCCAGGAATTAATTATTAAAAAAAATAAACAAACAGATACTTGGGAATATTAGTCTATTAAAAACATATGTTCACCTGATTCATTCTTTTCCCTGAGTGAACATGGGTTCATTAAAAGCCCATATTTTATGATTACAAATATTGGAAATATCAGTAATACTGTCTGTAGTAAAGGACTTCTCTAAAAAGAAAAAATCCTTGAGAATAATGAACCGGCACATGAAGGACACTAAATGCTGTGATAACACCCTGAAGTTGCACTGCAGTTATGTCCCTGAGGGAATTCCTCAGTCTAAGGTGATCAAGGAGGTTGCAATACTGAATCCCACAGCTATGCTCAGGACAGCAGGACACAGTCTGCCCACACAAATGAGCCTGGAAGTTGATACAGGCATAAGCAGTGTGGTAGCTAGTGGTGAAAGAAGCCCTTAGAGGCTGAAATCCTAGCGACAACTTTCCCACTGCAGAAACCAAATAACTATTCTGATATCTATGCTTTTCCATTATTTTCCACATTGCTCAAGTTTTGTCGTGGTTTTCCTTTTCAATCATCTGAAAGTATTTCTCTTTTTTTAATTTTCATCTCAAAGTATTTTTTTAATTTCTTTTGTGATTTTCTCTTTGGCCCATTAGTTATTTAGGAATGTGTCTCATTTAAACTATATATTTATACATTGTGTACCCATCAACACACATGTATAATCACTGCTTTATGTAGTTACCTTTTAAGTCAATTAAGAAGGAAACAGACTTATAAATTTATATGTTATATATTTATATATAAAATATCTTCTGAAAGGCTGCCTTTAGAATTTCTTCTAGAGCACATTCAGCAACAAAACCTCTTGCTTTTTGTTTATTTGCTTGGAATATTTTTTATCATTTCTTTATTGTTAAAGTGATGTACAGGGGTTACAATTTCATATGTAAGGCAGTGAGTACATTTCTTATCCAACTTGTTACCTCCTCCCTCATTTTTCCCCCCACCTTCCCTTTCCCCGTTTCCCTCTCCCCCCCCATGAGTTGTACAGTTGCTTTACACCATATAGTTTTGTAAGTATTGCTGTTGCATCGGTTTGTCTTTTTTTATTTACTGTTTTTTTTCTTATTTATTGTCAAAGTGATGTACAGAGAGGTTACAGTGTCATATGTTAGAAATGCTTGGAATATTTTAATTTCTCCATTTTGGAAGGATTTTTTTTTGACAGTACTGGGGTTTGAACTCAGGAACTCACACTTGTTAGGCAAGTATTCTTCCACTTGAGTCATTCTCCAGTTAAATGTAACCTATCTTTAAGCAAATCCCAGTAATCCAGCAAAATTTACTCGAAGTGGGTTTTTATGCCCAATATGTACTTGAAATCTAATAATCATAACTGAAGTTCTCCAAATAGTGAAGTCTAAAGTTTCAAATAACTTTGAAACTGTCTCTTTCATTCTTTCGGGATATGATTTTTCCAGAGATATTTAATTGTAATTATCATTGTGTATGTGTGTATTCCAGAGCTGTTTGATTATAATCATTATATGTATGGTTTTCTTCATTGCCAGCAATGCTTCTAAACTTTTTAAATCAAGTCTAATCAGGCTGGGGATATAGCCTAGTGGCAAGCACCACATATACAGAAAATGGCCAGAAGTGGCACTGTGGCTCAAGTGGCAGAGTGCTAACCTTGAGCAAAAAGAAGCCAGGGACAGTGCTCAGGCTCTGAGTCCAAGCCCCAGGACTGGCCAAAAAATAAAAATAAAATAAATAAATAAATAAAGTCTAATCTTTCACCATGACTCTATCATTTTGGAATGATAGTTGACTTGCTCATTGAAAACAAAACAAATCTATTTTCTTGGGTGGATACATGACTCTGATTTTGCAGAGCATTTCTTTGGGGGATGATGAATGTGGTGGCTTGTGATGGCCTACTGTTTGGCATCTGTAATCCCTTGAAAAATAAACAAGCAAATATGATTTTATTGGTTGTGACCCAGCTCACTAATTCAACCACCAAGGTCTATCTTACCACAGATTCAAATATTTATTCAGTTTAATTGATTATGAAATGGGACTACATAGTCCCTAATTTAAATTAAATGTGCCTGATGTTCTGTCACCTAAAAATGGCTAAAAATAATAGCAATTTCTGTCCTGATGATTCATAAGTATTAAGTGAGTGAATAGGTAATGAAGAGAAATCACTCCTATTTTTGTTACTGTTTTCAATGGGAAAAATATAAATGTCAGTTATTAGAATATCCACCCATGCACAGATAAAGGAAAGGTGTCCACATCATAAAACCATGCTTTGGTACATAAAGGGATGTGTGTGCATGCATGCATGCACATATGTTTTCAATATGAGTGGTGATATGACACACCTTTAAGTGTTGGATTTTTCTGCTTGGTATTTCCATCAGAGTCACAGAAAACAATCCTGACAGAAACTATGTGCCTGTCCAAATTTAGTATACCTTGAATTCAATCCTTGTGCTATCCACAGATAAATGAATAATTTAGATGTCAAAACCAGTTCATGGAGCAAGTGAACAACGTGACAGAATTTATCCTGCTTGGCCTGACCCAGAACCCAGCCATGCAAAAACTCTTATTTGTTGTATTTTTACTTATCTACATTCTCACTCTCATCGGTAACCTACTTATTGTTGTAACAGTCACCACCAGCCCAAACCTGGATTCCCCCATGTATTTTTTCTGTCCTTCTTATCCTTCATAGACAGCTGCTGTTCTTCGACCATGGCTCCTAAAATGATATTTGATCTGCTCAGTGAAAACAAAGCAATCTCCTTTGGTGGGTGCATGACACAGCTCTTTGCAGAACATTTCTTTGGGGGAGTCGAGATAATTCTGCTGACCGTGATGGCATATGATCGTTATGTGGCCATCTGCAAACCTCTACATTACATGATCACAATGAATAAGCGAGCGTGTAACATCCTGGTGTCAATGGCCTGGGCTGGAGGACTTGTTCATGCTTTGATTCTTTTTATGGTCTGGTTGCCCTTCTGTGGTCCAAATGTCATTGACCATTTCATCTGTGACCTTTTCCCTCTCCTCAAGCTCTCTTGCACTGATACTCATATCTTTGGACTCTTTGTTGCTGCCAACAGTGGACTGATGTGTATGCTCATATTTTCTATACTTATCACTTCCTATGTCCTTGTTCTTTGCTCTCTGAAGACTCACAGCACTGAAGAACAGCGAAAGGTCTCAATACCTTTGGCTCACATATTACTGTGGTCATCCCATTCTTTGTACCCTGTATCTTTGTGTAGCTTTGGCCAATGATCACTTTCCCCATTGACAAGGCAGTGGCTGTGTTTTATACTGTGATAACACCCATGATAAACCCTTTAATCTATATACCCTTAGAAACACAGGTGAAAAATGCTGAGAAAGCTCTGGAGCCAAAGGAATGTCTGGAGCCAAAAGTAATCATTCACATGAATAGAGAAGACACAGATAAAATCTATTTGTTTATGCCAAGTGCAACTAATGGAAAGGAGTCTTGAAGTCAGAATATGTGAATGTTAGTATATTTTATTGCCATTGTTTTATAGAATCTTGTGTGGTTCCTGTCATAAGAAATGAAAACTTGAAAAAATGATGACTAAAGATCCCTCCAATTACACATTTCTTATCATTTGCAAGTGAGTGGCCAAAGCCAATTGCTAGTCATTATAAAATAATATATGAAAAATATATATGAAAAATTCATCAATTTATGTATTCACATGAGAACAAATTGTACAAAGCTTTTAGTACAAATTATGTAACTAAAGATTATAATTATAAATATAATTATAATTAAATATACAAATTATATAAGCTAAAGAAATTAATAAACAAATATTTTTGTTGAAACTCATTTTTAACCCAAAGTGAGGAAATTCAGGTAGACATCATGAGAAACAGACAAAAACCAGAAATGAAGGGGTTTTGAGAAGCAAGTCATTTAAGGCAGGACTCATCCCCAAATAAATGTTGTTGTGTTGTGCATTTCCAGGTGTAGTCTTCTTCTATGAATAAATTATTCTCTCTGCCTCCTAAAGAATATAAAATTCTTCTAGGTACAGCTATAATAGAACATGGGATGTAATTTCTCATATAGAACTAATTTGGGGGAGCTCTTTTCCTGTTCAAAAAGATAGTCTTACAATTGAGCACTGGTGGTTCACATCTGTAATCTTAACTACATGTGAGGCTGAGAGTTGGAAGGATTGTGGGTAGAGTTCATCCCAAGCAGAAAAGTTCACAAGACACTCTCTCAAAATAACCAGCACAAAACAGGACTAGATATGTGGTTTGATGGCAGAATGCTACACTAGCAAGCACAAGGCCCTAAATTCAAACCCCATTACCAAAAGTAATTAATTAATTAAAATACCATCTTACATATCACTTCACCATCAAAATGGCTTGTCATGGCCATCTAGTTCCTTAGATGATAATGTCAAAGATAGCAGGCACCAAAGAAAGTTGATCATATCTCAGTAATAAGACCAAAAATTTCTGTACACTCATATGTATGAAGAAGTACAGGACAATGAGATCAGAATTAACTGAGATGCAGACAAAACAATTGACGGATTCATATTTGGAAACTAGAAAAAGAAACTTAGATCAAGGACACAACAGAAGCCTTGAAAATCTTGACAAATATATTTCTAACTTCATAAAGATTGTTATCTGAAATTAATCTTTAACCCAGCTTGTGTCATATATTAAATACAGCACATAAACAGATTATTTTCAAAGGTTAGTAAACAGTTCATTCTTTGGGTCAGGCCAGTTTTTTCTCAATTGTTGCCAACCCATCTACTGCTCACTAAATATCAATGAACTACCATATTATTTCCCAGCTCATTTGTCTTTTAAGTAGTAATCCACTGAGAGAGGTGCTATGTGTCTCATTCAGGTAGAGCCCTCTAGAAGCCAGTGTAACACTCCCTAGTATTCTTTTCCCTATAGAAATCACATGGGCTACTGAGTAACCATGGTAAGAACAACTGCTCTCAAGGCCTACCCATCCCTAGGTCAATGAGCAGGAAATAAAATCGTATGTATTAAATTGTATGTGTTAAAAATAATGTGTTAGCTCAGAAAAAGAAAAGATTCACAGAGAGGACAGGAAAAAAGCACAATGAAATTTTTACTCATTCGTTGGAAAAGACTTGAGGGAAAAAAGTGTTATGTGAAGAAAGAAAGGCCCAGAGAGACAAAGGATGCATGTTTTCCATGATATGTGGAAGTTAGATTTAGCTTGCAAACTCATAAGTAAATACATTGAGTGGTATGCAAGTGTACAGATGTATTATCTGAAATATAACAGATTCAAGGTAGATCTCAAATACTGTAATTCCTTAGAAAAATTCAGAAAAAATAAAACTCCAAGAAGCAAGTAGTACTCAAAGGGGTTGGATTTGGAACCAATGGGAATTGTGTCACCTCTTCCCTCATTTTCTCCATTTTTCCCCTCCCAACCCTCCTCCCCAACAAGTTGTATAGTTCATTTTCAACATAGTGTCTAGTGCTGCATTAGTGTCACTGCTGCATTAGTTCACCCCTTGTCCCACCCTTCTATGCCTCCCCTTACCCCCCACAAAACAAATAAATGTACATAAAAGGCTTAACTTTTAGACTTACTTTATTTAAAATTTTTCATCCTAAAAGGCAATTAAATCTTGTCAAATGAGTATTTTGCAGGGAAATGACAAATGTCACTTGATCCTTTGTTCTTTTGAACAAAGTATAGGATGCTTATTTATTTGCCTATGCTGAACCATCTCTGCCTCCCTGTGATGAATCTGACTTAGTCATGATCAATGACTTTCTATGCTACTGGAATTAATTTGCTAGTATTTTGTTAAGCATTTTTGCAAGTAGACTCATATGGAATATTCACCTGGATTTTTATTTGGTTGCTTGGTTGGTTAAAGCTTTTTTGTTTGGTTGGCTGGGTTTGTTTTGTTTTTATTTGTATTTGAATTCTTTGTTTGACTAGCTTTGAAGGAGGATCCTCTGAATCTCAGCCACCTCAGGAGAAAGGATGACAAGTACGAGCCACCGGTACCTGGCTAAATTATCTAGTTTTTGATAGCAAGAAATCCTGAACATCCAAACTCATTAAGTTAGTCAATAATAAAAAATAATTTTACAATCTCCAAAGGCAACAATGGACAAAATATTCAATACTGGGATTTCCATTTTTCAGATCAGCCATGCCAAGTAAGTAAGTCATGTTTTCAGAGAAAACTCCATTTACTAAACTCAGTCCTATGCTTAGAAAGACATCATAACCTAGAACAGGCTCAACAGTGCATAACTGGGGGGGGGGGGGGAAGATGCCTTCTAAGGACATTTTTGAAATTATATTACTCAAGTCTTATCCTAAACCACAACTGATACACAACCCCTCCTGTACTGCTTTTCTAAAACCAGCCATTAATGGTGTTAGTGGGGAGCCACTGGGAGTAAGGCAATGACCTTCCTTTTGTGATGGCAAAGATTTCATCAGAGCCAATTATGATTCCTCTGAGTGATACAAGTTCAATGACTGGCTAAACCCTGCATGCTACAGAAGTGTATTTAAACATTCCTCTAGAGCCAGCAAAGAAGGAATTGGAAAGAAGGAAGGATCTGTGAATAAATGACAAGCAGAGTAGCAGAACAACGAGAAAAAGATTTGCTTGGGATAAAGTAAGCAAAGTTAGTGGAAAGGGGAAAGAGAGTTGAAAAGTAATCTTGTGGTAGGATTCAAAGAAATTCTTTCTCCATATCGTTTATGGTCACTTAAGAGGCAGAAATTTGGCCAAATTGAGAAAAGGATATATAACCAAGTGAATGTTATGTATTCATTCATTTTTAAGTTGAAAACTGTTATTGAATATTTTAACAATAATAGTGTATTGTCCATGAAGCTATGGTCTCCCTTATAGGGAATAATTAGCACAGGTTTAGGCAAGTCACAGCAGAAGATCACAAGAGCCCAATAGCTATACCCTTATGAACACATAAGATGATGCTGAGTAAAATGAACTCCATGTTATTGAAACGATTTTTATGTCACTGTTGTAACTACTGTCAGTGTGCTATGTGTAACTGTAGCTTCTATTATTGATGATCCTCTTGTATCCCCTTCCTGTGGTTGTACCTACACTATCTCTGTATCTTATCTGAGTATATTGGAAACCATGTATACTGGTAAACAGTGGTACATAGGGTAAAAAATACAAACAACTACAAAAGCAAAAAAAAAAAAGAATTAGAAAAAATAGTGTATTATCATCATAAAGGTGACGTACAGAATGAATACCATTACATGTCACATGAGTGCATTCTTTCTCTTAGTTTTCCCTTCCCATTCCCACTCACAAATTGCATAGTTCAATTTACATATAGTATCTATAATAATGTTAAATATTTTTCCTCTGTTTATATGTTGTCCTTATTCAATTATTTTCAAATTGGAATAAAATCAAAAAGGATTTCTTTTTGAAATTTCACTACGCCCTATGGAAAAGCATGGAAATAAAAATAAAGCCATACAGCCAACAGAAGTGTGAGTTGACAATGGGAATCAAATACAGTATATCCAAATTACAGAATATTCCAGAAAATTATTATTTTAGTGCCCCACCTGAGAGTTCACAGAGTCCATTGAAAGCTTTGTTGCATATGCTGAAATGGGAAGAAAGGAATGACCACACTCAATCTAAGAAAAGGAATTCCACTGTCAACTAGAATCAGGTCAGTAAAAATGAAATATATTTTCCAAAATTTTAGGCACATTAAAAGGTTTTGTTCATTTCTTTTACCCAAAGAAGTTTTTTGTTGTTATATATTTGACTAGAACTTAGTATTTTAATATGAAAATTAATTTGAGCACAATAACAAAAGAAATGTCAAAATCAATATAAAATATCATAAAAACACTATCTGTACATTACTAAAGCAGATGCTGTTATAATGACTAAAATCGATTCTACAGTAAATATAAATGTGCCACTAAATACACTAATTTGTACAGTTTTAGATTGCATGGTTTGAAATTTTTCACCTTTGAATGATTTCTATGTTGCAAGTATGAAATTTAAATTTGTAAATTAAATTCATTTAAATGACTGATTATATAATCACTGTCTACAGGAACCAAGAATGAAAACAATTCAAGGAATATATTTTCTGATCAAAATATATTTTTCCTCATTGTTATTAAAACCGTGGAGTAGTGATGCTGATTTCTATGCCCAGTAATTATGTTTGGGAAATTAAGTTATTTTGGTTTTTTTGGAGGAATTGGGGAAAAATAAGAAAAAAAAGGCAGATAAAGATTGAATACTTCATATTCTTGTACCAACAACACAGACTCAAAAAAAGACCTGTAAGACTCACTCCAATGAAAAATAATAATTTATATGGTATTATTTTCACCAAAAATAAGGAAAAACTAAATCCTGCAAAGGAAGAAATTTCAAATTTTCATCTGACCCAAACCTTCTTGTCTTCTGAATAAGAAATTCAGGGTACTTTATATCTTATTTAATGCAATTTTTATAGGGCAGTGGGAATTGTACCTAATCAAGAATATAATCTATATGTAAACAAAGTATGAGTAACAGGAAATTTTATTTATAAAATACTGTAAGTTCCCAGCCCATTGTCACAGTGAGAGTGCTTTCTACTGGAGTTTGAAGAAATGTAATTTGATAATACTTAAAGTGGAAATGGAAATATGATACTAATTCATTCTTCATTTACATGTAAACTTAACATTATAATTACATTCTAAAAAATACATAAATTAGTGTATACATGTTGATACTCCAAATTCTTGATTCTTTGAATTACTTTTTGTGAGTGTATATTTGCCTCCTTAAACTAATTGAAAATTAAAGACTGGCTTTAAAAAATACTATACTGGACTTCCGGGAAGATGGTGGAGGAGCAGCAGAGCCCCTCTGACATCGCAGTTTTCTCACCCCATAGAAACTTTTACTCCTAGAAAGATAGCCAGAGTAAGTTGTAACAGTACAGGGATTCTGACCAGGAAGGAAAAATCGACTTTGCTCGTCTGAAAACACAGATTTGAGCTCTGGGTGGCATCTCGCCGCCATGCCAGTGCCGGTGCCGGCACAGTGCCCGGCACAGCAACCCGCACTCCACGCGGCTAAAGCACACAGCATAGACCAGGGAGAAATCCTCCAGACGGTGGCTGAGCACGGGCGACCTGAAATCGCAGAGAAAGTGTAAGTACCCCACAAAAGATATTCTCACTCGTGCCCACAGAGCAGCTTCTGGAAGGCAGCCCTTCCCCCAATGCCAGAGTAAAGTGCCATCTTTGCCACTGGCATAGGGTCAGACCAGACTGGAATTAAAGCGGGCCTGGGGAAAGCGAGGTCAAAGGAGCCGTCTTTGAAAAGGGCAAGAGGGACTGACCAGTGAGAGCCAGCTCCGCCCAGGAGAATGCCACCTGCCCTGGCGGGAGGCATGTCCTAGGCCTCGGCTTAGCCAGAGGTGCCCCATCCTGCCCGCCAGAATTTATAATTTAAAGAGAAAGCGGCCAGCAGCTACCGGGGGCACAGAAACACCAGAGGGGGAACAAACAGTTCCGGGGACAGCTAAACGGTCCTGTCACAGAGGAAGCCCAATTCCCAGCCCAAAACAGAGCTGCATTCTATAGCCACCACTGCCAAGGAGGCCACCGCCCCTAGGCAAGCAACTCTCAGCCGGGTAAAACAGGCCAGAGGCGCCCCGCCCTGCTGAGTCCACAGCCTATTCAAACCCAGGCATCAAAGGCAGTGGCCCCACAGCAGACAGAGGAGCCACAGTTCCCGAGACTGCTCACGTCCCCATCTAAAGAGGATGCCCAAGGCCTACCTGCAAGCTGTGCAAACCACAGAGACCCAGGATTGCACCAACAGGGGAGAAGGGTCAGAACAGATCCACCCCTTGCAAACTGAAATCAAGTCAAACCAGCCAATCAGGAAAATAGATGGCAGACCATTGGAAGGAAACCAGAGACTGGGGAAAGACTACCCAAACAAGGAGGACTCTATTTTTTTTCTATTTAAACGTGTTTTTTTTTAAAAAAAATTCTTTTTAATTTTTTCACTTCTGAAACATTGTTGGTTTTTTTTTTGTTTGTTTGTTTGTATTCCATTTTTACCAGTAAGTTTTATCAAGGTTTTTTTGTTTGTTTGTTTGTTTGTTTGGGTTGTTCCTTTTCTGTTTTTTTTTCCTTTTTATTTTTGTTCTTTTTTAAATAATTTTTCTCTGTTTTCTGCATCTGTCTTCCAGTATTTTTACTTTATTTCTCTCTTTGCGTTCTCTTTCTTCAAAAATTACTTTCCTGGGCTAGGGATATGGCCTAGTGGCAAGAGTGCCTGCCTCGGATACACGAGGCCCTAGGTTCGATTCCCCAGCACCACATATACAAAAAACGGCCAGAAGCGGCGCTGTGGCTCAAGTGGCAGAGTGCTAGCCTTGAGCGGGAAGAAGCCAGGGACAGTGCTCAGGCCCTGTCCAGGGCCCACGACTGGCCAAAAAAAAAAAAAAAAATTACTTTCCTATGAATAACACCTCCACTCTTTTCTGCTAACTCTCCATTGTCTATCATTTTAACCTTGTTCTTTCTACTGATTCTACTCTTCTCCACATGTCCACGTCACTGAAACTAAAGCAAAATCACCACCACCACCCCAATACATTTTACTCTATTCTCTTTACTACCTCCAACTTACCCTCCTAAATTACTGCCTGGACCTCCAGGTTCCATTGATTCCTGGTTATTGGATAGAGGGTATCCCAGCTTGATCAGACTGAATCAAAGGGGTTCATAGAGAAAGCCAGTCCTAAAAGAACTTAATATAAAAACAAGAATTGCGTATAGGGTTGAAACAGTAAGTAACTACTGAATACAGGGCCCAGGATCAGTTGTTATATAGAAATTGTATTCTTTAGGAACACCAAATCTAATTTTATAGCAGGTATACAAGGTATCTGTATATAATTGTGAACTTGTAAAATTTACACAACAGTGCTTGGTAAGGGCTGCTTTGGGTCTTAAATGGTGCTCACAGGTGCTGGTAGACTGGCATTCCCAATCCAAATGGGCAGAAGGAACACAAGAAAGATGGCAAACAATTTAGTCTTATCCCCCACTCAAAACAAGCAGGAAGCAGAGCAGTCAATCAAAGACATGGAAGAGAACCCCCAAAATGCTCTACAAAGTCTACTGAAAAACATGATAAACGAAAAGTTTGAATCTCTTCAGTCAAATATTCTAGAGTGTGAGGAGGCAAAGCAAAAATTAATGGAGAATTTCATGGCATCCACAAATAGAAAGATAAATGAACTTCAAGAGTCAAATGAAAAGATAGCTAACCAGCTTAAAGATTTAAGAGACAACACTCAAAACCAAAGTAATGAAGTTAATGAAGAAAAGAAGTCCATACAAGACCTAAGGAAGGACATAGAAATCATCAGGAAAGACCAGTCAGAAGGAAAATAGATTCGAAATCAAGTAGCTAGCCTACAGTCCCGACTAACTGAAGCAGAGGATCGAATCACAGGAGCTGAAGATGCCTTAGATTCTATAGAGAAAGATAAAAAATCAATACAAATCCAGTACAATCAACAAAACAGATCGCTACAGGAGATTCAAGACACGATCAGGATGCCCAATTTAAGGATAATAGGTATAGAGGAAAACTTGGAGAAAGAGGTTAATGGGATAGGCAATCTATTTAACAGAATATTAGCTGAGAACTTCCCAAATATCCAAAAGGAAAGACCTATACAGATACATGAAGCATTTAGAACCCCAATCTGACCAGACTAGAATAGGACATCCCACCAACACATTGTGATCAAAACATGATCTGTGGAGTACAAGAAAAGAATCCTTAAAGCTGTTAGGGAGAAGAAAACAATCACATATAAAGGAAAAGCAATCAGAATTACCCCAGACTTCTCAGCAAAGACCATGAAAGCAAGGAGAGCCTGGAATGAAGTATACCAAACATTAAATAAAAATAACTACCAACCAAGAATTCTGTACCCAGCCAAACTCTCATTCATAGCCAAAGGTCAAATAAAAGTCTTCCACAGTAAGGAAAAACTGAAACAATATATCTCCACCAAACCAGCTTTACAGAAAATCCTCAAATATGTACTATACAGGAAAAATAATCAAGATCCCAATACAGACAGAGAAATGAACCCTAAATAGTAAATATCAGATCAAGAAATGGGAAGACACAGCTTTAAACAAGATAGTGATAATGAAAGGAACAAACAATGATCTCTCAATCCTAACTCTCAGCATTAATGGACTTAATTCTCCAATCAAACGACATAGGCTCATAAGTTGGATCAAAAGTCAAGGTCCATCTTTCTGCTGCCTCCAAGAGACACATCTATCCAGCAAAAGAAAACATCTTCTAAAAGTGAAAGGCTGGAATCAAATCTGTCCAGCAAATGGGCCCCATAAGAAGGCTGGAGTTGCCATCCTAGTATCAGACAAAATTGACTTCGAATTAAAATAGGTAAGAAGAAACAAAGAAGGCTACTACATACTAGTAAAGAGATCTCTCCTACAGGAAGATATAACCATCCTAAATATCTACACACCAAATGCAGGAGCACCCAACTTCATCAAACAAACTCTACTGACTCTAAAAACATTCATAGACCCAAAGACATTGATAGTTGGGGACATTAACACTCCACTATCACCTCTGGACAGATCAACACGCCAAAAACTGAACAAAGAAACCACAGATCTTAATAATTGCATAGACCAACTACACTTAACCGACATCTACAGAATATTCCATCCAGCAACAACAGACTACACATTCTTCTCTGCAGCACATGGAACATTCTCCAAAATAGACCACATCTTAGGACACAAAGAAAATCTGTACAAATTCAGAATTATCAAAAATATTCCCTGCATTCTCTCAGACCACAATGGAATAAATTTAGAGCTCAACTCAAACAGCCACCACAGAAAATCCTACAATTCATGGAGACTAAAAAACACACTGCTGAATTATCAGTGGGTCATTGAAGAAATTAAAACGGATATTCAAATGTTTATGGACTTCAGCCAAGTTGAGGACACAAAGTAACAGCTCCTTTGGGACACAGCAAAGGCAGTACTCAGAGGAAAATTTATATCTCTGAATGCATACATCAACAAACTGGAGAAACAGCAACTCAATAATTTAAGGAAGCACCTTAATTTCCTTGAGACAGAACAACAAGCCAAACCTCAAGTCAATAGATGGCAACAAATAATTAAAATCAAATCAGAATTAAATCAATTAGAGACTAAAAAAACCATCGAAAGAATCAACAAAAAAAAGAGTTGATTCTTTGAAAAAATCAACAAGATAGACCCCTGGCAAACCTGACCAAAAAACGAAGGCAGCACACTCAAATAAACAAGATAAGAGATGAAACAGGTAACATCACCACAGAAATAACCGAAATTCAGAAAATAATGAGGGACTATTTTGCAAATCTTTATGCCAACAAATTCGAGAACTTGGAAGAAATGGATGATTTCCTAGAAAAAATTCATATCCCCAAACTCAACCATGAAGATTTAAACCTTCTAAACAGACTCATATCCAGTATTGAAATAGAAATGGCAATAAATGATCTCCCATCCAAGAAAAGCCCAGGTCCAGATGGATTCACTGCAGAATTCTACAAGGCCTTCAAAACAGAACTCACACGAGTATTTCTCAAACACTTCAAGAGAATGTTCACTACCAGACACATTCTATGAAGCCAGTATAACCCTCAGCCCAAAACTAGGAAGGGACTCATCACGGAAAGAGGACTACAGACCGATCTCCCTAATGAACATAGACGCAAAAATTCTCAACAAAATTCTGGCCAATTGACTTCAACAGGTCATCAAAAAAATCATACACCACGATCAAACTGGATTCATCCCAGGGATGCAAAGTTGGTTTAATGTACGCAAGTCAGTTAATGTAATCTACCACATCAACCGAAGGAAGGTAAAGAACCACATGGTTTTATCTCTGAATGCGGAAAAAGCGTTTGATAAAATCCAGCACCCATTTATGCTAAAAGCCCTGGAGAAACTGGGATTCCAGGGAACATTCTTGAATATAATCAATGCAGTTTATGACAAACCAACAGCAAGCATAACTAAATGGTGAACAACTAAAGCCATTCCCTTTAAAATCAGGAACAAGACAGGGATGTCCACTCTCTCCCCTGCTCTTCAACATAGTACTAGAATTCCTAGCCAGAGCAATTAGGAAAGAAGAAAATATAAAGGGGATCCCAATCAGAAAAGATGAAGTTAAACTTTCTCTCTACGGAGATGACATGATCCTATACCTAAAGAATCCCATAGACTCTACCCCCAAGCTACTAGAGCTGATCCAAAACTTTGGCAAAGTTGCAGGATATAAAATAAGCCTTCAAAAATCAACGGCCTTTCTCTATGCTAACGACCCGAACACTGAGGCTGAAATAAGGAAAGCAACTCCTTTTGCAATAGCCCCCCAAAACATAAAATACCTTAACTAAACAAGTGAAAGACCTCTTTGATGAGAACTATAAAAGCTTGAAAAACGAAATTTAGTCAGAACTAAGGAAATGGAAAAACCTCCCATGCTCCTGGATTGGTAGGATTAATATATTCCAAATGGCAATATTACCAAAGGCTATCTACAAATTCAATGCAATACCCATTAATATCCCAACACCATTTTTTATTTTATTTTATTTTTTTGGCCAGTCCTGGGCCTTGGACTCAGGGTCTGAGCACTGTCCCTGGCTTCTTCCCGCTCAAGGCTAGCACTCTGCCACTTGAGCCACAGCGCCGCTTCTGGCCGTTTTCTGTATATGTGGTGCTGGGGAATCGAACCTAGGGCCTCGTGTATCCGAGGCAGGCACTCTTGCCACTAGGCTATATCCCCAGCCCACCAACACCATTTTTTAATGAAATAGAAGAAGCAATCCAGAAATTCATATGGAACAATAAAAGACCTAGAATAGCAAAAACACTCCTAAGCAGAAAGAACAGTGCTGGAGGAATTATAATACCCAACTTCAACCTGTATTATAAAGCTATAGTAATAAAAACGGCTTGGGATTGGCACTGGAACAGGCCTGAAGACCAATGGAACAGAATTGAACATTTGACCCAGAAATGAACCCACAGAACTACGCCTACTTAATCTTTGATAAAGGAGTTAAAACAATAATATGGAAGAAAGATAGGCTCTTTAACAAGTGGTGCTGGCAAAACTGATTCAACACATGCAACAAACTAAAACTAGATCCTTATATATCACCCTGCACCAAAATCAATTCCAAATGGATTAAAGATCTCGAAATCAAAACAGACACCCTGAAAACACTAAAGGAAGGAGTAGGAGAAACTCTTGGGCTCCTTGGCGCAGGACGGAACTTCCTTAACAAAGACCCAGAAAGGCTACAAATCAAAGAAATTTTGGACAAATGGGACTGCATCAATCTTCAGAGTTTCTGCACGACAAAGGACATAGCTCTCAAGATAAACAGAAAGCCCACAGACTGGGAGAAGATCTTTACTGGACATTCAACAGACAAGGCCTCATCTCTAAAATATATGCAGAACTAAAAAAATTACCTTCTTCCACAACAAAACCGCAAAGAACCAATAGCCCCCTCATCAAGTGGGCTAAAGACTTACAAAGAGACTTGTCTGATGAGGAAATGAGAATGGCCAAGAGACATATGAAAAAGTGCTCTACATCACTGGCCATAAAAGAAATGCAAATCAAAACAACATTGAGATCCCATCTCACCCCAGTAAGAATGTCTTATATCAAGAAAACTAATAATAACAATTGTTGGACGGGACAAGGCAACAAACAGTACAAGAAATGTATCCAATGCCTAACATATGAAACTGTAATCTCTCTGTACATCAGTTTGATAATAGAAATTTGGAAAAAAAATACTATACAGAAAAAACCTCTATACAGAACTGTGCACTATTTCCATATTTACTACCGAAGGTATGGAAAGAAAAACAATGAAATAAAGGCTCTTGTAGAGTGAGACTAAATAGGTAATATGCAAATGAGGAAGGCCCCATGAGCTATAACTATAGCTTCATACATTTAGAAAGGATGAAACTCGATCTACAACTGTATCTATCTCTAGAATGGTATGAACTTACATGATGAAAAGAAATTATACATAAATCAACATAATTGGTTCAGATTTAGCAAAATTGAAAGAATTAGTATCAAAGAAGAGTTGACCAACAAGATGTAAATAAAACAAATATGAATTCAAAGTAATTGATATTGAGGGCATCTACAAGGACATCACAGCACTTAAATTAATCAAGGTTTTTTTGTATCAAGATGAAACTTTGGAGGTGAACTGTAAGTCAAAATTCATAAAATTACCAGGCCATATTGGACTGCTTGTAAGCTATTACCAATATTCCATTGAAACGAACTCTTCTTTCACATTATCTGCAAAATGGCACAAATCGATAAATAGCATGGCTTCATTAATTTCACATAACAAAAATAAAGAGGTGACAAAGCATTTGAATACTAAGTTCAAGTAAAATGACTGGCTAGTACTATGATTCTATTTTCAGGAAGATCATACAAACACACAAGAGAAATTCACGGAAAGGATGAAAAACATGACAGAATTCAGGCTGCTGGGCCTCATCCACGACAAAAAACTCCAGAAGCTCTTGTTCGCAGTGTTTAATCACCTATTTAGTCACAATAACAGGTAACACATTCATTTCAGTCACCATCTTCACCAGCCCAGCCCTGGGGTGTTCCATATACTTTTTCCTGTCCTACTTGTCCCTTATGTGTGACTTAATACCACTACTGGATTTGGCCTGTAATGACACTCACACTTTAGGGCCTCTGATCGCGGCCAACAGTGGCTCACTGTGTTTGCTCACTTTCACTGTGTTGCTTGCTTCCTATGTGAACATCCTGTACTCCCTGAGGAATCACAGTTCTGAGGGACATCACAAAGCCCTGTTCACCTGTGCCTCTCACATCACTGTGGTGATCTTATATTTTGTACCTTGTTCATACCTGTACCTAAGGCCTATAGTTTCATTCCCAGCTGACAAACCTGTGACTGTGTTTTGTACCCTAATAATACCTATGTTGAATCTGTTAATCTACACTCTCAGGAATGTGGAGGTCCAGAAGGCTATGAAGAAGCTCTGGGTTCAAATAATAAAGGCTGTGATATGTAAATGTCATGATTTCTGTATTTGTAAATGTAGTGATCATTTATAGAAACTCAATCTCCCTAAATAGTGATTTAAAGAGAAATACTGATCATTTCTGCCCCATCTTTTTACATGACATAATAATTATTTGTACATACAATTATGTATATGCTATAGACTGATGACATGTAGATCATGTGTTTAATCATATGAAGGTTTATTACCTTATTTTTATCTGCATAAATGTCCATTATTTCTGTATCAGGAATTGCTAATCTTCTCTATTCGGTCATTGATAAGATACAAGATATTTTTTCATGCATCCCAGAGCTGTACAATGTTAGAACTTTTCCTCCTATAGAAATGGATTTTGGTGCCCAGTATCAAAACTTACCTCTATTAGTCTTCTTATGTCCTTCCTAATTTCTTCACACCAAAATTGAATTTTCAACTTTATGAGATCAAATCATTACTTTTGTTTTTTTTCTTTAAGTAAGAAAATACAGCATTTGTCTTCTGTGCCTGATTTACTTCCTTTAGATTGAGTCTTCTACTTCTACTCACATTGCCACATTCTGATCTTTGTACAGCTAAATATTGCATAGTATAAACATACCAAATTTTCTTAATCCAATCATCCAGTGAGAGGCACAACAACTTTCATTAAGAGCACTATGCAGAGCTGGACTGGAATACTCATTAAGACACAGTTGTAATGCTGACAAGGCTCACAACATATTTCAGAGGTCCATGCAGTGTTTAATGTTGTTCACGTCATAAGAAGGATAAATACCAGGCAAATCCAGTTTAAATCCATGTTCTTGGCAACATGTTAAAATCATAAAAAAAAGTTATAAAGTCATACAACTTTGAATAATATTGTAAGAAAAGCCCCCATGAGTAGAACGTACAAATGGCTTATAGAAGTCCAATTTTTGTCATCCGTAGATGTGAAGGCTTTCAACAAAATTCTTGGTACCTTTCATAATCACCATGGAAGCCAAAATCAAGTTTCCTTTGAAAAGATGAAAAGGAACTACATAGGGAAACACTGTAGACTGGTATGGAATGTCCTCAAAGGGTTAACTGAGCAACATGTACTCTCAATTATCCCAAGTTTGAGAAGTTTGCCTGTGTTCTCCTGTTGTACCAATGGAAAACATTTTCCTTTGAGAACTTTGTAAAACATTCAAACCTCTCTCATGTTATACCAATAGAATACTTGTTGCTTAACACAATCATAGGAAGAAAGCATTGCCACAATATTTTCACAAAAATTTATTTTGCAATGACCTTTCCACCAAATCATATGATATATAATTATCTAAAAAGAATGGGGAGACAGTTGGATACCAATGTCTCACACCAGTAGTTCTGCCTACTGATGATACTAGATCTGAGGAATACAATTCAAAGTTACCCTGGACAGCTAAGCTCAATGACACTCTTTTCCCCTATAGGTCACCAAAAGGCCAGAAATGGAGCTGTGGTTCTAGTGGTAAAACACTAGTCTCAGGAAATAAAGCTCAGGGACAGCATCCCTGAGCTCAAGCCCCAAGACTATCCCAGTGCTCCCCCCCCCCAAAATGGAGAGTTAATTACACTGGACCCAAAGAAATTAAAATAACTAGATATAAACAAAACAATGATAGTAAACTAAAAAGTATAAACCATTAAAGAAAATTAAGAAGACATTCTGTTGTAGAGCTGACTCCATCTTGATTAGGGAAACATGGTAGGAAATGTTGCGATGAATAGAGCAGACTCCATCTTGATTATTAGGTCAACCTGACTCCAAAATTCTGTTTCTGTAAGTGGCTTGCTTACTTGTTGATTGCTCAACCCTCTGTGTCAACCTCCTACATCAGTGCCACGCTGGATTCTTTGTTTCTTATTCTATCCCATGCATCAAGCCCCTACATCTGTGCTATGCTTTTACCTTGATAAACCTTGATAACTGAAGGGTGGGGGCTCTCCATTCAGATCCACTGCATCCGTTAAGAACGTGAGCCCAGGGTCAAGCTTGCAATAAAGACTTGTGCGTTTGCATCAGAATCAGCAACTTGGTGGTTTTGGGGGACCCCAAATCTGGGCATAACAATTCAACATAGAAAGACTTCTCATGATGGTGAAGCAAAATATCAGTACTTTGAAAATGACTTTACTACCAAAGTTATCAGCTGATTTTATACAATCCCAATCAAAAACCAAACATATTCTTCGCAGAAATACAGAAAGAAAAGAACTTACACAGACACAAAAGATTCAAAAGGGCCAAGCAATCTTGATAAAAAAAAAAAAGAGAGAAAGAGTGATGGTAGACATATCTTAATAACTGACTTCAAAATAGAAAACAGAGCCATAGTAACAAAATGGCATAATTTAATGTTGGCTCAAGATCACAAACATAAAACAATGGATTTGAAAAGGGATAAGCCCTCACTGCTACCTATTTGCATTTCCACAAGAATGCCACAAGCCTATGGTGCTGGGAAAACTATAAATCCACTTGCAGAGGATTCAGAATAGGACCCTGTACAAAATCAGCTCAGACTTCATCAAATAACTTCCCATATGGCCTGTGACTTTGAGCCTACTACAGAGACACTGAAAGAAAATGCCTGAGAGAAGCCTGGGCAAGACTTGGTTAGTAGAACTCCAGTAGTTCAGGAATCAAGAAGGAGGATTGACAAGTCTGATTGTCAAGAAGGAAGATCCCAATGCAGAGCAAATGTGATCAGAGTACATTTATATTTACATAAGAGTCTAATTAATATCCTAATAAATTCCATTATTTTACACAATTAATATGTGCAAATAAAACTTACAAGGGATACGATGACAAAGAGTCAGTTTGCTGAAAGACTATGGTGAAAAACAATAACTTGAAAATACCCATGAAAGGTTTCTCTTTTGGGGGTCCCTGATTTCAGAATTGTATGGCGTTAGTTTAAAGGAAAAGATAGGTTTACAAGGAAGCAATAAGAATAAGCAGGAGTGGGAGGAGAAGAAGTGAAGAAAGAAGAAGAAGAAGAGGAAAAAGAAGAGAATGGAGTAGAACAGAAACAGGAGAAAGAATAGGAAGAGGAATAGAAAGGTGACTACACGATAGGTTGTCCCCAGTTCTTCATGCTGCAGAAGCTGAAAGAAATAAGACAGTGAAATCTCCATTCTAGACTGCTTTTCCCAACACTCAGATATAATGTCCATGGCCGTTTGCTGAGTGTGATTTTCTCAATAATGTCTAAATCTATCATCATCTTCCTTTAAGGCAGTACAGAAAAAGAGATGTATTCCTCTCACTTAACCAGGAAAATATGTAAAGAATCACATTGAAAACCATAATCTGACATTTCAATTATCCAAACTTTGGGAAAACTTTGGTAGCTGGGAAATCTCCCACAAAATATCTCACTTGTCAATAAGAAAATCATTTCTACAATTGCTCAGAGAAATCAAACACAAAATCTTCTTTTTTAGCTCAGAAGTTGGTTTATTTAAAATTATATTCCAGATTTAATTTTCTAATATTTTTGTGGTTTGTGCTATTTTTTCTTTATTGTCAAAGTGAAGTACAGAGGGGTTATAATTTCACATGTAAGGCAGTTGGTACATTTCTTATCCAACTTCTTACCTCCTCCCTGATTTTTCCCCACCTCTCTCCGCTCCCTTGTATACCCCCCCCACATGAGTGGTATGGTTGTTTATACCAAATGGTTTAGTATGTATTGCTTTTGTAATTGTTTGTCTTTTTATACTTTGCCTCTCAATTTTGGCATTCCCTTTCCCATCCCTAGTTCTAACATATGTATATACAGTATCCAGGGTACTAAGATCAGATACAGTGATAGCAGGTGTAAAACCATGGGAATGGAATATGAGAGAAAAAAACAAAAAGAATGGTACTGTTTCACATGGCATGTTGAAAATAATTACAACAGTGATATACCACTTGTATAAATGACTTGGAGTTCATTTCGTTTAGCATAACCTTATGTATTCATACAGGTATAGCTATCGGGCTATTGTGATCTACAGCTATGACTAACCTAAACATGTATTCTCTATGAGGGAAACCATAGCATCCTCGTTTCGTTGGATCACTTCACTTAGTATGACTTTTCCAAGTCCTTCCATTTCCTTATGAATAGGGCAGAGACACATGAAGAAGTGCTCCACATCACTGTTCATAAAGGAAATGCAAATCAAAACAACGCTGAAATTCCACCTCACCCCAGTAAGAATATCCATCATCAGGAAAACTAATAACAAATGCTAGAGGGGATGTGGACAAAACAAACCCTACTACATTGTAAACTTGCTCAACAACTCTGGAAACTGGTATGGAGGTTCCTCAGAAGGCTAAACATAGAGCACCCCTATGACCCAACAGCCCCAATTTTGGGCATCTGCCCAAAAGATTACAAGCAATATCACACTAAACCCAGCAACACCCACTGTTCAATGCAGCACAATTTGTCATTGCTAAAATATGGACCAACCCAGATGACCCACAATAGACTAGTCGATAAGCAAAATGTGGTACATATACACAATAGAATTTTATGCCTCTATCAGAAAGAACAACACTGGCACATAATCTCAAATTATGGTGTATCCACTCGTCAGAGCAGACCTTTTGGCTATATGAGTCATATTTTCAGAGAGAAATCCATTCTCTATATGTTACACTATGCATACAACATGCTATATCTTAAGCCAGATTCACCAATGTTCACAAACATGAAGAGGTTTTCAAAAGTATGGTGCACAACATAGAACCTAAACTAGAACCAAAGTACTTCACTAACCTCAACTCAACTGCAGATCTAAAAGTGACCACTAATGACATTTGTGTGTACCAACTGGGAAATGTGAAATTTACTGATTATTGCCTAGGCAGTGATTTCAGTACAACTACTTAGTAATCCTCTAGAGACTTTAGGGACCAATGGATGACCAAATCGTGCACTGGGTAAATGGTACTTAAGCATTTCTTGAGTGAGGGAATAGAGAAAAATGCATGAAAGACGGGAGCAGAGCCAGGGAGCAACAAGGTAAGGATTTATTTGAATGACATTACTCTTGAGTTTAGTTAGTGGGTTTTGAAAGGAGATCTTGAGCTAAGATGGAAAAATACTATTTCTACACATTTTTTGTGCTCTAAAGAAAAAAGTAATGGGCAAATTAAGAGAAAGAATCAAACACAAATGATTTTATTTACTTACACATTTTATGCTTGTATATATTTTTTCCTGGATTGGCTAACAGGGATTTTTTTTTTTGCTGTTTTTAACTTCAGATTGAACATAACTCAAAGATAGCAAGACAGAGAGACAGATAGATAGACAAATGGTCAGATAAATAGATGATAGGTTGTCCATGAATTTTTTAGGCTTTTATAAGAAAAAAGAAGTGTGTACCAATTAAACCCTGGAATATTCCGAGTTTGCTACCTGAAACAATACATTGTCTGTAGAAACCCTGACTGACAGTGACAACTCCAAGAACAAAATGTACAATTGGAGAATTATCTAAAAATATGATGTCTCCAGTGCCCCCACGTTGCATCCCATGGAGTCTATGCATTTGGCTAAAGGAGAAGAAACCAAAGACAGCATTCAACCTGAAAACAGAGGATTCCATAAACTCTTCCACCCAAGTCAGTGAGAACTACATCTTTTCCACAAATTCTAAGATTTACTTCTTTAGGCAATGTGCTTTTTTTGAAACAATTTTTGAGGTACATATATGACTTCAATCTGAATATCCTTACTATGAAAATGAAATTGGACAAGCCAGTATGTAAATCAAAATCAAAAGCTTTGTTTCTAATTTGTACATCAGCTACTGTTAAAATGACATGGTAATTTTTAAGACCTAAGTATGTCTTCTTAAACCTATTGATTCTATATATTTCTATTTGTGATACCCTTTGTGTTCTTTCCATACTGTGACTCTGATGATGAGATTTGTGAATTAAATCTAATAGGAATGACTAGTCATCACTTTTAAGAGACAAAATAGCAAGAAAACAACTCAGAATAAAATTTCATAAAAATCACAAATTTTCTTACATACATTTATCGAACTGTTAACTTCTAACTCCAAAATATCTTTGGATTATTCTTCGACAGAGATTTGGGGTGAGGAATAGACAAAAATCCATCTTCACGCCTATTAATTGGGCCCCTGTGTTTTGCTCTACTATTATTATATTTATTATTAATTATTAGCATTATTTCAAGCTTATAGTACAGAGGGGTTACAGTTACACAATTCAGGCAATGAGTACATTCGTTTTGAACAGTGTCACTCCCTGTGTTATTTTCTCCTAGTGTTTCCCCTGTCAACCTCTTGTTCCACAACCTGTACTGTTGATTTCCAACACAATGTCCAGTGGGTATGACTGCTGAATTAGTTCTCCCTTTGTCCCACTGTTTCTATGCTTCCCTTTTCCCTTGGAGTGGGCCCAGTATTTACCTATAGCAGGAAGAATAAGTCATAGAGCTCAGGTACTTTAGATTTAGTAAGACTTCACTCTTGGCATCAGAAAAAAATGACTTCAATAAAAAACTGTGCTTCATATAATTATAATTACACATGCAGAATAGATAACTACCATACCAAAATAATTAACATTAAGGATATTTTCTGCCAGTCCACAATAAGGAAACTGTGCCATTTTGGAGAACAGATTTAGAAGAAGCAGGGACATTTGGAAGTGAGTCACAGCCAATATTTCTAATAGATCCAGGGGCTAGTGGCTAAGGCCTGTAATCTGAGCTACTACAGATGTTATAATCTGATTATCTTCCACGCAAGCCACTCTGAACAGGAAAGTCTGTGAGATTCTGAAACCAATTAACCACCAGAAAACTAGAAGTGGTGCAGTAACACAAAGTGAGAAAGCACTAGAGTTTAGAGATAAATCTTGGGGAAAGTGCCCAAGTTCTGAGTCATATAAATGACCAAATATTAAACTTAAATTATTTATAACAGAAACTAAATTTGCTATACAAATTGTCACTTACTATAAGTATCCCAGGTAAATAAACCAGCATTAAAATAATATGTTTTAAGACTTCGTTAAAATTATTTGGGAAAAGGGAGAAGTAAGTGAATGGGTCAATCCATCAATTTCATGGATCAGAACAAAAGAGATGACAAAATATTTTTGTACTGATTTGAACCTCACATTACTGAGAAGTACTATTTATTTCCAGGTGAACCACACGAGAACAACCCACGATACATTAAAACAAACAATGGGGGCTGGGGATATAGCCTAGTGGCAAGAGTGCCTGCCTCGGATACACGAGGCCCTAGGTTCGATTCCCCAGCACCACATATGCAGAAAACGGCCAGAAGCGGCGCTGTGGCTCAAGTGGCAGAGTGCTAGCCTTGAGCGGGAAGAAACCAGGGACAGTGCTCAGGCCCTGAGTCCAAGGCCCAGGACTGGCCAAAAAAAAAAAAAACAAACAAACAATGAACAATGTGACAGAATTCATCCTGCTGGGTCTCACCCAAGATCCAGAACTCCAGAAGCTCTTGTTTGCTGTGTGTTTAATCACCTATTTGGTCACACTAGCTGGGAACACACTCATCTCAGTCACCATCTTTGTCAGCCCAGCCCTGAGGAGCCCCATGTACTTTTTCCTATCATATTTGGCATTTATTGATATCCTCTACCCTACTTCCATTGCTCCCAAAATGATTGTGAACTTGGCATCTGGTAGGACCACCATATCCTTCAATGGCTGCATGGCACAGCTTTTTGCTGAACACGTGTTTGCTGCTGCAGAGATCATCTTGCTCATAGCTATGGCCTTTGATCGCTGTGTGGCCATCTGCAAGCCCTTGCACTACACCACCATCATGAGCCAACCTGTGTGCTCTTTCATGGTAGGGGCAGCTGGAGTATTGGGGGTCATTCATGGAGGGATACAGGTGTTATTTATTGCTCTATTGCCCTTCTGTGGGCCCAATGTCATTGACCACTTCATGTGTGATTTAATACCACTGCTGGAGTTAGCCTGCACAGACACTCACACTTTGGGGCCTCTGGTCACTGCCAACAGTGGCTCACAGTGTTCAATCTCATTTTTGATGCTGCTTGCTTCCTATGTGAACATCCTGTACTCCCTGAGGAATCACAGTTCTGAGGGACGTCGCAAAGCCTTGTCGACATGTGCCTCTCACATCATTGTGGTGATCTTATTCTTTGTACCTTGCTCATACCTGTACATAAGGCCTGTGGTCTCTTTCCCCATCGACAAATGTGTGGCTGTGATTTTCACCCTTTTAACACCTATGTTGAATCCTTTAATCTACACCCTCAGGAATGAGGAAATGAAAAGGGCTATAAAGAAGCTCTGGGGTCAAATAATGAAAGTTGATGATATGTAAATCTCATAATTTCTGTGTTTAAAAATATATGGATGTTTTGGAATATCATTTATTCTCTTCATTAATAAAATTAAAATAGTTATCTTTCCTGCTTCAAATTCATGTCACAGAATACTTACAGTGATTTATAGGCTCCAGACAGTGAATTGTGTTGAATCGCATGAAGAGACTAAGCATTTCTATTTCCTTAACATTTTTTTTCTTTCTGTATCAAGAAGCTTTAATCATCTCTATTTTGTTATTCAGGAAATGTAAAATAAAGGTTTGTGAATTGCTGTGCAATAGTATATTAGAAAAAAGAATAAACCCTAGTAGTAGAAATGCCCTTGAGGAGGACAAAACAGACCTCCTTAAGAGAAAGTTCCTCTATACTTGGGGTACTCTAACAAGATGTACAGCCTCTGAGAATCACCCAGAAGGCACAAAAATGACACAATTCACAAGCTACTGATCTCTGGGCTCCCTTGCACTGAAAAATCTACAGTCTCCTCCGTACCAAAGAAACACTTAGACAGCATTGCATGTGACAGCTTCAATTCTCAGTTGGCAGACTACTGCATGCCAACAAATATGCTTTTGTTTCCTAAGGTTCACTGGCACTTTACTCTTCCATTCACTAACATTGCCTCTGTTCCCACCTTTCATCCACCAAAATTCTCTATTTGGTAAAGAATATAAAGGATCCAAGACACCTGTTATGTATCACAACCCACTGGAAAGTACTTGGTAGGACTTTGAAATTCCCCAATCTTGGTAGCTGAAATCCTTCCACCTAAATCCCTTTAGTTGTCAAGGATAAAACATTTTCCAAACTCTGCCTAACCCAAGTATTGGCATTTCCTCAAAGAAACTGTGCTATTTAAATAAGTCAGGGTTTATGAGAGGAATCCATTCTCTAACGCTCACTTATGTTTTTCACCACAGGACACCCTCAACATTGTCACAATTAGAGTGCAGAAAAACTCAATCAAGAGGTTTTCAAAATTATGTTATTCATGTTCTGTGCCAAATTATAGCAAGGACATAAGCTCTAACTTTCTTCTAACTACATTTCTAAAACTGGTCACTAATACTTTTTGTTCATAGCATCCGTGATTATTGCTACCTTGTTCATAATAGCCGAATTAAGGAAACAGCTCAGATGTCATACAACAGATGAGTGGATCAAAACAACATGGTACGCATATACAGTGGAATAGTACACAGTCATGATAAAGAAAACATTAAGTCACTTTCTGGGAAATGGATGGACCTAGAACAACACTGTTAAACGAGATAAACCAAGGTAAGAGACACAAACGACTCATATTTTCTCTCCAATGAATAAGTTAGGTCTAAAATACAATAGGACTTGATAAACTATACAGAACTCTAAGCATTCACACACAGTGAGACCATAGGAAGATACTCTTAGGGGAACAACACAAAACAATAATGCCTGTGTACTTCTGATCATTCAAAGTACTATTGATTGAAAAACAAAAAGGCAGAAAATGAAGATAGAGAAGTTTTCTTTATGTTTGTTTTCATTTCTTTCCATCTTGTTTGTTCATTTATCTGATTTGGGGAAGGCAAGAAGGGCAGAGAAAGGCAGGGACAAAGGGTAAACAAATGCAGCAGGGATACTCACTAGACATTATGTTGAAAATACTCTATACAACTTGTGAATGGGCATGGGAGGGAAAAACTGGAGAAATCATGTGAAGAGGAAACACTGTCCACAAAGAAATGTACTTATTACCTCAAATGTTTAACTGGATCTCCTCTGTTACATCACTTTCATAATGGCAATAAAAAAAATAAATAGAAAGAAAATTGATCACTAATTATGTTTGCTCATACCACCTGGGAATAAAATAAATCACACTGATTTTGTCTCACAAAGATTCTAGCAAAAGCTAATTATTAATCCTCTGGGTAATTCAGAGGCCAAAGCATGAAAAAATCTAAATTCCATTAGTGTATTTAACTGTTGCTGTAGAGTCAATAAAGAAAGAATCACAAAGAAGGACAGTGAGTAAATTAGAATGCAGAGCCGAGGACAACAAAGGAAAGATTTGTTTGGGAGACTGCAATTTGGCTTGCCTTGTCTCTAAGAAAATAGGGTAGAAACAAGAATTTAGATAATAAGTGAAACACATATCTCCACATGGTTCATGTACTTTACATGGCAAATACATTTTGACCAAACTGACTGGAGAACCAAGCCTAACCATGTTGATTTCTTTCATTTCCATATTTCATAATTGAATATGCTAATATTTATTCACTTGGAATATTGGGCCTTGATCCCATTATTTTTACTTGAAATTGAGCATAATTAGAGGGTGTCAGAATAGTATTCATTTTGGAAAATTTCTTTACACTTTCACTGGAAACCAGGAAAGTAAGGAGATACTGAGTTGTATAACAATCAAAGTTTCCTAATGGTTGTAGCATACTTTTTCTGGAAAAAGAAACTTACAAAACAGACATACTAAAAATGGTAACCACACAAGCAAAAGTGTTCATATTGGACAGGTATCTAGACAGATAATCATCCTGTGTCTCTCAGCTATCAACTAATTGAGTCCATCTAGTACAGATTGTTCAGAGGAAAAGAAATAAATGGCAGCATTCATTCTGAAAACAGAGGAATCCATAATCAACTATACCCAGATCAGTAAATACTACATCTCTGAACCAAATTTTAAGATTATTTAGGAAATATTTTGTTTGGAATAACATTCTAAGGTGCATATATGACTTAAAATTTTTATTGTGATAAGAAAATGAATTTGAGTATGATAACATGACAATATCCATAGAAAACACTTCATCTAATTCAAGTCAAATGCTATTGGAAAAATCTGATATATTTTAACATTGTGGTTAATATTTATGGACATTAAGCATACTGACTATATACATTTTTGGTAATGCCATGAAATCTTTCTCTTTTTTTTCCTTTTCATGTTTTCCAAGCTGCCATTCTGTACTTCACTTTTGTGAATTAAATTCACAAGGGATGATGGGCTACACAAAACATCCACTGGAGCCAAAAAAGAAAATAAACAATTCAGAGAATTATTTCCCAAAACCCCATAGATGCTCCTGACTTGTATTAACGTTATCAGTTAGGAATCCTAACTTCTGTGTCCAGAAATTGTCTTTGGACAATTATGAGCTATGGTTTGGGGCAGAAATTGGAAAAAGGAGAAGGGAAAGGGCAGTGACGGAATAGTGTAGCTCTCGCTCTTTGTATTAAGAATATGCCTCTCTATTGAAAATTCACATTAAGATCAGTCCAAAATATGTATTTAACTTATTCAAGAATCTATCTGTGATTCAAGAAAAAGTGAAAATTCATCTTGCTCAAATGAGTTAATGCTACAGGGGAACGTTGTGTGATCTTAGCTTTCCCAAACATAGCTTTTTCATGTCCGCAGGAACGTCAAAGGACCTAATGTTCCCTTTGATTCTTTTTGTAAAATGTGAGTGGACATATTAATGGAAATAATCTAGGGCATAATCCTATAGTGGATGAAATTTCAACACGAAGTAAAATTTGTTTATAAAATACCATGAACATATACTTGGAATCTGTATCGTTTATCTACCAACCTCTGAAAGAATGAAAGAAAAGAGCATGAAATACAGAGCCATATGGAGTCAGATACAACATGAAGGGCTAGTAAAATAGTTATAACCAGTAGCTTTTAACAACATGAATTTCTTGGCTTCTGAAAGGAAGAAACTACAGCTGTAGCTTCATTTGCACAAGTGTGTGCATTCGCATGAGAGAAAGGAAGCATAAATCATAGAACAAAGCCACTTTAAATTTTAAAAAACTGAATGCTCACTTTTAGATACATAATGTATATGACAAAATTCTGTCCAAATGCCTGAAATTGGCCAAAAAGTTTATTATAACATCAAAATATATGTTATTTATAATACTGGCTCCCACTCCACAAGATATGATTAAGCCAAGTTTGAGGTGGCTAAAAGAAAGGAAGTTAGGAAATGAGGCCTAGTCCATAAGCCTAATGCCACATTCATTGACAGTGTTACCTGTAAGATAATTTCAGTGTTCAATTAAAATGATTCAGAATAGATTATCCTTCTTCCATTCTTTACAATGATCTATCAAAACGGTACTGGTGAGAAAAAAAAAAAAAAACATAGCTCCACCATTTTCAGAGACAGAATCAAAAGGGAGTAAGTATTTTTGTACTGACTTCAACCTCACATTCTTTAGAAGCACTATTTATTTCCAGGTGGACCACAGGCAAACAACCAATGATACATTAATACGAACAGTGAACAATATGACAGAAATGAGCCTTCTGGACCTCACCCAAGATCCAGAACTCCAGAAGATCTCGTTTGCTGTGTTTAATCACCTGTTTAGTCACACTAGCAGGGTACACATCATCTCAGTCACCATCTTCGTCAGCCCAGCCCTGGGGTGCCCCATGTACTTTTTCCTGTCCTACTTGTCCCTTATAGATGCTCTCTACTCTACTTCCATTGCTCCCAAAATGTCGTGGACTTGGTCTCTGAGTACAGTATCATATCCTTCAAGGATGCATGACACAGCTTTTTGCTGAACACGTGTTTGCTGCAGCATAGATCATCTTGCTGATTGCCATGGCCTTTGACTGCTATGTGGACATCTGCAAAACATTGCACTACACCACCATCATGAGGCACTCCTTGTGCTCTGTCCTGGTGGGGGCAGCTAGAGTATTGGTGTTTATTCATGGGTTGATACAGGTTATGTTCATTGCCAAGGTGCCCTTCTGTGGCCCCAATGTCATTGACCACTTTATGTGTCACTTAATACCACTGCTGAAGTTGGCCTGCAACAACACTCACACTTTGGGGCCTCTGATTACTACCAACCGTGGGTCACAATGTTCCATCACATGTTTGATGCTGCTTGCTTCCTATGTGAACATCCTGTACTCCTTGAGGAATCACAAAGGCCCGCCTACCTGTGCCTCTCACATCACTGTGGTGATCTTATTCCTTGGTTTTGTTTTTGTTTTTTTGTTTTGTTTTGTTTTGTTTTTTGCCAGTCCTGGGCCTTGGACCCTGGGCCTGAGCACTGTCCTGGCTTCTTTTTGCTCAAGGCTAGCACTCTGCCACTTGAGTCACAGTGCCACTTCTGGCTGTTTTCTATATATGTGGCACTGGGGAATCAAACCCAGGGCTTCATGTATACAAGACAAGCACTCTTGCCACTAGACAAACCTGTGACTGTGTTTTGTACCCTAATAACACCTATGTTGAACCCTTTAATCTACATTCTCAGTAATGAGGAAGTGAAGAAGGCTATGAAGAAGCTCTGGGTTCAAATAATAATGGCTGAGGATATGAAAATCTCATGATTTCTGTTTTTTGGAAATGTAGGGATAATTCATAGAAACTCATTCTTCCTCATTATTGATTAAAATTAAAATAGTTATCCTTTCTGCTTCAAACTTTTGGCATTACAAATATATTTATTTGTAGACTGTAGATGGAGTCTAATCACATGTAGTCATAGGGAACTGTGGACCTAAACTGTGCGACCTGGAAAGGGTGAGGAGGTTGGAAGGCCATCTCAACTGCACTCAGAATCCTGAGAGCTGAGCTCTGAAAAGACCATATAGTCAAGGAAAGACAGAGGCTTCAATTTCTCCCCTACATGTGAGTTGCTTTGGCACCACAAGTTTAAGATATTAGAGATAAGAGGAATGCCTATGTTTTTTATTTTCTTTTTTAGTATCTTTATTGTAGTGGTGATGAATAGGGGGGGTTACAGTTATATAAGTAAGGTAATGAGGACAGTTCTTTTAAACACTGTTACCCCCTCCTTCATTTTGTCCTTCTTATACCGCTCTATTCGCCTCCCTCCCCAGGTTGTGTAGTTCATCTCCAACATGATGTCTAGTAAGTATCATTGTTGCATTACTTCATCCTTTTTCTGCTGTTTCTGAAATTCTCTTTCCTTTCCCTTCCACAGATCAGACAAACTTATATTCAACACAAAGGGTACAGAAAAACCAAAGCTGAAAGAAAGAAATAACTGCATACAAGACATAATAAGAACCTCTTGCTTCCAATCTTGAAGTTCATGTTGATATGCTTCATTGTATATGGTCCTATCCAGTTAGCAACTAGGCTATTAAGATCCCTGTTAAGAATATCATAGGTATATACTAATTATTACCAATGAGGGAAAGCATGGAATTTATGTTTCTTTGGGTTTGGCTTACTTCACTTAATATAAAATTTTCCAGGTCTTTCCATTTCCTTACAAATGGGGCAATGTTAGTCTTTCTGATGGAGGCAAAAAACTCCATTGTGTACGTGTACCACATATTATTTATACATTCATCTACTGAGGGGATCTGGGTTGGCTCCATATTATATCTATGGTAAATAATGCTGTAATGAACATGCATGTACTGGTAGCTTTGTTATAACCTTGATTGTGGTCATTCAGGTAAATGACCAGGAATGGGATTGCTGGGTCATAGGGGACCCCCATTTTTAAGCTTTTGAGAACTGTGTTAAAGTTAGAGTATTTACTGCGTCCCTCTGCTTCCTAAGATAGGGGAGTCAATTCTAACATGCATGAAAAGTATTTCTCATGTGGGTGATTGTGACTTCAAAGATAGATTGATACCCTAGTCTCTGCATATACATGTACTCACCTCCTCTCTACTGAACTAAATAAATAGGTTTGTTTAAGGGAATTCCAGGTAAAGCAGCCAGTGAGCTCTCCAGCCGATCATGCCGCTTTCCTATGCTCTCTTTCTCAGTTCTTCAGTCCTGTATTCCATTTGGTATCTGGTAGCAGTTGGCAGCAAAAGTTAATAAGTATTCTATCCCCTTAAGCGTCTATTGTTACTGTACCAAGAATCTTTTTTTTTCAAATTTTTATTATCAAACTAATGTACAGAGAGGTTACAGTTTCATACGTTAGGCATTGGATACATTTCTTGTACTGTTTGTTACCTCATCCCTCATAGCCCCCTCTCTCCTCCCCCTTTCCCTTCCCCCCCCCCGAGGTGTTCAGTTAACTTACACCAAACAGTTTTGCAAGTATTGCTTTTGTAGTTGTTTCTCTTTTTTTTACCCTGTGTCTCTCAATTTTGGTATTCCCTTTCAATTTCCTACTTCTAATACCAGTATACACGGTTTCCAATATACTCAGATAAGATTACAGAGATAGTGTAGATACAACCACAGGAAGGTGATACAAGAACATCATCAATAATAGAAGCTACAGATACACATGGGACATTGAAAGTAGTTACAACTGTGATATAACAATCGTTTCCATAACATGGAGTTCATTTCACTTAGCATCATCTTATGTGATCTGCCTACCCATGAGCATGGAAGGTCTTTCCATCTCGTGGTGTCTTGTTGGTTTCCCCTTTTAGATTTTTATAGTTCTCATTAAATAGGTTCTTCATGTTTTTAATTAGGATGATCTCTAGGTAATTTATTCTTTTTTTAGCTACTGTAAATGGTATTATTTCCATAATTTCCTTTTCTGCTTGTACATTGCTGGTGTACAGAAAAGCTGCTGACTTTTGTGGATTGATTTTGTATCCTGCTACTTTTCCAAAATGGTTTATTAGGTGTAGGAGTTTGGGGACTGAGGTTTTGGGTCCTTCAGATATAAGATCATGTCATCTGTGAATAGGGATAGCTTGATTTCTTCCTTGCTGATGTGGATCCCTTTGATGTCCTCCTCTTGCCTTATTGCTATGGCTAAGGATTCCAGCAATATGTTGAAGAGAAGTGGGGAGAGTGGGCATCCTTGTCTTGTTCCTGAGTTTAGGGGAATGGTTTTAGTTTCTCCCCATTTAATACTATATTAGCAGTTGGTCTGTTTTATATGGCTTTTATTGTTTTAAGGAATGTTCCATTTATTCCTGTTCTCTCCAGAGCTTTTAATAAGTATGGATGTTGTATTTTGTCAAAGGCGTTTTGGGCATCGACTGAGATAACAATGTGATTCTTGATTTTAGTTATGTTGATGTGATGAATCACTTGATTGATTTGTGGATGTTGAATCATCCTGCGTCTGTGGGATGAAGCCTACTTGGTCATGGTGTATAATTTTCTTGATCAGCTTCTGGATCCTGTTTGCTAATATTTTATTGAGGAGCTTTGCATTTGTGTTCATTAGTGATATTGGTCTGTAAGTCTCTTTTTTTGTTGGGTCTTTGCCTGGTTTGGGGATGAGTATAATATTAGCTTCATAGAATGAGTTTGGGATTTCTCCCTCTGTTTCTATCTCACAAAAGAGTTTGAGGAGTATTGGTATCACCTCCTCACTAAAGGTTTTATAGAATTCGTTGGTGAATCCATCTGGGCCTGGGCTTTTCTTTGTTGGGAGGTTCTTGATTACCCCCTGTATCTCACTGTAAGTTATTGTTTATTTAGAAGATTTATTTCTTCTTGATTCAGTTTGGGCAGTTTATACTTCTCTAAGAATTGATCCATTTCTGTAAAATTGTTGTTTTTTAGTGAGTAGAGGTTCTGGAAATAGTTCCTTATGATTGTTTGAATATCGTGTGTATTTGTGGTAATTTTTCCGGTGGAGTCCCTGATTTCATGTATATGAGTCTCTTTTCTTTTCTTTTGTAAGTCTTGCGAGGGGTCTGTCAATTTTATTTACTTTCTCAAAGAACCAGCTTTTAGTCTTGTTTATTTGTTGAATGGTCTTTCTATTTTCAATCAGATTTATCTCTTCTTTAATCTTTGTGATCTCTCTCCTCCTAGTCATTTTAGATTCGATCATTTCTTGTTTCTCCAGTTCTTTTAGTTTCTTCGTGAGGTTATTCACTTGCTCTGCTTCCATTCTTTTAATGTGAGTACTGATGGCAATGATCTTGCCATCAGTACTGCCTTAGCTGTATCCCATAGGTTTCTTTGTGCTGTACTTTCATTGTCGATGTGGCTTATGAATTCGTTAATTTCATCCTTAATTTGGTCTATGGCCCAAGTGTTAGATAACAGTGATGGGTTTAGCCTCCAAGTGTATGTGCAGCCTCTGTGGTATCCTTTGTTATTGAGGGTTATCTTTATTCCACTATGGTCAGATATAATACATGGGATGACGTCAATACTTTTGTATTTGCTGAGGTTCTTTGTGTGGGCTACGACATGGTCTATTTTGGAGTATGATCCATGGGCTGCTGAGAAGAAGGTGTATTGGGTCTCTGTAGGGTGAAAGACTCTGTACAGATCTATCAGATCCATTTGGGATATGGTGTTATTAGGTCCTCAGTTCCCTTGCTAATCCACTGGATGTTGGATCTGTCTCTTGGAGAGAGTGGAGTATTAAAGTCTCCCACTATGATTGTGTTTGGGTCTATCTTGTTCTGTAGTTCTGTGAAAATTTGCTTGACAAATGTAGGGCCTCTTTTGTTTGGTGAGTATAAGTTTATCACCGTGATGTCTTGATTCTGGATTTTTCCTTGTATTAGAATGTAGTGTCCTTCTTTGTCTTTCTGAGTTGATTTTAATGAGAAGTCCAGCTTGTCTGAGATCAGGATGGCTACACCTGCCGTTTTGGTAGGTGCGTTTGCTTATAAGATCTTACTCCATCCTTTCATTCGGAGCCTGTTTTTATCCTTTGCTGTAAGATGGGTCTCTTGAAGACAACAGATGGCAACTTTTTGTTTACGGATCCACTCTGTCAGTCTGCTCCTCTTTATCAGAGAGTTTATACCGTTTATATTCAAAGAGATCAAGGATAAGACTGTTTTTTCTCCTTCCATTTTCCTGGTAGGCTGTTTTTCCTATCCTTTTTTTTCTTGTCTTTAATGAGCTGCTCTTTCTGTTGGGTTATGGCTATTGCAGTTTCTTTCTGTTTCTGTCTGTGTGTCCTGTACAATTTCTGTTGGGTGGGGTTCCCCTCTTAGAATTCGCTGTAAGGCTGGTTTTTTATTCACATACTCCTTTAGATCCTCATTGCTATGGAAAGATCTGGTTTTTCCATTGAATGTGAATTCTAGTTTAGCTGGATATCTAATTCAGGGTTGGCAATTGTTGGTCTGTAGGAGTTGGATTGTGTTCTTCCACGCTCTTTGTGCATGGTAGGTTTGTGTGGAGAGGTCTGCTGTTATTCGGATCCTTTTCCCATTGTAATAAATATCTTTCTTCGCTTTGGCTGTGTTCAAAATTTGCTCTTTATTCTTGAGATCTGAAGTTTTGATTATTATGTGCCTGGGTGAGGATTTTCTAGGGTCTGGTCTGCCAGGCATCCTATAGGCTTCGGTTAGTTGGGTGAGGTTGCTTGTGAGATTGAAGAAGTTTTCTACAATAACTTTATTGAAAATATGTTGAAGCCCCCTGCTCTGGTATTCAGTTCCTTCTTCTATTCCAATTATGTGCAGATTATATATCTTGTCTTTGTCCACTAGCTCCTGGATTAGTCTGCCCTGGAGTTTTACCATTTCTTTGAGTGTGGTAATTTTCTGGTCCTTATCGGCTGCATTGTCGTCCAACAGAGAGATTTGGGAATCAATATGGTCAATTCTTTGTGCTGTGGATTCAAGTGTGGAGTTTATGGATGTCAGGGAGCTATTTATGGTTGCCAGATCAGCTCTGATCCTGGATATTTCTTCCTTTAAAGAGTTGTATTTTAAATCTATTTTTTCATGGATTTCGCTTCTCAGGATGTTAAGGTCTTCTTTAACAGAGGTTTGCACTGTATCCTTTTTTGCTTCCATTTCTTTTTTTTTCTTTCAAATTTTTATTATCAAACTGATGTACAGAGAGGTTAGAGTTTCATACATTAGGCACTGGATACATTTATTGTACTGTTTGTTACCTTGTCCCTCATTCCCCCATCCCTCCTTCCCCTTTCCCTTTCCCCGCATGAGGTGTTCAGTTCACTTACACCAAACAGTTTTGCAAGTATTGCTTTTGTAGTTGCTTCTCTTTTTTTACCCTGTGTCTCTCGATTTTGGTATTCCCTTTCAATTTCCTACTTCTAATACCAGTATAGATGGCTTCCAATATATTCAGATAAGATTACAGAGATAGTGTAGATACAACCACAGGAAGGTGATACAAGAACATCATCAATAATAGAAGCTACAGATACACATGGGACATTGAAAGTAGTTACAACTGTGATACAACAATCATTTCCATAACATGGAGTTCATTTCACTTAGCATCATCTTATGTGATCATAAGGGGATAGCTATTGGGCTCTTGTGATCCTCTGCTGTGACTTGCCTAAACCTGTACTAATTATTCCCTATAAGGGAGACCATAGAGTCCATGTTTCTTTGGGTCTGACTCACTTCACTTAGTATAATTTTTTCCAAGTCCTTCCATTTCCTTAAAAATGGGGGAATGTCATTCTTTCTGATAGAGGCATAAAATTCCATTGTGCATATGCACCACATCTTCCTGATCCATTCGTCTACGGAGGGGCATCTGGATTGGTTCCAGATTCTAGCTATGACAAATTGCACTGCTATGAACATTGTTGTGCTGGTGGGTTTACTGTGATTTTGTTTGTGGTTTTTTGGATACCCAAAAGTGGGGTTGCTGGTTCATAGGGGAGTCATATATTTAGCCTTCTGAGGAATCTCTATACTGATTGCCAGAGTGGCTGAACCAGTTTACATTGCCACCAACAATGAAGTAGGGTTCCCTTTTGGCCACATCCCCTCCAACAATTGTTATTGTTAGTTTTTTTGATATATGACATTCTTACTGGGGTGAGATGGGATCGCAATGTTGTTTTGATTTGCATTTCTTTTATGGCCAGTGATGTAGAGCACTTTTTCATATGTCTCTTGGCCATTCTCATTTCCTCATCAGACAAGTCTCTTTGTAAGTCTTTAGCCCACTTGATGAGGGGGCTATTGGTCCTTTGCGGCTTTGTTTTGGAGGAAGGTAATATTTTTTAATTCTGCATATATTTTAGATATGAGGCCTTTGTCCGTTGAATGGCCGGTAAAGATTTTCTCCCAGTCTGTGGGCTTTCTGTTTATCTTATGAGCTATGTCCTTTGCCATGCAGAATCTCTGCAGTTTGATGCAGTCGCATTTGTCCAACCTTTCTTTGATTTGTAGCCTTTCTGGATCTTTGTTAAGGAAATCCATCCTGCACCGAGGATCCCAAGTGTTTGTCCTACAATCCTTCCTTTAGTGTTTTCGGGTGTCAGTTTTGATTTCGAGGTCTTTAATCCATTTGGAGTTGATTTTCGTGCAGGGTGATATATAAGGATCTAGTTTTAGTTTGTTGCATGTGTTGAACCAGTTTTGCCAGCACCATTTGTTGAAGAGGCTGTCTTTATTCCAACCTATATTTTTACCATCTTTGTCAAAGATTAGGTAGCTGTAGGTCTGTGGGTTCATTTCTGGGACTTAAATTCAGTTCCATTGGTCTTCAGGCCTGTTCCGGTGCCAATACCAAGCTGTTTTTATTACTATAGCTTTATAATACAGCTTGAAGTTGGGTATTGTAATTCCTCCAGCACTGTTCTTTCTGCTTAGGATTGTTTTTGCTATTTTAGGTCTTTTATTGATGTGATTTTCTGGATTGCTTCCTCTATTTCATTAAAAAATGGTGTTGGGATATTAATAAGTATTGCATTGAATTTGTAGATAGCTTTTGGCAATATTGCCATTTTGATTATATTAATCCTACCATTCCAGGAGCATGGAAGGTTTTTCCATTTCCTTAGTTCTGACTTAATTTCGTTTTTGAAGCTTTTAAAGTTCTCATCAAATAGGTCTTTCACTTCTTTGGTTAAGGTTATTCCTAGGTATTTTATGTTTTGGGGGGCTATTGCAAATGGAGTTGCTTTCCTGATTTCAGCCTTGGTGTTCGGGTCGTTAGCATAGAGAAAGGCTGTTGATTTTTGAAGGTTTATTTTATATCCTGCAACTTTCCCAAAGTTTTGGATCAGCTCTAGTATCTTGGGGGTAGAGTCTATGGGGTTCTTTAGGTATAGGATCATGTCATCTGTGAAGAGAGAAAGTTTAACTTCATCTTTTCCTATTTGGATCCCCTTTATATTTGCTTCTTGCCTAGTTGCTCTGGCTAGGAATTCTAGTACTATGTTGAAAAGCAGGGGAGAGAGTGGACATCCCTGCCTTCCTGATTTTAAAGGAAATGGCTTTAGTTGTTCACCATTTAGAGTTATGCTTGCTGTGGTTTGTCATAAACTGCCCTGATTATATTTAGGAATGTTCCCTGGAATCCCAGTTTTTCCAGGGCTTTTAGCATAAATGGCTGCTGGATTTTATTGAACGCTTTTTCCACATCCAGAGATAAAACCATGTGGTTCTTTACCTTGCTCCGGTTGATGTGGTGGATTACATTAATTGACTTGCGTATATTAAACCAACTTTGCATCCCTGGGATGAATCCAGTTTGATTGTGGTGTATGATTTTTTTTTTTTGATGACCTGTTGAATTTTGCTTCCATTTCTTTCTTGACTTCCTAAACTCCTGGAATTGTTTTTTGAATTCGTTCCTGAGGCTTTCCATCATTTCTGCTATCATAGCCTCAGTTGTTTTTTTGTTCTCCTTCTCCTCTTCAGTCATATTACTTTTTGGAGCTGGCATTTTGGCTTGACCTTTCATAAAATTTGTAATATTTCTTCGTGATTTGCTCATCTGGAGATCTGTAGGTGATGCCCTTGGCTTGGCTTTGTGCTGGATCTCGCTGGTTCATCAGTGGAGACTTGTTTGTGTCCTGGCTCTGGGTTTGAGTTTGGCTGTTGAATCTTACTGCCCAATGGGTGAGCGTGACCATCTCGGTTGTTGACGTGGTGGTCACCCTCACTGCACTTGGGGATGGGTAAGTTCTGTGTCTTTCTCTGCAGGATTATGTGCTGCCGCTGTGTTGTGCTGACCCTAGCGTGCCCCTGATGGGGGTTTGCGGTCACTGATTTAGGGTGGCGTGGAGACTTCTCTCTTCTTTGATTCTTTTTCCCACTCTGTTCTGTGGTCAGAGGAGCTCACCTCTCAGATTGAGAATTGCTGCTGAGAGGTGGCTCGCCCACCTGTGTGGATTACTCCTGTAGGAGCAGGTGTTGCTGTTGAGGGGTAGCCCACCCACCTGTGTGGAGTGTGCCTATCAGAAAAGGCACTGCTGCTGGGGGCCCTTGCCCACCTGTGCGGGGTGCGCCTATCAGAGCGGGTGTTGCAGCTTGCCTGCTTGTGTGCTCCCGCAGAGGATTGGGCAGGAGAACCTCCTGGTGGAGGGCTAGCACACTGGCCCTCCAGGGGGAGTGGGAGCAAGTGCGTGTGCACTTTCGTTCTTCCTTTGGCGACATGCTGCCCCAAGTGGTTGGAGGATGCTTGTGCCCTCTGTGAGTCTGCTGTGGGGGGCAGTATGCATGGACCCCAGCATTTTCAAGTGTCTGGGCGTGGGTTGGTGACCACAGACTCTCTGTGCCTCTGCTGTGAGGGGGTGTGTGTTCGGGCCCAGGTGTCCCTGCTGGGCTGGTATTGCACACCAGCAAGCCTGTGACTGTTGTTCAAAAAGTCTGCGAGGACCAGGTGCCTCAGGTGGTGTTCCAATGCCTACCAGTCCCCAGGTCCCTGCTGGGGGGGCTGGTGCGGACAGGTTCAGGCTCCCCAGCTGGGGCATTGGGGTACACCTGTCTAAGGTGCTCCCCAGTCACATTTTTGGATGCCACTCTGCCTCTGCTAGCTCCCGTGTCTTTCCAGAAGCTGTAGAGTTTTAGAGCCACCAGATATGGGGCTCCTTTGTTCCCTTGGGGTAAGGAGGGGGAGGGATGGAGCTCTAGCTTCTTTGTAGGGTTTGGGTCTCTGCTACAGCTGGTCACCTGTTGGGAGGGGGGTAATGGGGAACTTACTGGTCCTGGATTCTGTGCGTGTCCCGTGCTGCTGTGGGCTTTTCAGGGCTGGGGTGCTGGGGTATGGTGAGATCAGTTGTTTGGTGGTGGCGGTCCTGGCTTTCCCCATCGGGCTCTACCTATCTGCACTGCTCAGTTCCCCTGATGTTGTTGTCTGTTCCCGGCCATTCAATCCAGTGCTGCCATCTGTGTCAGTTGGTCTGCGCTCCATCTGGGGGCCATGAAGCTCCTGCTGTCTGGACTCTGAACTCCTGGCATGACTTTTTGGCTGTTGCTTCTCTGGTAGCTGGTGTTCTGTGATCTCATTTGCCAGTGCCAGGCCCACTTTCCCGGCCTGGCCCTGTTCAGGCCGGGGTCGGCGGGGGGTGGGGGAGGGGTCCCCCAGAGATTTTCCGGCTCCGTGCAGGTTATAGACTATTCTTTTGTTGTTCTTTTTCATTTCCTGTGTTTCTCTGTTGCTTCTGGTTGTTGGGTTTGCTGAATTCTGGATGGGGTGTTGGGTGTTGGAGTTCCCAGCTCACTATTCAGTTGGAGCAAGTTGGGGTGCCTCCCTATTGTGATGGCTCCATCTTCCCTCTCCCATAGTACACTTTCTTAATTATTAATTAATAATAATTATTTGCTCGGAATTACCCCATTTTTTCCTGTTGATCATGGAGCTTGAACTCCACGCATGGGTGATGTCTCTGAGCTTTTTCACTCAAGTCTAGCACTCTACTACTTTAAGCCACAGCACCACTACAGATTTTCTGGTGGTCAATTGAAGATAAGTGTCTCATGGACTTTCCTGCCTGAGCTGGCTTTGAACCCTGATCCTCAGATTTCAGCTTCTTGAGTAGCTATGTTTCCAAGCATGAGCCCCTGGCACCCAGTTGAATTGCCCATTTACTTTCTCTTATGACACTTACTACTCTCCTCTTTCCTCTCAAAAGATAAATTGTTTAGATATCAAGGAGGTATCAACAACTTCCACAGTTCTAGAATGTACAATAGGAAACCTTCAATAATATTCTTCTGAAGAGGAAAGACCTTTCCTCTTACCAGATGGATTCCCTGATCTGTTCTATCTGAAATTTTAATGAACAAATAAAACTAATGCTCCTCAAACTATTCCATAAACAAATGGGAAGAAATACATCTGATGAGAATGTGGAGAAAAAGAATCCTTTCACTATATTAGTCAAAAAGTAAATTAATACAGCCACTATGAAAACAAGTGTGACAAACCTCAAAGAGACATATGACTCAGCCTTACTTCTTCTGGGTATATCCAAGAAGGAATCTGTTCCAGGCTACAATACAGATAGCTGCATGCTTGTGTTGCTTATAACATTATTCACACAGCAAAATTATGAAACCAGCCTAGGTGCTCATTAACTGATAAAATATAAAGAACATGAGGTGTTTCTTATTCTGTATCACATGTGCAGAGAGATGAGTTATTCCTTGAAGGAAATGATATTGAACTTGTCTCAAATTCAGCTGCTTTGATTCAGCAAGCAACAACAGTTAAAAACAAGGATATCAGAATGAGGTGGATCACATAATTAGTGATTTATTTGTTGAGTTATTCAAATATATGATGTGAAATCATAGCTATTTAAAAATGTATTTTGGCATGAACAAATGCATCATTGGTACTCACTAAACTATACGTTGAAAATGAACTGTATGAGTTCTGGGTGGGGGTGGGAGGGAGAAAGTTGAAGAGAGCCAGTGAAGGGGTGACATCCAAAAAGAAATGTACTTATTACCTAAGTAATGTAATCACCTATAATAACAAAAATAAAAAAGCAAATCCATTTGAATATGCTATACTGTGAATCCAACACAAAAAATTTGAAAATTAAGTGAAGAACCTAAATTTTTTTTAAAAAGGATATCAGAAAATTTTGGGATGATATCTATGTTTCTGAAAGGAACAGTTCAGCAGGATGATGAATCAGATCTAAGTTAACCAACCTTCAGAAACGCCATGCAGGATCCTGATAGCCAGTTTGTGATACTTCAATGATGCGATAAAATAATTATATTGAAAAAAACAAGGAAGTTGCCATTTAACAAAACAGTGTATAAATATAATGCATCTTGATCAACATCATGCCTTTCAGCATTTTCACCATCCTTCCCAAAAACTCCCATTTCCTCACTCTTCATAAAAAGCTACTTATTCTTCAGACATGCAAGTAGAAAGTGGATGATACAAGAATAGGAAGGAATTACAAATGAGAGAAACCATGCAGCCTGTGTTTCTTTGGGTTTGGCTTACTTCACTTAATATAAATTTTTCTAAGTCCATTTCCTTCCAAATAGGATCATGTCATTCTTTCTGATGAAAACATAGAATTCCATTGTGTATATAAAGCACATATTCTTGATCCATTCATCTACTGAGGGGCACCTGGGTTGGTTTCGATGCAAAAGTTCACAACAAAATTCTGGCCAATCAACTTCAACAGGTCATCAAAAAAATCATACATCATGATCAAATGGGATTCATCCCAGGGATTAAAAATTGGTTCAATATATGCAAATCAATTAATGTAATCCACCACATCAACCACAGCAAGGTAAAGAATCACATGGTTATATCCCTAGATGTGGAAAAGGCATTCAATAAAATCTAGCTCCCATTTATGATAAAAAGCCCTGGAAAAAATGGGATTCCAGGGAATACTCCTGAATTTAGCAAAGGCAGTCTATAACAAACCAACAGCAAGCATAATTCTAAACGTTGAAAAGCTAAAGCCATTTCCTTTAAAATCAGGAGCAAGAAAGGGATGTCTGCTCTCTCCCCTCCTCTTCAACATAGTTCTAGAATTCCTAGCCAGAGCTATTAGGCAAGAAGAAAACAGAAAGGGGATCCAAATAGGAAAAGATGAAGTTAAACGTTCTCTCTTCGCAGATGACATGATCCTATACCCAAAGAACCCCATAGACTCTACTCCCAAGCTACTAGAGCTGATACAAAACTTTGGCAAAGTTGCAGGATATAAAATAAACCCTCAAAAATCAATGGCCTTTCTATATGCCAATGACCTGAAGATCGAGGCTGAAATCACAAAAACAACAGGTTTTGCAAAAGCCTCAAAAAACATAAAATACCTAGGAATAACCTTAACCAAAGAAGTGAAAGAACTCTATGATGAGAAATTCAAAAACAAGGAAAAGAAAATTAAGGCAGAACTCAAGAAATGGAAAAAACTCCCATGCTCCTGGATTGGGAGGTTTAACATCGTGAAAATGGCATTACCAAAAGCTATCTACAAATTCAATGCAATACCCATCATATCCCAACATCATTCTTCAATGAAAAAGAGAAAGCAAATCAGAAACTCATATAGAACAATAAAAAAACCCCGAGTAGAAAAAACAATCCTAGTAGAAAGAACAGTGCAGGAGGAATTACAATACCCAACTTCAAGCTGTATTATAAAGCTATAGTAACAAAAACAGCTTGGTATTGGCACTGGAACAGGCCTGAAGACCAATGGAACAGAATTGAAGACCCAGAAATTAACCCACAGACCTACAGCTACCTAATCTTTGACAAAGAAGGTAAAAATATAGGTTGGAATAAAGACAGACTCTTCAACAAATGGTGCTGGAAAACCTGGGTCAACACCTGTACAAACTAAAACTAGATCTCTATTTATCACCCTGCAGCAAAATTAACTCCAAATGGATGAAATACCTGGAAATAAAATCAGACACCATGAAAACTCTACAAGAGGAATAGGAGAAACTCTAGGACTCCTTGGCACTGGTAGTAACTTTCTCAACAAAGGACCAGAAATGCAACAAATCAAAGAAAGGCTGGACAAGTGGGACTGTATCAAACTGCAGAGTTTCTGCAGGGCAAAGTACATAGCTTCCAAGATAAATAGAAAGTCCACAGATTGGGAAAAGATCTTTACCAACCATACAATGGACAAAGGCCTGATATCTAAAATATACACAGAACTCAAAAAGTTAAATTCCTCCAAAACAAGCAATCCAAACACCTACAGCCCCCTCAACAAATTGGCTGAAGACCTAAGAAGAGACTTCTCTGAAGAGGAAATGAGAATGGCCAATAGTCACATGAAAAAGTGCTCTACATCACTGGCCATAAAAGAAAGACAAATCAAAAAAAAATTGAGATTCCAACAAACCCCAGTAAGAATGTGTATTATCAGGAAATATAATAACAACAAATGCTGGAGAGAACATGGCCAAAAGGGAATTCTAATACACTGCTGGTGAGAATGCAAACTTGTTCAACCTCTCTGGAAAGCAGTGTGGAGGTTCCTAAGAAGGCTAAACATAGAGCTCCCCTACAAGCCAGCAGCCCCACTCTTGGGCATCTACCCAAAAGATTACAACCAAGACCATACTGAAGCCACCAGCACAACTATGTTCATCACAGCACAATTTGTCATTGCAAAAACATGGAACCAACCAAGATGCCCATCAGCAGACAAGTGTATCAGGAAAATGTGGTACATATACACAATGGAATTCTATGCCTCCATAAGAAGGAATGACACTGCCCCATTTGTAAGGAAATGGAAGGACTTGGAAAAAAAAACCACACTAAGTAAAGTGACCCAGACCCAACAAAACATAAACCCTATGGTGTCCTCCATAGGAAATAGCTACTACATGAATAGGCTAGTCATGGTAGAAGATCAAAATACCCCAATAGCTACACCCATATGACCACATAAGAAGATGCCAAGTGAAATGAACTCCACGTTACGGAAACAACAGCTATTGGAATTATTCTAAACATGTCATGTGAACTCATAGTGCTTTTTTTCCTCTTTTTCCCTGTCTGTTGGACTGATTGGTTTGTATAGTTTTGTTTCTCTTGTACTCCCTTCCTGTGGCTGTACCCTTGCTACCACTGTATCACATCAGAGTACCCTGGACACTGTTTATATGGGTATTAAAACTGGGGAACAGAGAGGGAATATCAAAATCGAGAGACAAAGAACAAAAAGACAAACCATTCAAAAAGCAACGCGTACAAACCATTTGGTGTAAACCAACTGCACAACTCTTGGGAGAGAGAGGGAAAGGGGGAGGGGTAACAAGGAAGGAGGTAACAAGTAAAAGAAAAAATTTCCATATGAAAAAAAGCATAGACATTTTGTAGTAATTTTCCCTATCCAAACAGATAAAAAATGGAATATGTAGTAAAGAGTTATATACAGAAATAAATAACAAAGGCAATTAAATAAATTTAATGCAGTTAACTTTAATAACAATACTATTACACTATTTAAAAACAACAATGAAGTAAATTGTACTCATTTAACTTTAAGAACAATAGTTCAAACTATTCAGAATAGAAGAAACTCCATCTACAGGCCTATTTCTTAGGGTCCTGTGCTTTCTTCTATTATTTTTTTAAAAGATGTACAGAGGGGTTACAGTTACGCAAGTCAGGCAATGAGTACATTTCTTTTGAACAGTGTCACTTCCTCTGTCATTTTCTCCCAGTGTTTCCCATACCAATCCCGTTCCCCAACTTGTACAGATGATTTCCAACATAGTATCTACTCAGTATTACAGCTGAATTAGTTCACCCTTTGTCCCACTCTTTCTATGCTTCCCCTTTCCCTTAGAGAGGGACCTGTGTTTACAGATAACAGGAAGAATAATTCATAGAACTAAGCTACTATAGATTTAGTAAGACTTCACTCTTGGCATCAGGAAAAAAAAACTGACTTGAATAAAAAATTGTGTTTCATATAATTATAATTAGACATGCAGAATAGATGACTACCATACCAAAAAAATTAATATTAAGGACATTTTTGCCAGTCCACAATAAGGAAATTATGTCATTTTGTAGTGTTGATTTAGAGTAAGCAGGTACATTTGGAAGTGAGCCACAGACAACATTTCAAATAGAGCCATGGACTGGTGGCTAAAGCCTGTAATCAGATCTATTAAGCAGTTTATGATCTGAGGATCTTTCATCCAGGTCAATCTGAATGGGAAAGTCTGTGAGCATCTGAAATCGTTTAATAACCAGAAAACTGGAAGTGGTGCAGCAGCACAACGTGAGAAAGCACTAGACTTTAGGGATAAAGCTCAGGGAAAGTGCCCTAGCACTGAGTCCTAAAACTGACCAAAATCCCACAATTTCAGGGACCACAAAAGAAGAGATGACAAAGTATTTTTGTACTGATTTCAACCTCACATTACTGAGAAGCACTATTGATTTCCGGGTGGACCACACACAAGCAACCCATGATACACTAATACAAACAATTAACAATGTGACAGAATTCATCCTGCTGGGGCTCACCCAAGATCCAGAACTCCAGAAGATCTTGTTTGCTGTGTGTTTAATCACCTGTTTGGTCACAATGGCAGGGTACACATCATCTCAGTCACCATCTTCATCAGCCCAGCCCTGGGGTGCCCCATGTACTTTTTCCTGTCCTACTTGTCCCTTATAGATGCTCTACTTCCATTGCTTCTAAAATTATTGTGAACTTGGTCTCTGAGAAAACACCATATACTTCAGTGTCTGCATGACACTGCTCTTTGCTGAACACTTCTTTGCTGGAACAGAGAGATCATCTTGCTGATTGCCATGGCCTTTGACCACTATGTGGCCATCTGCAAGCCTTTGCACTACACCACCATCATGAGCCACCCTGTGTGCTCTTTCCTAGTGGGGACAGCTGGAGTATTTGGATTGATACAGGTAATATTCATTGTCAAGTTGCCCTTCTGTGGGGCCAATGTCATTGACCACTTTGTGTGTGACTTAATACCACTGCTGAAGTTGTCATGTATGACACTCAAACTTGGAAGCCTCTGATGGCTGCGAAATGTGCCTCACTGTGTTTGATCACATTTTTGATGCTGCTTTCTTCCTATATCAACATCCAGTACTCATTGAGGAATCACAGTTCTGAGTGATGTCACAAAGCCCTGTGCAACTCTATCACATCACTGTGGTGATCTTATTCTTTGTACCTTGCTCATACTTATACATAAAGCCTGTAATCTCTTTCCCCATTGACAAAGATGTGGCTCTGTTTTTCACCCTTTTAACATCTATGATGAATCCATTCATCTACACCCTCAGGATGAGGAAATGGAAAGGGCTAGGAAGAAGCTCTGAGGTCAAATAATGAAAGTTGATGATATTTAATTCTCATGATTTCTGTATCTAAAAATATACAGATATTTCATAGATATCACTCTTCCTCATCATTAAGTAAATTTAAAATAGTTATTCTTTCTGCTTGAAATTTCATGTGACAGCATACTTACAATTATTTACAGAGTTCAGCCATTGAGTTGTGTTGAATCACATGAAGGGGGTAGCATTTCTATTTCCTTTAAAGCCGTTTATTTCTGTATCAAGAATCTTTAATCATCTCCACTTTGTTATTCATGAAATGTAAAATAAATGTTCATGAATTACTGTGTGGTAGTGTATTAGAAAAAAAGAATAAGCCCTGATATTAGAAATGCCCTTGAGGAGGACAAAACAGACCTCTTTAGGACAAAGTTCCTCTATAATTGCGGTAGGCTAACAAGATGTAGAGCCTCTGAGACTTACCTAGAAGGACCAAAAAAGACACATTTCACAACCTACTGATCTCTGGGCTCCTTTGCACTGAAAAATCTACAGTGTCTTCCTCCTTGCCAAGGAAACAGATAGACATCACTGCATGTGATACCATCAATTCCAAGCTGGAGGACTACAGCATGCCAGCTAAGAGGATTTTGTTTCTCAAGGTTCCCTGGCACTTTAAACTTCCATTCACTAACATTACCTCTGTTCCCACCTTTCATCCATCAGAATTCTCTGGTAAAAAATATAAAGGATGCAAGATACCTGTAAAGTATCACAATCCACTGAAAACAACTTAGCAGGATTCTGAAATCCCCCAATCTTGGTAGCTGAAATCCTTCTACCTAAATCCCTTCAGTTGCCAATGATAAAACATTTTCCACACTCTGCCTAACCAGAGTACTGGCATTTCCAGTCCTCAAAGCAACTATGCTGTTTAAATAAGTCAGGGTTTATGAGAGGAATCCATTCTCTAATGCTCACTTATGTTTATCACCACAGGACATTCTCAACATTGTCACAATGAGAGTGCAGAAAAACTCAATCGAGAGGTTTTCAAAATTATGTTATTCATGTTGTATGCCAAACTATAGCAAGTACATAAGCTTTAACTTTATTCTAACTACATTTCTAAAACTAATCACTAGTACTTTTTGTTCATAGCATCCATGATTATTGCTACCTTGTTCATAATAGCCAAAAAAAAATGCAAAAAGCCTAGATGTCATACAACAGATGAGTGGATCAAAACAACATGGTTCCCATACACAGTGGAATGGCACACAGCCTTCATAAAGAAAATATTATGTCACTTTCTGGGAAATGGATGGACCTAGAACAAATCCTGTTGAGATAAGCCAAGATCAGAGACACAAACGAATCATATTTTCTCTCCTATGAAGAAGTTAGGTCTACAATACACTAGGACTTGATAAATTATACAGAACTCTAATCATTCACACACAGTGAAACCAAAGGAAGATACTCTTAGGGAAACAACACAAAACAATAATGCCTGTGTGCTTCTGATCATTCAAAGTACTATTGATTGAAAAACAAAAAGGCAGAAAATGAAGATACAGAATTTTTCTTTGTGTTTGTTTTCATTTCTTTCCATCTTGTTTGTTCACTTATCTGATTTGGGGAAGGCAAGATGGGCAGAGAAAGGGAGGGACAAAGGGTAAACAAATACAGCAGTGGTACTCACTAGACTATATGTGGAAAATGTACTATACAACTTGTGAATGGGGATGGAAGGGAAAAACTGGGAGGAAGCAAATGAAAGGGTAACATTGTCCACAAAGAACTGTACCCATCACATCACTTATGTAACTGGAACTCCTCTGATATATCACCTTTATAATAGCAATTAATAAAACAAAAATAAATGGAAAGAAAATGGTCAATAATGGTGTTTGCTCATACCACCTGGGAATAAAATAATAAATAACACTGACTTTTGTTTCACAAAGATACCAGCAAAAGCTAATTACTAATCCTCTGGATAATTCAGCGGCCAAAGAATGACAAAATCTAAATTCTGTGAGTGTATTTAACTATTGCTGTAGTGTCAATACGGAAAGAATCACAAAGAAGGACAGTGGGTAAATTGCAGTGTAGAGCCAAGGACCAGCAAAGGAAAAATTTGTATGGGAGACTGCACTTGAGCTTGGCTGGTCTTGGAAATGAGAATTTAGGTGATAAGTGAAACACATTATATCTCCACATTGTTCATGTGCTTTACAAGGCAAATGTATTTTAGCCAAATTGACTGTAAAACCAACCTGACCATGATGATTTCTTTCATTTCTATATTTGAAAATTGAATATATTCATTGCTCATTTGGATGATTGGGCTTTGGTCCATTATTTTTTGCTTGAAATTGAGAATAATTAAATGATGTCAGGATAATATTAATTTTTGAAAACTTCCTTACACTTCCTTTGGAAACCAGGAAAATAAGTAGATACTGAGTTGTAGAAAAATCAAAGTTTCTTATGGTTGTAGCATATTTTTCTCAAAAAAGAAACTCACAAACAGATATACTAAACATGGAAACCACACAAGCAAAAGTGTCCATATTGGACAGATGTCTAGACAGATAATCATTCTGGTGCTCACACCTTTCAACTCATGGGGTCCATCTAGTACAGATTGTTCACAGGGGAAGAAATAAATGGCAGCATTCATTCTGAAAACAGAGGAATCCATAATCAACTGTACCCAGGTCAGTAAATACTACATCTTCTCCCCAAATTTTAAGATGATTTAGGAAATGTTTTTTTCTGGAATAATTATTGTAGGTACATATATGACTTAAATATTTTATTGTGGAAAGAAAACAAATTTGAGTATGATAACATGAAAATATTCATAGAAGATACTTCTTCTAATTCAATTCAAACACTATTGGAAAAATCTGATACATGATAACATGTTGGTTAATATTTATGTACATTAAGTATAATGATTGTATACATTTTTATTGATTCCATGAACTCTTTTTTTCTTTTTCTGATTTCAAATCTCTCATTCTGTACTTAGCTTTTGTGAATTACATTCACAAAGAATGATGAGCTATAAAGAAAATCCACTGGAGCCAAAAAGGAAAATAAACAACTCAGAGAATTATTTCCCAAAACTCCCATATATGCTCCTGACTTGTATTAATGTTATGAGTTAGGAATCCTAACTTCTGTGCCAAGAAATTATGTTTCTACAATTATGAGCTATGTTTTTGGGCAGAGATTTGAAAAAGAAGAAGGGCAGTGAATGAATATTGTAGCTCATGCTCTTTGTATAAAGAACATGCCTTGCTATTGAAAATCAACATAAATATCAGTCAAAATATGTATTTAACTTATTCTAGGGACCTACCTATGTCAGGAAAACTAAATATTCATCTTACTCAAATGAATTAATGCCACAGTGGAAAATTGTGTTATCTTAGCCCTCCCAAACATAGTTTTTTCATGTCCACAGAATGTCAAACTACCTAATGTTTCCTTTGATTCCTTTTGTAAAATGTGAGTAGAGATATTTATGTAAAGTATCTAGGGAATAATCTTATAACAGATCAGAGTTCAACAACAAGGAATATTTATTTATAAAATACCATGAACATACACTGGGAATCTGTTACATTTACGTATCAACCTCTGAAAGTATAAAAGTAAACAGCAGGAATGGAATGCAGAGAAATATAGAGCCAGACATAACATGAAGGGCTATTAAAAGAGTTGTAACCAGTAGCTTTTAATAACAAGAGTTGCTTGGCTTCAGAAGGGATGAAACTCCGACTATAGCTTCATTTGCACCGGCATGTGCATTCATTTGAGAAAAAGGAATCATAAATCATAGAAGGAAGCCACTGTAAATTTAACAAAACTGAATGCTCAATTTTACACACAAAATTGACTACATGAGAAAATTCTGTCCAAAGACCTGTAATTGGCCATAAAGGTTGGTATAACTTCAAAGTATATGATATTAATGATGCTGGCTGCCACTCCATAAGCTACAATTAAGCCTATTTTGAGATTTTTAAAAGAAAGCAAGTTAGGAATAGAGCCCTACTCCATAAGCCAAATGCCAAATTGATTTACTGTGTTACCTATAAGATATCTTCAGTGTTCAATTGAAGTGAATCAGAATAGATTGTCTTCCTTCTGTTCTTTACAAACATCTATCAAAATGGCACAGGTGAGAAAAATAGCAAAGCTCAACCAATTTCAGAGGGGAATGAAAACAATTGACTATTTTTGTACTGACTCCAACGCACATCACGTAGAAGCACTATTGATTTCCAGGTGGACTACAGGCAAACAACCCATGATATATTAATACGAACAATGAACAATGTGACAGAATTCATCCTGCTGGGCCTCACCCAAGATCCAGAACTCCAGAAGCTCTTGTTTCCTGTGTGTTTAATCACCTATTTGGTCACAATGGCAGGGAACACATTCATCTCAGTCACCATCTTCATCAGCCCAGCCCTTGGGTGCCCTATGTACTTTTTCCTGTCCTACTTATCTCTTATTGATGCTCTGTACTCTACTTCCATTACTCCCAAAATAATCGTGGACTTGGTCTCTGAGAACAGTACCATATCCTTCAATGGATGCATGACACAGCTTTTTGCTGAACACGTGTTTGCTGCAGCAGAGATCATCTTGCTCATTGCCATGGCCTTTGACCGCTATGTGGCCATCTGCAAGCCCTTGCACTATACCACCATCATGAGCCACTCTGTGTGCTCTTTCCTGGTGGGGGCAGCTGGAGTATTGGGAGTCATTCATGGATTGATACAGGTTATGTTCATTGCCAAGTTGCCCTTCTGTGGCCCCAATGTCATTGACCACTTTGTGTGTGACTTAATACCACTGTTGAAGTTGGCCTGCACAGACACTCACACTTTGGGGCCTCTGATCGCTGCCAACAGTGGGTCACAGTGTTCCATCACGTTTTTTATGTTGCTTTTTTCCTATGCTAACATCCTGTACTCCCTAAGGAATCACAGTTCTGAGGGACGTCGCAAAGCCCTGTCCACCTGTGCCTCTCACATCACTGTGGTGATCTTGTTCTTTGTACCTTGTTCATATCTGTACCTAAGGCCCATGGTCTCCTTCCCCACTGACAAAGCTGTGGCTGTGTTTTATACCCTAGTAACACCTATGTTGAACCCTTTAATCTACACCCTCAGGAATGAGGAAATGAAAAGGGCTATGAAGAAGCTCTGGGGTCAAATAACGAAAGTTGATGATATCAGAATCAAATGATTTTTGTACTTTGAAATGTAGGGATAATTCATAGAAACTCATTCTTCCTCATTATTGACTAAAATTGAAATGGTTATCCTTTCTGCTTCAAACTTTTGGCATAACAATATTTATAGTCTGTAGACTGGATCTAATCACATGAAGGTGTACGGAACTCTGCAGCTGAGCTGTGAGATCTGGATAGGGTGAAGAGATTGGAAGGCCATCTCAACAGCACTCAGAATCCTGAGAGATGAGCTCTGGAAAGACCAAACAGTAAAGGCAAAAGAGGCTCCAATTTCTGCCCTACGTGGGAGTTGCTTGGGCACCACCAGTTTAAGATATTGGAGATTAGATGAAAGCCTATATTTATTAATTTCCTTTTTTAGTATCTTTATTGTAATTGTGATGAACAGTGGGGTTACAGTTACATAAGTAAGCTAATGAGGAAAGATCTTTTTAAACACTTATCCCTTCCCTCATTTTGTCCTACTTACCCCTATCTATTCACCCTCCTCCCCCCATTGTATATTTCATCTCCAACATGGTGTCAAGTGAGTATCATTGTTGCATTACTTCATCCATTTCCTGCTGTTTCTGTAATTTTCTTTTTTTGCCTTTCCACGGATCAGACATACTTATATACAAGGCAGAGGGTACAGAATACCAAAAACTGAAAGAAAGGTATAACTGCATAGAAGAAATAATGAGAACCTCTTCTTTCCAATTATTGAAGTTCATGTTGATATGCTTCATTATATATGGTCTTATGCAGTTAGCAATTGGGCTATTGAGATCCCAGTTAAGAATATCCTACTTCTATACTAATTTTTACCAATTAGGGAAACCATAGAATCTATGTTTCTTTGGGTTTGGCTTACTTCATTTAGTAAAAGTTTTTCCAGGTCTTTCCATTTCCTTATGAATGAGACAATGTCATTATTTCTGATGGAGGCAAAAAACTCAATTGTGTATGTGTACCACAAATTCTTTATTCATTCATCTACTGAGGGGCATCTGCGTTGCATCCATATTTTAGGTATGGTAAATAATGCTGCAATGAACATGAGTGTGCTGGTAGCTTTATTATGGCCTTGATTGTGGTCATTCGGGTAAATGGCCAGGAGTGGGATTGCTGAGTCATAGGGGAGCCCTATTTTTAAGCTTTTGAGGATTGTGTTAAAGTTAAAATGTTTATTGCTTCCCTCTGCTTCCTAACATAAGGGAGTCAATTTTCACCTGTATGCAAACTATGTCTCATGTGGATGATTGTAACTTCAAAGATAGATTGATACCCTAGTCTCTGCACATACCTGTAGTCACCTCCTCTCTACTGAACTAAATAAATAGGTTTGTTTAAGGGAATTCCAGATAAAGAAGCCAGTGAACTCTGTATCCTGACATGAACCTTTCCTATATTCTCCCTTTCTCAATGCTTCGGCCCTGTATCACGTGCTCCATTTGGTAGCAGTTGGCAATAAAAAGTAATAAGCACTTCTATCCCTTTCAGCATCTATTATTTCTGTACCAAGAATCTTTAATCTCCTCTATTCTGTTATTTGCCAAATATACAATAAATTTGCATGCATTTCTGTGCTGTAGAATATTAGACCTTTTCTTCACCTGGAAATGAACTTTGATTCCCAGTATCACAACCTACCTCTATTCATCTTCTTCTGTCCTTCCTAACTCTTATGGACCAACATTGAATTTTCAATTTATATGAGGTCAAATTATTATTTTTATGTATGAGTAAGAAAATACAGCACTAATCTCTCCTTGCCTGAATTACTTACTTTAGTTGTGTCTTCTACCCATGGTGCCACCAAGGCCTACATTGCATTCTTTGTATAGCTAAATATTACATGGGATAAACATACCAAATTTTCTTAATCCATTCTGGTATTGATGGACACAACAGTTTTTTTAAGAGCACATATAAGGAGCTGGGCTGACACTCTACTACAAAAAGTTCACAAAATACTTAGGAGTCCATGCAGTTTTAACTTTTTTCAGATCATTAGAACAAGAAATATGGCACAACCAATTTATATTTATATTCCTAGAAAAGCACTCATAAAATAAAATTTTAATATTTTATGAGGAAAGCCCCCAACAAGGGTAGTGTAAAATGGGCTTATAGAAGTCTTATTGTTGTATTAAGTGTACATGTGAAAGAGATCAGAAAAATTCTTTGCACATCTATTACAGATATAGTTAAAAAAAAAAGCCTATTACTAGCACGAAAATGGGCCTGAGGACAAATGGAATAGAATGTAAGTCCCAGAAATGAACCCAAGGACCTATAGCCACCTTCTATTTAATAAGGGAGCTAAAAACACAGGTTGGAAGAAAAACAGCCTCTTTAACAATTGGTGCTGGAAGAATTGGTTCTACATATGCAGAAAACAGAAGTTAAATTATTATATACTACCCTGCATCAGAATTAATTCCAAATAGATCAAGGACCTCAGTGTAAGACCAGGTACTATGAAAATGATACAGGAAATAATAGGGGAAACTCTAGAGTTCCTTGGCACAGGTCAAAACTTCGTAAGGAAACTTCCAGCAACATACAAATCAAAGAAAGGATGGATAAATTGGGATTTCATCAACATGAAGAGCTTCTGCATGGCAAAGGACATCAATAGCAAGGTAAATAGAAAGCCCATAGAATGGAAAAAGATCTTTGCCAGCTATGCATCAGACAAGGGCCTCATATCTAAAATATATGTAGGGCTCAACAAATTAACACCCCCCAAAAACAAATACTCAAAGAAACAACAACCCAATAATAAATGGGCTAAAGACTTACTGACAAAGTAAAAACAAGTAACTTCCAAATACTGCTGAAAGGTTTGCCTTTATTTTGCCTTACCGGACTTGAGAATTATGTCAATTTAAGGAAAAAGATTGATTTAAACAGAAGAAAATGGAAGTAAGAATGGAAGAAGAGGAGGGAATAGAGGAGGAAGAAGAGAAAGAAGAAGAAAATGAAGTCAAAGAGGAACAGGAAAGAAATGATTAGAAGTTGTGCCCAGTTTTTCAATGCTGCAGAAGTTGAATGACACAAGACAACAAAATATCCATTGTAGTCTGATTCTTTCTTAACTTTTGGATCTACTGTTCATGGCTGTTTGCTGAATGTGATTTTCTTAATAGCCTCTATTTCCACTTATCATCATTCTTCCTTTGTGGAGTACAGAAAAAAAGATATGTGCCTCTGAAATAACCATGAAAATATTTTGTCTATGTATTCTCATGGGACTTTTAAATTATTCAAACTTTGATAGCTTGAAATTTTTCCACAACTTCCTCAGCTGACAATGAGAAGATCATTTTCACAATCACCCAGGGTAATTAGCCACATGATCTTGAATTATGGCATTTACACTCTTCAGAACATCCATTCTGTCTACATGAGTCATATTTTCAGACAGAAATCCACTCTTCACACTGTATTTTTAAATGTTTATTGTAAAGATGATATATAGAGCATTTACAGTCGCATAAGTTAGGTAATGAGTACTTGTCTTTTGGAATAGTGTCACCTCCTCCCTCATTTTTTTCGTTTTTTCCCTCTTGGCTCCTCTTGCCTCCAAGTTATGTAGTTCATTCACAACATAGTGCCTAGGGAGTGTCGCTGCTGAATTAGTTGACCCTTGTCCCACCGTTTCTGTTTTCCCCTTCCCCTACAAAATCAGATAAACATATATATAAGACAAAGGATACAGAAATCAAAAACAGTCACAAAAGGAAAAAAAAACCAGGAAGAAAAAAATAATCGCAAACAGTACAAGAAAAAAAATCTCTTCTTCCCACTTCTTGGAGTGCATTTCAATAAGCATCATTTAATATGATCATCTGCACATAGCTATTGAGCCCTTGTGATCCTCTCCTAAGATAATACTCTCCTTTATTCAGACTATGTGAATAGATAAAGCTGCATTTGTCATATCCAAGTGTAATTTTTTGTCTTTTACTATCCATTGGGTTTACTTTCAGATTTATAGATATATATTAATTACTACAAATCAGGGAAACCGTGCCACCTGTTTCTTTGAGCCTGGCATAGTTCACTTAATACAATTTTTTCCAGGTCTTCCCACTTCCTTATGAGTGGGGCAATATAATCCTTTCTGATAGAAACATAGATTCTTTTGTGTAGATATATGATATTTTCTTGACCGATTCATTCACTGAGGTACATCTGGGTTGATTCCATATGTTGGCTATGGTCAATAAGGTGCAAAGAACATGCTTGTGCTGGTGGCCTTAATGTGGCCTGGTTTGTGGTCAACTGGATAAATGCTCAGGAGTGGGGTTGCTGGGTTGTCGGAAATTTTAGCCCCCCACGCTCCCCCAACCTGCAGGAGAGATGGGGAAGGCACACACGACTGGATAAGCCAAGAAAGGAAAGGGACAGCCCACACCTAGCCCTCTCTCCTGGGAAACAGGCAAGGCCAGCTAGTTCTGGACGCGTCCCACATCTCCCCCTTTTTGTTTTATTAGCAGGTGGCTGCCTTACTCGAGAGTGTGCCTGACTTAGGTTGTCCTCCTCTGATGATCTTACCCGGTCATTGACTACCACTCTAGCTCTTCAGGCAGTCTTACCTGCAGGGGCTGTCAGCCCAGTACTCGGGGGGAGGGATTGACACTCAAGAGGAAGCCCTGTTAGTTTGGCCTCACGCCTGTACATCCTGGCAGAGGCTGTGGCCAGCCTCATAGGGTTCCAATCAGCCTCTTGTAAGGCGGCATATTGCTGTCAGACCACCATTAACTGAACAGCTCTGGCTTGTTAGTAGAGAAAGGGTAGGGGTGGATACCCCTGAACAAAGGGGTAGGGCTGGGCAACTGGAAGGAAGGGAGGAAGGCGGAACAACCCCCCTTTTACGCACAGCCAACAATCATTGGCTAAGGTAGGGTTCGTTGATCAAGTCTGGCTGCCTCTATTGTTGCCCACAATTGCAATACACACAGGCAAGTTTCTTGTCCAGGACAGATCAGAAAAAATCCACCATGGTCTTTTTATTCTTAGAGAGAAACAAACAAGGAATCATACCTCAAGAGGGGGTGCTCTTGGGTAGTTATTCTTGTGAACAGTATTTTAGGTCTCTAGCAGGTACCCAAATTGGGCTCGGCTCCCTGATAAGGAAAACACATCCAAAGCCCCTTCCCACACTAATAAGGGGGTCAGGACCTTGCCATGATGCAATAAGGGGGTCCTTCCATAGGGCTTCCACCCTTAAATTAGGTGTCTGATTTGACCAATGCCTCTGAAAGGCCATTAAAGGTTGATTGCTGGAGAAATTTAAAATATTTAATGTAAGCATGGCTGTTCTTAACTGGTCATGGGGGTTTCTTACCCCTTTTGTTTTATTTTTTTTTCTTTCAAATTTTTATTATCAAACTGATGTACAGAGAGGTTACAGTTTCATACGTTAGGCATTGGATACATTTCTTATACTGTTTGTTACCTTGTCCCTCATACCCCCCTCCCCCCTCCACTTACCCTTTCCCACCCTGAGGTGTTCAGTTCACTTACACCAAACAGTTTTGCAAGTATTGCTTTTGTAGTTGCTTCTCTTTTTTTTACCCTGTGTCTCTCAATTTCAGTATTCCCTTTCAATTTCCTAATTCCAATACCAGTATACGCGGTTTCCAATATACTCAGATAAGATTACAGAGATAGTGTAGGTACAACCACAGGAAGGTGATACAACAACATCATCAAGAATAGAAGCTACAGATACACATGGGATGTTGAATGTAGTTACAACTGTGATATAACAATTGTCTCCATAACATGGAGTTCATTTCACTTAGGATTATCGTATGTGTTCATAAGGGTATAGCTATTGGGCCTTGTGGTGCTCTGCTATGACTTGCCTAAACCTGTACTAATTATTCCCAATAAGGGAGACCATAGAGTCCATGTTTCTTTGGGTCTGACTCACTTCACTTAGTATAATTTTTTCCAAGTCTTTCCATTTCCTTACAAATGGGATAATGTCATTCTTTCTGATAGAGGCATAAAATTCCATTGTGTATATGTACAACATTTTCCTGATCCATTCGTCTACTGAGGGGCATCTGGGTTGGTTCCAGATTCTCCCTATGACAAATTGTGCTGCGATGAACATTGTTGTGCTGGTGGCATTACTGTGATTTTGTTTGTGGTCTTTTGGATAGATACCCAAAAGTGGGGCTGCTGGGTCATAGGGGAGTTCTATATTTAGCCTTCTGAGGAATCTCCATACTGCTTGCCAGAGTGGCTGAACCAGTTTACATTCCCACCAACAGTGAAGTAGGGTTCCCTTTTGGCCACATCCCCTCCAACAATTGTTATTGTTAGTTTTCTTAATATATGACATTCTCCCCTTTTGTTTTATTAATTGGTCCTTTAGGGTCTTATTATGCCTCTCGATTATAGCTTGACCCCGTGGATTGTATGGTATTCCAGTGGTGGTTTAATATTCCATATTTGGAAAAATTTTTGTAATGACTTGCTTATAAAGCAAGGCACATTGTCTGTCTTAACCTGTAGTAGTAGCCTCAGGATGGCAAAACTGTGTAGGAAATGGCTTTCAGCATGTTGGGCCCTTTCACCTGAATGAGCAGTTGCCCAACAAGCATTTCAGTAGGTGTCTATGGACATGAATATATATTTTAATTTCCCAAAGGGAGCATAGTAGGTTCCATCAGTTTGCCAGATAACATTAGGTTTAAGTAGTCTGGAGTTAACCCCAGGAGATTGAAGAGGCTGGACCTGCATAAATAGCATACATGATTTGCGTGTCCTTATGATCTTTTTAAAGTCCTTTATAGGGACAAGGGGGAATTTTTTATGTAACCCTCTCCAATTTAAATGCATAAGCTCGTGAAGTCCTTGAGCCATTTGGAGGTTTTGTTGAGACTGTGCAGTGGCTATAATAGTCCCATTAATAGCCAGTTGATCAGCCATTTGGTTTCCTCATGTTAAAATTTTGAACAACTTCTGGTGGCCTCTGAGATGCTGTAAAAAGATGGGTTCAACACATTCCTTTAGTAAAGACCGGACTTGGATCATTAAGGGAGAAATTGGATTTTTGTCTAGTTTAATGTATGATGACACTAGAGTTGGTAACAAATTGACTACATACAAACCATCAGAGAACAGGTTCATCAGTTTTTGAACATGGGTTAGTGCCAGGGCAACTGCATATAGCTCCTTAAACTTTGCAGACCCTGTAACTGGTTCAAAGTAGAGGGTACCCTCTTCTCTATTGGCAGGGGAAGAGGCGGAGTATACCACCGCGGCAGATCCCGCTTTTCCCCTATCAGTAAAAACATTTACGGCTTTAATAAGGGGTTTAGTAGAGAAAAGTATGGGGGGACTCCATTGTAACCTCGCAAATGAGGTTACCCACCTTGAAGTTCCGTAATGACAGTCCAGCTTCCCCATGAAACCCACCAAGGCATTGGACACCTGATTATGGTTTCTTTTGACCCACTCAAAATCTGACAGCCGGTAGGGAATTACTAGCATATCAGGATCCCACCCATAATGTCTCAGGGAATTATCCCTGCCCTTAATTACCAGGTCAGCTAGCTGGACTAGCTGGGAGTAAACCCAGGGAACCCCTCCCACCGATGCATGTACCCATTGGAGAGGCTCGCCCAACTGAGTAATGGTGGCTGAGGAAAGCTCTGAGCCAGGAAGGATCCAAAGACAGAGGGGGCATTGGGGCCTATAGTGAGCCAATTGTGCCATATTCAAGGATGTCTGAATTTTTTGAAATATTACTTGATGTGATGGAGTTATTGTAATAATATCAGTGGGGGCTTTATCCCTTAAAGAGTCAAAAAGAGGAAGCAGATCTTCTGTAGGCAGGTGAAGCCAAGGCCTTAACCAACTCACCTAACAGCTTTTGTAACTCCACCAAAGTATAGGATGACTGGAAGGATAATTGAGGCTTAAGGGGACAAACAGAGTCTAGCCTAAGCTCGGCCCCCAGAATCTTAAAGGGAGGTAAGGTCTGAACCTTGTCATTGGATATGTGCAATCCTCCCCTTTGTAGGAGTGTCTGAAGTTTTTTATAGGCGGCGCCCAACATTTGGGCGTCCACTGCCCCAATAATGATGCCATCCATATAAACATATGAAATAATGTCTGATTGGCTCTGAAGGTGTTGTAGGACTTGTGACACATAATGTTGACAGAAGGTTGAACTGTTAGCCATGCCCTGAGGTAGTACCACCCACTCATAGCTTTGGTCTGTCCCCTGGTAGTTAACCGAGGGGATGGAGAAGGCAAATTTCTCACAGTCCTGTGGGTCAAGAGGAATGGAAAAGAAGCAATCCTTGATGTCTATTACAATAAGAGTCAGATCACGAGGAATGGAGGGGATCCATGGAGCGAGAATCAACCGCTCATTAATTTTTCTTAGGCCCTGTAACATTCTCCATTTACCTGTAGCCTTTTGTATAACAAATACAGGACTGGTCCAAGGACTCAACGAGGGTCTAATATGTCCTAGGGTCAACTGTTCTGATATTATTTCTTTTATTTTTGTCGTTTGTCTAAGGGGAGTGGCCACTGTTACACCCACACTGGAGGACCCGGGAGCCATTGATTGGCAGGGACAGTAGGAACAGTGGCCTCTAGGATTGGGGGTGAGGCCTCATATGGGGGACAGGAAACTTCTGCCTCAAGACCTCAAAAGGAGGATCTCCCCGACAGTTGCTAAGGTTACCTGACAGGCCAAATTTTTGTTGGTATTCATCATCCTCTGGGATATCACAACATATCCCTTTATGCTTCAGGTTCCCCCAAAATATCCTGTCCCAGCAGATTAGCTGTTATGCCAGATGCCAACAAAGGGTGTACTTCTCCCTGACTACCATCTACATCCCTCCAGGTAAGCCAATCCTTGGTTTCTTCAGAACTAGTACCACTTCCTACCCCCAACAAGTGAGGCCCAGGGGTCAGCTTCCATTGTGGGGGAACCTCCTCTTTTCTTAATATTGTCTTGTCTGCTCCAGTGTCAATCAAGCATCGGAACCTTTTCCCCGCTATGAAGATATCCATTTTTGGCCTAATTCCCGGGACTATTGGGACTGTCCAGTGGGCCCTAGGCAGGTCACTAGACCGGTCGCCTCCTTTGGGTGATGGGGCTGAAGGGCACCCCACTGTCAGTTTAAAGGCTTCCTCTCAATGTCAAATTTGGACCTACAATCCCTTCGCCAATGAAGTCCCTTTTTCACTGGGGGCAAGGTGTTTTAGGCAGAGGTTGCCCGTTGGCCTGGCCTGAGGGACGTTCTTGCAAGGCACCAGGTCTTACCCAGCCTGTAGTACACTCTCTCTTGAATTGGCCCTGTTGGCCACACTCATAACAGACCCCTTTGTTAGCTCTGCTGAAAGAAGCAAGGGCAGAGAGCACCTCGGTAAGCAAAGCCATCTGGGCCTGTAAGGCCTCCGCCAACGACTGTGTCTGGTGGGCCTGAGTACCAACCTCCTTGGTGGCAACTATCCAACTTCCCATAAATCTATCCTTCATTCCTGTATAGGCAACTTTGTGGTCTGTGGTCATTTCCTCCCAAACCAACATCTTAACAAATTGATCCTGCAGACGCCCTGGAGGGAACTTTCTTTGGAGACTATTTTCCAACCTGTCGAAAAAGGTGGCAAGGTCCTCCATAGCCCTTTGAGTAATTCCTGTTATCGGGGGCTCTGAGGGGCCCTCCTATAACCTCTTCCATGCTGCCAGTACCAAGGTCCGCTCCTGCTCTTGATAGGGGGCAGGAATAGCAGCCTGTTCGAGGCATGTAGAGAATTGATCATTGGACCTCTACAATATTCCAAAAGTTATGGGGACTGGGGGATTAGCAGCTTGATTTCTCTCAGCCTGAGCATGGCATTCGTCGTTAAAAAAAGGCACACAGTGTTAGGTACAGCAGGCCAGGAATTACGGCCTTAGTTAAAATTTTCCAATCTTGGGTAGTGCACTGTTGATGAGCCAGACCCTGGAGGATGGTTTTGGCCCAGGGCAAATTAGGTCCATCCTTGGAAACTGCGTTTTTAAGTTCTTTAAGATCCTGGGCCTCCCAGGGGTACTACAAGGCCAGCCTATTGCCTCCTGGGTTAGCATTCACTGGGAAGGCCATGCACCATGAGTGTGAGCTGCGACTGATCTTACAAAAGGGTTGCTCAACAGGCTTTCCCAGGTTCATACAGGGTGGCAAGGAGCTTCCGGTAGGGGAGGGGTGATAATACGGCGGCCCCTCCCCACCTTGCCTGTCTGCCACATATTCTGGGGCAGGGGCACTTGGCTCAGAATCTAGGGGCTTAGGCCAAGGCTCAAAAGGGTCTATGGGCCCATCATTGGAGTGCGTCCTTAAGCCCTTCTCCTCCTGGGCAGCGGGAGGGCTGTCTTCCCCCCATCCAATACGTTCCTCCGCAGATGCTTCCCAGGCTGAGTCGCTCCCCCTTGGGGGGCCTGGGGAAAAGCAAGCCTTAAGGGAAGAGAGGGTTGGGTAAACTCTGAGAAGGGGGTCCTCTCCCAAGCTAACTTCCCTCTTCCTCACCACTTGTTCTACGCGGTCCCAAGTAGCCCAGTTGAAAAGGTTGGCGGCCACCAACCAGGGCGCAGCACGCATCAAGGTTTCCCAGATCTTTTTGGCCTGGAGTCAGAGATTTCTAAACCTCGGCTTTTAAGCATGAATCCCAGCGCTTTAAGCACTGGATCGTCATGCTGAGTGTGAGATTGCCCCATCTTTTCGGGGATACCCTTACCTCGGAACTCGCTTGGCTTGACGTGCTGAATTTCACTTTTGGCAGACACCTTTGTGCCCCATGTTTGGTGTCATGTGTCGGGGTTTTTAGCCACCCACACTCCCCCAACCTGCAGGAGAGATGGGGAAGGCACACCCCGACAGGGCAAGCCAAGAAAGGAAAGTGCCAGCATATTGCCTGCACCCAGCCCACCCTCACCAGAGGACAATCAGATGCGTCTGGGAGTCAGGTCGATGCAAGATCTTGTTAATTGGGGAAGTAGATGCAACTAATATAAGGTACAGGAGCCAATCAGGTCTAAGATCGGCAGGAAGGGGAGGGGTGTGCACCTATCTAGGGACTGTTCATCAAGAGGAGGAAGAGCCAGGGACCAACCCTAGAGGCGGCCAGATTTGTCAAAGCCCACAGAACCGCATCCAGGTTCACTGCCAGGCGCCATCTTAGCCACACGTGGCCCCAGGGCTGGGAAACAGACGGGGCCAGCCGGGCATGTCTCACACTGTGTCATAAGAAAGCTCTATGGTTAGTCTTTTGAGGCATCTCCATACTGCTTTCCAGAGTCGTTGAACAAATTTACATTCCCACAAACAGTGTGGTGGCATTTCTTTGGGCCACATCCCCACCAGCATATGTTTTTGTTAGTTTTCTGCACAATGACCATTCTAACTGGGGGGAGGTGGAATCTCAATGTAGTTTTTATTTGCATTTCTTTGATGGCCAGAGATATTGAACATGTCTTCATATGTCTATTGGTCATTCTTAATTCTTCTTAGAACTCTCTCTTTAAGTCTTCAGCCCACTTATTAAATGGATTATTGCAAGTCTGTAGATTTGTTTGGGGGCCCTAATTATTTGAGCTCTGAGCATATTTTGGATATGAGACCCTTTTCTGATGCATACCTAGTAAAAATTTTCTCCCATTCTATAGGCTTTCTGTGTATCTTCCCAGCTATGTCCTTTGGAATGCAAAAACTCTGCAGTTTGATGCAATACCATTCATTCAACCTTTCTTTGATTTGCTGTGTTTCTGGATCTTTGTTTAGGAAGTTTCAACCCATCCCAAGGGTCTCTAGTGTTTCTCCTATCCCTTCCTGTAATATTTTTAGGGTATCAGTTCTTACACCTAGGTCTTTGACCCATTTGGAATTTATTCTGGTGCAGGGTGAACTATAAGGATCTAACTTCCATTTTCTGCATGTTTATAGCCAATCTGCCAGCTTCATTTGTTGAACCGGCTGTCTTTCTTCCAACCTGTGTTTTTGGTTCCCTTATCAAATAGGCAGTGATAATAAGACTGTGGGTTCATTTCTGGGTCTTCTGTTCTATTCTGTCTGTCCCCAGGCCTATTCTTTTACCAGTATCAAGCTATTTTTAGTACAATGGCTTTGTAATAGAATTTGAAGTTCAGTACTGATATTCCTCCATAATTGTTCTTCTTTCTAAGGATTGTTTTTGCTACTTAGTGTCTTCCATTACTACATAAGAATTTTGGGATTACTTCTTTCATACCATTGAAGAACGTTGTTGGGAATTAGGTGAGTATTGCATTGAATTTGTAGACAGCTTTGGGCAGTATTGCTATTTTCAAGATGTTAGTCCTTCCTATCCAGGAGCATAGATGGATTTTCCATTTCATAAAATCTGCTTCAATGTCTGTTTCCATGTTTTCAAAGTTTTCATGATAAAGATCCTTCACATCCTTGGTTAAGTTCATATCTAGGTATTTTTTTAAGCTGTTACAAATGGAGTTGCTTTCCTGATTTCAGTCTTTCTCTTCTCATTGTTGTCATGCAGAAAAGCTACTGATTTTTAAACTATACTTAAAACTACACCATATCCTAAGCCAGGTTCAACAATATGTAATGCATAAACATGAAGTTAAATCCAGAAGCATAGTATGCAACTTAGATCCTAAACTAGAGCCAAAGCACAGGATTAATCCTATCTCAGCCTCAAATCTAAAACTAGTTACTAATGACATTTATGTGTACCAATTGGGAAAAGTGAAATACACTAACTATTGTCCTGGCAATGATTCCAGTACAACTGTTTAGTAATCCTCTTGTGGGGTCAAAGGATGACCAAATTCTGCACGTTGTAAAATGTACTTAAGGTTTTCTCTAGAGTCAGGGAATAAAGAATCACAGCAGAGGAAGAGTCTGTGCGTAAATGACAGAAACAGAGCTATGGGACAAAATGAAGATTTATTTTGGAGACAGTACTCTTCAGTGGGTTAGTGGGAGATCTTGAGCTAAAAGAAAAATGCAACCTCTGCACAATGTTTTTGCACACACTAAGGAAAAATATTTGGCCAAAATGATTAAGGATCAGAACTCAACAAAGTTGATTACATTTACTTCCTCCTTTTGTACTTGACTATACTAGTTTCTGAATTGCATAGTTAAGGATTTATTCTACTTGGATTCTACTTTGGATTGAACATAATTCAAAGATAGCAGGATATATATATATATATATATATACATATATATGACTTTCTTAGACTTTTATAAGAAAACAGAAAATGTACAAATTAAATCCTAGAATAATCAGTTTGCTACCTGAAACAATGCATTGCAGCTAACAGTGAGATCTAAAAGAACAAAAATGTCCAAATTGGAGAATTATGTAAGAGATAATGTTTCAAGTGCCCTACATTGAATATTATGGAATCCTTGCACGGCCAAAGGAGAAGAAACCAAAGATGGAATTAAATCTAAAAGCAGATGGTTCCGTAATTGGCTTCACCCAGGTCAGTGAGAACTGTATCTTCTTCAAAAAATCCAAGATTAACTTATTTGGGCAAGGTAGAGTTTTCTGAAACAATTTTAGAGTTACATATATGACTTCAGTCTGAGTATCCTTACTATGAAAATGAATTTTGTCATACTGTCACGGAAGTATCAACAGAAAATATTATCTGCAATTTGCGAATTAAGATGCTCTTAAAATGACTTGGCTTATTTTGTCAGTCCTGGGGCTGACTTGAAATTTTTAAACCAATTTTACTACACACACTTGTGTCTTATTATGCATATTCTATAAATTTGTATTTGTAATAGTATTAGGAGTTGGTTTTCCTTTTTGTGATTTCAATGCTGTCACTCTGATAGGATTTGTGAATTAAATCTATTAAAAATGACTGGGAAATTATTAGCAAAAGCCATCACCTTTAAGAGACAAAATAGAAAGAAATAGACTCAGAAAATAAAATGTCCTGAAAATTAAAGATCTGCCTCCAGACATGTATTGATGCTAACAGCTAAAAATGATAACTTCTACCCTGAAATTATCTTTGGAAAATTATGTGCCATGTGTTTTGGCAGAGATTTGGGATATGAGCAGAAAAAGGAAAAAGGTGAACAAAGCAGATTATGCTCATGTACACCACAATATATGTTCTGTCTGGAAAATGTACCTCTAGATAATTTGAAAATTGCATGTTTTTGTATGGACAATATTTGTACCAGTTAAGGAAAACTGAAAGTATCTTTTAAACTACTGAATTGATGCCTAAGGGAAAACTTATTTTATCTTAGCAGTCTCCTAACATTTATATGTTCTCAGTAAGATATATGGGATAAACTAACGTTTCATTTAATTCTATTAGTAGAATGTGAGATGGGAAAACTGGGAGAGAATGAAGGAAGTTGTAACACAGTTTAAAAGGAAATTGTACTAATTACCTGATTTATGTAACTGTCACCCCTGAATACTTCACTTTTACAATAAAAATGTCAAAAATCTAAAAAAAAAGTTAGTGGAGCTATATACCTAGCAAAAGCATAATGCTAAACTGCTCAAGTTTCAGTTGCAAAGAAAATTTCCATGAGAAAAAATTCATAGGCATTTTGTAGTATTTTCATGTCTCCACCCAAAGGGATAGAAGAAAGGAGCATGAAATAAAGAGTTTTAAAGAGGCAGACATGACAGCAATGGCAATTAAATAAATTATACTCCATTAACTTTAATAACAGTAGGGTCATACTACTCAAAAAAGAAGAAGCTCTATCTGCAGCCCTATTTATGGGGCCCTGTGTTTTCATATAACAAAAAAGAAGAAAAAGTCACAGAGTGAAGCTGCCTTCGATTTAGTAAGACTTCACTCTTAGTATCAGAAAACAAATGACTTTAATAGAAATTGAGTTTTGTATAACTATAATTTGACAGAGAAATAGGTTATGATGAATTCAAAATAATTACTGTTGATGATACCTATTGCCAGTCCACAAAAAGAAAGCTAAGCCATTTTTGAGATTTGTTTTACTGCAAACTGGATCCACAGTAGATATTCATGAGAGAAACTTATTTAGTATGCAAAATGTAAGATATTATTCCATTAAATGAGTGAGGACAAAATTACTATGCATTGGAAATTCTTTACAACCATCTGAAAAGTGGCATCAATTTCAGGAACTAAAATGAAACAGAGGACAATATATTACTGTATTGAATTCAACCTCACATCACTGAGAAGTACTACTTATTTTCAGGTGGACGACATGCAGACAGCCCAAGATATATTAACACAATGAATAATGTGACAGAATTCATCCTGCTGGGTCTCACCCAAAATCCTGAACTCCAGAAGCTCTTGTTTGCTGTGTGTTTAATCACCTATTTGGTGACACTGGCAGGGAACACATTCATCTCAGTCACCATCTTCATCAGCCCAGCCCTGGGGTGCCCAATGTACTTTTTTCTGTCCTACTTGTCCCTTATAGATGCCCTCTTCTCTACTTCCATTGCTCCCAAAATGATCGTGGACTTGGTCTCTGAGAAGAGTACCATAACCTTCAATGGATGCATGACACAGCTTTTTGCTGAACATTTCTTTGCTGCAACAGAGATCATCTTACTGATTGCCATGGCCTTTGACCGCTATGTGGCCATCTGCAAGCCCTTGCACTATGCCACCATCATGAGCAGCCCCTTGTGCTCTTTCCTGGTGGGGGCAGCTGGAGTATTGGGGTTTATTCATGGATTGATACAAGTTATGTTCATTGCCAAGTTGCCCTTCTGTGGCCCCAATGTCATTGACCACTTTGCATGTGACTTAATACCACTGCTGAAGTTGGCCTGCACCAACACTCACACTTTGGGGCCTCTGATCGCTGCCAACAGTGGGTCACAGTGTTTGCTCACTTTCACTATGCTGCTTGCTTCCTATGTGAACATCCTGTACTCCCTGAGGAATCACAGTTCTGAGGGACGTCGCAAAGCCCTGTCCACCTGTGCCTCTCATATCACTGTGGTAATCTTGTTCTTTGTACCTTGTTCATATCTGTACCTAAGGCCCATGGTCTCCTTCCCCACTGACAAAGCTGTCACTCTGTTCTGCACCCTAGTAACACCTATGTTGAACCCTTTAATCTACACTCTCAGGAATGAGGAAATGAAAAGGGCTATGAAGAAGCTATGGGGTCAAATAATGGAAACTGAAGTAAATAAATAAGCAAATCTCATGATTCTTGTAGATAATTGGTGTTGTGTTGTCCTTACTTATTCTGTCTCCTGATAAAATTATGATAGTCATGTTTTTATGAATCAAAATTTAATTCACATAACAAGTATAATTTTTGAAGCATGAAAACTGTTTATATATAAACTATGTGTTTGATCATGTACAACAAATGATCTTTTCCTATTCCTTAAATCTCTACCACTTACTGTGTCAGGAATACTTTTAAGTCCTCTCTCCTTGTGCTCTCGCACTATGTAATCAATTTCAGTGAACAACACCCACCTATTATTTTATACATATTAGTAGATTTCATTACACAGAAGACTGTTTTGGTACTCAGTAATCAGTCTTACACTATGCCTCTTTTTCCTATGCTCTTAGCTGCTTGGACTACTAGTATCTTTTCACCTTCCACAAAAGTGTTTAGTTATTAACAAATAAGAGTAATAACATACAGTCTTCCTCTTTCTATGGAAGGCTTATTTCACATCTGTGATGTCTTACTCTTTGGGCTGATTCTTATTAGTAAAAGAAATTCCCATTGCACAGTATGTAAAATACTGAAAGCAAAATTATAGATACCAAAAGAACCTGTCAGTTCATAATCTGAAAATAAGTTTCAAATAAGTGACAGTAGTTCAAAGACTGAGAAGTTTGATGGATGTCATGAGGAAAAAAGGGATACTAGACACTGGAATGATCAAGACACAGTGCACATAATTTGACATGCTGAATTGAAGTGTCTTTGTACAACTTTTTAAAGATTATTTTTAAATATATTGTATGTAATATATTAAACACATTATACTAGAATTATATTATATCACATATAATACATTACAGTATATGTAATATACAATTTATGCTGTAATATGACATATGCTACATGTTATATATTGTTATATTTTATTTTGTACTATCTATGACAATATTTACAATATATTATATATAACAATATAAAATACACTATACTAAATACTATACTGTATATGGTACATAAGGAGTTGTTTTCTCAATAGATGTTAATTTTCATTTATTATTATAGTAATACTATGTTACATACAATACAGGATAAGTAATATATATGCCATCCAATTACGAGTAGCAATAGAGTAATAATGAGTTATCATCATAGCATGGACATACCTTGGGGCCAGTGTCCTTGTCTCTGGAAACTAAGTGTAAATTCATCACCAACTTTCTACGCTCAGTGCAAAATGTTCACAGATATCTCTGCAGTTTCAAATAGGGATGCAGGAAACAATGACTATGAAATGCCTGGACACAACTTGAGTTCAAAAGTTCTCAGGAATGGCGGATCCTGTATTCATCCTTGACTCTGGAAAATGCAGCTAAAGGATGACATGATCCAAACCCTGCTCAGTGTCTAAGCTTTTGATTTCTGTGAAAAAGCTCAAACACCTGCCCAATAGAGGAATTAAAGTTCACCTGATACTGACTTTCCTTGTGATTTCATCAAGTCAGATCTCACATAGAAAGCCTGGAAGAGAAGCAATGCTGTGTCCCAATGTCCTCTAACTGTCCATTGGGTATACACTTGCAAATGTTGATGAAACATAAATTCACCTTTCAAACACTTAGTTTTGGTTCATCAGAAAGGAAGAATTTTAAGTGACCTAACAAAAAAAAATCAAGAATGAAGATATTGATGATAATGATCATAAATATTTATTGAGGACTTCCTGTGAATAAACTGATCTAATCATGCATTCACATTTTAGAAACAGTATATATCACTTATGAACATATTTATTTGAAAAATAAAATGTCACATTCTAAATGCATTGTATGACTTTCTCCAAATATAATCATAATTTGAGGATATCCAAATCAAAGTAATTAATATGTGTACTATATGTTACAGTTATTCTTTTTCTATCAGTCACTAAAATAGAATTAGCTAATGGTATTCACTAATTATTGTAAAATTATTATGATAAAATTAGGCTTAGGCAGAATCTCTCTTCAAATATCAGAATAGACAAAGAGACAAAAAAGCACTTTCCCCAATCCTATCTTGTACATTATTTGAGTTCTCAGCCAGAGAAATATGAAAGAAAAGGAAATAAAGAGGATCCCTACCCAAAAAAAAGTCACATTGTCTCTATTTGCAGATGACATGACTCCTTACCTAAAGGACACAACCTAACACACTCTTACATCTAGTAAGCACTTTTAGCGAGATGGAGGGGCACAAAATGAGCATTTAAAAAATGAGTCCTACTTCTATGATAATATATGGTAATAATAAACAAGCATAGAAAGAAACAGAAAAATAATTCAATAAAGAAGAGCCCAAAGGTAAAATAACTAGATGTCAACTTATCTAAAGGAGTGAAAAAAAATGAACACTACAAACCATTGAAGAAAGTGAATAAGAAATTATATGATAAAAAGTCCTTTTATGTTTAAGGACTATCAATATTAATATTGTAAGGTTGTATAGACTACCAAAGCAGTATAAAGATTTAATGCAATCACAGTCAAAATTTCAGTGACATTCTTCACAGAAAAAGAGGGTTAAAAACAAATGCTAAAAAGAAAGTCCTATGGAAGTAGAAAAGACCCAGATTGACTCAAAACAATCTTGAGGGGAAAAAAGAATGAGAGAGTTATCTTAAGAAGTGACTTCAAATTATAACACTATTGAATTAGAGTAACATAAACAGCATTGTTTCATGTTGGCACCAAAACAGACAGGGAATAAAAAGACTTAGTGCTAAGCACTGGTAATCATCAATATCTACATCTCAACAAGGGTGCAAACACATATGGTACTGGAAAGATTAAACATTCACATGAAGATTAAGTCCTCATGCAAAATCAATTAAAGATACCACAAAGGCCTTAGTGTGGTCATTAATACATGATCTGAAACCGTGACCTTCTAGAGCAAAAATAGGGGAAGCACCTCAAAATATAGACAGGAACATGCACTTCCTTTTTCTTGTTTATTGATCAATTGAGTTGGTTTGTTGTTGTTTATGAAACCCTGTGTGGAGTGCTCTCAATAGAGGGTAGTGTGAGAGCTGCTGTTGTGTATGAAATGCTGATCCATTGGTTTGGCTCCAGGTTCCACAGCAATATGTGTCACATGACTGTGGAAGCACATGGCTCTCTTTTCAGCCTTATCCCATTTACCAGGATAATGGGCTCTTTGCACGAGTCCATGTCACAACTAATGCTGAAAGGAGTGAGGGGAATAAAGGAGAATGACCTCATGTACACAAGGGTTGAGTCTGGCCATGCTAGAAGGGATGGCTATTGAAAACAACAGAGGAGGCTTCAATGCAGCCCTAACATCTCCTTGGGGTTAAGAATTCCAACTTCAAGGCCTTCGGTCATAATATCAAATATGATCATTTCCCCTCATTGGCTCCTCAGCCAAGCACACACATCAACTATCTGAACCTGTGGTTCCTCCCTTACTGAGCAGGATTACCATGGCAACAACACATTACCACTAATAAAACTAACCTAATCCCAGGTCACATGTCCAGGTTCACATATTAATAGATGAATGATCTAACTCTGACTCTGGAGGATCAAAAGACAAACAGGAAAAAAAACCTGAAGCACTATGAATACTTGTCCAACACAAGCCACTTATCCCTGTATTAAATTTTCTGACGCCACCTTAAAATTGAAAAGGTCAGAATGCCCTTGAGGCCCTGCTTTTACACTCTGTACTCCTACTGTAACACAAGGTCAAGTGAGACTTTGCCCTTCTGCTGCTGAGGAGGTTCCTGAGTTACAGTTTGACAGATGTACCATCCCAATTGAACTCCCCACCTGTCACTCTTCTCAATAGAAGGGGTTTCCCCAAGGAATCCCAGGGGGATTATTGCCTCTCCATTCCTCATAGGTCAGTGAAACTGTAAGGCCTAGACAAAATATCAATACAATCTAAATAATTTAGGTAGCCAGAAGTCAGTGGAGCTAGGATACTTTGAGTCATTATTTAAAACGTACCAATGTTCTTCCCTAAATTATTGAGTTGAATAAAACTGTTTTACTTTCCCACACCTAGAGAGTTAAAATCAGTCCCTCTCAGCCACAGCCAACTATTAACAATGTTAATCCCTAGCAGCTATTCTAAGAAAATACCAAGAATTTAGACTCTAGGAAACGTATATCTAACCCCCTTTTTGCAGTAAACTCCCCTGTTTCAGCCAATCAGCAGGTGGCAGAGAAGGCCTCAAGATCCAGCTGCTTCTTCAGGCAGCAAGATAATGGCTAGACAGCCCTGCAGGATGGCACATATATCATGAGGACCCGGACCATTGCACTTAAGTGATCGCCCCCATGAGCCAGCCAACCACCTTGTCCAGACCTATATCCCCCACCAGCTACACCAAACAGCTTTTCAAATTGTTTTACTATATTTTCGCAGCACGATGCAATTTGCTGTATGATACTATGAAGCCGGAAAAGCCCCCTGACAACCCTATAAAAACCCTGCTATATAGAGGGGCGGGCTCTCAATCCAGGTCAGCTGCATCAGTGAAGGTTGTGAGTCCAGGCTCCAGCTTATAATAAAGACTCTCATGCACTTGCATCGGAATCAGCTCCTTGGTGGTCTTTGGGGACCCCTGAAATCTGGGCTTATCAATAATAAGAGTAGTAGTATTTCACAAGTGGCCTGAGATGGCAGAGATGTCTACCTCCATGCCCCTTGCAGTGGCCACAGAGGGACTAGAGCCAAGCTCTGCAGGCTCTTCTCACCCCCACGATTCCATCAAGCCCATTACCTTGGGTGGAATTTTCTTTAGTATAGCAAGCACTTTCATAAAAAGACTCTAGTAGCTCAGGAAGAAATATCAAGAATTTTAAAATGGTATTACATCATATTAAAAAGAATTCTCACTGTCAAAAGACACAAATGCCAGAGCAAAGACACAAGGAAAGGTCCGGAGAAATACCTAACCACCACCATCTGAGGAGGGATTCCTATCCAAGATATCCAAGTGCAAAAACCTTCAAAACTAACATGGACACAGTGGCCTATGCTGGGAATGCTAGCTATTTAGGAAATTAATATCAGAAAGATGGAGTTTTGAGGCTCATGTGAGCTAAAAAGGTTTCCAGATCTCCATCTCTATTTTGAAAAATGGTAGTGCATGCACAAAAAAAGTGTAATGAGCGGTATTGTGGCCCATGCCAAAACAAGCATAAATGTGTGGCTCTGTTAAAAAAATCACTAAGGTAAAAACTCTTTGTATGTAAATCACTTACTCAGCAAGCACCAGACTCTAAATTAAAATCCAGTAGCACCCAAATGAAATTTAACATCAAAAGAAAAAATCAAGCAATTGATAAATAAATGAGCAAACAAACTGTACAGTTTTCAGAAGAAGAAATACAAATGGCAACTAAGTGTATGCAGGAATGTTCAACCTTCTAAGTCATAAACAAAATACAAACAAAACAACACAAGTACAACCATGGTGAACACATCATGGAGTTTCCACAAAAAGATAATCAAATGTGACCCAGTCCATTATTTCTGAGTATACACAAAAAGGGATCTACTTCAGCACAGAAAAAGAAAAGCCTGTAACCTAGTATACCTCATTATTCACAATAGCCCAATCAGCATAGGTACCCAATCTCATGCAACTAATAAAAATGTGTGTGTATCAAAACTGAATGTTATGTAGCCATGAAAAGATTAGTTGAAATCATTTTCAGGAAAATGAATAGGGCTAAGGATTATGACACTGGGTAAAATAATCCTGACTCAGATAAACAAATATCTCAAACACACAAACTAGTTTTTCTTTTTATTTAAATATATTTTATTGTTATTGTAGAGGCAATGTACAGAGGGGTTACAGTTACATAAGTCAGGTAATGAGTACAATCTTTTTAAACCATGTCACCCCCTCCCTCACTCTAACTGTATTTTTTTAAAAATGAAAGTAGAAAGGGGACTGTTTGGGAACAGGAAGGAAATAAGGAAGTGTTGAATGGTAGTGTATAATCAAAGTATATCATATCAAGTCATAAAAATGTCATTATATAATCTATTACTTTGTACAACCTGAAAAATGATGACTGTTGAAAATGCAGCTGTAAGCTTTACTGTTATTCTCAGGTCCAAGACTTCAGAATTGTGTGAACTTTGCTGCAAAGCAAAAATTGGTGAAAGAAGAAAGAATGAATGGAAGGAATAAAGGAAGGGAGGAAGTGAGGAAGGCAAGAAAGGAGGAAGGGAGGGATGGGAGGATCAGGAAAGGGAGGGGAGGGAGGGAAGGGGATGGAAAGGAAAGGGCAAAGGAAAGGGAAGGAAGGGAAAAGAAAGGAAGAGAAAGTAAGGGAAGGGAAGGGAAGGGAAGGGAAGGGAAGGGAAGGGAAGGGAAGGGAAGGGAAGGGAAGGGAAGGGAAGGGAAGGGAAGGGAAGGGAAGCAAGGAAGGAAGATAGTTGATTCCATTAGTGTTTGTGCCCTATTCTTCATCACTACATAAACTAAAAAAGATAACATAGATTAGTCTCCATTAAGGACTCTGATTCTTAATCTCTAGATATATTTGTTCATGTTCACACATGTGTTTGACTAGGAGTGATTTTCTCAATAGCGATTGTTTGAAAGTTTTATGTCTTAATCATATTGTTTCTTTGTAGAATACAGAAAAAAAACTATATGCCTCTAAGTTGATTATGTAAAGCTGTCATCTGAATAATCACATCGAAAGAAGTTGATGTGGTATTTTTGTGCTGGTCCTGGGGCTTGCACTAAGGGCTGGATCCTGTCTCTGAGATTTTTGACTCAAAGCTAGCACTCTACCTCTTGAACCATAGCTCCATATCCAGCCTTTTTTTTTTTTTTTTTTTTTTTTTGATAGCTAACTAGAGATCAGAGTCTCACAGACTTTTCTTCCCAGGCTGGTTTCAGACCATGATCCTCAGATCGCAGTGACCTGAGTAGCTAGGATTACATGTGTGAGTCACTAGTGCCTGGTAACACATGTGATTTCAATGTCTTCCAATCACTCGCTGGTAGCTGGGAACTCTACCATCTAAATCCCTTCAGCTGTTGATTTTAAAAAATCATTTTTCTAATACCCCAGGGTAATCAGCCACATAATTTTGAATTCTCACATTTCCATTCCTCAAAGCAGCCATACTGTATATATGTACCATATTAAAAAAAAATCACTCCATCTTAAACTGTATGCTTACACAGATATCATATACTAGGCCAGGTTCAATGGTATTACAATGATCCAAAAAGTATTAAATATTCTATTACTCAAGTGTCATGCTAAATGACAGCCAAGACACTTTAATCCCAGCTAACCTGTATTTCTTTTTTTTAATTGGGAAAAAGCACTATGTCATGGAGGAAAAGCCTTCAAGTATGAGCAGTTAGCTGTAAGCTGTATTCAGGGATTACCGGTGTTATCATTTTCAGAATTGTATGTCTATAGTATATATTCTTGTTGATATGATACTTTTCACACTAAAAATGGATAAAAAGAATACTTATTTAAATTTACATTTATAATGCCTATTCTATACACAAGACTCATGCTGAATGACAGCCAAGACACTTTAATCCCAGCTAACCTGTATTTCTTTTTTTTAATTGGGAAAAAGCACTATGTCATGGAGGAAAAGCCTTCAAGTATGAGCAGTTAGCTGTAAGCTGTATTCAGGGATTACCGGTGTTATCATTTTCAGAATTGTATGTCTATAGTATATATTCTTGTTGATATGATACTTTTCACACTAAAAATGGATAAAAAGAATACTTATTTAAATTTACATTTATAATGCCTATTCTATACACAAGACTCATGCTGAACGACAGCCAAAACACTTTAATCCCAGCTCAACTGCATTTCTAAAACTAGTCACTATTGACTTTTGTTACCAACTGGGAAAAAAATAAAACAACTTAACAGTTACCATTGGGAAGATGTTAGCGAGGCAATTACTGATCCTCTGTGTACATGGCCAATGCATGACCAAATCCTGCACTTGGTGAAAGTGCATTTAAACCTTTCTCTAGAGTCAGTGAAGACAGAATCACACAGAAGAAAGGATCTGACCACAAATGGCATAGCGGAGCTATGAACCAACAAGAGGAGGAAGATCCGTTTGGGACATACTAATAAAGCTTAATTGGTTCTTAGGCAAAGAGCATTTAAAGAAATCATCAGTCAGAACTGAGAGGAATGTTTATGGATCCTTACGCAGCAGAAGTTTGGCCTGATTGAAAAAACCATGTCTAACAAAGTCAATTTTATTCACTTCCTGTATTTAGGTTAGAGCTGAATATTATAGTGGGATGCATGTCCTGCTAAAATTTGTCTTTATTCTAACTGTTTCAACTTTGGAAGAATTTTAAGGTTATTTAAGGCAACGTGTGTCTGGAATAACTTTTGTAGGTACGTATATGACAAATATTTTTATTGTTCTAAGAAAATGTTTTGAATATGATAACATGAAAATATCCATAGAAAACACTTCACCTAACTCAAGTCAAATGCTATTGCAAAAATCTGATATATTTTAACATAGTGGTTAATGTTTATGAACATTAAGCATACTGATTGTACACTGTTTTTGGTAATGCCATGAAGTTTTTGTTTTGTTTTGTTTTTTATGCTTTTCATGATTTCCCAGATTCCATTCCTTATTTAGCTGTATTTGTGAATTAAGTTCACAAAGAATGAGGAGCTATAAAGACCATCCATGAGAGCCAAAAGAGAAACTAAACAACTCAAAGAAGTATTTCCCCAAACTCCCATATATGATCCATACTTGTACTGGCGTTATGAGTTAGGAATCCTAATATCTGTGCCCAAAAATTGTCTTTGGACAATTATGAGCTCTGTTTTGGGGCACAGATTGTAAAAAGAAGAAGAAGGGAAGTGAATGAATCATGTAGCTCCTGCTCTTTGTATTAAGAATATGCCTCTCTATTGAAAATTCACACTAAAATCAGTCCAAAATAGGTATTTAATTTATTCAAGAATCTACCTACATCAAGAAAAAACTAAAATTTATCTTACTCAAATGAGTTAATGCTACAGGGAAAAGATGTGTGATCATAGCTTTCCCAAACATAGTTTTTCACATCCACAGGAATGTCAAAGGACCTAATGTTTAATTTCATTCCTTTTGGAAAATGTGAGTGGACATATTTATGGAAATACTTTAGGGCATATTCCCATAGAGGATCAAATTTCAACACCAAGGAAATTTTGTTTATAAAATACCATGAACATATACTTGGAATCTGTATCACTTATGTATCAACCTCTGAAAGTATGAAAGGAATGAACAAGAAATACAGAGACACGTGGTGCCAGACATAACATGAAGGGCTAATAAAAAGAGTTGAATATACGTGTATTAGAATTAGAAAAGGGAAAAGGAACACCAACATAGACAGACAAAAATAAAAATACAACCGAATGCAACAGAAATATTTACTTAACTTTATAGTGTAAACCAATTTTACAACTCAAAGGGGGAGAGAGAAACAGGGATGGAGAAGCAGGAGGAAAATGAGGGAGAAGGGAACAAGGTGGATAAGAAATGTATTCACTGTATTATGGGTGAAACTCTAACCCCTCTGTATTTCACTTTCACAATCAAATAAATTTTTAAACTAAACACCTGTAACCAGTAACTTTGTTTTTCAAATTTTTCTTATCAAACTGATGCACAGAGAGGTTACACTTTCATATATTAGGAATTGGATACATTTCTTGTACTGTTTGTTACTTTGTCCCTCATACCACCCTCCCCCCCCTTACCCTTTCTCCCCCTGAGGTGTTCAGTTCACTTACACCAAACAGTTTTGCAAGTATTGCTATTGTAGTTGTTTGTCTTTTTTTACCCTGTGTCTCACAATTTTGGTATTCCCTTTCAATTTCCTAGTTCCAACCAGTATACACGGTCTCCAATATACTCAGATAAGATTACAGAGCTAGTGTAGGTACAACCATAGAAAGGTGATACAAGAACATCATCAATAGTAGAAGCTACAGATACACATGGGATGTTGAAAGTAGTTACAACTGTGATATAACAATTGTCTCCATAACATGGAGTTCATTTCACTTAGCATAGTCTTATGTGTTCATAAGGGTATAGCAATCGGGCCTTGTGATGCTCTACTATGAGTTGCCTATCCCTGAACTAATTATTCCCAATAAGGGACACAATAGAGTCCATGTTTCTTTGGGTCTGACTCACTTCACTTAGTATAATTTTTTTCCAAGTCCTTCCATTTCCTTAAGAATGGGGGAATGTCATTCTTTCTGATAGAGGCATAAAATTCCATTGTGTATGTGTACCACATTTTCCTGATCCATTCGTCTACTGAGGGGCATCTGGGTTGGTTCCAGATTTTCGCTATGACAAATTATGCTGCGATGAACATTGTTGTGCTGGTGGCATTACTGTGATTTTGTTTGTGGTCTTTTGGATAGATACCCAAAAAGTGGGGAGGCTGGGTCATAGGGGAGTTCTATACTTAGCCTTCTGAGGAATCTCCATACTGCTTGCCAGAGTGGCTGAACCAGTTTACATGCCCACCAACAATGAAGTAGGGTTCCCTTTTGGCCACATCCCCTGCAACAATTGTTATTGTTCATTTTCTTGATTTATGACATTCTTACTGGGGTGAGATGGAATCTCAATGTTGTTTTGATTTGCATTTCTTTTATGACCAGTGATGTAGAGCACTTTTTCATATGTCTCTTAGCCATTCTCATTTCCTCATCAGACAAGTCTCTTTGTAAGTCTTTAGCCCACTTGATGAGTGGGCTATTGGTTCTTTGCGGTTATATTTTGGAAGAGGGTAATGTTTTAGTTCTGCATATATTTTAGATATGAGGCCTTTGTCCGTTGAATGGCCGGAAAAGATCTTCTCCCACTCTGTGGGCTTTGTGATTATCTTGCGAGCTATGTCCTTTGCCATGCAGAAGCTCTGCAGTTTGATGCAGTCCCATTTGTCCAACCTTTCTTTGATTTGTAGCCTTTCTGGGTCTTTGTTAAGGAAGTTCCATCCTGTGCCAAGGAGCCCAAGTGTTTCTCCTACTCCTTCCTTTAGTGTTTTTAGGGTGTCTGTTTTGATTTCGAGGTCTTTAATCCATTTGGAATTGATTTTGGTGCAGGGTAATATACAGGTTCTAGTTTTAGTTTGTTTCATGTGTTGAGCCAGTTTTGCCAGCACCATTTGTTAAAGAGGCTATCTTTCTTCCACACTATTGTTTTAGCTCCTTTATCAAAGATTAAGTAGGCATAGTTCTGTGAGTTCATTTCTGGGTCTTCAATTCTGTTCCATTGGTCTTCAGGCCTGTTCCGGTGCCAATAACAAGCTGTTTTTTATTGCTACAACATTATAGTACAGCTTGATGTTGGGTATTGTAATTCCTCCAGCACTGTTCTTTCTGCTTAGGATTGTTTTTGCTATTCTAGGTCTTTTATTGTTCCATATGAATTTCTGGATTGCTTCCTCTATTTCATTAAAAAGTGGTGTTGGGATATTAATGGGTATTGCATTGAATTTGTAGATAGCCTTTGGCAATATTGCCATTTTGATTATATTAATCCTCCCAATCCAGGAGCATGGGAGGTTTTTCCATTTCCTTAGTTCTGACTTAATTTTGTTTTTCAAGCTTTTAAAGTTCTCCTCAAAGAGGTCTTTCACTTCTTTGGTTAAGGTTATTCCTAGGTATTTTATGTTTTGGGGGGCTATTGCAAAAGGACTTGCTTTCCTAATTTCAGCCTCGGTCTTCGGGTTGTTAGCATAGAGAAAAGCCGTTGATTTTTGAAGGTTTATTTTCTATCCTTCAACTTTGTCAAAGTTTTGGATCAGCTCTTGTAGCTTGGGGGTAGAGTCTATGGGATTCTTTAGGTATAGGATCATGTCATCCGCGAAGAGAGAAAGTTTAACTTCATCTTCTCCTATTTGGATCCCCTTTATATTTTCTTCTTGCCTAATTGCTCTGGCTAGGAATTCTAGTACTATGTTGAAGAGCAGGGGAGAGAGTGGACATCGTTGCCTTGTTCCTCATTTTAAAAGGAATGGCTTTAGTTTATCCCTATTTAGAGTTATGCTTGCTGTTGGTTTATCATAAACTGCCTTGATTATATTCAGGAATGTTCCCTGGAATCCCAGTTTTTCCAGGGCTTTAAGCATAAATGGGTGCTGGATTTTATCGAACGCTTTTTCCGCATCCAGAGATAAAACCATGTGGTTCTTTAGCTTGCTCCGGTTGATGTGATGGATTACATTAATTGACTTGCTTATATTACACCAAATGTGCATCCCTGGAATAAAACCAGTTTGATCGTGGTGTATGATTTTTTTTTTGATAACCTGTTGAAGTCGATTGGCCAGAATTTTGTTGAGAATTTTTGTGTCTACTTTCATCAGGGAAATCGGTCTGTAGTCCTCTTTCTGTGATGAGTCCCTGCCTGGTTTTGGGATGAGGGTTATACTGGCTTCATAGAATGAGTCTGGTAGTGAACGTTCTCTTTCAATTTCATTGAAGAGTTTGAGAAATATTTGTGTGAGTTCTATCTTGAAGGCCTTGTAGAATTCTGCAGTGAATCCGTCTGGACCTGGGCTTTTCTTGGATGGGAGATCATTTATTGCCGTTTCTATTTCAATACTGCATATGGTCTGTTTAGAAGGTTTAAATCTTCATGTTTGAGTTTGGGGATATGAATTTTTTCTAGGAAATCATCCATTTCTTCCCAGTTCTCAAATTTGTTGGCATAAAGGTTTGCAAAATAGTCCCTTATTATTTTCTCAATTTCGGTTATTTCTGTGGTGATGTTACTTGTTTCATCTCTTATCTTGTTTATTTGAGTGTGCTGCCTTCGTTTTTTGATCAGGTTTGCCAGGGGTCTGTCTATCTTGTTGATTTTTTCAAATAACCAACTCTTTGTTTTGTTGATTCTTTCTATGGTTTTTTTCGTCTCTAATTGATTTAATTCTGATTTGATTTTAATTATTTGCTTCCATCTATTGACGTGGGGTTTGGCTTGTTGTTCTCTCTCAAGGAAATTAAGGTGCTTCTTTAAATTATTGAGTTGCTGTTTCTCCAGTTTGTTGAAGTATGCACTCAGAGAAATAAATTTTCCTCTGAGTACTGCCTTTGCTGTGTCCCAAAGGAGCTGGTACTTTGTGTCCTTAACTTGGTTGAATTCCATAAACAATTGAATTTCCGTTTTAATTTCTTCAATGACCCTCTGATGGTTCAGCAGTGTGTTGTTTAGTCTCCATGAATTGTAGGATTTTCTGTGGAGGCTGATTTAGTTGAGCTCTAATTTTATTCCATTGTGGTCTGAAAGAATGCGGGGAATGGTTTTGATACTTCAGAATTTGTACAGATTTTCTTTGTGCCCTAAGATGTGATCTATTTTGGGGAATGTTCCATGTGCTGCGGAAAAGAATGTGTATTCGGTTGTTGCTGGGTGGAATATTCTGTAGATGTCGGTTAAGTCTAGTTGGTCTATGGAATTATTTAGTTCTGCTTGGTTTCTTTGTTCAGTTTTTGGCGTGTTGATCTGTCCAGAGGTGATAATGGGGTGTTAAAGTCCCCAACTATCAATGTGTTTGGGTCTATGAGTGTTTTTAGAGTCAGTAGTGTTTGTTTGATGAAGTTGGCTGCTCCTGCATTTGGTGTGTATATATTTAGAATTCTTATATCTTCCTGTAGGAGAGATCCCTTTACTAGTATGTAGTAACCTTCTTTGTCTCTTCTTACCTTTTTTAATTTGAAGTCAATTTTGTCTGATACTAGGATTGCAACTCCAGCCTGCTTATGGTGGCCATTTGCTTGATAGATTTGATTCCAGCCTTTCACTTTTAGAAGATGTTTACTTTTGCTGGATAGATGTGTCTCTTGGAGGCAGCAGAAAGATGGATCTTGATTTTTGATCCAACTTATGAGCCTATGTCGTTTGATTAGAGAATTTAGTCCATTAATGTTGAGAGTTAGGATTGAGAGATGATCGTTTGTTCCCTTCATTATCACTATCTTGTTTAAAGCTGTGTCTTCCCATTTCTTGATCTGATGTTAACTATTTAGGGTTCATTTCTCTGTCTGTATTGGGATCTTGATTATTTTCCCTGTATAGTAGATCTTTGAAGATTTTCTGTAAAGCTGGTCTGGTGGTGATATATTGTTTCAGTTTTTCCTTACTTTGGAAGACTTTTATTTGACCTTCGGCTATGAATGAGAGTTTAGCTGGGTACAGAATTCTTGGTTGATAGTTATTTTTATTTAGTGTTTGGTATACTTCATTCCAGGCTCTCCTTGCTTTCATGGTCTCTGCTGAGAAGTCTGGGGTAATTCTGATTGCTTTTGCTTTATATGTGATTGTTTTCTTCTCCCTAACAGCTTTGAGAATTTTTTCCTTGCACTCTACTGAACCTGTTTTGATCACTATATGTCGGTGGGATGTCCTATTCTGGTCTGGTCAGATTGGGGTTCTAAATGCTTCTTGTATCTGTATAGGACTTTCCTTCTGGATATTTGGGAAGTTCTCAGCTAATATTTTGTTAAATAGGTTGCCTATCCCATTAACCTCTTTCTCCAAGTTTTCCTCAATACCTATTATCCTTAAATTGGGCTTCCTGATGGTGTCTTGAATCTCCTGTAGCGATCTGTTTTGTTGATTGGACTGGATTTGTATTGATTGTTGATCTTTCTCCATAGAATCTAAGGAATCCTCAGCTCCTGAAATTCGCTCCTCTGCTTCAGTTAGTCGGGACTGTAAGCTAGCTACTTGATTTCGAATCTCTTTTCCTTCTGACTGGTCTTTCCTGATGATTTCCATGTCATTTCTTAGGTCTTTATGGACTTCTTTACTTCTTTAACTTCATTACTTTGGTTTTGAGTCTTGTCTCTTAAATCTTTAAGCTGGTTAGCTATCTTTTCATTTGACTCTTGAAGATCATTTATCTTTCTATTTGTGGATGCCATGAAATTCTCCATTAATTGTTGCTTTGCCTCCTCACACTCTAGAATAATTGACTGAAGAGATTCAAACTTTTCATTTATCATGTTTATCAGTAGACTTTGTAGAGCATTTTGAGGGTTCTCTTCTATGTCTTTGATTGACTGCTCTGCTTCCTGCTTGTTTTGAGTGGGGGATAAGATTTCATTGTTTGCCATCTTTCTTGTGTTCCTTCTGCCTATTTGGACTGGGAATGCCAATCTACAAGCACCTATGAGCACCGTTTAAGACCCAAAGCAGCCCTTACCAAGCACTGTTGTTGAAATTTTACAAGTTCACAGTTATATACAGATACCCTGTATACCTGTCTATAAAATTAGATTTGGTGTTACTTAAGAATACAATTTCAATATAGCAACCGATCCTGGGCCCTGTAATCAGTAGTTACTTATTTACTGTTACAACCCTAAAAGCAGTTCTTGTTTTTATATTAAGTTCTTTTAGGATTGGCTTTCTCTGTGAACCCCTTTGATTCACTCAGATTAAGCTGGGATACCCTCTATCCAATAACCAGGAGTCAATGGAAACTGGAGATCCAGGCACTAAGGCAGGAGGGTAAGTTGGAGGTAGTAAAGAGAATAGAGTAAAATGTATTGGGCAGGGGGGTGGTGGTTTTGGTTTAGTTTCAGTGACGTGGAAATGTGGAGAAGAGTAGAATCAGTAGAAAGAACAAGGTTAAAATGATTGACAATGGAGAGTTAGCAGGAAAGAGTGGAGGTGTTATTCATAGGAAAGTAATTTTTAGAGAAAGAGAATGCAAAGAGAGTAATAAAGTAAAGATAGTGGAAGACAGATGCACAAAACAGAGAAAAATCACTTAAAAAAGAAAATAAATAAAAAGGAAAAAAAAAACAGAAAAGGAACAACCCAAACAAACAGCAAAAAAAAAAAAACTTGATAAAACAAACAGGTAAAAATGGAAAACAAAACAAACAATAAAACCTACGAAGTTTCAGAAGTGAAAAAAAAATGGAGTCCTCCTTGTTTGGGTGGTCTTTCCCCAGTCTCTGGTTTCCTCGCGATGGCCTGCTCTCTATTTTGCTGCTTGGCTGCTTGCTTGATTTCAGTTTGCAGGGGGTGGTTCCATTCTGATCCTTCACCTCTGTTGGTGCAATCCTGGGTCTCTGTGGTTTGCACAGCTTGCTGGCAGTCCTTGGCGTCCTCTGTAGATGGGGACTTGAGGAGTCTCAGGAACCGTAGCTCCTCTGTCTACTGTGGGGCCGCTGCCTTTAACGCCTGGCTATGAATAGGCTGTGGACTCAGCAGAGTGGGGCACCTTTGGCCTGTTTTATCCAACTGAGAGTTGCTTGCCTGGGGGAGGCTACACGCTCCTGGGCGGGGTGGCCTCCTTGGTGGAGGTGGCTATGGAGTGCAGCTCAGTTTCGGGCTGGGAATTGGGCTTCCTCTGTGGCAGGACTGTTTAACTTTCTCAGGAACTGATTGTTCCCCTGTCTGGTGTTTCCATGCCACCGGGAGCTGCTCTCTGCATTCGCCGTGAATTTAGAAATTCCAGCAGGCAGGACGGGGCACCTCTGGCTGAGCCGTGGCCCAGGACACGCCTCCCGCCTGGGCAGGGGGCATTCTCCTGGGTGGAGGTGACTCACAGGTCGGTCCCTCTTGCCCTTTTCAAAGATGGCTACTTTGACCTCACTTTCCCCAGGCCGCTTTAGTTCCAATCTGGTCTGACTCAATGCCAGTGGCAAAGATGTTGCTTTGCTCTGGTGGTGGGGGAAGGGCTGCCTTCCAGAAGCTGCTCTGTGGGCGAGAGTGGGAATGTCTTTCGTGGGGTACTCACGCTTTCTCTGCGATTTCAGGTCGTCCGTGCTCAGCCACCGTCTGGAGTATTTCTCCATGGTCTACGCTGTGTGCTTTAGCTGCATGGCTTGCGGGTTGCTGTGCTGGGCGCTGTGCCAGCACTGGCACTGGCATGGCAGTAGGACGCTGCCTGGAGCTCAAATCTGTGTTTTCAGATGAGCAAAGTTGATTTTTCCTTCCTGGCCAGAATCCCTGTACTGTTAGAACTTACTCTAGCTGTATTTCTAGGCATAAAAGTTTCTATGGGGTGATAAAACTACAGTGTTGGAGGGAGCGCAGATAGTGCTCTGCAGCTCCTCCGCTGTCTTCCTCCTGTCTCACTAGTAACTTTTAATAACAAGATTTTCTTGGCTTCAGAAAGGAAGAAACTCCAACTGTTGCTTCATTTGCACAAGTGTGTGCATTCATGTGAGAGAAAGGAAGCATAAATCATAGAAAAAAGCCATTTTAAATTTAACAAAACTGAATGTTCAATTTTAGATACATAACAGACTACATGAGAGAATTCTGTCCCTATGCCATAAAGGTTATTATAGCTTCAAACTATATGATATTTATGATAGTGGATGCCACTCCACAAGATATAATTACACCATTTTGAGTTAGTTAAAAGAAAGAAAGTTAGTTTCGTACTAAAGTCCCAGAAATGCAACAAATCAAAGGAAGGTTGGACAAATGGGACTGCTTCAAACTGCAGAGCTTCTGCAGGGGAAAAGACATAGCTTGCAAGATGAACAGAAAGCCACATATTGGTAGAAGATCTTTCCCAGCCATACAATGGACAAGGCTTCGTATCTAAAATATACACAGGACTTAAAAAATTAAATTCCTCCTAAACAAATCCTCAAAGAACCAATGGCTCCCTCATGAAATGGGCTAAAGACTTCAAAAGAGACCTCTCTGAAGAGGAAATGAGAAAGCCAAAAGACACATGCAGAAGTGCTCTACATCATCTATATAAAAAATCTATATAAGAAATCTATATAAGAAATGCAAATCAAAACATCATTGAGATCCCACCTCACCCCAGTAAGAATTTCCATTATCAGGAAAACTAACAATAACAAATGCTGGAGGGGATGTGGACAAAAGGGAACCCTACTACATTGTTGGTGGGAATGTAAACTTGTTCAACCACTCTGGAAAGTGGTATGGAGGTTCCTCAGAAGACTAAACATAGAAGTCCCCTATGATCCAGCATCTCCACTTTTGGGCATCTACCCAAAAGTTTACAAGCAAGATTACACTAAAGCCACCAGTTCATTGCAGTACAATTTGCCATCGCTAAATTATGGGACCATCCCAGATGCACCTGAGTAGATGAGTCGATCAGGAAAATGTGCTACATAAATACAACGGAATTCTAGGCCTCTATCAGAACGAATGATAATCGCCCATTGGTAAGGAAATGAAAGGAATTGGAAAACATTATACTAAGTGAAGTGAGCCAGGCCCAAAGAAACAAGGAATCTATGGTTTCCCTCATAGAGAATACCTAGTACATGTTTATGCTAGTCATAGCAGAAAATCCCAATAGCCACTAACTATGCCCTTATGAACATATAAGATGATGCTAAGTGAAATGAACTCCATGTTATGGAAAAAAATGTTATATCATTGTTGTAATTATTTTCAACATGCCATGTGAAACCATACCATTCTTTTCTTCTCTCATGTTCTCTTCTTGTTGTTTTACCTCCGCTATCACTGCATCTGATCTTAGTTACCCTGGATAACTTGTATACGTGTATCAGAACTAGGGACCAGAAAGGGAATACCAAAATCAAGAGACAAAGGACAAAAAGACAAACGATTCCAAAAACAATATTTACAAAAACATTTTGTGTAAATCAACTGTACAACTCATGGGTGGATTGGAAAAGGGGGAGGGAGGAGGCGGTGGAACAATGAGGGAGGAGGTAACAAGTTGAGTAACAAATGTACTCACTCCTTTACATATGAAACTGTAACCTCTCTGTACTACACTTTGACAATAAAGGAAAAATTATAATTTTTTTTAAAGAAATGAAGTTAGGAAGTGAGGCCTGGTACGTAAAACTAATGACACATTGATTTACTAACTAATTCAGAAAACAATTCCATGAGTTTAGAATGGAAGTCACGAAGGACCTTCAGGAAGTCAAGAAAGAAATGGAAGCAAAAAATGGATACAGTACACTCCTCCGTTAAAGAAGACCTTAACATCCTGAGAATCAAAATGCATTAAAAAAAAAAAAAAGATTTAAAATACAACTCTTTAACGGAAGAAATTTCCACAATCAGAGCTGATCTGGCAACCATAAATAGCTCGCTGACATCCATAAACTCCACACTTGGAGCCACATCACAAAGAATTGATCATATTGAATCCTGAATCTCTCTTTTGGACGATGATGCAGCCGATAAGGACCAGAAAATTACCACACTCCAAGAAATGGTAAAACTCCAGGGCAGACTAATCCAGTAGCTAGTGGACAAAGACAAGAGCTATAATCTCCACATAATTGGAATAGATGAAGGAGCCGAATACCAGAGCAGAGGGCTACAACATATTTTCAATAGAGTAATTGCAGAAAATTCCCCAATCTCACAAGGGACCTCACCCAACTAACCGAAGTCTATAGGACGCCTGGCAGACCAGACCCTAGAAAATACTCGCCCAGGCACATAATAATCAAGATTTCAGATCTCAAGAATAAAGAGCAAATTTTGAATGCAGCCAAAACGAAGAAAGAGTTATATTGCAATGGAAAAAGGATCAGGATCTCAGCTGACATCTCCACACAAACCAGGCAAAGATTCAACAAAAAAAGAGAACTACAGACCAGTATCACTAATGAACACAGACGCAAAGTTCTTCAATAAAATATTAGCTAACAGGATCCAGAAACTGATCAAGAAAATTATACATCATGATCAAGTAGGCTTCATCCCACAGACAAAAGGATGGTTCAACATCCGTAAATCAATCAATGTAATTCACCACATAAACAGAACTAAAATCAAGAATCACATTGTTATCTCAGTCAATGCCCAAAAGGCCTTTGACAAAATATAACATCCATACTTATTAAAAGCTCTGGAGAGAACAGGAATAGATGGAACATTCCTTAAAACAATAAAAGCCATATAAAACAGACCAACTGCTATTATCGTATTAAATGGGGAGAAACTAAAATCATTCCCCCTAAACTCAGAAACAAGACAAGGAAGCCCACTCTCCCTACTTCTTTTCAACATAGTGCTGGAATCCCTAGCCATAGCAATAAGGCAAGAGGAGGACATCAAAGGGATACACATCAGCAAAGAAGAAATCAAGCTATCCCTATTCGCAGATGACATGATCTTATATCTGAAGGACCCAAAAAACTCAGTCCCCAAACTCCTACACCGAATAAACCATTTTGGAAAAGTAGCAGGATACAAAATCAATCCACAAAAGTCAGAAACTTTTCTGTACACCAGCAATGTACAAACAGAAAAGGAAATTATGGAAACAATACCATTTACAGTAGCTAAAAATAAAATAAATTACCTAGGGATCAACCTAACTAAAGACGTGAAGAACCTATTTAATGAGAACTATAAAAAATTAAAAGGGGAAATCAAACAAGACACCATGAGATGGAAAGACCTTCCATGCTCATGGGTAGGCAGAATCAATATAGTGAAAATGGCCATATTGCCCAAATTGTTATGCAAATTCAATGCAGTCCCCATCAAGATCCCAGCTACATTCTTCACTGAAATAGAGAAAGCAACCCATAAATTCATATGGAACAGCAAAAGACCTAGAATAGCCAAAGCAATTCTATGCCAAAAAAGTAGTGCAGGGGGCTGGGGATATGGCCTAGTGGCAAGAGTGCTTGCCTCGTATACATGAGGCCCTGCGTTCAATTCCCCAGCACCACATATACAGAAAATGGCCAGAAGTGGCGCTGTGGCTCAAGTAGCAGAGTGCTAGCCTTGAGCAAAAAGAAGACAGGGACAGTGCTCAGGCCCTGAGTCCAAGCCCCAGGACTGGCCAAAAAAAAAAAAAAAAAAAAGCAGTGCAGGAGGTATCACAATGCCAGACATCAAGCTCTATTATAGAGCCATCATAACAAAAACAGCCTGGTATTAGTATAAAAACAGACCTGAAGACCAATGGAATAGAATTGAAGACCCAGAAATAAAACCGCACTCTTACAGTCAGCTGATAGTCGACAAAGGAGCTAAAGACATACAATGGAAAAAACAGAGCCTCTTCAACTACTGGTGCTGGGAAAACTGGGCAGCCATATCCAGAAAACTCAAAGTAGACCCTAGCCTATCACCATGCACCAAGATCAACTCAAAATGGATCAAGGACCTCAATATCAGACCTGAATCCTTGAAACTACAGAAGGACAGAGTAGGAAAGACGCTAGAACTTATAGGCACAGGAAGGAACTTCCTGAATATAGTCCCAGGGGCACAACAGAAAAATGGGACTCGACAAATGGGACTACTACAAAATAAAAAGTTTCTGCACAGCTAAGGACATAGCCACCAAACTAGAAAGACAGCCAACCATATGGGAAATGATCTTTACCAGCACAGCAACAGACAAAGGCCTAATATCTGCCATCTACAGAGAACTCAAGAAACTAACCCCCTCCAATCCCAGTAAACCAATTAGGAAATAGGCAAAGGAGCTAAAGAGACACTTCACAAGAGAAGAGATAAAAATGGCAAAGAAACATATGAGGAAATGATCAACATCCCTGCTAGTAAAGGAAATGCAAATAAAAACAACCCTGAGATATCACCTCACTCCACTTAGAATGGCCTATACTCAGAACTCAGGCCACAACAAATGCTGGAGAGGGTGAGGGGAAAGAGGAACCCTTCTCCATTGTTGGTGGGAGTGCAAATTAGTACAACCACTTTGGAGAACAGTATGGAGGTTCCTCAAAAAGCTCTACATAGACCTACCCTATGACCCAGCCACACCACTCCTAGGCATCTGTCCTGAACAACAGGTCCCAAGATGTCAAAAATACATCTGCACTTCCATGTTTATTGCTGCACAGTTCACCATAGCCAAAATATGGAAACAACCCAGATGCTCCTCCACAGATGAATGGATCCAAAAAATATCGTACCTATACACAATGGAAGACTACATAGCGATTAGGAATGGTGAAATATTGGTATTTGCAGGGAAATGGTCAGAACTTGAACAAATAATGTTGAGTGAGACAAGCCTAGAACACAGAAAACAAAGGGGCATGATCTCCTTGATATATTACTGTAAAGGTGTGGGGGAGGGGGAGACAGTAGAGACCAGCTCTGTGAAACCAAAAACTTCTTGTCAAATGGTATTCCCCACAGGTTTGGGTCAGCGACCCTACATTATGTAACTAAAACCAAACAACTACTCAACATATAAAGGCTAGACCTCTCAGTGGATCACAACAGCTCAAAAGCTATGTATGTATGCTCATATAAGACAAGGATAAGCAAATTCTATTGTTGACGTTACATTTAAAGTCCTAGGTGAATTTCCTTTGGCGTAGGCCACGTGGCTACTGTATATGTTTTTGGTACACTGTGTAATGTATATATGTCTACTGGATCTAGGGAAGGGAAAGGAAAACATGGTGTAAGATAGCACAAGAAATGTGCACACTGCCCTATTATGTAACTGTACCCCTTTTGCATAACACCTTGTCAAAAAAATTTGTTTAATTAATAAATAAATTTTTAAAAAACTAGAAAAACAAAACAAAACAAAAAACCCAATAAAACAAATAAAAATGGAAATAAAAAAACGAGGTCTCAGAAAAGAAAAATTTCAAAACAAAAAAGTTTAAAAAATGTTTTTTAAAAAATGGAGTCTTTCTTGTTTGGGTTTGCTTTCTCCAGTCTCTGGTTTCCTTGCAATGGTCTGCTGTCTATTTTCCAGCTGCTTCCCTGATTTGACTTGCTTTCAGTTTGCAGGGGGTGGATTTCCTTTGACCTCCCTCCCCTATTAGTGAAATTCTGGGGCTCTGTGGTTCACACAGCTTGCAGGTAGGACTTGGGTGTCCTCTGTAGATGGGGATGTAAACAGTCTTGGGAACCGTCGCTCCTGCTGTCTGCTGTGGGCCCACTGCCTTTAATGCCTGGCTCTGTGGACTCAGCAGGGTGGGGCGCCTCTGGCCTGGTTTACCCGACTGAGAGTCGCTTGCCAGGGGGAGGTTCCTCCCTCCTGGGCGGGGCAGCCACCTGGGCGGAGCTGGCTATGGAATTCAGCTCTGTTTCCGGCTGGGAATGGGGATTCCTCTGCAATGGGATCCTTTATCTGTCTCAGGAACTGTTTGTGCTCCCGTCTGGTTGTTCTGGGCCACCAGTAGCTGCTTGCTGCTTTCGGGTTTTATTTTAGAAATTCCAGTGGGCAGGGCAGGGCACCTCTTGCTGAGTTCACCTGAGTCTGTGAGCTGCGGCCCCGGGAAGGATGAGCCTCCTGCCTTGGCAGGGGCCGTTCTCCTGGGCGGAGCTGGCTGTCACTGGTTGGTCCCTCTTGCGCATTTCAAAGATGGCCCCTTTGTCCTCACTTTCCCCAGGCCCACTTAAGTTCCATTCTGGTCTGACCCTATGCCAGTGTCAAAGATGGCGCTTTGCTCTGTTAGTGGGGAAAGGGCTAGCTTCCAGATGCTGCTCTGTCGGCGTGAGTGAGAATGTCTTTTGTGAGGTACTCATGCTTTCTCTTTGATTTTGGCCCATCCATGCTCAGCCTGTGATCTGTATCTGTCTGCCGCCATCTGGAGGATTTCTTCCTGATCACCACTGTGTACTTTAGGTGCATGGAATGTGGTGTGTTGTGCCAGCACCGGCACTGGCATGGCAGTGGGATGCCACCTGGAGCTCAAATCTGTGTTTTCAGGGCAGCAAAGTCAATTTTTCCTTCCTGGCCAGAATCCTAGTACTATTATAATTCACTTGGGCTGTCTTTCTAGGAGTAAAAGTTTATCTGGAGTGGTAAAACTGGGATGGCTGAGGGAGCTTAGCTAGGGCTATGCTCTTGATCACATTTTTAATGCTGCTTTCTTCCTATATAAACATCCTGTTCTCCCTGAGGAATCAGTTTTAAGTGATGTCACAATGCCCTGTCCAACTCTGATTCTCACATCACTGTGGTGATCTTATTCATTGTAACTTGCTCATACCTACACATAAAGCCTGTGGTCTCTTTCCCCATTGACAAAGCTGTGGCTGTGTTTTTCACCCTTTTAACATCTATGTTGAATCCATTAAACTACACAATCAGGATGAGGAAATGAAAAGGGCTATGAAGAAACTCTGGGGTCAAATAATGAAAGTTGATGATATGTAAGTCTCATAATTTCTGTGTCTAAAAATATACAGATATTTTATAGATATCATTCTTCCTCATCATTAAGTAAATTTAAAATAGTGATTCTTTCTGCTTCAAAATTTATGTGACAGAATACTAACAATTATGTACAGACTACAGCCAGTGAGTTCTGTTGAATCACATAAAGGTAGTAAGCATTTCTAGTTCCTTTATTACATTTTATTTCTGTATCAGCAATCTTTAATCTTCTCCATTTTGTTATTCATGAAATGTAAGAAAAATATTCATGAATTACTGTGTGGTAGTGTATTAGAAAAAAAGAATAAGCCCTGATATTAGAAATGCCCTTGAGGAGGACAAAATAGACCTCTTTAGGATGCAGTTCCTCTACAATTGGGGTAGGCTGGCAAGATGTAGAGCCTCTGAGACTTACCCAGAAGGAACAAAAAAGACACATTCCACAACCTACTGATCTCTGGGCTCTTTTGCATTGAAAAATCTACAGTGTCCTCCTCCTAGCCAAGGAAACAGATAGAAATCACTGCATGTGACACCTTCATATCCAATCTGGAGGACTATAGCATGCCAGCTAAGAGGATTTTGTTTCACAACATTCCCTGGCACTTTACTCTTCCATTCACTAACATTGCCTCTGTTCCCACCTTCCATCCATCAGAATTCTCTGTTTGGTAAAGAATATAAAGGATCCAAGACACCTGTTACGTATGACAGCCCACTGGAAAGAAGTTAGTAGGCCTTCGAAATTCCCCAACCTTGGTAGCTGAAATCCTCCACCTAAATCCCTTCAGTTGTCAAGGATAAAACATTTTCCACATTCTTTGCCTAACCAGAGTATTGGCATTTCTAGTCCTCAAAGCAACTATGCTATTTAAATAAGTCAGGGTTTATGAGAGGAATCCGTTCTCTAATGCTCACTAATGTTTATCACCACAAGATATCCTCAGCATTGACCCGATGAGATTGCAGAAAAACTCAATCGAGAGGTTTTCAAATTTATGTTATTGATGAATGCCAAACTATAGCAAGGATATACGCTTTAACTTTATTCTAACTACATTTCTAAAACTGGTCACTAATAATTTTTGTTCATAGCATCCATGATTATTTCTACCTTGTTCATAATAGCCAAAAAATGGAAACAGCCCAGATGTCATATAACAGATGAGTGGATCAAAACAACATGGTGCCCATATACAGTGGAATGGTACATAGGCACAATAAAGAAAATATTAAGTCACTTTCTGGGAAATAGATGGACCTAGAACAAATCCTGTTAAGGGAGATAAGCCAAGGTCAGAGACACAAAGGACTCTTATTTTATCTCTTTTAGGGAAGTTAGATCTAAATACCCTAGGACTTGATAAATTATACTGAACTCTAAGCATTCACACACAGTGAGACAAAAGGAAGATACTCTTAGGGGGAGAACACAGCAGCAGTGCCTTTGTGCTTCTGATCATACATAATAGTATTGGTTGAATAAAAAAATCCAGAAAATGAAGATAGAGAATTTTTCTTTATGTTTTCATTTCTTTCCATCTTGTTTGTTCATTTATCAGATTTGGGGAAGGCAAGAGGGGCACAAAACGGGAGGGGCAAAGGGAAAACAAATGTAGCAGTGGTACTCACTAGAGTCTACATTGAAAATGTTCTATACAACTTGTGAATGGTGATGGGAGGGAAAAACTGGATGGAAGCAAATGAAAGGGTAACATTGTCCACAAAGAAATGTACCCATAACATCACTTATGTAACTGGAACTCCACTGTTATATCACCTTTATATTAGCAATAAAAAAAACAAAAATAAATGGAAAGAAAATGGTCACTAATGGTTTGCTCATACCAGCTGCGATTAAAATAAATCACACTGACTTTTGTCTCACAAAGTTTCTAGCAAAAGCTAATTACTAATCCTCTGGGTAATTCAGTAGCCAAAGCATGACAAAATCTAAATTCTGTAAGTATATTTAACTATTGCTGTAGAGTCAATACAGAAAGAATCACAAAGAAAGACAGTGGGTAAATTGCAGTGTAGAGCCAAAGACCAGCAAAGGAAAGATTTGTATGGGAGACTGCACTTGAGCTTGGCTGGTCTTAGAAATGAGAATTTAGGTGGTAAGTGAAACACTTTATATGTCCACTTGGCTCATGTGCTTAACAAGGCAAATACATTTTAGCCTGTAAACCAACTTGAACATGTAGCATCTATTATTGATGATGTTCTTGTATCACCTTCCTGTGGTTGTACCTACACTATCTCTGTAATCTTATCTGAGTATATTGGAAACCGTGTATACTGGTATTAGCAGTAGGATATTGAAAGGGAATATCAAAATTGAGAGACACAGGGTAAAAAAAGACAAACAACTACAAAAACAATACTTGCAAAACTGTTTGGTGTAAGTGAACTGAACACCTCAGGGGTGGAAAGCGAAAGTGGGTGGAGGGAGGGGGGGAAGGGACAAGGTAACAAACAGTACAAGAAATGTATCCAATGCCTAACGTATGAAACTGTAACCTCTCTGTACATCAGTTTGATAATAAAAATTTGAAGGAAAAAAAAAAGAAATGAGAATTTAGGTGATAAGTGAAACACTTTATATGTCCACATGGTTCATGTGCTTTACAAGGCAAATACATTTTGACCAAATTGACTGTAAAACCAACCTGATCATGTTGATTTCTTTCATTTCTATATTTGAAAATTGAAATACTAATTGCTCATTTGGACGATTGGGCCTTGGTCCCATTATTTTTCCTTGAAATTGAGCATAATTGAATGGTGGCAGGATAATATTAATTATTGAAAACTTCCTTACACCTTCATTGGAAACCAGGAAAATAAGTAGATACTGAGTTGTAGAAAAATCAAAGTGTCCTAATGGATGTATCATACTTTTTTCTTCAAAAAGAAACTCACAAACAGATATACTAAAAATGGTAACAACACAAGCAAAAGTGTCCATATTGGAAGGATGTGTAGACAGATAATCATTCTGGTGCTCACACCTTTCAACTCATGGAGTCCATCTAGTACAGATTGTTCACAGGAGAAGAAATAAATGGCAGCATTCATTCTGAAAACAGAGGGATCCATAATCAACTATACCCAGGTCAGTAAATACTACATCTACGCCCCAAATTTTAAGATTATTTAGGGAATTTTGTAGGTACATATATGACTTAAATATTTTATTGTGGTAAGAAAACAAATTTGAGTATGATAACATGAAAATATTCATAGAAGATACTTCATCTAATTCAATTCAAACGCTATTGGAAAAATCTAATACATATTAACATGGAGGTTAATATTTATGTACATTAAGCATACTGATTGTACACATTTTTATTAATTCCATGAATGCTTCTTTTTACTTTTTCTGATTTCAAAGCTGTCATTCTGTACTTAGCTTTTGTGAATTAAGTTCACAAAGAATGATGAGCTATAAATACCACCCACTTGAGCCAAAAAAGAAAATAAAAAACTCAGAGAATTATTTCCCAAAACTCCCATATATGCTCCTGACTTGTATTAATGTTATGAGTTAGGAATCCTAACTTCTGTGTCCAGAAATTATCTTTGGACAATTATGAGCTATGTTTTGAGGCAGAGATTTGAAAAAGAAGGACAGTGAATGAATATTGTAGCTCATGTTCTTTGTATAAAGAACATGCCTCACTATTTAAAACCGACTTAAATATAAGTCCAAAATATGTATTTAACTTATTCAAGAGATCTACCTGTATCAAGAAAAAAATAAAGGGCTGGGGATATAGCCTAGTGGCAAGAGTGCCTGCCTCGGATACACGAGGCCCTAGGTTCGATTCCCCAGCACCACATATACAGAAAACGGCCAGAAGCGGCGCTGTGGCTCAAGTGGCAGAGTGCTAGCCTTGAGCGGGAAGAAGCCAGGGACAGTGCTCAGGCCCTGAGCCCAAGGCCCAGGACTGGCAAAAAAAAAAAAAAAGAAAAAAAGAAAAATTCCTCTTACTTAAATGAATTAATGCCACAGGGGAAAATTGTGTTATCTTAGCTCTCCCAAACATAGTTTTTTCATGTCCACAAGAATGTCAAACTACCTAAAGTTTCCTTTGATTCCTTTTGTAAAATTTGAGTAGAGATATTTATGTAAAGAATCTAGGGCATACTCTTATAACAGATCAGAGTTCAACAACAGGAATATTTATTGATAAAATACCATGAACATATACTGGGAATCTGTATTATTTATGTATCAACCTCTGAAAGTATGAAAGTAAAGAGCATAAAATGCAGAACCATGTAGAGCCAGACATAACATGAAGGGCTTTTGAAAGAGTTGTAACAAGTAGCCTTTAATAACAAGAGTTGTTTGACTTCAAAAGGGAAGAAACTCCCAACTGTAGCTTCATTTTCACAAGCATGCGCATTCATTTAAGGAAAAGGAATCATTAATCATAGAAGGAAGCCATTGTAAATTTAACAAAACTGAATGCTCAATTTTACACACAAAATGGACCACATAAGAGAATTCTGTCCATACACTTGTAATTGGCCATAAAGGTTGGTATAACGTCAAAGTATATGATATTAATGATGCTGGCTGCCACTCCATAAGCTACAATTAAGCCTATTTTGAGATTTTTAAAAGAGAGCAAGTTAGGAGTAGAGGCTTACTCCATGAGCCAAATGCTAAATTGATTTACTGTGTTACCTATAAGGTATTTTTAGTATTTAATTGAAGTGAATCAGAATAGATTATCCTCCTTCTGTTCTTTACAAAGATCTATCAAAATGGCACAGGTGAGAAAAAAGCAAAGTTGAACCAATTTCAGAGGGAGAATGAAAACAGATGACTAAGTATTTTTGTACTGACTCCAACGCACATCAAGACGTAGCACTATTGATTACCAGGTGGACCACAGGCAAACAACACATGATATATTAATACAAACAATGAACAATGTGACAGAATTCATCCTGCTGGGCCTCACCCAAGATCCAGAACTCCAGAAGCTCTTGTTTGCTGTGTGTTTAATCACCTATTTGGTCACAATGGCAGGGAACACATTCATCTCAGTCACCATCTTCATCAGTCCAGCCCTGGGGAGCCCCATGTACTTTTTTCTCTCCTACTTGTCCCTTATTGATGCTCTCTACTCTACTTCCATTGCTCCCAAAATGATTGTGGATTTGGCATCTGAGAAGAGTACCATATCTTTCAATGGTTGTATGACACAGCTTTTTGCTGAACACGTGTTTGCTGCAACAGAGATCATCTTGCTCATTGCTATGGCCTTTGACCGCTATGTGGCCATTTGCAAGCCCTTGCACTACACCACCATCATGAGCCGCCCCGTGTGCTCTTTCCTGGTGGGGGCAGCTGGAGTATTGGGGTTTATTCATGGATTGATACAGGTTATGTTCATTGCCATGTTGCCCTTCTGTGGCCCTAATGTCATTGACCACTTTTTATGTGACTTAATACCACTGCTGAAGTTGGCCTGCACCAACACTCACACTTCGGGGCCTCTGATCGCTGCCAACAGTGGGTCACAGTGTTTGCTCACTTTCACTATGCTGCTTGCTTCCTATGTGAACATCCTGTACTCCCTGAGGAATCACAGTTCTGAGGGACGTCGCAAAGCCCTGTCCACCTGTGCCTCTCACATCACTGTGGTAATCTTGTTCTTTGTACCTTGTTCATATCTGTACCTAAGGCCCATGGTCTCCTTCCCCACTGACAAAGCTGTGACTGTGTTTTGCACCCTAGTAACACCTATGTTGAACCCTTTAATCTACACCCTCAGGAATGAAGAAATGAAAAGGGCTATGAAAAAGCTCTGGGGTCAAATAATGGAAACTGCAGTAAAGAAGTAAATCAATAAGCAAATCTCATGATTGTTGTAGAAAATCTGTGTTGTGTTGCCCTTACTTATTCTGTTTCCTGATAAAATTAAGATAGTCATGTTTTTTATGAATCAATATTTAATTCACATAACAAGTATAATTTTTGTAGTATATTAATTATGTGTTTGAAAATGTACAACAAATGATCTTTTCCTTTTCCTTAAATCTCTACCACTTACTCTTTCAGGAATACTTTAAGTCCTCTCTTCTTGTGCTCACGTACTGTGTAATCAATTTCAGTGAACAACACCCACCTATTATTTTATACATATTAGTAGTTTTCATAACACAGAAGACTGTTTTGGTACTGAGTATCCAGTCTTATACACTATGCCGCTTTTTCCTATGCTCTTTGCTGCTTGGACGACTAGTATATTTTCAACTTCCACAAAATTGTTTAGTTATTAACAAATAAGAGTAATAACATATAGTAGTCCTCATTCTATGGAAGGCTTATTTCACATCTGTGATATCTTACTGTTTGATCTGTGATGTTTCTTACTAGTAAAAGAAATTCCCATTGCATAGCATGTGAAATACTGAAAGATAAATTATGGATACCAAAAGAACCTGTCAGTTCATAATCTGAAAATAAGTTTCAAATAAGTGACAGTAGTTCAAAGACTGAGAAATTTGATGGATGTCATCAAGAGGTAAGGGATGATAGCCGCAGGAATGACCAAGACACAGTGCACATAATTTGACATGCTGAATCAAAGTGTCTTTGTACAACTTTTTAAAGATTATTTTTAAGTGTATTGTATGTGATATATTAAACATATTGTATTAGAATTATATTATATCACATATAATACATTACAGCATATGTAATAATCAATTTATGCTGTAATATGATGTATGGTACATGTTATATATTGTTATATTTTATTTTGTACTATCTATGACAATATTTACAATTTATTATATACCAATATAAAATATAGTATACTAAATACTATATTGTATATGGTACAAAAAGAGTTGTTTTCTCAATAGATATTGATTAATATTAACTATTAACTTATTATTATACTAGTCCTATGTTACAACAATACATGATAAGTAATATATATGCCATCCAATTATATGTAGCAATAGAGTAATAATGAGTTATCATCATAGCATGGACATACCTTGGGGCCAGTGTCCTAGTCTCTGGAAACTAAGTGTAAACTCATCACCAACTTTCTACTCTCAGTGCTAAATGTTCACAGATATCTCTGCAGTTTCAAATAGGGATGCAGGAAACAATGACTATGAAATGCCTGAACACAACTTGAGTTAAAAAGTTCTAATGAATGATGGATCCTGTATTCATCCTCGCCTCTGGAGAAAGCAGCTAAAGGATAATATGAGCCAAAAGTTGCTCAGTGTTTATGCTTATGATTTCTGTGAAAAAGTTCAAACACCTGCCCAGTAGAGGAATTAAAGTTCACCTGATACTGACTTTCCTTGAGATCTCATCAAGTCAGATCTCACATAGAAAGCCTTGATGAGAAGTGATGCTGTGTCTCAATGTCCTCTGACTGTCCATTGGGCATACATTTGCAAATGTTGGTGAAACTTAAATTCACCTTTCAAAGACTTAGTTTTGGTTCCTCAGAAAGGAAGAATTTTAAGTGAGCTAACAAAAGAAATCAAGAATGAAGACATTGTTGATGATAGTGATCATAAATATTTATTGAGGACTTCCTGTGAATAAAGTCCAGATCTAATCATTTATTTGCATTTTAGAAACAGTATATGTCTTTTATGAACATTTTTATTTTAAAAATAAAATGGCATATTTAAAGTGCTTTGTATGACTTTCTCCAAATGTGATCATAATTTGAGGATATCCAAGTCAAAGTAATTAATATGTGTATTATATGATACAGTTATACTTTTTCTATGAGTAATTAACATAGAATTAGCTAATAGTATTCACTAATTATTTTAACATTATTATGCAAAAATTAGGCTTAGACAGAATCTCTCTTCAAATATCAGAATAGACAAAGCGACAACAAAGCACTTTCCCCATTCCTATCAAATACAGTGTTTGAGTTCTCAGACAAAGTAATATGAAAGACAAGGAAATAAAGAGGATCCCTACAAAAAAAAAGTCACATTGTCTCTATTTGCAGATGACATGACCCCTTACCTAAAGGACACAACAAAACATACTGTTACATCTGGTCAGCATTTTTAACGAGTTGGAGGGGCACAAAATGAGCATTTAAAAAATGAGTCCTACTTCTATGATAATACATGCTAATAATAAACAAGCGTAGAAAGAAACAGAAAAATAATTTAATTCAGAAGAGTCCAAAAGTAAAATAACTAGATATAAACTTAACTAAAGAAGTGAAAAAATGAACACTACACACCACTGAAGAAAGTGAATAAGAAATTATACGATAAAAAGTCCTTTTATGTTTAAGGACTAACAATATTAATATTGTGAGGTTTATAGACTACCAAATCTCTGTACAGATTTAATGCAATCACAGTCAAAATCTAAGTGACATTCTTCACAGAAAAAGAGGGTTAAAAACAAATGCTAAAAAGAAAGTCCTATGGAAGTAGAAAAGACCCAGATTGACTCAAAACAATCTTGAGGGGAAAAAAGAGGAATGAGAGAGATATCTTAAGAAGTGATAAACAGCATTGTTTCATGTTGGCACAAAAACAGACAGGGAATAAGAAGACTGAGTGCTAAGCACTGGTAATCATCAATATCTACATCTCAACAAGGGTGCAAACACATATGGTACTGGAAAGATTAAACATTCACACGTAGAAGATAAGTCCTCATACACAATCAATTAAAGATACCACAAAGTCCTTAATACATGATCTGAAACCGTGACCTTCTAGAGCAAAATAGGGGAAGCACCTCAAGATACAGGCACAAACATGAACTTCCTTTTTCTTGTTTATTGATCAGTTGAGTTGGTTTGTTGTTGTTGTTTATGAAACCCTGTGTGGAACGCTCTCAATAGAGGGTAGTGAGAGAGCTGCTGTTGTGTATGAAATGCTGAACCAGTGGTTTGGCTCCAGGTTCCACAGGAATATGTGTCCCATGACAGGGGGAGCTCATGGCTCTCTTTTCAGCCATATCCCATTTCCTAGTACAATCGGCTCTTTGCACGAATCCGTGTCACAACGAATGCTGAAAGGAGTGAGGGGAATAAAGGAGAATGACCTCATGTACACAAGGGTTGAGTCTGGCCATGCTAGAAGGGATGGCTATTGAAGACAACAGAGGAGGCTTCAATGCAGCCCTAACATCTCCTTGGAGGTGAGAATTCCAACTTCAAGGCCTCAGTCGTAATCTCAAACATGATCATTTCCCCTCATTGGCTCCCAGGTCACATTCCCAGGTTCACATATTAATAGATGAATGATCCAGGTATGACTTTGGAAGATCAAAAACCAAACTGGGATGCCGCCCCTCCCGGCCCCTCAGACGACCATTCATCAGGGGTTTCTGGTCCCAGGCGCAGTTCGGTGGCCAGGATGATGAACGCGGACATGGACCCAGCTGATGCTGAAAATCAGGTGGAACTGGAGGAAAAAACACGACTTATTAATCAAGTGTTGGAACTCCAACACACACTTGAAGATCTCTCAGCAAGAGTAGATGCAGTTAAGGAAGAAAATCTGAAGCTAAAATCAGAGAACCAAGTTCTTGGACAATATATAGAAAACCTCATGTCTGCTTCTAGTGTTTTCCAAACAACTGACATGAAAAGCAGAAGAAAGTAAGGGATTGAGTTCCCTTCTCATTTATGGACTTGCTGCCTCTCTCTCTCTCTCTTTCTCTCTCTCTCTCTCTCTCTTTCTCATTCTCTCTTTCTCTCTCCCATTCCCTCTCTTCTTCCCTTCCTGCTCCCTCCTCCTCTTCTCCCTTTAAAACTTGGGTAGATTCCAAAAGTTACAGTACCTTTGTTTGTGGCTTCCTTGAATATTTATGAAGATAATGTCAAATCTAGGCAAAATTAACTACTTAACCAAAGCCTTCATGAGTCTGTGTATTATGTTAGTCTAAGAAAATGTGCAGATTTATTGTAGAGACTTTATAATTAGAATTGCATATATTTATGAAACTTGAAAATGAATGTTTTATTGAATTTGCTTTGATATATAGGCTTAGCAGTGTCTTTTATTACACACTTACTTAGTAAGATATACAAGCAAATAACCATGTTGTGAAAATGTGACCAAAATCATGTACTGGATGCACAGCTTTATGTCTGTACCCACCCGCCATTGTGTGCCTCTCCTCCATCTTCATCCCCCTCTACTCCCCTCCTCTTAAGTCAAGATGTGTTCCACATTTGTAAAAGTAGTTGGACTTGTAATCACCTTGACAGTAACATGATCAGTAACTCCTGAAGTTAACCAAACCCTTGCCTAAAGATTCTCAGTTGTGCTTTCTAGTAACAAAAAAAGACTGCCAGTTTCTCTTTAACCAGTTGAAAAACAGGTGGAGGCTACTAAGAGGATTTAGTTTGAAACTAAATTCTCAAGTTGAGGTTTGTTTAAAAAAATTGTTTTTGCACTAAATAACCCACTTGGTACCTGAAAAGATAGGAATTTTGGTTATGTGTCTATTAGAAGTAGAAAATCTTGGAGGAATAGAAATGGTAGAAAATAGCATGATAAAAGTAACAACCTACTCCAGATATTTTCACTGGAGACTCGTATTATCTCTGGCACAGAGCAGATCTTCTGAGGAATGAATGAATGGGAAATATATATATATATATATATATATATATATATATATATATATGTAAAAATGGATGAAGTTTGACTGATCTTACAGAAGCCACATGCTATACCAGCTCTATGGTTTGGTTGCAAGGTTTATTTGTTGTACCCAGTCAATTGTTACCAAATTCCTTGAAGAGTGTATTAGTATTAGAATCACGAATGAGAGAGTTTTAGATGTATAATTGGTAACTCGTATTTTTATCTCACCCTTTCTGTAAAGTCAACTAATTGGTTTGTAGACTTTTAGTCATTCTTTTAACAATTTTTAAAAATTCAGTTCATAGATTCCATTGGTAAAGGAATCAATATCAGAGGTAATATTGATATTATACTAGGAAAGGAAATCCACTAATAGAGCTTGTGGTTATTAGATTTGAGCTATTTTAATGATGGGATAATTTTCTGTGTTAGTATAAGATTTGATGAATGACTTTAACTATATGAAGGTATACTAGTCATACTGCAAACATTTTGCATCCCTTTTGTGACTTCATTTTACAAATATTGAAAATCGTGTCACATTTCTGCTTTGCTGTTTAATAAAAAGATGTTTCAGAGGGAAAAAAAACAAACAGAAAAAAAAATGAATCACTATGAATACTTGGCCAACACAAGCCAGTTATCCCACCTTAAATCTGAAACGGTCAGAATGCACTTGGGGCCCTGCTTTTAAAGTATGTACTCCTACTGTAACACAAGGTCAAGTGAGATTTGCCCTTCTGCTCCTCGGGAGGTTTCTGTCCTCCTGAGCTCACTTCAGGACAAATGAGTTACAGTTTGACAGATGTACCATCCCAACTGAACTCCCCACCTGGCACTCTTCCCAAAAGAAGGGGTTTCCCCAAGGAATCCCACGGGGATTATTGCCTCTCCATGCCTCATAGGTCAGTGAAACTGTAAGGCCTAGACAAAATATCAATACAATCTAAATAATTTAGGTGGCCAGAAGTCAGTGGAGCTAGGATACATTGAGTCATTATTTAAAATGGGCCAATGTCCTTGCCTAAATTATTGAGCTTGAATAAAACTGTTTTACTTTCCCACACCTAGGGAGTTAAAATCAGTCCCTCTCAGCCACAGCCAAATATTAAAAATGTTAATCCCTAGCAGCTATTCTAAGAAAATACCGAGGATTTAGACTCTAGGAAACACATCTCTAACCCCCTTTTTGCAGTAAACTCCCCCATTTCAGCCACTCAGCAGGTGGCAGAGAAGGCCTCAAGGGCCAGCTGCTTCTTCAAGCAGCAAGATAATGGTTAGACAGCCCTGCAGGATGGCACATATATCATGAGGACCCTAAACATCGCACTTAAGTGACCGCCCCATGAGCCAGCCAATCACCTTGTCCAGACCTATATCCCCCTCCAGCTGCACCAAACAGCTTTTAAAATTGTTTTATTATATTCCCGTGGCACGATGCAATTTGCTATATGATAATATGAAGCTGGAAACACACCTTACAACCCTATAAAAACCCTGCTATATAGAGGGGCGGCCTCTCTATCCAGATCAGCTGCATCAGTGAAGGTTGTGAGTCCAGGCTCGAGCTTGCAATAAAGACTCATGCACTTGCATTGGAATCAGCTCCTCGGTGGTCTTTGGGGACCCCTGAAATCTGGGCTTATCAATGATAAGAGTAGTGGTATTTCACAAGTGGCCTAAGAAGGCAGAGATGTCTACCTCCATGCCCCTTGTAGGGGCTACAGTGGGACTAGAGTCGAGCGCTACAGGGTCTTCTCACCCGATGATTCCATCAAGCCCATTTCCTTGGCTGGAATTTTTTTTAGTATAGCAAGCACTTTCTGAAAAAGACTCTAGTATCTCAGGAAGAAATATCAAGAATTTTAAAATGGTTTTACAGCATATTGAAAAGAATTCTCAGTGTCAAAGACACAAATGCCAGAGCAAAGAGACAACCAAAGGACCAAAGAAATACCCAACATCTACCATCTTAGAAGGGGTTCCTATCCAAGATATGTGAAATGCAAAAACCTTCAAAACCGACATGGACACAGTGGCCTATGCTTGGAATGCTAGCTATTTAGGAAAGGAATGTCAGAAACAAGGAGTTTTGAGGCTCATGTGGGCTAAAAAGGTTTCCAGATCTCCACCTCTACTTTGAAAAATGGTAGTGCATGCACAAAAAAAGTGTAATTAGCTGTATAGCCAAAACCAGCATAAATGTGTGGCTCTATTCAAAAACTCACTAAGGTAAAAAGTCTTTGCATGTAAATCACCTCCTCAGCAAGCACCAGGCTCTGAATTAAAATCTAGTAGCACCCAAATGAAATGTAACATCAAAAGAGAAAATCAAGCAATTTACAAATGCACAAACAAACTGTACAGTTTTCAGAAGAAGAAATACAAATGGCAACTAAGTGCATGAAAGAATGTTCAACCTCGACTTCTGGGAAGACATTGGAGGCACAGCACAGCCTTAGCTGAGATCCCTCCGACATCCCAGTTTTCTCACCCCATAGAAACTTTCCTCCTAGAAAGAGAGACATAGTAAGTTCTAACAGTACAGGGATTCTGGCCAGGAAGGAAAAATCGACGTTGCTCATCTGATAACACAGATTTGAGCTCCAGGCGGCGTCCTGCCGCCCCGACAATGCCAGCACCAGCACCAGCACAGTGCCTGGCACAGCAACCTATACTCCACGCAGCTAAAGCAGACAGCATAGACCAGGGAGAAATCATCCAGACGCCGGCTGAGCACGGACGACCTAAAATCGCAGAGAAAGCGTGAGTACCCCAAGAAAGATATTCTCACTCGCGCCCACAGAGCAGCTTCTGGAAGGCAGCCCTTCCCCCACCAACAGAGCAAAGCACCATCTTTGCCACTGGCATAGGGTCAGACCAGATTGGAACTAAAGCGGGCCTGGGGAAATCGAGGTCAAAGGAGCCCTCTTTGAAAAGGGCAAGAGGGGTCGACCAGTGAGAGCCAGCTCCACCCAGGAGAACGCCCCCTGCCCAGGTGGGAGGCGTGTCCAAGGCCTCGGCTTAGCCAGAGGTGCCCCGCCCTGCCCACCGGAATTTTTAAATTTAAAGTGATAGCAGCGAGCAGCTCCCGGCGGAACAGAAACACCAGATGGGGGAACAAACAGTTCCAGAGACAGTTAAACGGTCCTGCCACAGAGGAAGCCCAATTCCCAACCCGAAACAGAGCGGCATTCCATAGCCACCTCTCCAAGGAGGCCACCCCGCCCAGGAGGGAGGAGCCTCCCCCAGGCAAGCAACTCTCAGCAGGGTAATACAGGCCAGAGGCGCCCCACCCTGCTGGGTCCACAGTCTATTCAAAGCCAGGCGTTAAAGGCAGTGGCAACACAGCAGACAGAGGAGCCACGGTTCCTGAGACTGCTCAAGTCCCCATCTACAGAGGACGCCCAAGGCCTACCTGCAAGCTGTGCGAACCACAGAGACCCAGGATTGCACCAACAGGGGAGAAGGGTCAAAACAGATCCAGCCTCTGCAAACTGAAATCAAGTCAAACCCAGCCAATCAGGAAAATGGACTGCAGACCATGGCAAGGAACCCAGAGACTGGGGAAAGACCACCCAAACAAGAAGGACTCCATTTTTTTTCTTTTCAAACATTTTTTAAACTTGAAAAAAAAATTTTTTTCACTTCTGAAACGTCGTTGTTTATTTTGTTGTTTTGTTTTCCATTTTTACCTTTTTGTTTTGTCAAGTTTTATTCTTCTTTGTTTGTTTGGGTTATTCCTTTTCTGTTTCTTTTTCCATTTTATTTTTTTTCTTTTTTAAATATTTTTTCTCTGTTTTGTGCATCTGTCTTCAAGTTTTTTTACTTTATTTCTCTCTTTGCGTTCTCTTTCTCTAAAAATTACTTTCCTAAGAATAAAACCTCCACTCTTTTCTGCTAACTGTCCATTGTCTATCATTTTACCCTTGTTCTTTCTACTGATTCTACTCTTCTCCACATTTCCACGTCACTGAAACTAAACAAAAATCACCACCCCCTCCAACACATTTTAATCCTTCTCTTTACTACCTCCAATTTACCCTCCTGACTTACTGCCTGGACCTCCAGGTTCCATTGACTCCTGGTTATTGGATAGAGGGTATCCCAGCTTAATCTGAGTGAATCAAAGTGGTTCATAGAGAAAGCCAGTCCTAAAAGAACTTAATATAAAAACAAGAACTGCTTATAGGGTTGTAACAGTAAATGAGTAACTACTGAATACAGGGCCCAGGATCGGTTGCTATATTGAAATTGTATTATTTAGGAACACAAAATCTAATTTTATAGACAGGTACACAAGGTATCTATATATAATTGTGAGCTTGTAAGATTTACACAACAGTGCTTGATAAGGGCTGCTTTGGGTCTTAAACGGTACTCACAGGTGCTGATAGACTGGCATTCCCAATCCAAATGGGCAGAAGGAACACAAGAAAGATGGCACACAATGAAGTCTTATCCCCCACTCAAAACAGGCAGGAAGCAGAGCAGTCAATCAAAGACATAGAAGAGAACCACCAAAACGCTCTACAAAGTCTACTGATAAACATGATAAATGAAAAGTTTGAATCTCTTCAGTCAATTATTCTAGAGCGTGTGGAGGCAAAGCAACAGTTAATGGAGAATTTCATGGCATCCACAAATAGAAAGATAAATGAACTTCAAGAGTCAAATGAAAAGATAGCTAACCAGCTTAAAGATTTGAGAGACAACTCTCAAAACAAAAGTAATGAAGTAAATGAAGTAAAGAAGTCCATACAAGACCTAAGAAATGATATGGAAATTATCAGGAAAGACCATTCAGAAGCAAAAGAGATTCAAAATCAAGTAGCTAGCCTACAGTCCCGAAAAACTGAAGCAGAGGATCGAATTTCAGGAGCTGAAGGTTCCTTAGATTCTATGGAGAAAGATCAACAATCAATACAAATCCAGTCCAATCAACAAAACAGATCGCTACAGGAGATTCAAGACATGGTCAGGAAAACCAATTTAAGGATAATAGGTATTGAGGAAAACTTGGAGAAAGGGGTTAATGGGATAGGCAACCTATTTAACAGAATATTAGCTGAGAACTTCCCAAATATCCAGAAAGATAGGCCTATACAGATACAAGAAGCATTTAGAACCCCAATCTGACCAGACCAGAATAGGACATCCCACCGACACATTGTGATCAAAACAGGATCAGTTTGGTACAAGGAAAGAATCCTTAAAGCTGTTAGGGAGAAGAAAACAATCACATATAAAGGAAAAGCAATCAGAATTACCCCAGACTTCTCAGCAGGGACCATGAAAGCAAGGAGAGCCTGGAATGAAGTATACCAAACACTAAATAAAAATAACTACCAAGCAAGAATATTGTACCCAGCCAAACTCTCATTCATAGCCGAAGGTCAAATAAAAGTCTTCCACAGTAGGGAAGAACTGAAACAATATATCTCCACCAAACAAGCTTTACAGAAAATCCTCAAAGATGTACTATACAGGAAAAATAATCAGGATCCCAATACAGACAGAGAAATGAACACTAAATAGTAAACATCAGATCAAGAAATGGGAAGACACAGCTTTAAACAAGATAGTGATAATGAAAGGAACAAACGATCATCTCTCAATCCTAACTCTCAACATTAATGGACTTAATTCTCCAATCAAACGACATAGGCTCATAAGTTGGATCAAAAATCAAGATCCATCTTTCTGCTGCATCCAAGAGACACATCTATCCAGCAAAAGTAAACATCTTCTAAAAGTGAAAGGCTGGAATCAATCTATCAAGCAAATGGCCACCATAAGCAGGCTGGAGTTGCAATCCTAGTATCAGACAAAATTGACTTCAAATTAAAAAAGGTAAGAAGAGACAAAGAAGGTTACTACATACTAGTAAAGGGATTTCTCCTACAGGAAGATATAAGAATTCTAAATATCTACACACCAAATGCAGGAGCAGCCAACTTCATCAAACAAACACTACTGACTCTAAAAACACTCATAGACCCAAACACATTGATAGTTGGGGACTTAAATACTCCACTATCACCTCTTGACAGATCAACACGCCAAAAACTGAACAAAGAAACCACAGAACTTAATAATTGCATAGACCAACTAGACTTAACCGACATCTACAGAATATTCCACCCAGCAACAACAGAATACACATTCTTCTCCGCAGCACATGGAACATTCTCCAAAATAGACCACATCTTAGGGCACAAAGAAAATCTGTACAAATTCTGAAGTATCAAAACCATTCCCTGCATTCTCTCAGACCACAATGGAATAAAATTAGAGCTCAACTCAAACAGCCACCACAGAAAATCCTACAATTCATGGAGACAAAACAATACACTGCTGAACCATTAGTGGGTCATTGAAGTAATTAAAATGGAAATTCAAATGTTTATGGAACTCAACCAAGTTAAGGACACAAAGTACCAGCTCCTTTGGGACACAGCAAAGGCAGTACTCAGAGGAAAATTTACATCTCTGAGTACATACATCAACAAAGTGGAGAAACAGCAACTCAATAATTTAAGGAAGCACCTTAATTTCCTTGAGAGAGAACAACAAACCAAACACCAAGTCAATAAATGGAAACAAATAATTAAAATCAAATCAGAATTAAATCAATTAGAGAAAAAAAAACCATTGAAAGAATCAACAAAACAAAGAGTTGGTTCTTTAAAAAAATCAACAAGATAGACAGACCCTTGGCAAACCTGACCAAAAAACGAAGGCAGCACACTCAAATAAACAAGATAAGAGATGAAACAGGTAACAACACCACAGAAATAACCGAAATTGAGAAAATAATAAGGGACTATTTTGCAAACCTTTATGCCAACAAATTCGAGAACTTGGAAGAAATGGATGATTTCTTAGAAAAAATTCATATCCCCAAACTCAAACATGAAGATTTAAACCTTCTAAACAGACCCATATCCAGTATTGAAATAGAAACGGCAATAAATGATCTCCCATCCAAGAAAAGCCCAGGTCCAGACGGATTCACAGCAGAATTCTACAAGGCCTTCAAAACAGAACTCACACCAATATTTCTCAAACTCTTCAATGAAATTGCAAGAGTACGTTCACTAACAGACTCATTCTATGAAGCCAGTATAACCCTCATCCCAAAACCTGGCAGGGACTCATCACAGAAAGAGGACTACAGACCGATTTCCCTGATGAACATAGATGCAAATATTCTCAACAAAATTCTGGCCAATCGAATTCAACAGATCATCAAAAAAATCATACACCACGATCAAACTGGATTCATCCAAGTTATGCAAAGTTGGTTTAATATACGCAAGTCAATTAATGTAATCCACCACATCAACTGGAGCAAGGTAAAGAACCACATGGTTTTATCTCTGGATGCGGAAAAAACATTCGATAGAATCCAGCACCCATTTATGCTAAAAGCCCTGGAAAAACTGGGATTCCAGGGAACATTCCTGAATATAGTCAAGGCAGTTTATGAAAATCTAACAGCAAGCATAATTATAAATAGTGAAAAACTTAAGCCATTCCCTTTAAAATCAGGACCAAGGCAGGGATGTCCACTCTCTCCCCTGCTCTTCAACATAGTACTAGAATTCCTAGCCAGAGCAATTAGGCAAGAAGAAAATATAAAGGGGATCCAAATAGGAAAAGATGAAGTTAAACTTTCTCTCTTCGTGGATGACATGATCCTATACCTAAAGAATCCCATAGACTCTACCCCCAAGCTACAAGAGATGATCCAAAACTTTGGCAAAGTTGAAGGATAGAAAATAAACCTTCAAAAATCAACGGCCTTTCTTTATGCTAACTACCCGAAGACCAAGACTGAAATCAGGAAAGCAACTCCTTTTGCAATAGCCCCCAAAAACATAAAATACCTAGGAATAACCTTAACCAAAGAAGTGAAAGACCTCTTTGAGGAGAACTTTAAAAGCTTGAAAAATGAAATTAAGTCAGACCTAAGGAAATGGAAAAACCTCACATGCTCCTGTATTGGAAGGATTAATATAATCAAAATGGCAATATTGCCAAAGGCTATCTACAAATTCAATGCAATACCCATTAATATCCCAATACCATTTTTTAATGAAATAGAGGAAGCAATCCAGAAATTCATATGGAACAATAAAAGACCTAGAATAGCAAAAAAAAAAAAAATCCTAAGCAGAAAGAACAGTGCTGGAGGAATTACAATACCCAACTTCAAGCTGTATTATAAAGCTTTAGTAATAAAAACAGCTTGGTATTGGCACTGGAACAGGCCTGAAAACTAATGGAACAAAATTGAAGACCCAGAAATGAACCCACAGAACTATGCCTACTTAATCTTTGATAAAGGAGCTAAAACAATAGTATGGAAGAAAGATAGCCTCTTTAACAATTGGTGCTGGCAAAACTGGCTCAACACATGCAACAAACTAAAACTACATCCTTATATATCACCCTGCACCAAAATCAATTCCAAATGGATTAAAGACCTCGAAATCAAAACAGACACCCTGAAAACACTAAAGGAAGGAGTAGGAGAAACACTTGAGCTCCTTGGCGCATGACGGAATATCCTGAACAATGACCCAGAAAGGCTACAAATCAAAGAATGGTTGGACAAATGGGACTGCATCAAACTGCAGAGCTTCTGCATGGCAAAGGTCATAGCTCGCAAGATAAACAGAAAGCCCACAGACTGGGAGAAGGTCTTTTCCGGCCATTCAACGGACAAAGGCCTCATATCTAAAATATATGCAGAACTAAAAAAATTACCTTCTTCCAATACAAAACCGCAAAGAACCAATAGCCCCTCATCAAGTGAGCTAAAGACTTACAAAGAGACTTCCCTGATGAGGAAATGAGAATGGCTAAGAGACATATGAAAAAGTGCTCTACATCACTGGCCATAAAAGAAATGCAAATCAAAACAACATTGAGATTCCATCTCACCCCAGTAAGAATGTCATAAATCAAGAAAATGAACAATAACAATTGTTGCAGGGGATGTGGCCAAAAGGGAACCCTACTTCATTGTTGGTGGGCATGTAAACTGGTTCAGCCACTCTGGCAAGCAGTACGGAGATTCCTCAGAAGGCTAAATATAGAACTCCCCTATTACCCAGCCTCCCCACTTTTGGGTATCTATCCAAAAGACCACAAATAAAATCACAGTAATGCCACCAGCACAACAATGTTCATCGCAGCACAATTTGTCATAGCGAAAATCTGGAACCAACCCAGATGCCCCTCAGTAGACGAATGGATCAGGAAAATGTGGTACACATACACAATGGAATTTTATGCCTCTATCAGAAAGAATGACATTCCCCCATTCTTAAGGAAATGGAAGGACTTGGAAAAAAATTATACTAAGTGAAGTAAGCCAGACCTAAAGAAACATGGACTTTATGGTCTCCCTTATTGGGAATAATTAGTACAGGTTTAGGCAAGTCATAGCAGAGCATCACAAGGCCCAATAGCTATACCCTTATGAACACATAAGATGATGCTAAGTGAAATGAACTCCATGTTATGGAAACAATTGTTATATCACAGTTGTAACTACTTTCAACGACCCATGTGTATCTGTAGCATCTATTATTGATGATATTCTTGTATCACCTTCCTGTGGTTGTACCTACACTATCTCCCTAATCTTATCTGAGTATATTGGGAACCGTGTATACTGGAACTAGGAAATTGAAAGGGAATACCAAAATTGAGAGGCACAGGGAAAAAAAAAAAAAAAACCTACAAAAGCAATACTTGCAAAACTGTTTGGTGTAAGTGAACTGAACACATCAAGGGGGAGGGGGAAAGGGGGAGGAGGGAGGGGGTTATGAGGGACAAGGTAACAAACAGTACAAGAAATGTATCCAATGCCTAATGTATGAAACTGTAATCTCTCTGTACATCAGTTTGATAATAAAAAATTGAAAAAAAAGAATGTTCAACCTCCTAAGTCATAAATAAAATACAAAAAAATACAACAACAGAAGAACAGCCGCAGTGAACACATCGTGGACTTTCCACAAAAAGATAATCTCCAAGTGACCCAGTCCATTATTTCTGGGTATACACAAAAAGGGACCTACCTCAGCACAGAACAAGAAAAGTCTGTAACCTACTTTATCACATTATTCACAAGGGCCAAATCAGCATAGGTACCCTATTCTCACGCAACTAATAAAAAAGTGTGTGTGTGTGTCAAAACTGAATGTATATAGCCATGAAAAGATTAATTTAAATCATTTTCAGGAAAATGAATGGGGCTAAGGATTATGACACTGGGTGAAATAATCCTGACTCAGATAAACAAATATCTCAAACACACAAACTACATGTTTTCTTTTTATTTAAATATATTTTATTGTTATTGTAGATGTGATGTACAGAGGGGTTACAGTTACATAAGTCAGGTAATGAGTACAATCTTTTTAAACCATCTCACCCCCCTCCCTCTCTCTATCTGTATTTTTAAAAGAAATGAAAGTAGAAAGGGGACTGTTTGGGAACAGGAAGGAAATCAGGAAGTGTTGAATTGTAGGGTATAATCAAAGTATATCATATCAAGTCATAAAAATGTCATTATATAATCTATTACTTTCTACAATTAATACACACTAATGAAAATTACAAAAAAGGATTATGAATAGGTTTTCAGAAAACCTAAAAAATGATGACTATTGAGAATGCAGCTGAAAGCTTTACTATTTTTCTAAGGTTCAGGACTTCAGAATTGTGTGAACTCTGCTGCAAAGACAAATTGGTGAAAGAAGAAAGAATGAATGGAAGAAATAAAGGAAGGGAGAAAGAGAGGAAGGTAAGAAAGGAGGAAGGGAGGGATGGGAGGAGAGGGAAAGTGAGGGGAAGGAGGGAAAGAGATGAAAAGGAAAGGAAAGGAAAGGAAAGGGAAGGAAAGGAAAGGAAAGGGAAGGAAAGGAAAGGAAAGGGAAGGGAAGGGAAGGGAAGGGAAGGGAAGGGAAGGGAAGGGAAGGGAAGGGAAGGGAAGGGAAGGGAAGGGAAGGGAAGGGAAGGGAAGGGAAGGGAAGAGAAGGGAAGGGAAGGGAAGGGAAGGGAAGGGAAGGGAAGGGAAGGGAAGAGAAGGGAAGGAAAGGACATGAAAGGAAGACAGTTCATTCCATTAGTGATTGTGTCCTATTCTTCATTACATAAACAAAGAGATAACATAGACAAGTCTCCATTAAGGAGTATGATTCCCAATCTCTAGATATATTTGTTCATGTGCACACAAATGTTTGACTAGGAGTGATTTTCTCAATACCGACTGTTTGAAAGTTTTATGTCTAAATCAAATTATTTCTTTGTAGAATACAGAAAAAAAAAGATATGCCTCTGAGTTGATTATGTAAAGCTGTCATCTGAGTAATCACATTGAAAGAAGTTGATGTGGTATTTTTGTGCTGGTCCTGGGGCTTGCACTAAAGCCCTCAGATTTTTGACTCAAAGCTAGCACTCTACCTCTTGAGCCACCCCTCCACTTCCAGCCTTTCTTGATAGCTAAGTAGAGATCAGAGTCTCACAGACTTATCTTCCCAAGGTGGTTTGAGACCATGATCCTCAGATCTCAGTGACCTGAGTAGCTAGGATTACAGGTGTGAGTCACTAGTGCGTGGTAACACATGTGATTTCTATGTCTTCCAATCACTCACTGGTAGCTGTGAACTCTACCATATAAATCCCTTCAGCTGTTGATTTAAAAAAATCATTTTCCTAATAGCCCAGGGTAATTAGCCACGTCATTTTGAATTCTCACATTTCCATTCCTCAAAGCATACTGTATATATGTACCATATTAAAAAAAATCCATCTTAAACTCTATGCTTACACCCACATCATATACTAGGTCAGGTTCAACAGCATCACAATGAACTAAAAAGTATTAAATATTCTATTACTCAAGTCTCATGCTAAACGACAGCCAAGACACTTTAATCCCAGCTCAACTGCATTTCTAAAACTAGTCACTATTGCCTTTTGTTACCAACTGGGAAAATAATAAAACAACAGTTACCATTGGGAAGATGTTAGCAAGGCAATTACTGATCCTCTGTGTACATGGCCAATGCATGACCAAATCCTGCACTTGGTGAAAGTGCATTTAAACCTTTCTCTATAGTCAGTGAAGATGGAATCACACAGAAGAAAGATTCTGACCGCGAATGGCATAGCGGATCTATGAACCAACAAGAGTAGAAAGATCCGTTTGGGACATACTAATAAAGCTTAATTGGTTCTTAGGCAAAGAGCATTGAAAATAAATCATCAGTCAGAACTGAGAGGAATGTTTATGAATCCTTATGCAGCAGAAGTTTGGCCAGTTTGAAAACACAATGTCTAACAAAGTCAATTTTATTCACTCGCTGTATATAGGTTAGAGCTGAATACTATAGTGGGATGCGTGTCCTACCAAAAATTTGTCTTTATTCTAATTGTTTTCAACTTGGGAAGAATAAGTTTAAGGAGATTAAAAGATATATCATTTGAATAGTTACCTTATACACTCATGAAAATCCAGAAAAGCAAGAGGACATAAAGCCATTAGTTTCCTTAATGAAGCACCTTCTTTCCTAATTGTATCCAAAATGACCATGACAGTCATATAACCTAAAATATCCAAAATGCAGAATATTCCAAAGATTAGTAGTTCCAATGTCCTACCCATCCATTCATGGAGTAGTTTCACAGCCGTGTTGCATAGATTTGGAGAAGAAAGCAATGCCTACACCCCAACTGCAATCAGAGGATCCATGTATTAACTGCACCCAGGTCAGTGAAAACTACATCTTAATCACAGATTTTGAAAAAATTCCTTAAACTTTCACTGGAAACCAGGAAACTAAGTACCTAGAGTTGTAAAACAATCAAATTTTCCTGATGGATATAGCATGCTTTTTCTGGAAAAGGAAAAATTACAAACAAAAATACTAGCAATGGCAATCATACAAGCAAAAGTGTCCAAATTGGACAGCTGTCAAGACAATCATTCTGGTGCTCTTACTGTTCAACTCATGGAGTCCATTTAGTAAGGATTGTTCAGAGGAGAAAAAAATAAATGACAGAACTCATTCTGAAATAGTTAACTGCACCCATGTCTGTAAATAATACATCTCTGTCCAAAATTTTAGGGTTATTTAAGGCAATTTGTGTCTAGAATAACTTTTTTAGGTACATATATGACAAATATTCTTATTGTTCTAAGAAAATGTTTTGAGTATGATAACATGAAAATATCCATAAAAAACACTTCACCTAATTCAACTCAAATACTATTTGAAAAATTGGATATGTTTTAACATTGTGGTTGTTTATGAATATTAAGCATACTGATTGTATATATTTTTTGGTAATGCCATGAAGTCTCTCTCTCTCTTTTTTTTTTTTTTTTTGCTTTTCATGATTTCCCACCTTCCACTCCTTATTTAGCTGTATTTGTGAATTAATTTCACAAAGAATGATGAGCTATAAAGACCATCCACGGGAGCCAAAAAAGAAAGTATGCAAGTCACAGAATTTTTTCCCCAAACTTCCATATATGCTCCTGACTTGTATTAACATGGTGAGTTAGTAATCCTAACATCTGTGCCCAGAAATTGTCTTTGGACAATTATAAGCTATGTTTTGGGGCACAGATTGTAAAAAGAAGGAGAAGAAGGGCAGTGAATGAATCGTGTAGCTCCTGCTCTTTGTATTAAGAATATGCCTCTCTATTGAAAATTCATATTAAGATCAGTACAAAATATGTATTTAACTTATTCAAGAATCTAACTATATCAAGAAAAAAACTAAAAATTCATCTTACTCAAATGAGTTAATGCTACAGGAGAAAATTGTGTGATCTTAGCTTTCCCAAACATAGTTTTTTCACATCCACAGGAATGTCAAAGGACCTAATGTTTCCTTTCATTCCTTTTGGAAAATGTGAGTGGACATATTTATAGAAATAATCTAGGGCATCCTATAGAGGATCAACTTACAACACCAAGGAAAATTTGTTTATATAATACCATGAACATATACTTGTGATCTGTATCATTTATGCATCAACCTCTGAAAGTTTGAAAGGAAAGAGCATGAAATACAGACCCATGTATTGCCAGACATAACATGAAGGGCTAAGAAAAGAGTTGAATATACGTGTATTAGAATTAGAGAAAGGAAAGGGAACAACAACATAGACAGACAAAGATAAAAATACAACCCAATGCAACAGAAATACTTACCAAACTTTATGGTGTAAACCAATTGTACAACTCATAGGAAGAGAGAGAAACGGGGAGGAGGAAGCAGGGGAAAAATGAGGGAGAAGGTAACAAATTGGATAAGAAAAGTACTCACTGTATTATGGGTGAAACTCTAACTTCTCTGTATTTCACTTTGACAATCAAATATTTTTTTAAAAAAACAACTGTAACCAGTAGCTTTTAATAACAAGATTTTCTTGGCTTCAGAAAGGAAGAAACTCCAACCGTAGCTTCATTTGCACAAGTGTGTGCATTCATGTGAGAGTAAAGAAGCATAAATCATAGAACAAAGCCATTTTAACTTTAACAAAACTGAATGTTCAATTTTAGATACATAACAGACTACATGAGAGAATTCTGTCCCTATGCCATAAAGGTTATTATAATTTCAGAATATATGATATTTATGATAGTGGCTGCCACTCCACATGATATAATTACACCATTTTGAGTTAGTTAAAAGAAAGAAAGTTTCGTACTAAAGGCCCAGAAACGCAACAAATCAAAGGAAGGTTGGTCAAATGGGACTTCATCAATCTGCAGAGCTTCTGCAGGGAAAAGGACATAACTTGCAAGAGGAACAGAAAGCCCACAGATTGGGAGAAGTTCTTTCCAAGCCATACAATGGACAAGGCTTCATATCTAAAATATATGGAGGACTTAAAAAATTAAATTCCTCCTAAACAAATCCTCAAAGAACCACAGCCCCCTCATGTAATGAGCTAAAGACCTAAAAAGAGACTTCTCTGAAGAGGAAATGAGAATAGTCAAGAGACAAATGAAGAAGTGCTCTGCATCACTGGCCATAAAAGAAAGGCAAATCAAAACAACATTGAGGGGGCTGGGGATATGGCCTAGTGGCAAGAGTGCTTGCCTCATATACATGAGGCCCTAGGTTCGATTCCCCAGCACCACATATACAGAAAATGGCCAGAAGTGGCGCTGTGGCTCAAGTGGCAGAGTGCTAGCCTTGAGCAAGAAGAAGCCAGGGACAGTGCTCAGGCCCTGAGTCCAAGCCCCAGGACTGGCAAAAAAAAAAAAAAAATTGAGATCCCACCTCACCCCAGTAAGAATGTCCATTATCAGGAAAACTAACAGTAACAAATGATGGAGGGGATGTGAACAAAAGGGAACCCTACTACATTGTTGTTGGGAATGTAAACTTGTTCAACCACTTTGGAAAGTGGTATGGAGGTTCCTCAGAAGGCTAAACATAGAGTTCCCCTATGACCCAGCAGCCCCACTTTTGGGCATCTACCCAAAAGTCCACAACCAAGACCACACCAAAGCCATCAGCACAACTATGTTCATTGAAGCACAATTTGCCATCGCTAAAATATGGAACCAACCCAGATGGCCTGAGTAGATGAGTCAATTAGGAAAACGTGCTACATATACACAATGGAATTCTATGTCTCTATTAGAATGAATGATAGTGGCCCATTGGTAAGGAAATGGAAGGACTTGGAAAAAATTATACTAAGTGAAGTGAGCCAGACCCAAAGAAACAAGGACTCTATGGTTTCCCTCATAGAGAATACCAAGTACATGTTTATGCTAGTCATAGCAGAAAATCCCAATAGCCCAATAGCTATGCCCTTATGAATGCATAAGATAATTCTAAGTGAAATGAACTCCATGATATAGAAACGAGTGATATATCACTGTTGTAATTACTTTCAACATGCCATGTGAAATCGTAGCTTCTATTATTTATGATCCTCTTGTATCTCCTTCCTGTGGTTGTACCTGCACTATCACTGTATCTTATCTGAGTACCTTAGAAACTGTATACACTGGTATTAGAACTAGGAAAGTGAAAAGGAATATCAAAATCGAGAGACAAAGGATAAAAAGACAAACGACTCCAAAAGCAATACTTGCAAAACTGTTTGGTGTAAACCAACTGAACAACTCATGGGGGAAACTGAAAGGGGGAGGGGGGGAATGAGGGAGGAGGTAACAAACAGTACAAGAAATGTACCCAAGGCCTAACGTATGAAACTGTAACCTCTCTGTACATCCCTTTGACAATAAATAAGAAAAAAATAAAATAAAATAAAATAAAAACAAAAATAAAATAGTAATCCATTCTTCTTGAGATTTTATGTGACAAAAGAGTTAGTTGAGTAGGAAGAAAGATGGTAGAAAAATGGAGGATGTAACAAGTTTAACAAGAAATCTACATAGTACCTAGTTTATGTAACTGTAACCCCTCTGTATATCACCTTGCCAATAGAATTAATTTAAAAAATAAATTACAGAATATGTTTAATCACATGAAGTTGATAAGTACTTCTGTCTCCATAAATGTCTATTATTTCTGAATCAGAATATTTAATATCCTCTGTTCTGTTATTCACAAAATATAAAATAATTTTTCATGAATTACTGTGCTGTACAATATTAGAACTTTTCTTCCTATGGAAATTTATCTTGTTGCCCAGTATCACATCCTACCTCTATTGGTCTTCTTTTGTCCTTCCTAACTTCTTCAGACCAAAATTGAGTTTTCAACTTTTATGAGATTGAATTACTATTTTTGCATTTTATCTATGAGTAAGAAAATACAACAGTTGTCTTTCTTTGCCTGATTTGCTTCCTTTTGTTACGGCCTTCTGTTTCTACTCAGGTTGTCACAAAGCACTAGATTCCGTTCTTTGTACAGCTAAATATTGCACAGTGTAAACATACCAAATTTTCTTAATCCACTCATTCATGGCTGGACACAACAAATTTTATTAAAAGCACATGTAAGGTGCTGGACTGACATACTCATTAAGACACAGTCGGGATGCTGCCAAAAGCTCACAACATATTTTGGAGTCCATGCAGTGTTTTGCTTTTTCAAATCATAACAAGAAGAAATATTAGCACATCTAATTTATCTTAATACTCTTAGCAAAGCACTCATAAGATGCAATTTTTAATATTTTTATGAGGAAAGCCCCCACAAGGATAATGTACAAAGGGCTTGTAGAAGTCCAATTGTTGTCTTAACTCGAGATGTGAAACCGGTCAACAAAATTCTTGGCAGCTTTCATGATCACCACCATAGCCAGAATAAAGTTGTATTTTAAAAGAGGAAACACATCTGCACATGTAAAAGGGATGTATCATGGTATGGAATGTCTTTAACAAATGCCCTGAGCAACATATAGAATTGTTTATAACATTTTATTTTCTTTAAGTACTTTTACAAATCAGTTATCATGCAACAAAGTAGTTTATGAATACAGTGACTCTTGCTCATTGTCACCTCCTTCAACATTCTTTCAACCCACTCCTCCCTACCTACCCTTTAATTTGTAGGTTAAGTATTGAAATTTTTTGCTATTTAAGGAAGTAATTTAGATATGCAATGAATCTTGGTCTGTGTCATCCCTTCAACATCTTCACTCCCCTTTAACCCACTCCATCCCTTATTTGTCTCAGTTTTGTGGGATATGCAATGTATTCTTGCCTGATGGCTACCCCTTCCTCTCTTCAGTCTTCTACTCCTCTAACCTGGCCCTTCCTTCTTTCTATTACCCATTTCCTGGCACAAATTTTGGGGATCTTTGACTTAGTATTTCTAAAGGATACTGTTTGCGGTGGGGCAAAGGATGAACCAATTCAGCAGTGGTACTTACTGAAATGAACTATATAACTTTGGGGAGAAGGGATTGAAGAGAGGACAAACTGGGAGACAACGATGGAGGGGTGACACTTTGTCCTAAAGGAAATGTACTCATACCTGACATGTGACTGTAAGCCCTCCGTACATCACCTTAAAGTTTAAAAGAAAAGAATACAGTTTACATTCTCAATCAATTTTACTTCAATTAATTCATTTAACCACTTGGATACCACCCAGTGTGGTATCAGGGAGTCCATCTAGTAGGGATTGTTCAGAGGGGAAGTAATAAATGGCAGCACTCATTCTGAAAACAGAGGTATCAATAACTAACTGCACCCAGGGCAGTAAATATTAAACCTTTTCCAAACATTTTAAGCTTATTTTAGAAAATTTTTGTCTGCAATAACTTTTGTAGGTACATTGTGACTGAAATATTTCTATTGTGCTAAAATTGAATTTGAGTATAACATTAAAATGTCCATAGAAAACAACACTTCACCTAATTCAAAGAAAATTATATTGGAAAGATTTGGTCATTTTTAAATATTGTGGCTAATATTTATATACATTAAGCACACTGATTCTATACATTTCCATTGGTAATGCTGTAAACTTTTTTTTTGTTTTACTGATATCCAAGCTGCCATTCTGAACTTTTCTTTTGTGAATTAAATTCGCGAAGAATGACGGGTCACAAAGACCACAGGAGCCAGAAACATAAAACAAACAAGTCAGAAATCTTTCCCAAACTCCCCTGTATTCTCCTGACTTTTAATAATGTTATAAGTTCAAAATCCTAATTTCTGTTCCCAGAAATTGCTTTGGAAAATTATGGGCTATGTGTTATGGGCAGAGATTGAAAAAAGAAGAAGAAGGGCACAGAATGAATAATAGAGAACTGAGCAGATGGGAGCCAAAGAAAAATTTATTTAAAAATCCTAAGAAGACACAAAAGATTCAAAATGGACAAAGTACTCGAAGAAGAAAGAAAGAGTGATGCTAGAGGTATCTTAATGACTGACTTCAAAATACAAAATACAGCCACAGTAATAAAACAGCATAACTTAATGTTGGCACAAGATCACAAACATAAAACAATGCATTTGAAAAGAGATAAGCCCTCACTGCTAATTATTTGCAATTCCACATGAATGTCACATAAATCCACTTGCAAAGGATTCAGAATAGGACCCTGTACAAAATCAACTAAGACTAAATCAAATAACTTCATGTGAGACCTGTAACTTTGAGCCTACTACAGAGACACTGAAGGAAAATGCCTGAGAGAAGCATAGACAGGACTTTGTTACCAGAACTCCAGTAGCTCAGGAATCAAGAAGGAGGATTGACAAGTCCGATTGTCAAGAAGGAAGATCTCAGTGCAAGGTAAACATGATCAAACTACATTTATACTTATATGAGTCTAACTAATAAATATCCTAATAAAATCCATTATTTTACATGATTAACATGTGCTAATAACACTTACAAAGGAAATGATGATTATGAGTCAATTTGCTGAAAGATGATGGTAAGAAACAATAATTTGAAAATACCCATGAAAGGTTTGTTTCTCTTTTGTAGTCTCTGGTTGCAGAAATGTATCAATTTAGTTTAAAGGAAAAGACATATTTACAAGGAAGAAAGAAGATAGAGGAGATGGAAGGAGAGGAAGGAGAGAAAGAGCAAAATGAGAAAAGGGAAGAGAATGAAGAACAGGAAGAGGAGGAGAAAAGTGATTACATGATAGGTTGTCCCCAGTTCTTCACGCTGCAGAAGCTGAAAGAAATAAGACAGTGCTCCATCCTAGACTGCTTTTCCCAACCCTCGCATATATTGTCCATGGACTTTTGCTGAGTGTGATTTTCTCAATAATTTCTAAATCTATCATCATCTTCCTTTTATGCAGTACAGAAAAAGAGATGTATGCTTCTCGATTAACTATGAAAATGTGTAAAAAAATCACACTGAAAGCCATGATCTGACATTTCAATTATCCAAACTTTGGTGGCTGAGGATTCTCCCACAAAATCCCTCAGTTGTCAGTAAGAAAATCACTTCCACAGTTGCTCTGAAGAATCAGCCATATAATCTTTAATTATGGTACATCCATTCATCAGAGCAGCCATTTTGTCTATATGAGTCATATTATCAGAGAGAAACCCATTCTCTATACTTTGCACTACATAAAAACCACACTATATCTTAAGCCAGACTCAACAATGTTCACAAACAAGAAGATATTTTCAAAGGATGGTGCACAACTGAGAACCTAAACTAAAACCAAACTACTGCACTAACCTCATCTCAACTGCAGATCTGAAACTAACCACTAGTGACATTTATGTGTACCAACTGGGAAATGTGAAAGATACTATTGTCTTGGCAATGATTTCAGTACAACTATTTAGTAATCCTCTAGAGACTTGAGGGACCAATGGATGACCAAACCCTGCACTCGGTAAATTGTACTTAAGCATTTCTTGAATCAGGGAATAGAAAACAATGCATAAAGGACAGGAGCAGAGCCAGGGATCAACAAAATATTTATTTCAGTGACATTACTCGAGTTTAGTTAGTGGGTTTTGAAAGGATATCTTGAGCTAAAACAGAAAAATACTATTTCTATACATTGTGTGCTCTTAAGAAAGAAACTATTGGCCAAATTAAGGAAAAGAATACAACAGAGGTAATTTCATTTACTTGTACATTTTATGCTTGAATATTTTTTGAATTGACTACTAGGGATTTATTTTGCTTGTTTTTAACTTTGGATTGAACATAACTCAAAGATAGCCAGGCAGGTGATAGCTAGACAGAAGGACAGACAGTTAGATTATAGGTAGTCAATGACTTTCTTAGACTTTTGTAAGAAAACAGAAATGTTTACTAATTAAATCTTAGAATAATCACGGTTTGCTACCTGGAACAATACATTGTGGACACCCTGATTGACAGGAAAACTACAAGAGAAAAAATGTACAAATTGGAGAATTATCTAAAGACATAATGACTCTAGAGGCAAACACTGAATCCCATGGAGTCCATGCGTTTGGCTAAAGGAGAAGAAACCAAAGACAGCATTCAACCTGAGGATTCCATAATCTCCTCCACCCAGGTCAGTGAAAACTACATATTTTCCACAAATTCTAAAATTTACTTCTTTAGGCAATGTGCTTTTTCTGAAACAATTTTAGAGATATATATGTATGTATATATATATATATATATGATTTCAATCTGAATATGCATACTATGAAAATGAAATTGGACAAGCCAGTATGCAAATATCATTTGAAAGCCTTGTCTATAATTTGCTTAATCAGCTGCTGTTAAAATGACTTGATAATTTTAAGCACAACTTGTAATAAGACATAAACTTTTAATAAGACATAAGTGTCTTATTAAACATACTGATTCTATACATTACTATTTACAATAGCCTTAAGAGGTGGGTTGTCTTTGTGTGATTTCCATGGTGTGACTCTGACAATAGGCATTCTGAATTAAATATAATAAGAATGACTAGCAATAGCCATCATCTTTAATAGACAAAATATCAAGAAAACAACTAAGGGAATAAAATTTCATAGAAATCAAAGATTCAGATTCAGACATTTATTGATGCTGAAAGCTCAGAATGTTACCTTCTAACCCATAAATATCTCTGGAAAATTGTGAAAATTGTGTAGATTATTTTTTGGCAGAGATTTGAGATAAGAAATGAAAAAAGGAAAGAGAGTGAATGAAACCAAAATTCATGTTCAGTCTGGAAAATGCATCTCTGGCTCATTCAAAAATTACATATTGTAAAGGCAATATTAGGATCAGTTAACAAAGAAAACTAAAAATTTCTTTTAAGCTACTGAACTGATGTCAAAGGGAAAAAATCATTTTATCTTAGCCTTCTCTTAGTATTTTTATCTTCTCAGAATAAACAGGATAGATTAATGTTTCATTTAATTACATTAGTTAAATGTGAATGGAGATATTTATCCATGCCAAAGTTTAGTTGCAAAGAAAATTTCCATATGAAAAAAATCATAGACATTTTGTAGTACTTGTCCTGATCCAAATGGATAAAAAAACAGAATATGGAATAAAGAGTTATATACAGCCAGAAATAACAAAGACAATTAAATAAATTTAATGCAGTTAACTTTAATAACAATAGGATGACACTATTCAAAAACAACAATGAAATAAATTGTACTCAGTTAACTTTAATAACAATAGGTCAAACTATTCACAATAGAAGAAACTCCAGCTGCAGGCCTATTACTTAGGGCCCTGAGTTTTCTTCTATTGTTTTGTGGGTTTTTTTGTAAAGATGTACAGAGCTGTTACAGTTACACGAGTCAAGCAATGAGTACATTTCTTTTTGAACAGTGTCACCCTCTCCATTATTTTCTCCCAGTGTTTCCCGTACCAACTCCCTATTCCCCAACTTGTACAGCTGATTTCCAACATAGTTTCTAGTTAGTATTACTGCTGGATTCGTTCACCCTGAGTCACAGTGTTTCTATGCTTCCCCTTTCCCTTGGGGAGGGCCCAGTGTTTACAGTTGCCAGGAAGAATAACTCATAGAGCTCAGCTACTTTAGATTTAGTAGGACTTCACTCTTGGCATCAGGAAAAAAAAATGACTTGAATAGAAAATGGTGTTTCATATAATTAAACATGGAGAATAGATTACCATACCATAAAAATTATTAAGGATATTTTCTGCCAGTACAAAATAAGGAATTTATACCATTTTGGAGAGTTGATTTGGAGTAAGCAGGTACATTTGGAAGTGAGCCACAGTCAATATTTCTAATACAGTCAGGGGCCGGTGGCTATAGACTATAATCAGGGCTACTAAGGAGGTTGAGATCTGAGAATCTCCCATCCAAGCCAATATGGACAGGAAAGTCTGTGAGACTCTGAAACCCATGAAATACCAACAAAAACTGGAAGTGGTGCTTTAACATAAAGAGGGAGAGCACTGTAGTTGAAATATAAAGATCAGGGAAAGTGCCAAACCCCTGGGTCCTATAACTGACCAAAAATTAAAATTAAATTATTTATAACAGAACTTAATTTGCTGTACAAATTGTCAGTTATTATAAGTATCCCAGTAAAATAAACCAGCATTAAATTAAAATATATTAAGGTTTCTTTACAATTATCCGGAAAAGGGGAGAAGTAAGTACACGGGTCCATCCATCAATTTCAGAGACCAGGACAATAGAGATGACAAAGGATTTTTGTACTGACTTCAACCTCACATTATGGAGAAGTACTATTTATTTCCAGGTGAATCACACAATCCAATATACATTAATGCAAACAATGAACAATGTGACAGAATTCATCCTACTGGGCCTCACCCAAGATCCAGAACTACAGAAGATCTTGTTTGCTGTGTGTTTAATCACCTATTTGGTCACACTGGCCGGGAACACATTCATCTCAGTCACCATCTTTATCAGTCCAGCCCTGGGGTGCCCCATGTACTTTTTCCTGTCCTACTTGTCCCTTATAGATGCTTTCTACTCTACTTCCATTGCTCCCAAAATGATTGTGGACTTGGCCTCTGAGAAGAACACCATATCCTTCAATGGCTGCATGACACAGCTCTTTGCTGAACATGTGTTTGCTGCAGCAGAGATCATCTTGCTCATTGCCATGGCCTTTGACCGCTATGTGGCCATCTGCAAGCCCTTGCACTACACCACCATCATGAGCTGCCCTGTGTGCTCTTTTATGGTGGGGGCAGCTGGAGTACTGGGAGTCATTCATGGATTGATACAGGTTATGTTCATTGCCAAGTTGCCCTTCTGTGGCCCCAATGTCATTGACCACTTTTTATGTGACTTAATACCACTACTGAAGTTGTCCTGTAATGACACTCACACTTGGGGCCCTCTGATCGCTGCCAACAGTGGCTCATTGTGTTTGATCACCTTTTTGATGCTCCTTTCTTCCTATGTGAACATCCTGTACTCCCTGAGGAATCACAGTTCTGAGGGACGTCGCAAAGCCCTGTCCACCTGTGCCTCTCACATCACTGTGGTGATCTTGTTCTTTGTACCTTGCTCATACCTATACATAAGGCCTGTGGTCTCTTTCCCCATTGACAAAGCTGTGGCTGTGTTTTTCACCCTTTTAACACCTATGTTGAATCCTTTAATCTACACCCTCAGGAATGAGGAAATAAAAAGGGCTATGAAGAAGCTCTGGGGTCAAATAATGAAAGTTGATGTTATGTAAATCTCATGATTTCTGTATTTAAAAATATACAGATATTTTCTAGAATATCATTCTTCCTCATCATTAAGTAAAATTAAAATAGTTATCCTTTCTGCTTCAAGTTTCATGTGACTGAATACTTATATTTACAGACTGATGAGATGTGTTCAATCACATGAAGTGAGTAAGCATTTGTATTTCCTTAAAAGCCTTTTATTTCTGTATCAGGAATGTTTAATCTCCTCCATTTTGTTATTCATGAAATGTAAAATAAATGTTCATGAATTACTGTGTGGTACTGTATTAGAAAAAAAGAATAAGCCCTGATGGTGGCAATGCCCTTGAGGAGGACAAAACAGACCTCTTTAGGAGAAAGTTTTTCTATACTTGGGGTACACTAATAAGAGGTAGAGCCGCTGAGACTCACCCAGAAGGAACAAAAAGGACATATTTCACAACCTACTGATCTCTGAGCTCTGACAAATCTACACCGTCCTCCTCCTTGCCAAGGAAGTAGATAAACAGCACCTCATGTGACAGTTTCAATTCCCAGCTGGAGGACTATAACATGTCAACTGACAGGCTTTTGTTTCCCAAGTTTGCCTGGCACTTTACTCTTTCATTCACAAACATTGCCTCTGTTCCCACCTTCCATGCATCAGAATTCTCTGTTTGGTAAAGAATATAAAGGATCCAAGACACCTGTAACATATCACAATCCACTGGAAAGAACTTAATAGGACTTTGAAATTACCCAATCTTGGTAGCTGAAATCCTTCCACCTAAATCCCTTCAGTTGTCAAGGATAAAACATTTTCCACACTCTTTGCCTAACCCGAGTACTGGCGTTTCCAGTCCTCAAAACAACTATGCTGTTTAAATAAGTCAGGGTTTATGAGAGGAATCCATTCTCTAATGCTCACTTATGTTTATCACCACAGGACATCCTCAGCATTGTCACAATGAGATTGCAGAAAAACTCAGTTGAGAGGTTTTCAAAATTACGTTATTCATTTTGCATCCCAAACTATAGGTAGGACATAAGCTTTAACTTTATTCTAACTATATTTCTAAAACTGGTCACTGATAATTTTTGTTCATAGCAACCATGATTATTACTACCTTGTTCATAATAGCCAAAAAATGGAAACAGCCCAGATGTCATACAACAGATGAGTGGATCAAAACAACATTGTTCCCATATACAGTGGAATGGTACACAGCCATGATAAAGAAAACATTAAGTCACTTTCTGGGAAATGGATGAATCTAGAACAAATCCTGTTAAGTGAGATAAGCCAAGATCAGAGACACAAACGACTCATATTTCCTCTTCTATGCAGAAGGTAGATCTAAAATACCCTTGGACTTGATAAATTATACAGAACTCTAAGCATTCACACACAGTGAGACCAAAGGAAGATACTCTTAGGGGCAGAACACAAAGCAATAATGCATGTGTGCTTCTGATCATTCAAAGTAGTATTGATGGAAAAACAAAATGCCAGAAAATGAAAAGAGAGAAATTTTCTTTATGTTTGTTTTCATTTCTTTCCATTTTCTTTGTTCATTTATCTGATTTGGGGAAGGCAAGAGGAGCACAAAACAGGAGGGGCAAAGGGTAAACAAATGCAGCAGTGGTACTCACTAGACTTTACATTGAAAATGTTCTACATCACTTGTGAATGGGCATGGGAGGGAAAAACTGGAGAAATATAGTGAGGGGGTAACATTATCCACAAAGAAATGTACTCATTACCTCACATATTTAACTGGAGCTCCTCTGTTACATCACCTTTATAATAGCAATAAAAAATAAATGGAAAGAAAACTGGTCATTAATGATGTTCGCTTATACCACCTGGGAATAAAATAAATCACACTGATTTTATCTCACAAACATTCTAGCAAAAGCTAATTGCCAATCCTCTGGGTAATTCAGAGGCCAAAGTATGACCAAATCTAAATTCTATCAGTGTATTTAACTGTTGCTGTAGAGTCACTAAAGAAAGAATCACAAAGGACAGTTAGTAAATTACAGTGTAGAGCCAAGGACAACAAAGGAAAGATTTTTTGGGGAGACAGCACTTTGGCTTGGCTGGTCTCTTATAAAATAGGGTAGAAACAAGAATTTAGGAGATAAGTGAAACACATTTTGTTTCCACATGGTTGATATGCTTTACAAGGCAAATACATTTTGACCAAATTGGCTGTAAAACCAAACCTAACCATGTTGATTTATTTCATTTCTATATTTGAAAGTCGAATATATTAATATTTGCTCATTTGGACAATTGGGCCTTAGTCCCATTATTTTTGCAGGAAATTGAGCATAATTGAAGGGTGTCAGGATAATATACAGTTTGGAAAATTTCCTTACACTTTCATCAGAAACCAGGAAAGCAAGTAGATACTGAGTCAATAGAACAGTCAAAGTTTCCTGATGGATATAGCATGGTTTTTCTGGAAAAGGAAAACTTACAAACACACATACTAAAAATGACAAAAACACAGCAAAAGTGTCCAAATTGGACAGCTGTCTCGACATCATTTTGGTGCTCTCACCTTTCAACTCATATATTCCATCTAGTATAGGGACTGTTCAGAGAAGAAACAAATGGCAGAACTCATTCTGAAAACAGAGGACTCCATAATCAACTGCACCCAGGTGAGTAAATAATACATCTTTGTCCAAATTTTTAAGGTTATTTAAGGCAATTTTTGTCTGGAATAACTTGTATAGGCACATATATGGCTGAAATATTTTTATTGTGCTAAGAAAATGAATTTGAGTATGATAACATTAAAATATCCATAGAAAACACTTCATCTAATTCAAGGCAAATGCTACTGGAAAACTCTGATACATTTTAACATTGTGGTTAATGTTTATGTACATTAAACATACAGATTGTATACATTTTTGGTAATGCCATGAAGTCTTTTGTTGTTGTTGTTGTTGTTGTTTTACTTTTCATGATTCCAGCCTGCCATTCTTTACTTAGCATTTGTGAATTAAGTACATAAGGAATGATGAGCTATAAAGACCATCCACAGGGGACAATAAACGAAAATAAACAATTATTTCCCAAAACTTCCATATATGCTCCTGACTTGTATTAACATTATGAGTTAGGAATCCTAACTTCTGTGCCCAGAAATTGTCTTTGGACAATTATGAGCTACGTTTTGGAGCAGAGATTAGAAAAAGGAGAAGAAGGTGAGTGAATGAATATTGAAGCTCCTGCTCTTTGTATTAAGAATATGCCTCTCTTGAAAATTCACATTAACATCAGTCAAAAATATGAATTTAACTTATTCAAGAATCCACCTGTATCGAGAAAAAAACTAAAAACTCATCTTACTGAAGTGAGCTAATGCCACTGGGGAAAGTGGTGTTGTCTTAGCTTTCCTAACATAATTTTTTCATATCCACAGGAATGTCAAAGTTTCTGTTGATTTCTCTTGTAAAATGTGAGTGGTGATATTTATGTAAAGAATCTAGGGAATATTCTTATAACAGATCAAAGTTCATCAACAGGAATATTTATTTATAAAATACCATGAACATATACTGGGAATCTGTATCATTTATGTATCAACCTCTGAAAGTATGAAAGTAAAGAGCATAAAATGCAGAGCCATGTAGAGCCAGATATAACACGAAGGGCTATTAAGAGTTGTAACCAGTAACTCTTAATAACAAGACTTGCTTGGCTTCAGAAGGGAAGACACTCCACTGTAGCTTCATTTGCACAATGTGCATTCATTTGAGAAAAAGGAAGCATAAATCATAGAAGGAAACCACTGTAAATTTAACAAAACTGAATGTTCAATTTTATACACAAATGGACTACACGAGAGAATTCTGTCCATATACCTGTAATTGGCCATAAAGGTTGGTATAACTTCAAAGTATATGATATTAATGAAGCTGGCTGCCACTCCATAAGCCTATTTTGAGATTGTTAGAAGAAAACAAGTTAGGATTAGAGACCTACTCCATGAGCCAAATGCCAAATTGATTTACTGTGTTACCTGTAACATATTTTCAGTGTTTAATTGAAGTGAAACAGAATAGATTATCCTCCTTCTGTTCTTCACAAAGATCTATCAAAATGGCACAGGTGAGAAAAAAAACAAAGCTCCACCAATTTCAGAGGCAGAATGAAAACAGATGACTAAGTATTTTTGTACTGACTCCAACGCACATCACAGGGAAGCACTATTTATTTCCAAGTGGACCACAGGCCAACAAAGTTCAACAGCAAGGAAAATTTATTTATAAAATACCATGGATATACTGGGAATCTGTATCATTTACGTATCAATTTCCAACGGAATGAAAGGCAAGATCCTAAAATACAGAGCCATGTGGAGACAGATCTAAGATGAAGGCCTAGTAAAAGATTTGTAACCAGTAGCATTTAATAACAAGAGTTTCTTGGCTTCAGAAAGGAAGAAACTGCAAGTGTAGCTTCATTTGCACAAGCGTGTGCATTCACATGAGAGAAAGGAACCATAATTCATAGAACAAAGCCACTTTAAATTTTTAAAAACTGAATGCTCAATTTTAAAGACATAATATACACAACAATTTTAGATACATAATACACATGACAGAATTCCGTCCATATACATTTCAAATATATGTTATTTATGATACTGGCTGCCACTCCACAAGATATAATTAAGCCAAGTTTGAGGTAGCTAAAAGAAAGGAAGTTAGAAAGTAAGGCCTGGCCCATACACCTAATGCCACATGGATTGACAGTGTTTCCTATAAGATAATTTCAGTGTTCAATTAAAATGAATCAGAATAAACTATCCTTCTTCTGTTCTTTACAATCATCTACCAAAATGGCAAAGGTGAGACAGAATCAAACGGGACTAAGTATTTTTGTACTGACTTCAACCTCACATTCCTTAGAAGCACTATGTATTTCCAGGTGGACCACAGGCAAACGACCCATGATACATTACTACAAACAATGAACAATGTGACAGAATTCATCCTGTTGGGCCTCACCCAAGACCCAGAACTTCAGAAGATCTTGTTTGCTGTGTGTTTAATCACCTATTTGGTCACACTGGCCGGGAACACATTCATCTCAGTCACCATCTTCATCAGTCCAGCCCTGGGGTGCCCCATGTACTTTTTCCTGTCCTACTTGTCCCTAATGGATGCTCTCTACTCTACTTCCATTGCTCCCAAAATGATCGTGGACTTAGCCACTGAGAAGAACACCATATCCTTCAATAGCTGCATGACACAGGTATTTGCTGAACACGTGTTTGCTGCAGCAGAGATCATCTTGCTCATTGCCATGGCCTTTGACCGCTATGTGGCCATCTGCAAGCCCTTGCACTATGCCACCATCATGAGCCGCCCCGTGTGCACCTTCCTAGTGGGGGCAGCTGGAGTACTGGGAGTCATTCATGGATTGATACAGGTTATTTTAATTGCCAAGTTGCCCTTCTGTGGCCCCAACGTCATTGACCACTTTTTATGTGACTTAATACCACTGCTGAAGTTGGCCTGCACAGACACTCACACTTTGGGGCCTCTGATAGCTGCAAACAGTGGGTCACAGTGTTCCATCACATTTTTGATGCTCCTTTCTTCCTATGTGAACATCCTGTACTCCCTGAGGAATCACAGTTCTGAGGGACGTCGCAAAGCCCTGTCCACTTGTGCCTCTCACATCACTGTGGTGATCTTGTTCTTTGTACCTTGTTCATATCTGTACCTAAGGCCCGTTGTCTCCTTCCCGATTGACAAAGCTGTAGCTGTGTTTTATACCCTAGTAACACCTATGTTGAATCCATTAATCTACACCCTCAGGAATGAAGAAATGAAAAGGGCTATGAAGAAGCTCTGGGGTCAAATATTGAAAGCTGATGATATGTAAATCTCATGATTTCTGAATTTGGAAATGTAAGGTTAATTCAGAGAAACTCATACTTCCTCCTTATTGATTAAAGTTAACATAGTTATCCTTTCTTCTTCAAACTTTTGGCATAATAAATGTACATATTTATGGACCGTAGACTGTGTTTAATCAATGAAGGTATAGGGAACTCTGGAGCTGATATGTGAAACCTGGAAAGGGAGAACAGATTGGAAGGCCATCTCAACAGCACTCAGAATCCTAGGAGCTGAGCCCAGGAAAGACCATACAGTCAAGGCAAAACAGAAGCTCCAGTTTCTACCCTACCTGTAATTTTCTTGGGCACCACAAGTTAAAGATATTGGAGATAAGAGGAAAGTCTGTTTTTTATTTTGTTCTTAATATACTGTAATGATAAGGAACAAAGAAGTTACAGTTACATAAGTAAGGCAATGAGTACAGTTCTTTTTAAAAACTGTTACCCCTCCCTCATTTTGTCCTGCTTACCTGTCTCTATTCCTCTCCCTCCCCAAGTTGTATAGTTCATATCCAACATGATGTATAGTGAGTATCATGGTTGCATTACTTCATCCTTTTTCTGCTGTTTCTGTAATTCTCTTTCCTTTCCCTTCCACAAATCACACAAACATATATAAGACAAAGGGTACAGAGAACCAAACACTGAAAGAAATAACTTCATACAAGACATAATAAGAACCTCTTGTTTCCAATTCTCGAAGTTGATGTTGATATGCTTCATATCAACATGAAGTTAGAAATTGGAATATGCACTTAGATATCATAGATATATACTAATTATTACCAATGAGGGAAACCATGGAAGCCATGTTTCTTTGGGTTTAGCTTACTTCACTTAATGTAACTTTTTCCATTTCATTACGAATGTAACAATGTTATTCTTTCTGGTGGAGGCATAGAACTCTGTTGTGTATATATGCCACATCTTCTGGACCCATTCATCTTGGTTGGTTCCATGTCTTAACTATGGTAAATAATTCTGCAGTGGACATGAGTGTGCTGGTAGCTTTACTATGGCCTTGATTGTGGTCATCTGGGTAAGTGACCAGGAGTGGGATTGCTGGGTCATAAGGGACCCCTATTTCTAAGTTTTTGAGGATTGTGTTAAAGTTAAAATGTTTATTTCTTCCCCTTGTTTCCTAAGATAAGGGAGTCAGTTCTTACCTGTATGCAAACTATGTCTCATGTGGATGATTGTAACTTCAAAGATAGATTGATACCCTAGTCTCTGCACATACATGTAGTCACCTCCCCTTTACTGAACTAAATAAATAGGTTTGTTTAATGGAATTCCAGGTAAAGAAGCCAGTGATCTCTGGGTCCTGTCATTGTTCATTCCTATGCTCTCTTTCTCAGTTCTCCAGGCTTGTATTATGTGTTGTATCTGGTAGCAGATAGCAACAGAAGGTAATAAGCATTCTATCCCCTTAAGCGTCTATTATTTCTGTACCAAGAATCTTTAATCTCCTCTATTCTGTTATTTTCCATATATACAATAAATTTCCATGCATTGCTGTGCTGTAGAATTAGACCTTTTCTTCCTCTGGAAATGAATTTTGATTCCCAGTATCACAGCCTCCCTCTATTCATCTTCTTCTGTCCTTCCTAATTCTCACAAACCAAAATTGAATTTTCAATATATATGAGATCAAGTGATTATTTTTTTCTATGAGTAAGAAAATACAGCACTTGTCTGTCCTTGCCTGACTTACTTCCTTTAGTTAGTGTCTTCTACTCATGGTGCCACCAAGGTCTAGATTCCATTCTTTGTATAGCTAAATAATACATAGCATAAGCGTACCCAGTTTTCTCAATTCATTCCACTACTGATGAACACAATATTTTTTATTAAGAGTACATGTAAGGACCTGGTCTGACAATCATAAAATCACAGTTAGAATGTTACAAAAAGCTCACAATATATTTAGGAGTCCATGCAGGTTTTTTTTTGTTTTGTTTTGTTTTTGGCCAGTCCTGGGCCTTGGACTAAGGGCCTGAGCACTGTCCCTGGCTTCCTTTTGCTCAAGGCTACCACTCTGCCACTTGAGCCACACCGCCACTTCTGGCCGTTTTCTGTATATGTGGTGCTGGGGAATCGAACCCAGGGCCTCATGTATACAAGGCAAGCTCTCTCGCCACTAGGCCATATCCCCAGCCCTCCATGCAGTTTTAACTTTTTTCAAATCATAAGAACAAGAAATATGGCACATCCAATTTATATTCATGTTCCTAGAAAAGCATTTATAAAACATAATTTTAATATTTTTATGAGGAAAGCACCTACAAGGTTAATGTACAAAGGGCTTATAGAAGTCATATTGTTGTCCCAACTATAGATATGGAAGAGATCAACAAAATACTTGGAACTTCTATTACAGCTGTAGTAATAATAAAATAAAAAAACCAGCCTGGTACTGGCACAACAATAGGCCTGAGTACAAATGGAATAGAATAGAGACCCAGAAATGAACCCACAGATCTATAGCTACCTCCTGTTTGATAAGGGAGCCAAAAACACAAGTTGGAAGAAAAACAGCCTCTTTAACAAATGGTGCTGTCAGAATTGGTTCTACATATGCAGAAAACAGAAGTTAAATCCTTATATATCTCCCTGCATCAGAATTAATTTCAAAGAGATCAAAGTCCTCAGTGTAAGACCAGATACCAAGAATATATTGCAGGAAAGGATACAAGAAACACTAGAGCTCCTTGGCACAGGTCAAAACTACCTAAGTAAACTTCCAGAAACACCCAAATCAAAGAAAGAATGGATAAAATTGAATTTCATCAAAGTAAAGAGCTTCTGCATGGCAAAGGACATCACTAGCAATATGAATAGAAAGTCCATGGGAGAATATCTTTACCAGCTATGCATCAGAAAAGGTCCTCATATCTAAAATATATGTAGGGCTCAAAAAATTGACACCCCCCCCAATAAAACAAATCCTCAAAGAAACAACAACCCAATAATAAATAGGCCAAAGACTTAAAGAGATGTTTCTCAGAAGAAGTAAAAATTGACAATAGACACATGAAAAAATGTTCAACAACTCTGGCCATAAAAGAAATGAAAATCCCAAAAGCATTGAGATTCCACCTCACCCAAGTTAGAATGGCTATATGATATTTTCAGATCTTGTTTTGCCACAGGGGATAGAATTTCAGAAAGGGAAACCATGAATCAGGAAGTACTACTCCAACTACTTTTTATCCCAGATTGTGTGGCTACATATATCTTAAGGTAACATCTACACTATGAGCAAAAATTTGGATAACATGCAGTCTTCTTAGCTATAGAAACAACGTGGTGCTCATCTCTGTAAAACTTATTCATCTTTCATAACTAAAATTCATTACCTTATACCCATTTTTATTCACAACTAATATGGGTTTTTCATTACATTTTCATGCTTGCATGCAGATTATTTTTTTTTTGTCAGTCCTGGGCCTTAGACTCAGGGACTGAGCACTGTCCCTGGCTTTTTCTTGCTGCAGGCTAGCACTCTGCCACTTGAGCCACAGCACCACTTCTGGCCGTTTTCTATATATGTGGTGCTCGGGAATCGAACCCAGGGCTTCATGTATACGAGGCAAGCACTCTTGCCACCAGGCCATATTCCCAGCCCTAGCATGCAGATTTTTAGTCACTCTAGTGACTATTAATAAGTCACTTTAGTATAGTTTCTGAATCTTAATAATTAAGATAATAATAATTTGCTCTTAATTGCCTCTTTTTCTTTTTTTTTTTTTTTTCTTTTTTTTTTTTTGTTGTTGGTCATGGTGCTTGAATTCAAGGCCTGGGTGATGTCTCTGAACTTTTTCACTCAAGGCTAGCACTCTACTACTTTGAGCCACAGCACCACTACAGATTTTCTGGTGGTCAATTGAAGATAAGAGACTCATGGACTTTCCTGCCTGAGCTGGCTTTGGACCCTGATCCTCAGATCTCAGATTCCCGAGTAGCTGTGATGACAGGCATGAGCCCCTGGCAGCCAGCTGAATTGCCCATTTTCTTTATCTTATGACACTACTCTCCTGTTTATTCTCAAAAGATAAATAGTTTATATATCAAGAAGATATACACAACTTCCACAGCTCTAGAATGTACAATAGGAAAGATACAATAATACTCTTCTGAGGAGGAAAGACCTCCTCTTACCAGATGGATTCCCTGATCATTACTGCCTGAAATTTTAATGAACAAATAAAACTACTGCTCCTCCAACTATTCCATCAACAAATTGGAAGAAATATTTCTGATGAGAATGTGGAGAAAATGAATCCTTTCACATTATTGGTCAAAAAGTAAATTAATACAGCCACTATGAAAACAAGTGTGACAAGCCTCAAAGAGACATATGACCCAGCCTTACTGCTTCTGGGTATATCCAAGAAGGAATCTGTTCTGGGCTACAATACAGATAGTTGCATGCTTGTGTTGCTTGTAGCATTATTCACACAGCAAAATTATCAAATCAACCTAGGTGACCATTAACTTATCAAATATAAAGAACATGAGGAGTATGTCATAATTGATTATCACCCAGCCATTAACAAGAATGAATTATGTCAAGTTCAGGAACAGGAATAGAGTCAAGGTGGAACATAAAGTGAAATAAGCAGACTCAGAAAAAGAAATATCACATATATTATTATCTTTAAGTAAACGAAGTTGCCATTTAATAAAGGAGTGTATGAATACAATGCATCTTGATCAATGCCATGACTTTCAAAATTCTCACCATAATTTCCCCCAAAACCCTATTTCCTCACTCTTCATAAAAAGCAGGCTTTTTGTTAATACATGCAAGTAGAAGGTGGAATATACAAGAATAGGAAGAAATTACAAATGAGGGAAACCATGAAGCCTGGGTTTCTTTGGGTCTGACTTGCTTCAGTTACTACATTTTTCCAAGTCTTTCCATTTCCTTGTGAATGGGGCCATGTCATTCTTTCTGATGAAAGCACAGAATTCCATTATATAATTAAAACACATTTTCTGGATCCATTCATCTACTGAGAGGCACCTAGGTTGATTTCAAATCTTTTTTTTTTTTTTTTGGCCAGTCCTGCGGCTTGGACTCAGGGTCTGAGCACTGTCCCTGGCTTCTTTTTGATCAAGGCTAGCACTCTGCCACTTGAGCCACAGCACCACTTCTGGCCATTTTTTGTATATGTGGTGCTGGGGAATTGAACCCAGGGCCTCATGTATACAAGGCAAGCACTCTTGCCACTAGGCCATATCCCCAGCCCCTTGATTTCAAATCTTAGCTAAGGTAAATAATGCTGCAATGAATGGTTATGCCAATAGATTTAGTGTGGTTTTGATTGTGGTAATTTGGGTCAATGCCCAGAAATGGTATTGCTGGATCATAGGGGAGCTCTATGTAACCCCCTGTACATCACCTTTACAACAAAAAAAGAATAGGAAAGAAACATAAAGGAAGGATTCACTACAGAGTAAATGTGATCAAAATACATTTGTATTTATTTAAGATAATAACACAAAATAATGAGACAAAGGACAAAGGGTGAACCAATGCAACAGTAATACTCACAGGACACTATGTAGGAAATGAAATTTACAATTTGGAGGAGAGGGGAGTCAGGGAGAGGCAAAGTGGGAGAAAACAAAGGAGCGGGTAACAATATTCAACAAAATATCTACTCAATACCATACTTACCATGACTAACCTTTCTGACATCAGCCTATGATAAGATAAAGTAAAATGTTTCAAAAAGATACTAATTAAATAAATGTCTTAGTAAAACCTATTATTTGAGACAATTGATACGTACCAATAAAAGTACTAAGCAGAAGATAACCTAAGTCAACTTACTGACAAAGTAAAAACAAGTAATTTCTGAATACTGCTGAAAGGTTTGCTTTTATTTTGGGTTACTGGACTTCAGAATTATGTCAATTTGATTTAAGGAAAAAGATTGATTTAAAAAGAAGAAAATGGAAGTAAGACTAGAAGAGGAGGAGGGAATAGAGGAGGAAGAAGAGAAAGAAGAAGAAATGAAGTCGAAGAGGAAGAGGAATAAAGTGATTATTAGAAGTTGTGCCCAGTTTTTCAATGCTGCAGAAGTTGAATGAAATAAGACAATGAAATATCCATTGCAGTCTGATTCTTTCTTAACTTTAGGATCTACTGTTCATGGCTGCTTGCTGAATGTGATTTTCTTCATAGCCTCTCATTCCACTTATCATTCTTCCTTTGTGGAGTACAGAAAAAAAAAGAGATGTGTCTCTGAAATAACCATGATAAAGTTTTGTCTATATATTTTCACGTGACTTTTAAATTATTCAAACTTTGATAGCTTGGAATTCTTCCACAACTTCCTCAGCTGACAATGAGAAGATCATTTTCACAATCACCCAGGGTAATTAGCCACATGATCTTGAATTATGGCATTTACACTCTTCAGAACATCCATTCTTTCTACGTGAATCATATTTTCAGAGAGAAATCCATTCTCCACACTGTATTTTTAAATGTTTATTATAAAGATGTTATATAGAGCGGTTATACTCACATAAGATAAGAAATGAATACTTGTCTTTTTGAACAGTGTCACCCCCTCCTTCATTTTGTCCAGTTTTTCCCCTGATGGCCCCTATTGCCTCCAAGTTATGTAGTTCATTTACAAAATAGTGTCTAGGGAGTGTCACTGCTGAATTAGTTAACCCTTTTCCCACCATTTCTGTTTGCCCTCCTTCCCCTCCCAAATCAGGTAAACATATATACAAGACAAAGGATACAGAAATCAAAAACAGTCACAAAAGGGAAAAAAACAGGAAAAAAAAAAAGAATCGCACAAAATACAATTAAAAAAATCTTTTCTTCCCACTTCTTGGAGTGCATTTCAATAAGCATCATTTAATATGTTCAGATGCACATAGCTATTGAGCCCTTGTGATCATCTCCTAAGATAATATCCTTCTTTATTCTGACTGTGAATACTTAAAGCTGCGTTTGTCATATCCAAGTGTAATTTTTTTGTCTTTTACTATCCAGTTGGTTTACTTGTAGATTTATAGGTGCATTCTAATCACTATACAGGAAGGAAACCATGCCACCTGTTTTGTTGGGTCTGGCATACTTCTTCATTTAATATAACTTTTTCCAGGTCTTCCCATTTCCTTATGAGTCGGGCAATATAATTCTTTCTGGTAGAAACATAGATTCTTTTGTGTAGATATATGATATTTTCTTGACCGATTCATTCACTGAGATGCAACTGGGTTGATTCCATATGTTGGCTGTGGTAAATAGGCTGCAAAGAACATGGTTATGCTGGTGGCTTTAGTGTGGCCTGGTTGTTGGTCAACCAGATAAATGCCCAGGAGTGGGGTTGCTGGGTCATAGGAAAGCTCTATGGTTAGTCTTTTGAGGCATCTACATACTGCTTTCCAGAGTCACTGAACAAATTTACATTCCCACCAGCAGTGTGGTAGCATTTCTTTGGGCCACATCCCTGCCATCATATGTTTTTGTTAGTTTTCTGCATAATGACCATTCTAACTGGGGTGAGGTGGAATCTCAATGTAGTTTTGATTTGCATTTCTTTGATGGCCAGAGATGTTGAACATCTCTTCCTGTGTCTATTGGTAATTCTTCCTTCTTCTTCTTTTTTATTGTCAAACTGATATACAGATCGGTTACAGTTTCATACTTTAGGCATTGGATTCATTTCTTGTACTGTTTGTTACCTCCTCCCTCATTCCCTCCTCCCCCCCTCTCCTTTTCCCTCTCCCCCCATGAGTTGTTCAGTAGATTTACAATAAACAGTTTTGTAAGTATTCCTTTTGTAATCGTTTGTCTTTTTTAGCCCGTATCTCTCAATTTTGGTATTCCCTTACAGTTTCCTAGTTCTAATACCAGTATAAACAGTTTCCAATATACTCAGATAAGATACAGATATAGTGCAGGTACAACCACAGGAAGGGCATACAAGAAGATCATCAATAATAGAAGCTACAGTTTCACATCATATGTTGAAAGTAATTACAACAGTGATATAACAGTCGTTTTCATAACATGGAGTTCATGTCACTTAGCATCTCTTACTTCTTATAAGTATCTCTTTAAGTCTTTAGCCCATTTATTAAATGGATTATTCTAAGTCTGTGGGTTTGGTTTGCTTTCATTATTTGATCTCTTAGTATATTTTGGATATGAGACCCTTTTCTGATGCATAGCTAGTAAGGATCTCCTCCCATCATATAGGCTTTCTATTTATCTTCCTAGCTATGTCCTTTGGCATGCAGAAACTCTTTAGTCTGATGCAATACCATTCATTCACCCTTTCTTTGATTTGTTGTGTTTCTGGATCTTTATTCAGGAAGTTTCAACCCATCCCAAGGGACCCTAGTGTTTCCCTTATCCCTTCCTGTAATATTTTTAGGGTAACAGTTCTTAAATTTAGGTCTTTGACCCATTTGGAATTTATTCTGGTGCAGGGTGACCGATAAGGATCTAACTTCCATTTTCTGCATGTTTATAGCCAATCTGCCAGCATCATTTGTTGAAGATGCTGTCATTCTTCCAACCTGTGTTTTTGGTTCCCTTATCAAATAGGCAGTGGCTATAGGTCTTTGGGTTCATTTCTGGGTCTTCTATTCTATTCTGTTTGTCCTCAGGCCTATTCTTCTACCAGTATCAAGATGTTTTTATTACAATGGCTTTGTAATAGAGTTTGAAATTCGGTATTGATATTCTTCCAGAACTGTCCTTCCTTGTAAGGATTGGTTCCATTACTTAGTGTCTTTCATTATCACATAAGTATTTTAGGATTGCTTCTTTTATACCATTGAAGAATGTTGTTGGGAATTGGGTGGGTATTGCATTGAATTTGTAGATAGCTTTGGGCAGCATTGCCATTTCACCACGTTAATCCTTCCAATCCAGAAGCGTGGAAGGTTTTTCCATTTCATAAAATCTGCTTTAATTTCTTTTTTCATGCTTTTAACGTTTTGATTATAGAGACCCTTCACATCTTTAGTTAAGTTCATGCCTAGTTATATATTTTGAAGGCTATTACCAACAAAGTCAATTTCATTGACTTCCTCATTTTATACTTCAATGTACTAGTTTCTATATCGGATATTTAAGGGTTTGTTCTACTTGTTTTAATTTGGATTGAACATAATTCAAAGATAGCAGGATATATATATATATAGATATATATATATAGATATATATATCTATATATATATATAGACTGTTATAAGAAAAGAGAAACGATACCAACTAAATCCTAGAACAATCAGTTTTCTACCTGAAACAATACATTGTGGCTAACAGTGAGACCAACAAGAGCAAAAATGTCCAAATTAGAGAATTATCTAAGATGTAATGTTTCCAGTGCCCCACATTGAATCACATGGAGTCCTTGCAAATGCACAAAGGAGAAGAAACCAAAAATGGAATTTAATCTAAAAGCAGATGATTCCATAGTTGGCTCCACCTAGGTCAGTGAAAACTGTATCTTCTTCACAAATTCTAAAATTAACTTTTTGGGGCAAGATAGATTTTCTGAAACAACTTTAGAGTTACATAAATGGCTTCAGTATGAGTATTCTTACTCTGAAAATTAATTTGATCATGTTACCATGTAAGTATCAACAGAAAACTTTATCTTCAATTTGCCAACTCAAATGCTATTAAAATGACTTGGGAGCCACTCTGGCAAGCAGTATGGAGATTCCACAGAAGGCTAAATATAGAACTCCCCTATGACCCAGCAGCCCCACGTTTGGGGATCTATCCAAAAGACCACATACAAAATCACAGTAAAGCCACCAGCACAACAATGTTCATTGCAGCACAATTTGTCATAGCTAGAATCTGGAACCAACCCAGATGCCCCTCAGGAGACGAATGGATCAGGAAAATGGGGTACATATACACAATGGAATTTTATGCTTCTATCAGAAAGAATGACATTGTCCCATTTGTAAGGAAATGGAAGGACTTGGAAAAAATTATACTAAGTGAAGTGAGCCAGACCCAAAGAAACATGGACTCTATGGTCTCTCTTATTGGGAATAATTAGTACAGGTTTAGGCAAGTCACAGCAGAGGATCACAAGAGCCCAATAGCTATACCCTTCTTAACACATAAGATGATGCAACGTGAAATGAACTCCATGTTATGGAAACAATTGTTATATCATAGTTGTAACTAATTTCAATGTCCCATGTGTATCTGTAGCTTCTATTATTGATGATGTTCTTGTATCACCTTCCTATGGTTGTACCTACACTATCTCTGTAAATCTTATCTGAGTATATTGGAAACCGTGTATACTGGTATTAGAACTAGAAAATTGAAAGGGAATACCAAAATTGAGAGACACAGGGTAAAAAAAAAAAGACAAACAACTACAAAAGCAATACTGCAAAACTGTTTGGTGTAAGTGAACTGAACACCTCATGGGGGGAAAGGGAAAGGGGGAGGAGGGAGGGGGGTATGAGGGATGAGGTAACAAACAGTAAAAGAAATGTATCCAATGCCTAACGTATGAAACTGTAACCTCTCTGTACATCAGTTTGATAATAAACATTTGAAAATAGATAAAATAAAATAAAATGACTTGGGTTTTGTTGTCAGTCCTGGGGCTGACGATATTTTTAACCCAATTTAAACCAATGATTCTATACATTTGTATTTGTAATCGTATTAGGAGTTGGGTTGCCTTTTTGTGATTTCCATGCTGGCACTCTGATAGGATTTGTGAATTAAGTCTGTTAAGAATGACCATGAGAACTTGGAGTTCCAGGAAGACAGCGGAGGAGCAGCAGAGCCCTAGCTGAACTTCCTCCAACATCGCAGTTTTCCCACTCCAGGGAAACTTTTACTCCTAGAAAGACAGCCCAAGTAAGTTATAACAGTACAGGGATACTGGCCAGGAAGGAAAAATCGATTTTGCTGGCCTGAAAACACATTCTCACTCACTCCCACAGAGCCGCTTCTTGAAGGTAGCCCTTCCCCCACCGCCAGAGCAAAGCACCATCTTTGACACTGGCATAGGGGCAGACCAGACTGGAACTAAAGCAGGCCTGGGAAAGTGAGGACAAAGGGGCCATCTTTGAAAAGGGCAAGAGAGACGAACCAGTGAGAGCCAGCTCCACCCAAGAGAACAACCCCTGCCCAAGTGGGAGACTCGTCCTGGGCCCAGACTCACACACTCAGGTGAACTCAACCAAAGGTGCCATGCCCTACCCGCCGGAATTTCTAACTTAAAACCGAAAGTGGCGAGCAGCTACCAGCAGCACGAAACAACCAGACAGGAGAACAAACAGTTCCCGAGACAGATAAACGGTCCCGTCACAGAGGAAGCCCAAATCCCATCCCGAAACAGAGCTGAATTCCATAGCCAGCTCCGCCCAAGAGGCCGCCCCGCATAGGAGGCAGGAACCTCCCCCAGGCAAGGGACTGTCAGCCGGGTAAACCAGGCCAGAGGCACCCTGCCCTGCTGATTCCACAGCCTATTCAAAGCCAGGCATTAAAGGCAGCAGCCCCACAGCAGATGGGAGGAACCACGGTTCCCAAGTCTGTTCACATCCCCCATCTACAGTGGACTTCCAAGGCCTACCTGCAAGCTGTGTGAACCCAGGATTTCACTGACAGGGGAGGAGGGTCAGAATAGATCCACACCCTGCAAACTGAAAGTAAGTCAAACCAGCCAAGCAGCAAAATAGACTGCAGATCATCGCAAGGAAACCAGAGACTGTAGAAAGCCCACCCAAACAAGGAAGACTCCATTTTTTATTCAAAACAAATTTTTAAGGGATTTTTTTTTTCATTTCTGAAATGTAATTGGTTTTTGGTTACCTTTTTACTTGCTTATTTTATCAAGTTTTTGTTTTGGTTGTTCATTTTTCTGGTTTTTTTATTTTTAATAACTTTTCTCTGTTTTGTGCATTTGTCTTCCACTATTTTTTCTTTATCTCTCTCTTCACATTCTCTTTCTTTAAAAATTTACTTTTCTATGAATAACACCTCCACTCTTTTCTGCTGACACTCCATTGTCTATCATTTTAACCTTGTTCTTTCTACTGATTATACGCTTCTCCACATTTCCACGTCACAGAAACTAAACCAAAATCATCACCCCCCCCCCCAATACATTTACTCTATACTCTTTACAACCTCTAACTTACCCTCCTGACTTACTGCCAGGACCTCCAGGTTCCATTGACTCCTGGTTATTGGATAGAGGGTATCCCTGCTCAATCACAGTGAATCAAAGGGGTTCAAAGACAAAGCCAGCCCGTCCAAAATGAACTCAATATAAGAACAAAAATCGCTCAAAGGGTTGTAACAGTAAATAAGTAACTACTGAATACAGGGCTCAGGATCAGTTGTTAAATTGAAATTGTATTCTTTAGGAACACCAAATCTAATTTTATACAAAGGTATACAAGGTATCTGTATAATTGTGAACTTCTAAGATTTACACAATAGTGCTTGGTAAGGTCTGCTTTGGGTCTTAAACGGTGCTCACAGGTGCTTGTAGATTGGCATTCCCCATCCAAATGGGCAGAAGAAACACAAGAAAGATGGCAAACAATGGAGTCTCATCTCCCACTCAAAACAAGCAGGAAGCAGAGCAGTCAATCAAAGACATAGAAGAGAACCCTCAAAATGCTCTACAAAGTCTACTGATAAAAATGATAAATGAAAAGTTTGAATCTCTTCAGTCAACTGTTCTAGAGCATGAGGAGGCAAAGCAAAAATTAATGGAGAATTTAATGGCCTCCACAAATAGAAAGATAATTGAACTTCATGAGTCAAACGAAAAGATAGTTACCCAGCTAAAAGATTTGAGAGACAGCACTCAAAACCAAATTAATGAAGTTATTGAAGTAAAGAAGTCCATGCAGGACATAAGCGATAAGTATAGCAAGGACATGGAAATCATCAGGAAAGTCCAGTCAGAAGGAAAAGAGATTCAAAATCAAGTAGCTAGCCTACAGTCCCAACTAACTGAAGCAGAGGATTGAATCTCAGGAGCTGAAGATTCCCTACAATCTATGGAGAAACATCAAAAATCAATACAAAACCAATAGAATGGACAAATCGGATCACTCCAGGAGCTTCAAGACAAAATCAGGAAGCCCAATTTAAGGATAATAGGTATTGAGGAAATTGTGGAGAAAGAAGTTAATGGAATAGGCAACCTATTTAACAGAATATTAGCCGAGAACTTCTCAAATATCCAGAGGGATAGGCCTATACAGATACAAGAAGCATTTAGAACCCCAAACCGACCAGACCAGAATAGGACATCCCACTGACACATTGTGATCAAAACAGGATCAACAGAGTCCAAGGAAAGAATCCTTAAAGCTGTTAGGTAGAAAAAAACAATCACATATAAAGGAAAAGCAATCAAAATTACTCCAGACTTCTCAGCAGAGACCATGGAAGCAAGGAGAGCCTAGAATAAGGGATGCTACACCCTAAAGAAAAACAACTATGAACCAAGAATACTGTACCCAGCTAAACTCTCATTCATAGCCAAAGGTCAAAAAAAGACTTCCACAGTAAGGAAAAACTGAAACAATATATCTCCACCAAACCAGCTTTACAAAAAATCCTCAAAGATGTACTATACAGGGATAATAATCAGATCCCAATGCAGAAAGAGAAATGAACCCTAAATAGTAAACCAGAATATCAGATCAACAAATGGGAAGACTCAGCCTTTAACAAGGCAGGGATAATGAAAGGAACAAATGATCAGCTCTCAATCCTAACTCTCAACATTAATTGACTTAATCTCCAATCAAACAACATAGGCTCATAAGTTGGATCAAAAATCAAGATCCGACAATGAAGGAAGATGGCGCCACCACAGTAGGGAGGCACCCCGACTCGCTCCAACTGAATAGCGAGCTGGTTACTCCAGCACCCAACACCCCATCAAGAACCCAGCAAAGGGCTGGGGATATAGCCTAGTGGCAAGAGTGCCTGCCTCGGATACACGAGGCCCTAGGTTCGATTCCCCAGCACCACATATACAGAAAACAGCCAGAAGCGGCGCTGTGGCTCAAGTGGCAGAGTGCTAGCCTTGAGCGGGAAGAAGCCAGGGACAGTGCTCAGGCCCTGAGTCCAAGGCCCAGGACTGGCAAAAAAAAAAAAAAAAAAAAAAAGAACCCAGCAAAACCAGCAGCCAGAGCAGTGGAGAAACACAGGAAAACAAAAAGGAGCAAAAAAGAAGAGCCGAAAACCTAAACGGAGCCAGAGAATCTACGGGGCACCCTCCCCCCACCAGCCGACCCTGGCCCAAACAGGGCCAGGCTGGGAAAGAGGACCCAGCGATCAGCAGACCAACTGCCGGGAGCGCAGAGTCCAGACAGCGGGACTCCACGGACACCAGGGAGAGTGCGGACCAAGACACACGGTGACGGCGGCGACGGGAAGTTCAAGTCCACACCGGGAACAGACGTAAGCGGCTGGGGAATCCAGCATTGCAGAAGGGGAGAGCCGGGGATGCCACCACGACCTTACGCCACACCACAGCACTCCACCCCCGAAGGACCAACGGCGGTGCAGGACACACACACAATCCAGGAACAGTGAGTCCCCCATTACCCCCTCCCCCAACGGGAGACCAGCTATCAGAGACCCAAACCCTACAAAGAAGCTAGATCTCCCTCCCTCCCCCTCCCCACCCCGAGGGAACAAAGAACCCCCAAATCAGGCGTGAAGCTCCCATCAGGCTCTGGGAAGTCACAGGAGTTTAGCAGGGGAAGGGCAGAGCAGCCCAAAGGCCGCCCAGGAGCCTGAACTGGCCAAACCGGCCCTGCCCCCTTCCCAACAGGGCCCGGGGGACGGCCAGCAGTGCAAGCCCCACCCGAGGCGCCTGGACCTCTCAGACATTTACAACTAAAATTACAGGAGCTGGTGGCCAATACCAGCACAGCAGGGACACCTGGGCCTGATCACGCACCTCCATCGCAGCAGAGGCGCAGTCTGAGGGGGCTAACCTGGACAGTTGATCCCACTGGGCCCCACACATCCTGCCCCCCACAGCGGACTCGCGGGAGGGCGCAAGCACAACCCAACAACCCAGGGCTCGCTCTGGTAGGCATACCCCGCTCAGTTGGACGGGGCCACAGCAGCAGCGCCCGTTGTAGTGGGCACACAGCGCACAGGTGGGCGGGGCCCTCGGCAACAGCACCCGCTCTGGTAGGTGTACCCCGCTCAGGTGGGCGGGGCCACAGCAGCAGGGCCCGCTCTGGTAGGCACACCCACACAGGAGGGCAGAGCTCTCCATCAGCCCGTGCCCACTCAGTTTGGCGCATTTCGCACAAGTGGGTGGGCCGTTCCTCAACAACACTGGCCATGGAGCGGTCCACACAGGAGGGCGAACCGCCTGAGAGGTGAGCTCCTCTGATCAAGATTCAGAGCGGAAAAAAGAACCAAAGAAGATATAAGCCTCCACACCACGCTGAATCAGCGACCAGCAAACCCCCACCAGGGGCATGCTAGGGTCAGCACAGCACAGCGGCAGGACACTGTCCCGCAGAGAAAGACACAGAACCTACCGGCCCCCAAGTGCAGGGAGAGTGACCACCTCAGCAACAACCGAGAAGGTCACGCTCACCCATTGGGAAGCAAGGTTCAACAGCCAAACCCAAACCCAGAGCCAGGACACCAGGGCACAAGGCTTCCACTAATGGACTAGCGGAAACCAGCACAAAACCAAACCAGGGAAGCCACCCACAGATCTCCAGATGCGCAAATCACAAAGAAATATAACACAGTCCATCAAAGGGCAATCCAACTTGACAGCTCCAAAAAGCAGCACAACTGAAGAGGAGATGGAGAATAAAAAAGCAAATGAGGCCATGTTAACAGAAATTATGGAAAGCATCAGAAACGAAATCAGAAAATAATTCCAGGAGTTTAGAGTGGACGTCTTGAAGGACCAGGAAGCCAAGAAAGAAATGGAAGCAATAATGGATACAATGCAAACCTCCGTTAAAGAAGACCTTAACATCCTGAGAAGTGAAATGTGTGAAAAAATAGATTTAAAATACAACTCTTTAAAGGAAGAAATTTCCACTATCAGAGCTGATCTGACAACCACAAATAGCTCTCTGACATCCATAAACTCCGCAATTGAACCCACAGCACAAAGAATTGACCATATGGAATCCAGACTCTCTCTCGAACGATAAAGCAGCCAACAACAACCAGAAAATTACCACATTCCAAGAAACGGTGATAGAAAATAGAACGATGATAGAAAATAGAAAGACCATTCAACAAATAAATAAGAGTAAAAGCTGGTTCTTTGAGAAAACAAATAAAATTGACAGACCCATCGCAAGACTTACCAAAAAAAGAAGAGAAGAGACTCATATACCTAAAATCAGGGACTCCATCGGAAAAATTACAACAAGTACACACGATATTCAAACAATCATAAGGAGCTATTTCCAGAACCTCTACTCAGTAAAAAACAATAATTTTGCAGAAATGGATCAACTCTTAGAGAAGTATAAACTGCCCAAACTGAACCAAGAAGAAATAAATCAACTAAATAAACCAATAACTTACAGTGAGATACAGGAGGTAATCAAGAACCTTCCAAAGATAGCGGGAGACCCCACGGACACAAGGCAGGGTGCAGACCAAGACACACACCGGCAGCGACGAGAAGGTCGGGTCCACACCGGGTTCGGACAAGGGAACCCAGCGCGGCAGAAAGAGGGAATGGGGGAAGCCACCACGACACTTCGCCAACCCCTGAAGGGCCAACGGCTGCGCGGGACACACACACAAAGCAGCAAAAGTGAGTCCCCCATAATCCCTTCCCCCAACGGGAGACCCAAGCCAGAAAAGAAGCTAGATCTCCCTCCCTCCCCCTCCCCACACCCGAGGGAACAAAGAACCCCCAAATCAGGCGGGAAGCTCCCATCAGGCGCTGGGAAGCCAGTTTAGCAGGGGAAGGGCGGAACAGCCCCAAGCCCCCAAAGGTTCCTAAACTGGCAGAACCGGCCCCCTCCCCTTCCCAACAGGGGCCGGGGTACAGCCGGCAGGGCAAGCCCCACCCGAGGCGCCTGGACCTTGCGGACTCTTACAACTAAAATCACAGGCGCTGGTGGGCAATACCAGCCCAGCAGGGTCACCTGAGCCTGATCACATCCCCCCTCCTCACAGTGGAGGTGAGGTCTGAGGGTGCCAAGCCACACCCGGACAGTCGATCCCACTGGGCCCCACACACACTGCCTCCCACAACGGGCTCGCAGGAGGGCGCAAGCACAACCCAACAACCCAGGGCTCGCTCTGGGAGGCATATCCCTCTAAAGTGCCTGTTGTAGGGGACTCACAGTGCACAGGAGGGCGGGGCCCCCGGCGAAAGCGCCTGCTCTGGTAGGCGTGCCCTGCACTGGTGGGCAGGGCCACAGCCACAGCACCTGCTGCTGTAGACACGCCTACACAGAAGGGAGGGAAGACCTACACAGACCTCCAGATGCGCAAATCACAAAGAAACATAACTCAGTTCATCAAAGGACAAGCCAACTCGCCAGCTCCAAAAAGTAGCACGACTGAAGAGGAGATGGAGACTAAAAAAGCAAATGAGGCCATGTTAACAGGAATGATCGAAAGCGTCAGAAATGAAATCAGAAAACAATTCCAGGAGTTTAGAGACTACAAGAGTTTAGGTCTACAAGAGTTTAGGTCTACAAGAGACCCACCTTACAACAAGGGACAAAAACAGGCTTCGAGTGAAAGGATGGAGCAAGATCTACCAAGCAAATGCACCCACCAAAGCGGCAGGTGTAGCCATTCTGATCTCAGACAAGCTGGACTTCTCTTTAAAGTCCACTCAAAAAGACAAAGAAGGACACTACATATTAATACAAGGGAAAATCCAGAATCAAGAAATCACGGTGATAAATGTATACTCACCGAACAAAAGAGGCCAGACATATGTCAAGCAAATTCTCACAGAATTACAGAGCAAGATAGACGCAATCACAATCATAGTGGGTGACTTTAATACTCCTCTCTCTCCAAGAGACAGATCCAACACCCAGAGGATTAGTAAGGGAGCTGAGGACCTAAATAACACCATTTCCCAAATGGATCTAACAGACCTATATAGAACCTTTCACCCTACAGAGACCCAATACACCTTCTTTCAGCAGCCCATGGATCATATTCCAAAATAGACCACGTCATAGCCCACACAAAGAACCTCAGCAGATACAAAAGTATTGACATCATCCCATGTATTATATCTGATCACAGTGGATTAAAGGTAACCCTCAACAACAAAGGATACCACAGAGGCTATACACACTCTTGGAGGCTAAACCCCACGCTGCTATCCAACACTTGGGCCACAGATCAAATTAAAGATGAAATCAACGAATTCATAAGCCACAATGACAAAGAAAACACATCACAAAGAAACCTATGGGACACAGCTAAGGCAGTACTGAGGGGCAAGATCATTGCACTCAGCACCCACATTAAAAGAATGGAAGCAGAGCAGGTGAATACCCTCACGATGAAACTAAAACAACTGGAGAAACAAGAAATGACAGAATCTAAAACGACTAGGAGGGGAGAGATCACAAAGATTAAAGAAGAGATAAATCTGATTGAAAATAGAAAGACCATTCAAAAAATAAATAAGACTAAAAGCTGGTTCTTTGAGAAAATAAACAAAATTGACAGACCCCTTGCAAGACTCACAAAAAAAGAAGAGAAGAGACTCATATTCGTAAAATCAGGGACTCCACAGGAAAAATTACAACAAGTACACACGATATTCAAACAGTCATAAGGAGCTATTTCCAAAACCTCTACTCAGCAAAAAACAATAATTTTACAGAAATGGATCAATTCTTAGAGAAGTACAAACTGCCCAAACTGAACCAAGAAGAAATAAATCAACTAAATAAACCAATAACTTACGGTGAGATACAGGAGGTTATCAACAACCTCCCTACTAAGAAAAGCCCAGGCCCAGATGGATTCACCAACGAATTCTACAAAACCGTTAGTGAGGAGCTAATTCCAATACTCCTCAAACTCTTCCGCGAAATAGAAACAGAGGGAGAAATCCCAAACTCATTCTACGAAGCTAATATCATACTCATTCCCAAACCAGGCAAAGATCCAACAAAAAAAGAGAACTACAGACCAATATCACTAATGAACACAGATGCAAAGCTCCTCAATAAAATATTAGCTAACAGGATCCAGAAACTGATCAAGAATATCATACATCATGACCAAGTAGGCTTCATCCCTCAGTCACAAGGATGGTTCAACATCCGTAAATCAATCAACGTAATTCACCACATAAACAGAACTAAAATCAAGAATCACATTGTTATCTCAGTCGATGCCCAAAAAGCCTTTGACAAAATACAACATCCATACCTATTAAAAGCTTTGGAGAGAACAGGAATAGATGGAACATTCCTCAAAACAATAAAAGCCATATACAACAGACCAACTGCTAATATCATATTAAATGGAGAGAAACTTAAATCATTCCCCCTAAACTCAGGAACAAGACAAGGATGCCCACTCTCCCCACTTCTGTTCAACATAGTGCTGGAATCCCTAGCCATAGCAATAAGGCAAGAGGAGGACATCAAAGGGATCCACGTCGGCAAGGAAGAAATCAAGTTATCCCTATTCGCAGAAGACATGATCTTATATCTGAAGGACCCAAAAAACTCAGTACCCAAACTCCTACACCTAATAAACCAATTTGGCAAAGTAGCAGGATACAAAATCAATCCACAAAAGTCAGCAGCAATAGACAAACAGAAAAGGAAATTATGGAAACAATTCCATTTACATTAGCCAAAAAAAGAATAAAGTACCTAGGGATCAACTTAACCAAGGACGTGAGGGACCTATTCAATGAAAACTACAAAAACTTCCCAGGGGCACAACAAATAGGGGAAAGACTCGACAAATGGGACTACTACAAATTAAAAAGTTTCTGCACAGCTAAGGACATAACCACCAAAATAGAAGACAGCCATCGATATGGGAAAGGATATTTACCAGCACAGCAACAGACAAAGGCCTGATATCTGTCATCTACAGAGAACTCAAAAAACTAAGCCCCTCCAAGCCCAATAAACCTATTAGGAAATGGGCAAAAGAGCTAAAGAGAAACTTCACAAGAGAAGATATAAAAATGGCAAAGAAACACATGAGGAAATGCTCAACATCCCTGCTAGTAAAGGAAATGCAAATAAAAACAACCCTGAGATACCACCTCACCCCAGTTAGAATGGCCTATACTCTGAACTCAGGAAACAACAAATGCTGGAGGGGCTGTGGGGAAAGAGGAACCCTTCTCCATTGTTGGTGGGAGTGCAAATTAGTACAACCACTTTGGAAAACAGTATGGAGGTTTCTCAAAAAGCTCAATATAGACCTACCCTATGACCCAGCCATACCACTCCAAGGCATCTATCCTAAACAGCAAACCCCAAGATATCAAAAGGACATTTGTACTTCCATGTTTATCGCGGCACAATTCACAATAGCCAAAATTTGGAAACAACCCAGATGCCCCTCCACAGACGAATGGATCCAAAAAATATGGTACTTATACACAATGGAATACTACATAGCGATTAGGAATGGTGAAATATTGTTATTCGCAGGGAAATGGTCAGAACTCGAACAAATAATGTTGTGAGACAAGCCTAGAACACAGAAAACAAAGGGGTATGATCTCCCTGATATATGACTGTTAACAAAGGGAGACGGAGAGACAGTAGAGACCAAGTCTGTCAACACTGTATATGTGCTTGATACATTGTATATTGCAAATGGGTCTACCTGACCTAGACAAGGGATGGAAAAACAGGTTGTAAGATATCACAAGAAATGTACACACTGCCCTACTATGTAACTGCACCCTCTTTGCACAACACCTTGTAAAAAAATTTATGTTCAAATAATAATAAAAAAAAAGATATTGATATCTAATGAAAAAAAAAAAAAAAAGAACCTCCCAAAAGAAAAGCCCAGGCCCAGATGGATTCACCAACGAATTCTACAAAACCTTTAGTGAGGAGCTAATACCAATACTCCTCAAACTTTTCCACGAAATAGAAACAGAGGGAGAAATCCCAAACTCATTCTATGAAGCTAATATCATACTCATTCCCAATCGAGGCAAAGACCCAACAAAAAAAGAGAACTACAGACCAATATCACTAATGAGCACAGACACAAAGCTAATCAATAAAATATTAGCTAACAGGATCCAGAAACTGATCAAGAAAATTATACATCATGACCAAGCAGGCTTCAACCCACAGTCACAAGGATGGTTCAACATCCGTAAATCAATCAACGTAATTCACCACATAAACAGAACTAAAATCAAGAATCACATTGTTATCTCAGTCGATGCCCAAAAAGCCTTTGACAAAATACAACATCCATACCTATTAAAAGCTTTGGAGAGAACAGGAATAGATGGAACATTCCTCAAAACAATAAAAGCCATATACAACAGACCAACTGCTAATATCATATTAAATGGAGAGAAACTTAAATCATTCCCCCTAAACTCAGGAACAAGACAAGGATGCCCACTCTCCCCACTTCTGTTCAACATAGTGCTGGAATCCCTAGCCATAGCAATAAGGCAAGAGGAGGAAATCAAAGGGATCCACATCAGCAAGGAAGAAATCAAGTTATCCCTGTTAGCAGACGACATGATCTTATATCTGAAGGACCCAAAAAACTCAGTCCCCAAACTCCTACACCGAATAAACCATTTTGGCAAAGTAGCAGGATACAAAATCAATCCACAAAAGTCAGCAGCTTTTCTGTACACCAGCAATATACAAACAGAAAAGGAAATTATGGAAACAATTCCATTTACAGTAGCCAAAAAAGAAAATCTGTACAAATTCAGAAGTATCAAAACCATTCCCTGCATTCTCTCAGACCACAATGGAATAAGATTAGAGCTCAACTCAATCAGCCACCACAGAAAATCCTACAGTTCATGGAGACTAAAAAACGCACTGCTGAACCATCAGTGGGTCATTGAAGAAATTAAACCGGAAATTCAAATGTTTATGGAACTCAACTAAGTTGAGGACACATAGTACCAGCTCGTTTGGGACACAGCAAAGGCAGTACTCAGAGGAAAATTTATATCTCTGAATGCATACACCAACAAACTGGAGAAACAGCAACTCAATAATTTAAGGAAGCACCTTAATTTACTTAAGAGAGCAACAAGTCAAACCCCAAGTCAATAGATGGAAGCAAATAATTAAAATCAAATCAGAATTAAATCAATTAGAGATGAAAAAATCAATGGAAAGACTCAACAAAACAAAGAGTTGGTTCTTTGAAAAAATCAACAAGATAGACAGAGCCCTAGCAAACCTGACAAAAAAACGAAGGCAGCACACTCAAATAAACAAGATAAGAGATGAAACAGGTAACATCACCACAGAAACAACCAAAATTTAGACTATAATAAGGGACTATTTTGCAAACCTTTATGCCAACAAATTCGAGAACTTGGAAGAAATGAATGATTTTCTAGAAAAAATTCACATCCCCAAACTCAACCATGAAGATTTAAACCTTCTAAACAGACCCATATCCAGTATTGAAATAGAAACGGCAATAAGTGATCTCCCATCCAAGAAAAGCCCAGGTCCAGACGGATTCACTGCAGAATTCTACAAGGCCTTCAAAACAGAACTCACACCAATATTTCTCAAACTCTTCAATGAAATTCAAAGAGAATGTTCACTACCAGACACATTCTATGAAACCAGTATAACCCTCATCCTAAAACCAGGCAGGGACTCATCACGGAAAGAGAGCTATAGACCGATTTCCCTGATGAACATAGATGCAAAAATTCTCAACAAAATTCTGGCCAATAGACTTCAACAGGTTATCAAAAAAATCATACACCACGATCAAACTGGATTCATCCCAGGGATGCAAATACATGCAAGTCAATTAATGCAATTCACTACATGAACCGGAGCAAGGTAAAGAACCAGATGGTTATATCACTCGATGCGGAGAAAGCGTTTGATAAAATCCAGCACACATTTATGCTAAAAGTCCTGGAAAAATTGGGATTCCAGGGAACATTCCTGAATATAATCAAGGCAGTTTATGACAAACCAATAGCAAGCAAAACTCTAAATGGTGAAAACTAAAGCTATCCCCTTTAAAACCAGGAACAAGAAAGTGATGTCCACTCTCTCCCCTTCTCTTCAACATAGTACTAGAATTCCTAGCCAGAGCAATTAGGCAAGAAGAAAATATATAGAGGATACAAATAGGAAAAGATGAAGTTAAACTTTCTCTCTTTGCAGATGACATGATCCTATACCTAAAGACCCCCATAGACTCTACCCCCAAGCTACTAGAGCTGATCCAAAACTTTGGGAAAGTTGCAGGATATAAAATAAACCCTCAAAAATCAATGGCCTTTCTCTATGCTAACGATCCAAAGACAGAGGCTGAAATCAGGAAAACAACTCCTTTTTCAATAGCCTCAAAAAACATAAAGTACCTAGGAATAACCTTAAACAAAGAAGAGAAAGACTGACAGGGGTGGCTATACCTTTAAGACCTGGGACTGCTGGCTGTTAGCCACTCCTACCTTCTCCCGGGGTCTGGAACCTCCCCCGCCTCGGTCTGTAAGCACATGTCTCGTAATGGCACTGGCCTGAGCACAGAGGACTGGTCCTGGGGGGACTGTGGTCTCCGCCTCCGCAGGAAGTTCCGTAAAATCACCGTGATGGACAGTTCATTAGCCAATCGTTAATAACCAGTTAGTCCCTCCTCTTCCTGCAGCCATTACTGTTATATAAACCCCTCCCCCGAATAAAACTTTGGGAATCTGCTGAAGCTGACTCCGAGGTGTCCTGCCTCCTTGGCGAATATAGGGTGGGGGAGGGCATTCTCGCAGCCACATGAAACCAAGGTTACCCGTGGCCCCCATTCCACCTTGGATTGCCCACAGGTCAGGCAGCCAAGGGAGAGAGTGGAAGGGGAACACATAAGGCTATAAAAGACTTGGACTCTCCACAAAGGAGAGGTAAAAATTTAGCCTGGCAAAAGACATCTACGATGAGAACTTTAAAAACATGAAAAATGAAATTAAGGCACAACTAAGGAAATGGAAAAACTTCCCATGCTCCTGGAGAGGGAGGATTAATATAATCAAAATGGCAATATTGCCAACAGCTATCTACAAATTCAATGCAATACCCATTAATATCCCAATACCATTCTTTAATGAAATAGAGGAAGCAATCCAGAAATTCATATGGAACAATAAAAGACGTAGAATAGCAAAAACAATCCTAAGCAGAAAGAACAGTGCTGGAAGAATTACAATACCAAACTTCAAGCTGTATTATAAAGCTATAATAATAAAAACAGCTTGGTAGTGGCACCAGAACAGGCCTGAAGAACAATGGAACAGAATTGAAGACCCAGAAATGAACCCACAGACCTATGCCTACTTAATCTTTGATAAAGGAGCTAAAACAATAGTCTGGAAGAAAGATAGCCTCTTTAACAAATGGTGCTGGCAAAACTGGTTCAACATATGCAACAAACTACAACTAGATCCTTATACATCACCCTGCACCAAAATCAATTCCAAATGGATCAAACCTAGATATCAAAACAGACACCATGAAAACACTAATCAAAGGAGTAAGAGAAACACTTGGGCTCCTTGGCACAGGACGGAACTTCCTTTAAAAAGACCCAGAAATGGGACAAATCAAAGAAACGATGGACAAATGGGACTGCATCAAACTGCAGAGCTTCTGCAGAGCAAAGGACATAGCTCACAAGATAAACAGAAAGCCCACAGATTGGAAAAAGATCTTTACCGGCCATACAATAGACAAATGCCTCATATCTAAAATATATGCAGAACTAAAAAATTACATTCCTCCAAAACAAAACCACAAAGAACCAATAGCCCCCTCAAAAAGTAGGCTAAAGACTTAAAAAGAGACTTCTCTGATGAGGAAATGAGGATGGCCAAGAAACATATGAAAAAGTGCTCTGCATCACTGGCCATAAAAGAAATGCAAATCAAAACACATTGAGATTCCATCTCACACTAGTAAGAATGTCCTATATCAAGAGAACTAACAATGACAAATGTTGGAGGGGATGTGGCCAAAAGGGAACCCTAATTCATTGTTGGTGGGAATGTAAACTAGTTCAGCCACTCTGGAAAGCTGTATGGAGATTCCTCAGAATGCTAAACATAGAGCTCCCCTATGACCCAGCAGCCCCACTTTTGGGCAATTACCCAAAAGACCACAAACAAGAACACACTAAAGCCACCAGCACAACAATGTTCATGGCAGCACAATTTGTCATAGCTAGAATCTGGAACCAACCCAGATGCCCCTCAGTAGACGAATGGATCAGGAAAATGTGGTACATATACACAATGGAATTTTATGCCTCTATCAGAAAGAATGGCATTGCCCTATTCATAAGGAAATGGAAAGCCTTGGAAAAAATTATACTAAGTGAAGTGAGTCCGTCCCAAAGAAACATGGACTCTATGGTCTCCCTCATAGGGAATAATTAGCACAGGTTTTACCTAGTCACAGCAGAGGATCACAAGAGCCCAATTGAAATGAACTCCATGTTAGCGAAACGACTGATATATCACTGTTGTAATTACTTTCAACATGCGATGTGAGACCGTAGCTTCTATTATTGATGATCCTCTTGTATGCCCTTCCTGTGGTCATACCTTCACTATCTCTGTATCCTATCTGAGTACATTGGAAACCGTGTATACAGGTATTAGACCTAGGAAACTGAAAGGGAATACCAAAATCGAGATACACGGGGTAAAAAAAGACAAACAATTACAAAAGCAATACTTGCAAAACTGTTTAGTGTAAATCTACTGAACAAGTAGGGGGAAAAGGGGAAGGGAGAGGGGGGAGGGGGGAATGAGGAAGGAGGTAACAAACAGTACAAGAAATGTGTCCAATGGCTAAAGTATGAAACTGTAACCTCTCTGTATATCAGTTTGACAATAAAAAATAAAAGAATAAAAAATGACCATGAAATTACTAGCAATAGTCATCATCTTTAATACACTAATAGAAAGAAATCGACTCAGAAAATAAAATTTCCTGAAAATTGAAGATCTCCTTCCAGACATGTATTAATGCTGACAGCTAAAAATGTTAACGTCTACCTGAAATTATCTTTGGAAAATTATGTGCCATTTTTTGTGGCAGAGATTTGGCATATGAGTAGGAAAAGAAGAAAAGTGAACAAAGCAGATTATGCTCTTGCACAACACAATATGTGTTCAGTCTGGAAAATGTACCTCTAGATGATTCAAAAATTACATATTTTTGTACAGGCAATATTTAGACCCATTGACAAGGAAAACTGAAAGTATCTTTTAAACTGCTGAATTGATGCCAAATGGAAAATCATTTTATCGTTGCTTTCTCCTAACATTCATATCTTGACAGTAGGATATATGGGATAGACTAATATTTCATTTAATTCCATTAGTAAAATGTGAGATGGGAAAACTGGGAGAGAATGACGGAAGGTATAACACTGTTTAAAAGAAAATTGTACTAATTACCTGACTTATATAACTGTAACACCTGTATAAATCACTTTTACAATAAAATTTCAAAATCTAAAAAAAAAAAAGTGAGTGGAGATATTTATCTAAGCAAAAGCATAACGCTACAACTGTTCAAAGTTCAGTTGCAAAGCAAATTTCCATATGAAAAAAATTCATAGGAATTTTGGAGTGTTTTCATGTCTCCATCCAAAGGCATAGAAGAAAGGAACAAGGAATAAAGAGTTCAGTAGAGCCAAACATGACAGCAAGGGCAATTAAGTTAACTGTACTCCATTATTGTTAATAACAATAGAGTCATACTATTCAAAAAAGAAGAAACTCTATCTGCAGCCCTATTTATGGGGTCCTGTGTTTTCATATGACAGAAAAGAAGGAATCACAAAGTGAAATGCAGCTACCTTCAATTTAATAAGACTTCCCTCTTGGTCTTGGTGTCAGTAACAAGTGACTTAAATAGCAATTCAGTTTTGTATAACCATAATTTGACATAGAAATATGTTATGGTAAATTCAAAATAATTAATATTGATGATATTTGCTGCCAGTCCACAACAAGGAAATTAAGCCATTTTTGAGATTTGTTTTAGAGCAAACTGGAGCCACAGTAGGTATTCATGAGAGAAACTAACTTTACTATGCAAATTGTAAGATATTATCAGTATTTAATTAAATGAATTAAGACTAAATTACTATGCATTGGGTTTTCTTTATAACTATCTGAAAAGTAGCATTAATTTCAAGAACTGGAATTAACAGGTGACAATATACTACTCTCTACTGAATTCAACCTTATATCACTGAGAAGTACTATTTCTTTTCAGGTGGACCACGCACGAACAACCCAAGATACATTAACACAATGAATAATGTGACAGAAGTCATCCTGCTGGGCCTCACCCAAGAACCAGAACTCCAGAAGATCTCATTTGCTGTGTGTTTAATCACCTATTTGGTCACAATGGCAGGGAACACGTTCATCTCAGTCACCATCTTCATCAGCCCAGCCCTGGGGTGTCTCATGTACTTTTGCCTGTCCTAATTGTCCCTTACACATGCTCTCTACTCTAATTCCATTGCTCCCAAAATTATTGTGGACTTGGCCTCTGAGAAGAACACCATATCCTTCAATGGCTGCATAACACAGGTCTTTGCTGAACACTTCTTGGCTGCAACAGAGATCATCTTGCTGATTTCCATGGCCTTTGACCGCTATGTGGCCATCTGAAAGCCCTTGCACTATGCCATCATAAGCTACCCTGTGTGCTCCTTTCTCGTGGTGGCAGCTGGAGTATTGGGGTTTATTCATGGATTGATACAGGTTATGTTCATTGCCAAGTTGCCCTTCTGTGGCCCCAGTGTCATTGACCACTTTGCATGTGACTTAATACCACTGCTGAAGCTGCCCTGCACCAACTCTCACACTTTGGGGCCTCTGATCGCTACCAACAGTGGGTCACAGTGTTTGCTCACTTTCACTATGCTGCTTTCTTCCTATGTGAACATCCTGTACTCTCTGAGGAACCACAGTTCTGAAGGACATCTCAAAGCCCTGTCCACCTGTGCCTCTCACATCACTGTGGTGATCTTGTTCTTTGTACCTTGTTCATGTCTGTACATAAGGCCCCTGGTCTCCTTCCCCATTGACAAAGCTGTGGCTGTGTTTTACACCCTAGTAACACCTATGTTGAACCCTTTAATCTACACTCTCGGGAATGAGGAAATGAAAAGGTCTATGAACAAGCTCTGGGGTCAAACAATGGAAACTAAAGTAAATAAGTAAATCTTGTGAGTAATATGTTGTCGATACATATTCTGTCTCCTGATAAAATTAGGTTAGTCATGATTTATTCTGAATCAAAATGTAATTGAAATAACAAGTATAGTTTCTGTAGCATTAAGCTCATTGTATATAAACTATGTGTTTGATCATGTAAAACGAATGATATTTTCCATTTCCTTAAATATCTATCACTTACTCTGTCAGTATTACTTTAACTCCTCTATTCTACTGCTTCATGAACTGTGTAATCAATTTCAGTCAACAACTCCCACCTATTATTTTATACATATTAGTACATTTCAGAACAGAAAGTTGTTTTGGTACTCAGGATCCAGTCTTACACTATGCTTCTTTTTTCTATGCTCTTAGCTGCTTGGACTACTAGTATATTTTCAACTTCCATAAAATTGTTTAGCTATTAACAAATATGTGTAATAACATACTGTAGTTCTCTTTCTATGGAAAGCTTATATCACCTCTGTGATGTCTTACTGTTTGATCTGTGCTGATTCTTATTAGCAAAAGGAATTCACATTGCACTATATGTAAAATACTGAGAGTTAAATTATGGATACAAAAGAACCTGTCAGTTCACACACTGAAAATAAGTTTCAAATAAATGACAATAGTTCAAACATTGAGAAGTTTCACGGATGTCATCAGGAGATAAGGGATGATAACCATGGGAATGACCAAGACACATTACACATAATTTGACATACTGAATCAAAGTGTCTTTGTACAACTTTTTAAAGATTATTTTTAAATATATTGTATGTAACTTATAAAAAAGATTCTATTAGAATTGTGATATACCACATATAATAATACTTTATAGTGTGTAATATACTATTTATACTGTGATATGATGATGTATAATATATGTTATGTATTGTGTTATTTTACATTCTCCATTAAAATATTTAGAATATATCATATATAACACTATAGAATATACTACACTAAATACTATATTGTATATGGTACATAGGAGTTGTTATCTCAATAGATATTAATTAATATTAAATGTTAATTTATTGTTATAGTCATTCTATGTTACATATAATGCATGATAAGTACTATATATGCCATACATTTATGAGTAACAATAGAGTAAAAATGAGTTATTATCATAGCATGGACATACCTTGGGGCCAGTGTCCTAGTCTCTGGAAACTAAGTGTAAACTCATCACCAACTTTCTACTCTCAGTGCAAAATGTTCACAAATATCTCTGTAGTTTCAATAGGGATGCAGGAAACAATGACTATGAAATGCCTGGACACAGCTTGAGTTCAAAAGTTCTCATGAATAATGGATCCTGTATTCATCCTCACCTCTGGAAAAAGGAGCTATAGGATGACATGAGCCAAACCCTGCTCAGTGTCTAAGCTTTTGATTTCTGTGAAAACGCTCAAACACCTGCCCAGTACAGTAATTAGAGTTCACCTGCTGCTGACTTTCACTGTGATTTCACCAGGTCAGATCTCACATAAAAAGCCTTGAAGAGAAGAAATGCTGTGTCATAATGTCCTCTGACTGTCCATTGGGTATACATTTGCAAATGTTGGTGAAACTTAAATTCACCTTTCAAACACTTAGTTTTGGTTCCTCAGAAAGAATTTTAAATGAGCTAACAAAAAAATCAAGAATGAAGATATTGGGGCTGGGAATATGGCCTAGTGGCACAAGTGCTTGCCTCATATACATGAAGCCCTGGGTTCAATTCCTCAGCACTACATATATGCAAAACGCCAGAAGTGGAACTGTGGCTCAAGAGGCAGAGTGCTACCCTGAGCAAAAAGAAGCCAGGGACAGTGCTCAGTCCCTGAGTCCATGCCCCAGGACTGGCAAAAAAAAAAAAAATGAAGATATTGATGTTGACATAATGATTATAATATTTATTGAGGACTTCCTGTGAATAAAGTCCTGATCTAAGCATTAATTTACATTTGAGAGACAGTAGATCTCTTTCATGAACATCTTTATTTGAAAAATAAAATGGCATGTATTTAAATGCACTATATAACTTTTTCCAAATATGATCATAATTTGGGGATATCAAAATCAAAGTAATTAATATATGTATTATATGATACAGTTTTCTCTTTGTATGAGTACTTAAAATAGAATTAGCTAACAGTATTCATTAATTATTTTAACATTATTGTGCTAAAATTAGGCTTAGACAGAACCTGTCTTCTAATATCAGAAGAGACAAGAGACAACGAAGACACTTGCCCCACTCCTATCAAACACAGTGTTTGAGTTCTCAGCCAGAGCAGTATGACAGACAAGGAAATAAAGAGGATCTCTACAACAAAACAAAAACAAAAAGCCACATCGTCTCATTTGCAGATGGCATGATCCCTTACCTAAAGGACACCACAAAACACACTCTTACATCTAGTAAGTACTTTTAGCAGAGTTGGAAGGCCACAAAATGAGCATTTAAAAAATGAATCCCTTTTTTATATGCTAATAATAAACAAGCATAGAAAGAAACAGGAAAATAATCAATTCAGAAGAGTCAAAAAGTAAAATAACTAGATATCAACTTAACTAAAGGAGTGAAAAAATGCAAAAGTACACACCATTGAAGGAAGTGAAAAAGAAATTACATGATAAAAAGTCCTCTCATGTGTAAGGACTAACAATATTAATATTGTGAGGTTGTATAGACTACCAAAGCTCTATACAGATTTAATGCAATCACAGTCAAAATCTCAGTGTCATTCTTCACAGAAAAGGGGAGTTAAAAACAAATGCTAAAAATAAAGTCCTATAGAAGTACAAAAGACCCAGAATAGCTCAAAACAATCTTGGGGAGGAAAAAGAGCAATGAGAGAGGTATCTGAAGACGTGACTTCAAATTATAACACTACCAAGTCACAGTAACAAAAAAAGCATGGTTTCATGTTGGCATGAAAACACAGACAGGGGATAAAAAGACTGAGTGCTAAGCACCAGTAAATCATCAATATCTACATCTCAACAAGGGTGCAAACACATATGGTGCTGGAAAGATAAAACATTCACATGTAGAAGATTAAGTCCTCATACAAAAATCAATTAAAGATACCACAAAGACCTTACTGTGTGGTCCTTAATACACGATCTGAAACCTTGAGCCATCTAGAGAAAAATAGGGGAAGCACCTCAAGATATATCCACAAACATGCACTTCCTTTCTTTTGTGTATTGTTTACTTCAGTTGGTTTGTTGTTTACAATACCCGTGTGGAGGGCTCTCAATAGAAGGTAGTGAGAGAGCTGCTGTTGTGTATGAAATGCTGACCTAGTGGTTTGGCTCCAGGTTCCACATGCCATACCCCATTTTCCAGGACAACAGGCTCTTTGCCCCAGACCATGTCCTAACTCACACTGAGAGGAGTGAAGGGAATAAAGGAGAATGGCCTCATGTACAGAAGGGTTGAATCGGACCAGGCCAGAAGTGATGGCTATTGAGGACAACAGAGGAGGCTTCAATGCAGCCCTAACATCTCCTCAGGGGTGAGGATTCCAACCTCAGGGCCTTCGGTCATAATCTCAAATATGATCATTTCCCCTCATTGGCTCCTCAGCCAAGCACACACATCAACTATCTGACCTGAGGTTCCTCCCTTACTGAACAGGATTACCATGGCAACAACACATCACCACTAGTAAAACTAACCTAATCCCAGGTCACATTTCCAGGTTCACATATTAATAGATGAACAATCCAACTCTGACTTTGGAGGATCAAAAACCAAAGGGAAAAAAATGAAATCAGGGGGCTGGGAGTATGAACTAGTGGCAAGAGTTCTTGCCTCATATTCATGAAGCCCTGAGTTCAAGTCCCCAGCTCCCACATATATAGAAAAAAGCCAGAAGTGGCGCTGTGGCTGAAGTGGCAGAATGCTAGCCTTGAGCAAAAAGAAGTCAGGGACAGTGCTCAGGCCCTGAGTCCAAGGCCCGGGACTGGCAAAAATAAATAAATAAATAGATAGATAGATAATAAAATCACTATGAACACTTGGCCAGCACAAGCCAGTTATCCCTGTATTAACTTTTCTGACACCACTTTAAAACTAGAAAGGTCAGAAGGACCTTGAGGCCCTGCTTTCACAGCCGGTACTCCTACTGTAATATAAGGTCAAGTGAGACTTTGCCCTTCTGCTGCTGGGGAGGTTCCTGTCCTCCCTGAGCTCACCTCAGGACACCTGAGTTACAGTTTTTGTTGTTGTTGTTGTTGCCAGTAATGGGGCTTGAACTCAGAGCCTGAGCACTGTCCCTGGCCTCTTTTTGCTCAAGGCTAGCACTCTGCCACTTGAGCCATAGCGCCACCTCTGGCTTTTTCTATATATGTGGTACTGAGGAATCAAACCCAGGGCTTCATGTATAAGAGACGAGCACTTTTACCACTAGGCCATATTCCCAGCCCCTGAGTTACAGTTTGATAGGTGTACCTTCCCAACTGAACTCCCCACCTGGCACTCTTCCCAAAAAGAAGGGGTTCCCCCAAGAAACCCCTCTGACTTTATCACCTCTCCATGCCTCATAGGCCAGTGAAACAGTGATAAGAGTAGTAGTATTTCACAAGTGGCCTGAGAAGGCAGAGGTTTCTACCTCCACCCCCCTTGCAGGGGCCACAGAGGGACTGGAGTCAAGCTCTACAGGCTTGTCTCACCAAACGATTGTATCAAGCCCATTCCCTTGGCTGGAGTTTTCTTTAGCATAGCAAGCACTTTCTTAAATAGACTCTTGTAGCTCAGGAAGAAATATCAAGAATTTAAAAAAGGGATTGCATCATATTAAAAAAATTTCTCAATGTCAAAGGACACAAGTGCCAGAGCAAAGAGACAACCAAAGGGCCGGAGAAATACCTAACAGCAACATATCTGTGAAAAGATTTCTATCCAAGATATGTGAAGTGCAAAAACCTTCAAAACCAACATGGACATAGTGCCTTATTCCTGGAATGCTAGCTATTTAGGAAATGAATATCAGAAAGACTGAGTTTTGAGGCTCATGTAAGCTAAAAACATTTCCAGACCTCCATCTCAATTTTGAAAAATGATAGTGCCTGCACAAAAGGTGTAATTAGGGGTATTGTGGTCCATGCCAAAATGAGCATAAATGTGTGACTCTCTTCAAAAAATAACCAAGCTAAAAAGTCTTTCTATGTAAATCACCTACTCAGCAAGCACCAGGCTCTGAATTAAATCTGGTAGCACCCAAATAAAATTTAACATCAAAAGAACAAATCAACCTATTTATAAATGAGCAAATAAACTGTACAGTTTTCAGAAGAAGAAATACAAATGACAAGTAAGTGTATGAAGGAATGTTCAACCACCTAGCCATAAATAAAATACAAACAAAACAATACAAGTACAGCCACTGTGAACACATCATGGAGTTTCCACAAAAAGATGATCACCACATAATCCAGTCCAATTCTTTCTGGGCATATACCAAAAGGAATCTACTACAGCACAGAACAAGAAAAGCCTGTAACATAGTTTACCACATTATTCTCAATGGCCAAATCAGCATAGATACCCAATTCAAACAAGTTATAAAGAAAGTATGTATGCATCAAAACTGATATTATGTAGCCATGAAAAGATTAATTGAAATCATTTTCAGGAAAATGAATGGGGCTAAGGATTATGACACTGGGTGAAATAATCCTGGCTCAGATTAACAAATATCTCAAACACACAAACTACAGTTTTTCATTTTATTGTTATTGTAAAGGTGATGTACAGAGGGGTTACAATTACATAATTCAGGTAATGAGAACAATGTTTTTGATCCATGTCACCCCCCTCCCTCACTCACACAATATTTTTTGAAGAAATGAAAGTAGAAAGGATACTGTTTGGGAACAGGAAGGAAATCAGGAAATGTTGAATGGTGGGGGGGTATAATCAAAGCATATCATATCATGTCATAAAAATGTCATTATATAATCTATTTATTTGTACAATTAATATACACTAATGAAAATTACAAAAGAGCAATATGAATAGGTTTTCTGAACACCTGAAGAAAAAAAAACGATGACTATTGAGAATACAGCTGAAAGCTTTACTATTCTTCCCAAATACAAGACTTCAAAACTGTGTCAACTTTGCTGTAAAGCAAAAATTGGTGAAAGAAGAAAGAGTGAGGGGAAGGGAAAAAGGAAAGGAGGAAGGAAAGAAAGGAGGGAGGGAAGGGGAGGGAAAGTGAAAGGAACAGAATGGAAAGGAAAGGAAAGGGGAAAGGGAAAGGGAAAAGGAAAGGTTAAAAAGGAAAGAGGAAAGGAGCAGAAAGGAAAAAGGAAAAGAAAGGAGGAAGCAAGGAAGGAAGACAGTTGATTCCATTAGTGATTGTACCCTATTCTTCATCGCTGCATTAGCTGAAAGTGATAAGATAGACAAGTCTCCATTAAGGACTGTTATTCCCAATCTCTAGATACCGTTGTTCATGTTCACACAGGTGTTTGACTAGGAGAGATTTTCTCAATAGATACTGTTAGAAAGTTTTATGTCTAAATCATATCGTTTCTTTGTAGAGTACAGACAAAAAAAAAAGATATGCCTTTGAGTTAACTATGGAAAAGTGTCATCTAAGTAATCACATTGAAAGAAGTTGATGTGGTATTTTTGTGCTGGTCCTAGGGCTTGCATTAAGACCTGGATGTTGTCCCTGAGATTTTTGACTCAAAGGTGGCACGCTACCACATGAGCCACAGCTCTATTTCCAGCGTTTTTTGTTTGTTTGTTTGTTTTTGCCAGTCCTGGGCCTTGGACTCAGGGCCTGAGCACTGACCCTGGCTTCTTCCCGCTCAAGGCTAGCACTCTGCCACTTGAGCCACAGCGCCGCTTCTGGCCGTTTTATATGTGGTGCTGGGGAATCGAACCTAGAACCTAGGGCCTCGTGTATCCGAGGCAGGCACTCTTGCCACTAGGCCATATCCCCAGCTCCTATTTCCAGCGTTTTTTTGACAGCTAATTAGAGATCAGAGCCTCACAGACTTTTCTTCCCAGGCTGTTTTCAAACCATGATCCTCAGGGCTGGGGATATAGCCTAGTGACAAGAGTGCCTGCCTCGGATACACGAGGCCCTAGGTTCGATTCCCCAGCACCACATATACAGAAAACGGCCAGAAGCGGCGCTGTGGCTCAAGTGGCAGAGTGCTAGCCTTGAGCGGGAAGAAGCCAGGGACAGTGCTCAGGCCCTGAGTCCAAGGCCCAGGACTGGCCAAAAAAAAAAAAAAAACCATGATCCTCAGATGTCAGTGACCTGAGTAGCTAGGATTACAGGTGTGAGTCACTAGTGCCTGGTAACAGAAGTGATTTCTATGTCATCCAATCACTTGCTGGTAGCTGGGAATTATACCATACCTTCATCTGTCAATTGTAAAAAATCATTTTCCCGATAGCCCAGGGTAATCAGCCACATAATTTTGAATTCTCACATTTCCATTCCTCAAAGCAGCCATACTGTTTATTTGTTTTAGCCATACTGTTTATATGTACCATATTTTTTAATTAAAATCCTTCTTAAACTCTGTGCTTACAACCACATCATCTTCTAGGCCAGGTTCAACGGTATCACAATGAACTAAAAATTATTAAATATTCTATTACTCAAGTCTCATGCTAAACGACAGCCAAGACACTTTAATTCCAACTCAACTGCATTCCTAAAACTAGTCACTATTGACTTTTGTTACCAACTAGGGAAAAAATAAAACATCTTAACTGTTACCTTTGGGAAGATGGTAGCAGAGGCAATTACTGATCCTCTGTATATGACCAATGCATGACCAAATCCTGCACTTGGTGAAAGTGCATTTAAACCTTTCTCTAGAGTCAGTGAAGATGGAATCACACAGAAGAAAGAATCTGACCACGAATGGCATAGCAGAGCTATGAACCAACAAGAGGAGGAAGATCTGTTTGGGAGATACTAATAAAGCTTAATTGGTTCTTAGTTAAACAGCATTGAAAGGAAATCTTTAGTCCTAACTGAAAGTAATAGTTTATGAATCCTTAAGCCACAGAAGTTTGGCCAATTTGGAAAAACAATGTCTAACAAAGTCAATTTTATTCACTCCCTGTATATAGGTTAGAGCTGAATATTATAGTGGGATGCATGTCCTGCCAAGAACTTGTCTTTATTCTAATTGGTTTCAACTTGGAAAGAATAATAGTTTAAGGAAACGAAAAAAAATACATCACTTAAATAGTTACCTTATATACTCATGGAAACCCAGAAAAGCAAGGTGACATAAAGCCATTAGTTTCCTAAATGAAGCAACTTATTTTCTAATTGTGTCCAAACTGACCAAGAGTCAGATAACCTAAAATATCCAAAAGGCAGAATATTCCAGAAATTAATAATTCTAGTGTCCTACCTATCCATCCATGGAGTAGCTTCACAGCCGTGTTGCCTAGGCCTGGAGAAGAAAGCAATGCCTACACCCCACCTGAAATCAGAGGATCCATTTTTTTTCAAATTTTTATTATCAAACTGATGTACAGAGAGGTTACAGTTTTATATGTTAGGCATTGGATACATTTCTTGTACTGTTTGTTACCTCGTCCCTCATTCCCCCCCTTCCCCCTTTCCCTTTCCCCTCATGAGTTATTCAGTTCATTTACACCAATCAGTTTTGCAAGTATTGCTTTTGTAGTTGTTTGTCTTTTTTTACCCTATTTACCACTGTTTACCAGTATACATGGTTTCCTACATACTCAGATAAGATACAGAGATAGTGTAGGTACAACCACAGGAAGGGGATACAAGAGGATCATCAATAATAGAAGCTACAATTACACATAGCACGTTGACAGTAGTTACAACTTGGTGTAACAATCATTTCCATACCATGGAGTTCATTTCACTCAGCATCATCTTATGTGTTCATAAGGGTATAGCTATTGGGCTCTTGTGATCAGAGGATCCATTTATTAACTGCACCCAGGTCAGTGAAAACTACATCTTAGTAACAGAGTTTGAAATTAACTTATTTAGGCAATTTGTTTTGTCTGAGTAGCATTGATAGTTACACATATGAGTTGAATCTTACTATTCTGGTATGAAAATGAAGTTGGATATGCTAACTTGAAAATATCAATAGAAAACTTTATCATTTGCAAAACAAGAGGCTGGTAGAATGTCTGGGTTGATTTTTTTTTTCTGAAATTTTTATTATGAAACTGACGTACAGAGAGGTTACAGTATCATACGTTGGGCATTGGATACATTTCTTGTATTGTTTGTTGCCTTGTCCCTCATCCTCCCCTCCCTCCCCCCCTTTCACTACCCCTCCAGGTGCTCAGTTCACTTACACCAAACAGTTTTGCAAGTATTGCTTTTGTAGTTATTTCTCTTTTTTTACCCTGTGTCTCTCGAATTTGGTATTCCCTTTGAATTTCCTACTTCCAATACCAGTAAACACGGTTTCCTATATACTCAGATAAGATTACAGAGATAGTGTAGGTACAATCATAGGAAGGTGATACAAAACATCATCAATAATAGAAACTACACATACACATAGGACGTTGAAAGTAGTTACAACTGTGATATATCACTTGTTTCCATAACATGGAGTTCATTTCACTTAGCATCATCTTATTTGTTTCTAAGTGTATAGCTATTGGGCCTTGTGATGCTCTGCTATGGCTTGCCTAAACCTGTACTAATTATTCCCAATAAGGGAGGCCATAGAGTCCATGGTCTGGGTTGATTTTTAACATTTAATATTTATGTCTCACTAAACATGCTGATTCTATGCAATTTTGTTGCAGTGGCATGAGTTTTTCACCTTGTTATGGTTTCTGTGCTGCTGCTGCAAAGTTACTTTATTCCCTAAACCCACTAGGAATTTTGAGCTATAGATTCACTACCCACCGGAGACAAGAACAGAAAGGAGACAACCTGGAGTATGAGTTGTCCTGAACAGTGAAGGTATTTATTCTGACTTTTATTGATGTTGATAAGTCAGAAGTTGTTACTGAAAACATTATGTACTATGTTTTTGGGGAGAGGAGGCAAGGATTTGTAAAAGAAAGGGGGGTTGAAGCAGAGAGTAAATGCTGTCTGTATCAATGATAGGCACTTACTTTTGAAAATTTACATCTGGATCATGAAATGTATATGCATATATATATGATGATAGAAGATAGTACATAGACATTAGGCAGATAATGATAGACAAAGGATAGATCTATTGATAGATAGATGGTAAGCATGTAATATTTCTTCCAATTATCTACAAAAAATGAAACTTTAACTAAATAGAATTTATGATGAAGGAAAAAGTTGTGAACCCAAGATTGGCACTTGTCAGTAAGCAACTCAGGGTAGGCTAACATCTCAGTTAATTCCATTTGTGTAATGTGATGGAGGACATTTATCTACTCAAGAGTATAATTCCCAACTGAAGTTCAACTGCAAAGAAATTTTAATTATGACACAATATGTGAACATTAAAAGAACTTTGGCTGGGATGTAGCACAGAGTCAAAGCACTTGCCTAGCAAGTGCAACCTCCTGGGTCTGATCCACAGTACCAAAACTGAAAAGACAAAAAAAAAAAAGAAGAACTTTGTACTATTTATATGTCCACATCCAAAAATAATACAACTTCAAGGGCAGTTTCTGAGCTTCAATCACAATGGCTCCTTGGCATTCAGAAAGGAAACTCCATCTGCAGCTCTATTTCTATATTCTTATGCTTTCATATGATAGAAAGAAACTACAAAGCATAGAATAGAACATAACTGGATTAGATTTAGGAAGAATTCACCTTTTTAACATTGGATATAGAACTAACTACTATAGAATATTGTATTTATATAACTATTACTGTCTGAGTAGACTTGCTTATTGTAACTCCAAAATAAGTGATAAAGGTGGTGTTTGCTGTTATTCCATAGTAATTAAATTCAGCTATCTCTGAATTTTTTATAACAAGGTGCTTTTGGAAGCTAGCCATGAGTCAACACTCAGGATACCATCTTCTTTTATTGTTTCTAGTAAAGTATTATTGGGATTGCATTAACGTGAACTAGGAATTTTCTGGCTTCCTTCTATTCTTAAAACAACCTTGAAATTATGCTGGGTAAGCAAAAATATAGCTCCATCAATCTCAACAAACAACACAAAACAGATGACAAAGTAATTTCCTATTAAGCTCAAAGGATAAGCACTGAGAAATGCTGTTGTTGTTTTTTTTTCTATTCAGGTGGATCGTATGTCCACAATCCAATCTAAACGTATAGAAAAGATGAACAATGTGACAGAATTCATCCTGCTGGGCCTTACCCAAGATCCAGAACTCCAGAAGCTCTTGTTTTCTGTGTGCTTAATCACCTATTTGGTCACATTGACAGGGAATACACTCATCTCAGTCACCATCTTCATCAGCCCAGCTCTGGGGTGCCCCATGTACTTTTTCTTGTCCTACTTGTCCCTTATAGACGCTCTCTACTCTACTTCCATTGCTCCTAAAATGATGGTGGACTTAGCCTCTGAAAAGAACACCATGTCTTCCAATGGCTGCATGACACAGCTCTTTGTTGAACACTTTTTTAGTGCAGTAGAGATCATCTTGCTCATTGCCATGGCCTTTGACCGCTATGTGGCCATCTGCAAGCCCTAGCACTACACCACCATCATGAGCTACCCTGTCTGTCTTTTGCTGGTGGGGGAAGGTGGAGTATTGGGGGTCATTCATGGAGGAATACAAGTTGTGTTTATCTCTCAGTTGCCCTTCTGTAGCCCCAATGTCATTGATCACTTTATGTGTGACTTAATACCACTGCTGGAGTTGGGCTGCACTGACACTCACACTTTGGGGCCTCCGACCACTGCCAACAGTGAGTCACTGCGTTTGCTTATTTTTTCTATGTTGCTTGCTTCCTATGTCATCATCTTGCACTCCTTGAGGAATCAGAGTTCTGAGGGACGTCGCAAAGCCCTGTCCACCTGTGCCTCTCACATCACTGTGGTGATCTTGTTCTTTGTACCTTGTTCATATCTGTACATAGGCCCTGGTCTCCTTCCCCATTGACAAAGCTGTGACTGTATTTTGCACCCCAGTAACACCTATGTTGAACCCTTTAATCTACACCCTCAGGAATGAGAAAGTAAAAAGGGCTATGAAGAAGCTCTGGGGTCAAATTTTAAAAAGTTGACGATAAGTAAATCTGTGATTGTGTATTTAGGCAAGTATATTTATAGAAACTTAGCCTTATCCCTGACTGTTCGAAATCAGCATAATCAATATGTTATCTGTATTAAATTTTTTGTGGTATTATATCATAATGCAATATATGTGAATCAAATTCAGCTCTCATACTGGGTGGTTAGCATTTCCATCCTCTTTAACTCCAATTATTCTTTGTTTTGATCATCTTTAAATGCTCAATTTTTAGAAAATACATATTGAATTATTGTTGACTACATTCACTCTAAATCATTATTTACTGGTAGAATCTATGCCTCCTTTATAACTGTATTATAGTAATCATCTATTATTTTCTCTGTACCTCCTCTTCTACCTAGCCTTCAAAGATCATTATTCTGCTTTAAAATTCTATAAAATTCAACTTTTTAGTTCTATTCTATATTGAAAACCTGAAGTATTTACCTTTCTTTGACTTGCTTCCTAAGATAAAATCCTCCAGTTCCATCTTTGTTGCCACAAATGATAGGATTTCATTCTTTTTGTGACTTAATACATATTCCATTGTGAATATGAAATTCAATATTAATCTGTTAATGCACACATATGCTTCTATTAGCAGGCAATATACAGGCTGTGCTAATATATTTATTCAGAGTAGAAACATTACCAAGTGCCCTTGATGTTTTTACCATGCTTATCTTCCTTAAAACAAAACTGTGAAACAAAGATAGCCTAATAATTTTGTGAGGCAAGTTCCATGAGAGAAAGAGTACTAAGGGCTCACAAGTTTCTGTCCTAAATGTGGATAAGAAGTAGTTCTTGACATCTCTCATTCTCCTTTTAGCCAGAATAATTTTTTTTCATTTTTCCTTGAAATCAACTATAAATAAGGGAGTGTGGCACAATATGAAAAGTTTTCAAGTATTGTGCTCATCTGAACATACTTTATCTCCCAAATATTGAGTTTTACAAATAAACTTTCTCTTACTGTAGCAAACAAAACCTTTTTTACTTGGCACAATTACACGGAAGGGACATTTTTACAAAACTATGCTTTTACACCTACATATCAATACCTTCTGGTAGTCAATTGTGTACAAGAAGAATTAGGAGAAAATTTGGCCAAGGCAAAAGAAGAAGAACTGATAAATCCAACAAAATGAATGTCATAATATTCAATGTATGTATGTAAAAATGGAGCCAGGTAACTTGCGTGGGTGGCTGGGGTTGGGATGCATGAGGGAGGGGAGAATGATGGGAGGGATGACACTGGTCAAGATATGTGGTATTCATACATTGTTACATTGAAGTAAAAACCCATTGTACAAATATTCAAAATAATAAAATAATTCCTTTAAAGGCTAAACACATGTTGGGTTTCAGAAATGACAAAGGAAAGGTTGGCTCTACAAACAAAACTGCTGTAAAAAGAAATCATATATGATGCTGAATACATTCATTGTACCATGGAAATGGATGACAGTGAACACAGAATGGGATCATAGGGGAAAAAAAAAAACCTAAACCATGAATATTGTGAAATACTAAAAAGATACAGAAATAGAACCTCGGAAGCATGGAGCAAGAACTTTGGATCCGAGAAACCTAACTTCTCATATTGCCTCCAGGACTAATGAAAAACTAGGAGAGGTTACTTAACCTCTCTACCAGAATCTCCAGAAAAATAGTTCCTTAATTGTGACAATTAAAAGTTACAAATAGAAGTTGTTTGTTAGTAAAAAAAAAAAAAAGTTGTTTGTTAGATATAAAATAGTGCCAAATACCGAAACACTGAACAAACTTCAGGGAGATCATCAATGGATCAAGAATGCTGGGGGCTACATTTCCTGAGAAAGGAGTCAAAGGACACAACCACTGTCCTTCACTAGCTGTGATCACAAGAGGACTGACCACTGCCCTGGCCTCAGTTCACTTCAAAATATTTCATAAATTTCATCTTTCCATGTACATGAGTATACTAGATTGGACCATAATCCTAGAATAGATGTTTTATTGGGCCAGTTTATCATGAATTCATGTTGAATTGAAACCTCCCTGTACAACTACTTAAACACATTAAAAGTTTTTGTAGGTAACTGATTTTGAACTCCCAAACTAGATAACTTCACCATTAACCAATTAACTCATGTCTCAGATAAGAATAATTCAGGTCATATAAATTCCATGTGATTATTTTATTATAAAGATAAGTGTCAAGGGGAAAAAAACAGTAAACTAAAACTTAAGCATCTATGGAGGTGAAACGATGGATTCAGTGGAATAAGACAATAGGTGAGAGTAAAACCGTAAGTCTTTGGAGTTTCATTTACAGGAAAAGTCAAGTTGAGTTCTAATACAAGCAGCAGCCAACTCCTAAAAAAAAAAAAATGAATAGGCTGGTCACCATGGATCATGCCTGCAATTCTACCTAACCTACTCAGGAGGCTGAGATTTGAGAATTATTGCTCAAAGCCAGCCTGGGCAGAAAAGTCTGTGAGACTCTGATCTTTAACTAACTTCCAAAAAACAAAAGGTTGATCAAGAAAATTATATATATATATATATATATATATATATTGGAATTTTACTCATCCATTGAAAAGAATGATATTGTACCATTCATTTAAAAAATGGAAAGACTTGGGAATATTATATTAAGTGAAGTAAGCAAGAGAAACAAAGGTTGCATGGTTTTCCTCATTTGTGGTCCCTAGAAAGTGCCTATGAATCTACAAGCATAAACACTGAACGGTATGCAAGTGATTATAAATAAATTAATTGAAGTAGACTCTATGGAGAGCACAAAGAGTGTAATTCTTTAGAAAGACTAAGTCAAAGCTAAACAAAATAAGTACCAGGAAATAGGCACTTTCATGGGAGAGGGATTGCCAAAAAGAGAAGGGTAGACAAATGAAGGAGGAAAAAGGTGAAAAATGCAGGCATGAATTCATTTTATGTGCTGCAAAATTAAGAAAGACAAGAGAAAGGGTGAGTAGAAGAGGGATAAAAATGAAAATGAAAGGATGATACAGATCAAGATGCATTGTGTACATAAAACTGCTTTGTTAAATGGCAAAAAAAGCAGTATTTACCTTACAAAGTTAAGAAAAGTGAGGGAAGGAGTAGATTGGGAGGGATAGGTGAGAATGTTGAAAGGGGTGACTTTGATCAAGGCACACTGCCTTCATAAATTTTATTGAATGGCAACTCTTTTGTACTACTACTTCATTTTAAAGGACACATAGAAAAAAAAGAAGCTAAAAGTGGAGGTGTGGCTCAAGGGGCAGATCACTGTCCTTGAGTAAAAATGCTTCGGGATAGCACCCAGGCCCTAAATTCAAGCTTAGGACCAACACCAAAAAAAAAATGGAGAGAATAACAAACAGAAGAATTATAAAATCCAATGTATGGAATTGCATACATTGATTAATTACATGTATTGATTAATTTCTCCTCAGAAAGCCTAGTACTGCTAAAAATTGGGAAGAAACATATTCTCAACTCTCTATGTACATTCTACCTTACTTTCCTCAAAATTTCCTCTCTTGATCTCCTCTCTATTTTTCATTCACGTTTCCTTCAGTCTTGATAAAACTTGCTTAGAACTGCAGTGAAGTTTTCATAACGCTTCTAAGAACTTGCTTAAAACTGCAGTGAACTATAGTGGTTTCCCTTGCCACGTCTCTCCTTCAGAGGAGTCCTTTCTGTATTAATGTGGTGGTTCTTCCTACCTTTCTTTATTAGTGTCGCCCCAATAAATCCTTCCGTATTGCCAATATCTTAGCCTGTTTCTCAAAAAAATGGGAGTGGTGTAGGACAAATAAAGAATTCCTACAGCCTGGCACTGATGGATCATGCCTGTAATCCTAGCTACTCAGGAGTAGGGCTTGTATTAAATACAAGTCACTTTTGCATCATTGTAGCCAAACAACTACAAGTTGCACTATTAAAAGTTTTGGAAGGCAGTGCCTCCCATCCCATCGATCTTGATATCTTTATTATCATTTGTAATTTCTTCTTTGACCTATTAGTTGTCCAAGATGATGCAATTTCCATATAGTTGTAAATGTTCCAACGGTCCTTTGAATGTTAATGAATTAAATTTTCCAAAGAGCATTAAATGTCTAAGTGATTAAAAAAGACTCAACTATGTGCTGCCTACAAGAGACTCATTCCACCTTTAAGGACATAGACTGAAGGTGATGGGATAGGAAAAGATGTCCCAGGTGGGTGGGAACTAATAGCTAGATGTTAAGTCAAAGCCTAAAAAAAAAAATACCACAAATGGGAAGAGATGTCAATCCATCAAGAGGTTGTAATTATAAATACGCATGCAACCAAACTGAAATGCTTAATAATATAAAGCAAATGTTTAACATATATGAAAGGAACTGTAAACTATAATTATAATAGGGGGACTTCTCCACAGTCAACTATGGACAGATTATCTAGACAAAAATCAGTAAATCCAATACCTGGCTTGAATGATTCTATGAAGCATACCTATACAGAATATTCCATGCAAAAGCACAGAATACACATTCTTCTTAAGTCAGAACTTTCCTCCAGGGAAATCATAGGTTAGGCTGTAATGCAAGTCTTGGTAAATGTAAGATTAGAATCATATAGAGTATTTTTTTTTACCCACAATGAAAAATCAATAGCAGGAATCTTTAAAAATGTCTTGGTTTTAATAGTTCAGATAAACTATTATAAAGAAGGTGAACTTTTATGTAATCATGTAACAATTTGGAGTATGGATAGATCATGCATAACTTCAAATACTCTTAGCAGTTTCATTCTGGAGTTTTTTGACAGTCTCTCCGTTTTCATAGAGACAATATGAATTCTCCCTGAGAAGTACTCATCATTTCCTTCCCCTCTATATACTGCTGTGTGTCTTCCTTCCATAGATGACTCACTTTCTCCAGAGATTTTTCATGGCATTTTTTACCTCTGCATTCCTCAGAGTATAAATCAGAGGGTTAAACATGGGCGTCAAAATACAATAAAACACAGCCACTATTTTGTCTATGGGCAGAGTGGACGATGGCCTCAAGTAAATAAATATGCAGGGTACAAAGAACAAGGCAACCACCGTGAAGTGGGCCGCACAGGTTGAAAAGGCCTTGCGCCTCCCCTCTGCACTGTGGGACCTCAGGGAGCGCAGGATGATGATGTAGGAGGCAGCCAGCATCAGGAAGTTCAGCAAGCAGATCACACCACTGTTGGCAACCACCAATAGACCAATGACATAGGTGTCGGTGCAGGCGAGCTCCAGCAAAGGGTACAAGTCACACACAAAGTGATCGATCACATTGGGCCCACAGAAGGGCAACTGAAGGACCAGGAGGAGCTGAATCAATGAATGCAGGAAGCCCCCCAGCCAAGCCACACCCACCAGCATGGCACAAAGATGCCTGGTCATGATGGTGGTGTAGTGCAGGGGTCTAGAGATGGCCACATAGCGGTCATAGGCCATCACTGTAAGCAGAATGATCTCGGTTCCTCCCAATAAATGTGCAACAAAGAACTGGGCCAAGCAGCTTTCGAAGGAAATGGCTCTGCCCTCATACAAGGAATCAGCCATGAGTTTGGGAGTCATACAGGAAGAATAGCAAGTATCAATAAACGACAAAAAGGAGAGGAAAAAGTACATTGGGGAACCCAGAGTGGGGCTGAAGATAATAGTGATCATGATAAGTAGGTTGCCCACAACAGAGACAAGGTAGACAATTAAAAATAACACAAATAAAACCCTCTGCACCTCGGGATTTTGTGAAAGTCCCAGCATAAAAAACTGTGTGATGTTTCGTGGAATGTCCATGAATCATAAGCTGCAGAAAGAGATTATAGAAAAGGTTTATTACTATCTCTTTCAAAACCTTTCAAGAAATTGGGAGTAATCCGTTTTTATGGAATATAATCAATCCAAATCCCGAATACAAAACCAAGAGCCTGCTAGTATTGCAACTCACATTCTAGGTTAATAATTAATCATTTTAATTAAGAGCTGAAATAAGTAAAAGACAAAATAAATAACTCAAAATAATGTATTCCTTTGATTGTTGACAATTATTTTAATAATAATCCTTTGTTTTCAAATATTTCCTTTTTCATGCTGTTTTTGCAGTGGTATTTGGCAAACCAATGCAATGATTATACTTCTTAATTTTATTATATAAATAGAAGACAACATATGTGTTCCAAACTTCAAGAAATGAAAAGAATAAAATGTTAATTGTTCTAATTTGATTAGTACATGCTTGTGTTCACATAGCACCCTACTGATACGTACAGTTGTTACATATGCTAATCAAAAAGATACAGAACATTTTAGAAATTTTTTAAACTTGTTACACCCCATATGCATATACATTTACTTTTATTTTATTTTTTCATTAAGAATAACCATTTATTGGCTGGCTGTGGTGGTTCATATGATCCATATATGCAAGAGGCCAATCTGGGAAATACCCTAAGACTATATCTGCTTTGTACTTCACTTTGACATCTGAAAAGTCACTATAGCAAAAAGTATTGGAGGAGTAGCTCAAATGGTAAAGAGCTTGCCTAGCAAGCACAAGGCCCTGATTTTGAACCCCAGTTCCACAAAAAAAAAAAAAATTAATAACAAATGAAAGAAAAATAAATTCTCTAATATTTTCTATTCTTTCCTTTTTAGAGCAATACTTCCAACTCCCTATTGTACTTCTCAATGCATATGGATGCCTCCACGAAACAGAACTCATCTCAACCCAGCTCGTTTCTCTTTCAAGAGTTCCTCCACACTGTACCAAAAGCATGAAAGTCTCATTTCTCTTTATTATTTCTATCTCATAATGCCAAAATTGGTCACCACATCTTATAAAATTTTACGACTTGACATTTTAAAAGAGTTAGCATACACCTCACAGATGAAGGGCGCAGACCCATGATTGTTCCCAACCTCAACTCCAGCAGTGAGTGATCTACGACATTCCTCAAACATCTGTCCAAAACACCTGAGTGTTTCCTAAGACATCTTAATTGGATTTTTCATCATCCTGGGCTATTTCTAATCACTTTTTGTCCTGAAGGTCTCCCACGCTATGAATAGATCAGGGAAGAACACATCCTAACATAAATGCAAATCACATTGCAAATAGTGTTGAGTTATGGAGATCTAAGATTATTCATTCATTCTTTTACTGGTTAAGCATTAGCTGGTTACTAGGAAAAGAGAAATCTGCTGGCTGCTATTCTCACAGAGACATGGAACTCAAAGTTGTAGGAATCTGCCCATGGAATCCACTACAAATACTAAACGTATCCCCCTGTCTACCACGTGCTCCGGGCCTTATCCTACACAATCATGCTTAATGCTTATATATGCATACTTGACAACTACTACCACATGACCCCTGGCTGATGGCACCTTAGACCTAAGTTCTACCACCTCTCCCAACATTCTAGCACATTCACTACCCCCATCTTAGCCCTGCAAACCTTTGGTCTCCTTTATTTCAAGTTCTAAAATGTCCTGGTCTATCTCTATGCTCCAATCCCTGACACCAAAGTCATTGATTAGAGCTCATAGATTTCAGATACACTGAGCAGCCCCCAAACATAATCTTGAGTCAAGAATAAGGAATGATCAAAGAATTACCTTTACAGAGAGAGCTGTAGAATCTCAGAAGAAACTGCTGAGGAATTTTTAGGGTACATTGATTTAAAAAAAAAAAAAGAGTCCTTTTGAGAAAGCACTTTAAAAAGTTCTGTGCTATCTATCTTCCTGTATTCTTCTGAAACCAAAGGGAGCTGAAAAATAGCAATGTGCATATGATCATATTAAATAATATTTAAGATAATAGGTTGGAAATTAATTGTACAACTTGGGGGACTGGGGAAGAAGGGAGGTGTGAGAAAAATGACAGAGGAGGTAACAAGTTTGACAAGAAATGTATGCACTACCTTCCATATGTAATTGCAACCCATCTATATCACCTTGACAATAAAATTAAATTTTAAAAAATCCAGAACAAAAAAAAACAATATTTTATGAAATGAACTCCAAGTCAAGGAAACAAGAGACTTTTTCAGTTGCTGTTTTTGTTTTCTTTTCCTTTTGTCTTTTTTGTTCATCTTTGGGGGCATAAAGGGGGCACAGTTAAGTTGAACAAAGAGTGAACAGATACAACAGTGGTACTCACTAGACACTGTGTGGTAAATGAAATGGACATCATGTGGGTAGGTATGGGAGGGAAAAACTGGGATAATGTGAGGGAAGGGGCAACATGGTTCAAAAGGAATTATAATTATTACCTGACTCATGTAACTGTAATCCTTCTGCATATCACCTCTACAATAACAATAAAATATATTCTCTCTTTTAAAGGGAGCTGAAATTAAATTCTGGTATTAACAGGGAAAAGGTACAAATTATAAGAAAAAGTTTATCACAATTCCAGATGAGTAAAACTTTATTGGTACATTCAATGTTTGGACAGGAGGGCATGTTCTCAGATTTCCTGGATGCTAACATTCAGAAATAGACAATAAGTCATTCATTCTCAACTCCTCCATTTAGCCCATCTTACTTCATTCTCTTCATTTGTAAACTAATGATGACAAGACTCACAATACCAAGGGCCGATGACTTGATTGAAGAGTATCAGATCAGATGAGAACATTTCTAAGCAAAATGTGGCTACCAGAATGCTCTAGGAAAGCTGTTAAAGTTGTTATTTATTATCATTATTGTCTCTTTTCTTGATTCAAACCCTGATTATAACAAGTATAAAGTGTGATGTTGGAAACTTAACTCAAAATTCAAGAGAGATGGGAACTTCTGGGGAGATGGCAGAGGAGCAGCAGAGCCCTAGCTGAGCTCCCTCCGACATCGCAGTTTTCTCACCCTATAGAAACTTTTACTCCTAGAAAGACAGCCAGAGTAAGTTCTAACACTACAGGGATTCTGGCCAGGAAGGAAAAATCAACTTTGCTTGTCTGAAAACACAGATTTGAGCTCCGGGCAGAGTCCCGGCTGCAGCACCAGTGCCGGCACTGGCACAGCGCCCAGCACAGCGCCCCACACTCCGCGCGGCTAAAGCACACAGTTTAGACCAGGGAGAAATCCTCCAGACGGCGGCTGAGCACAGACGGGCTGAAATCGCAGAGAAAGCGTGAAAACCCCATGAAAGATATTCTCACTCGCGCCCACAGAGCAGCTCCTGGAAGATAGCCCTTCCTCCACTGCCAGAGCAAAGTGCCATCTTTGACACTGGCATAGGGTCAGACCAGACTGGAACTAAAGCGGGCCAGGGGAAAGCAAGGACAAAGGAGCCATCTTTGAAAAGGACAAGAGGGACTGACCAGTGAGAGCCAGCTCCGCCCAGGAGAACGCCCCCCGCCCAGGTGGGAGGCTCGTCCTGGGCCGCGGCTGAGCCAGAGGTGCCCTGAACTGCCCGCCGGAATTTCTAAATTTAAAGCGAAAGGGGCGAGCAGCTACCGGCGACACGGAAACACCAGACAGGGGAACAAACAGTTCCTGAGACAGATAAACAGTCCCATCACAGAGGAAACCCAATTCCCAGCCCAAAATGGAGCAGAATTCCATAGCCAGCTCCGCCCAGTGGCCACCCCGCCCAGGAGGGAGGAACCTCCCCCAGGCAAGCAACTCTCAGCCGGGTAAGCCAGGCCAGATGCTCCCCGCCCTGCTGAGTCCACAGCCTATTCAAATCCAGGCATTAAAGGCTGCGGCCCCACATCAGACAGAGGAGCCACGGTTCCCGAGACTGCTCACGTCCCCATCTACAGAGGACTCCCAAGGCCTACTTGCAAGTTGTGCGAACCACAGAGACCCAGGATTGCACCAACAGGGGAGAAGGGTCAGAACAGATCCACCCCCTGCAAACTGAAAGCAAGTCAAACCAGCCAATCAGGAAAATAGACTACAGACCATGGCAAGGAAACCAGAGACTGGAGAAAGACCACCCAAACAAGGAGGACTCCATTTTTTTTTTCTTTTCAAACATTTTTTAAACTTTTTTTAAAATTTTTTTTAAATTTTTTCACCTCTGAAACGTCGTTGGTTGTTTTCCATTTTTACCTGTTTGTTTTATCAAGTCGTTTGTTTTTTTTGGTTGTTCGTTTTTCTGGTTTTTTTTCCTTTTTATTTTTTATTTCATTTTTTTAAATAATTTTTCTCTGTTTTGTGCATCTGTCTTCCAGTATGATTTCTTTATTTCTCACTTTGCTTTCTCTTTCTCTAAAAATTACTTTCCTATGAATAACACCTCCACTCTTTCTGCTAACTCTCCATTGTCTATCATTTTAACCGTGTTCTTTCTACTGATTCTACTCTTCTCCACATTTCCATGTCACTGAAACTAAACCAAAATCATCACCACCACCCCCAATACATTTTACTCTATTCTCTTTACTACCACTAACTTTCCCTCCTGACTTACTGCCAGGACCTCCAGTTCCCATTGACTCCTGGTTATTGGATAGAGGGTATCCGTGCTTAATCCAAATGAATCAAAGGAGTTCATAGAGAAAGCCAGTCCTAAAATAACTTAATACAAGAACAAGAATTGCTCATAGGGTTGTAACAGTATATAAGTAACTACTGAATACAGGGCCCAGGATTGGTTGTTATATTGAAATTGTATTCTTTAGGAACACCAAATCTAATTCTATAGACAGGTATACAAGGTATCTGTATATAATTGTGAACTTATAAGATTTACACAACAGTGTTTGGTAAGGGCTGCTTTGGGTCTTAAACGATGCTCACAGGTGCTTGTAGATTGGCATTCCCCATCCAAATGGGCAGAAGAAACACAAGAAAGATGGCAAGCAATGGAGACTTTTCTCCCTCTCAAAACAAGCAGGAAGCAGAGCAGTCAATCAAAGACATAGAAGAGAACCCTCAAAATGCTCTACAAAGTCTACTGATAAACATGTTAAATGAAAAGTTTGAATCAATACAGCAATCCTTCCATAAAGTAATAGATGATTTCATGGCCTCAACAAATAGAAAGATAATTGAAATTCAAGAGTCAAATGAAAATATAGCTACCTAAGTAAAAGATTTGAGAGACAGCACTCAAAACCAAATTAATGAAGTAAAGAAGTCCATGCAAGACCTAAGAGATGACACGGAAATCACCAGGAAAGACCAGTCAGAAGGAAAAGAGATTCAAAATCAAGTAGCTAGCCTACAGTCCCAACTAACTGAAGCAGAGGATCGAATCTCAGGAGCTGAAGATTCCCTAGAATCTATGGAGAAAGATCAAAAATCAATACAAATCCAGTCCCATCAACAAAACAGATCTCTACAGGAGATTCAAGACACGATTAGGAAGCCCAATTTAAGGTTAATAGGTATAGAGGAAAACTTGGAGAAAGAGGTTAATGGGATAGGCAACCTATTTAACAGAATATTAGCTGAGAACATCCCAAATATCCAGAAGGATAGGCCTATACAGATACCAGAATCATTTAGAACCCCAAACTGACCAGACCTGAATAGGACTTCCCACCGATACATTGTGATCAAAACAGGATCAGTAGAGTACAAGGAAAGAATCCTTAAAGCTGTTAGGGAGAAGAAAACAATCACATATAAAGGAAAAGCCATCAGAATTACCCCAGACTTCTCAACAGAGACCATGAAAGCAAGGAGAGCATGGAGTGAGGTATACCAAACATTAAATAAAAATAACTACCAACCAAGAATACTGTACCCAGCCAACCTCTCATTCATAGCCGAAGGTCAAATAAAAGTCTTCCACAGTAAGGAAAAATGAAACACTATATCTCCACGAAACCAGCTTTACAGAAAATTCTCAAAGATGTACTATACAGGGAAAATAATCAAGATCCCAATTCAGACAGAGAAATGAACCCTAAATAGTAAACATCAGATCAAGAAATGGGAAGAGACAGCTTTTAACAAGACAGTGGTAATGAAAGGAACAAACAATCATCTCTCAATCCTAACTCTCAACATTAATGGACTTAATTCTCCAATCAAATGACATAGGCACATAAGTTCAATCAAAAATCAAGATCCATCTTTCTGCTGCCTCCAAGAGACACATCTATGCAGCCAAAGTAAACATTTTCTAAGAGTGAAAGGCTGGAATCAAATCTATCAAGCAAATGGCCACCATAAGCAGGCTGGAGTTGCAATCCTAGTATCAGACAAAATTGACTTCAAATTAAAAAAGGTAAGAAGAGACAAAGAAGGTTACTACATACTAGTAAAGGGATTTCTCCTACAGGAAGATATAACCATTCTAAATATCTACACACCAAATGCAGGAGCAGCCAACTTCATCAAACAAATACTACTGACTCTAAAAACACTCATAGACCCAAACACATTGATAGTTGGGGACTTTAACACCCCATTATCACCTCTGGACAGATCAACACGCCAAAAACTGAGCAAAGAAACCAAGCAGAACTAAATAATTCCATAGACCAACTAGACTTAACCAACATCTACAGAATATTCCACCCAGCAACAACAGACTACACATTCTTCTCCGCAGCACATGGAACATTCTCCAAAATAGAACAAATCTTAGGGCACAAAGAAAATCTGTACAAATTCAGAAGTATCAAAACCATTCCCTGCATTCTCTCAGACCACAATGGAATAAAATTAGAGCTCAACTCAAACAGCCACCACAGAAAATCCTACAATACATGGAGACTAAACAACACACTGCTGAACCATCAGTGGGTCACTGAAGAAATTAAAATGAAAATTCCAATGTTTATGGAATTCAACTAAGATGAGGACACAAAGTACCAGCTCCTTTGGGACACAGCAAAAGCAGTACTCAGAGAAAAATTTATATCTCTGAATGCATACACCAACAAACTGGAGAAACAGCAACTCAATAATTTAAGGAAGGAAGCACCTTAATTTCCTTGAAAGAGAACAACAAGCCAAACCTCAAGTCAAGAGATGGAAGCACACATAAGATGATGCTAAGTGAAATGAACTCCATTTTATGGAAATGATTGTTATATCACAGTTGTAACTACTTTCAACATCCCATGTGTATCTGTAGTTTCTACTATTGAGGATGTTCGTGTATCACCTTCTTGTGATTGTATCTACACTATCTCTGTCATCTTATCTGAGTGTATGGGAAACAGTGTGTACTGGTATTAGAATTAGGAAATTGAAAGGGAATACCAAAATTGAGAGACAAAGGGTAAAATAAGAGAAACAACAACAAAAGCAATACTTGCAAAACTGTTTGGTGTAAGTGAACTGAAAACCTCAGGGGGGAAGGGGGAGGGGGAAGGGGGTATGAGGGACAAGGTAACAAACAGTACAAGAAATGTATCCAATGCCTAACATATGAAACTGTAACCTCTCTGTACATCCGTTTTATAATAAAAACTAAAAAAAAAAAAAGAGATGGAAGCAAATAATTAAAATCAAAACAGAATTAAATCAATTAGAGACAAAAAAAAATCGAAAGAATCAACAAAACAAAGATTTGGTTCTTTGAAAAAATCAACAAGATAAACAGACCCCTGGCAAACCGGACCAAAAAATGAAGGCAGCACACTCAAATAAACAAGATAAGAGATGAAACAGGTAACATCACCACAGAAATAACCGAAATTCAGAAAATAATAAGGGACTATTTTGCAAACCTTTATGCCAACAAATTCGAGAACTGGGAAGAAATGGATGATTTCTTAGAAAAAATTCATATCCCCAAACTCAACCATGAAGACTTAAACCTTCTAAACAGACCCATATTCAGTATTGAAATAGAAATGGCAATAAATGATCTCCCATCCAAGAAAAGCCCAGGTCCAGACGAATTCACAGCAGAATTCTACAAGGCCTTCAAAACAAAACTCACAGCAATATTTCTCAAAATCTTCAATGAAATTGAAAGAGAACGTTCACTAACAGACTCATTCTATGAAGCCAGTATAACCCTCATCCCCAAACCAGGCAGGGACTCATCACTGAAAGAGGACTACAGACTGATTTCCCTGATGAACATAGACGCAAAAATTCTCAACAAAATTCTGGCCAATCGACTTCAACAGGTCATCAAAAAAATCATACAATGCGATGAAACTGGATTCAACTGGATGCAAACTGGATGCAAAGTTGGTTTAATATACCCAAGTCAATTAATGTAATCCACCACATCACCTGGAGCAAGGTAAAGAACCACATGGTTTTATCTCTGGATGCGGAAAAAGCATTCGATAAAATCCAGAACCCCTTTATGCTAAAAGCCCTGAAAAAACTGGGATTCCAGGGAACATTCCTGAATATAATCAAGGCAGTTTATGACAAACCAACAGCAAGCATAACTCTAAATGGTGAAAAGCTAAAGCCCTTTAAAATCAGGAACAAGGCAGTGATGTCCACTCTCTTCTCTGCTCTTCAACATAGTACTAGAATTCCTAGCCAGAGCAATTAGACAAGAAGCAAATATAAAGGGTATCCAAATAGGAAAAGATGAAGTTAAACTTTCTCTCTTCGCAGATGACATAATCCTACACCTAAAGACCCCATAGACTCTACCCCCAAGCTACTAGAGCTGATCGAAAACTTTGGCAAACTTGCAGGATATAAGATAAACCCTCAAAAATCAACAGCCTTTCTCTATGCTAACAACCCGAAGACCGAGGCTGAAATTAGGAAAGCAACTCCTTTTGCAATAGCCCCCCAAAACATAAAATACCTAGGAATAGCCTTAACCAAAGAAGTGAAAGACCTCTTTGATGAGAACTTTAAAAGCTTGAAAAACGAAATTAAGTCAGAACTAAGGAAATGGAAAAACCTCCCATGCTCCTGGAGAGGGAGGATTAATATAATCAAAATGGCAATATTGCCAAAGGCCATCTACAAATTCAATGCAATACCCTTTAATATCCCAACACCATTCTTTAATGAAATAGAGGAATCAGTCCAGAAATTCATATGGAACAATAAAAGACCTAGAATAACAAAAACAATCCTAAGCAGAAAGAACCATGCTGGAGGAATTACAATACCCAACTTCAAGCTGTATTATAAAGCTATAGTAATAAAAACAGCTTGGTATTGGCACTGGAACAGGCCTGAAGACCAATGGAACAGAATTGAAGACCCAGAAATGAACTCACAGACCTATGCCTACTTAATCTTTGATAAAGGAGCTAAAACAATAGTTTGGAAGAAAGATAGCCTCTTTAACAAATGGTGCTGGCAAAACTGGCTCAGCACATGCAACAAACTAAAACTAGATCCTTATATATCACCCTGCACCAAAATCAATTCCAAATGGATTAAAGACCTCGAAATCAAAACAGACACCCTGAAAACACTAAAGGAAAGAGTAGGAGAAACACTTGGGCTCCTTGGCACAGCAAGGAACTTCCTTAACAAAGACCCAGAAAGGCTACAAATCAAAGAAAGGTTGGACAGGGGCTGGGGATATGGCCTAGTGGCAAGAGTGCCTGCCTCGGATACACGAGGCCCTAGGTTCGATTCCCCAGCACCACATATACAGAAAACGGCCAGAAGCGGCGCTGTGGCTCAAGTGGCAGAGTGCTAGCCTTGAGCGGGAAGAAGCCAGGGACAGTGCTCAGGCCCTGAGTCCAAGGCCCAGGACTGGCAAAAAAAAAAAAAAGAAAGAAAAAAGAAAGGTTGGACAAATGGGACTGCATCAAACTGCAGAGCTTCTGCATGGCAAAGGACATAGCTCGCAAGATAAACAGAAAGCCCACAGACTGGGCCATTCAACAGACAAAGGCCTCATATCTAAAATATATGCAGAACTAAAAAAATTACCTTCCTCCAAAACAAAATCGCAAAGAACCAATAGCCCCCTCATCAAGTGGGCTAAAGACTTACAAAGAGACTTCTCTGATGAGGAAATGAGAATGGCCAAGAGACATATGAAAAATGCTCTACATCACTGGCCATAAAAGAAATGCAAATCAAAACAACACTGAGATTCCACTCACCCCAGTAAGAATGTCATATATCAAGAAAACTAACAATAACAATTGTTGGAGGGGATGTGGCCAAAGCGGAACCCTACTTCATTGTTGGTGGGAATGTAAACTGGTTCAGCCACTCTGGCAAGCAGTATGGAGATTCCTCAGAAGGCTCAATATAGAACTCCCCTATGCCCCACCAACCCCACTTTTGGGTATCTATCCAAAAAACCACATACAAAATCACAGTAAAGCCACCAGCACAACAATGTTCTAGCAGCGCAATTTGTCATAGCTAGAATCTGGAACCAACCCAGATGCCCCTCAGTAGACGAATGGATCAGGAAAATGTGGTACATATACACAATGGAATTTTATGCCTCTATCAGAAAGAATGACATTGCCCCATTTGTAAGGAAATGGAAGGACTTGGAAAAAATTATACTAAGTGAAGTGAGCCAGACCCAAAGAAACATGGACTGTATGGTCTCCCTTATTGGGAATAATTAGCACAGGTTTAGGCAAGTCACAGCAGAGGATCACAAGAGCCCAATAGCTATACCCTTATGATCACATAAGATGATGCTAAGTGAAATGAACTCCATGTTATGGAAATGATTGTTATATCACAGTTGTAACTACTTTCAACGTCCCATGTGAATCTGTAGCTTCTACTATTGATGATGTTCTTGTATCACCTTCCTGTGGTTGTACCTACACTATCTCTGTAATCTTATCTGAGTATATTGGAAACCGTCTATACTGGTATTAGAACTAGGAAATTGAAAGGGAATACCAAAATCGAGAGACACAGGGTAAAAAAAGAGAAACAACAACAAAACTGAACACCTCATGGAGGAAAAGGGAAACAGGAAGAGGGAGGGGGGAATAAGGGATGAGGTAACAAACAGTACAAGAAATGTATCCAATGCCTAACGTATGAAACTGTAACCTCTCTGTACATCAGTTTGATAAGAAAATTTTGAAAAAAAATCAAGAGAGATAAACTGCAAATCGAGACTCTCAAAGAGTCAAACAAGTTGTCTCATTCCTTAATATGGGAAAGAAAAGAAAAAATTGAATTTAACATACAAGATATCAACAATGATGGAAAACTTACACAACCAGGTTGGAAATTAAAAGATTTGAATAAGGTCCAGCTCTAGTCTCTTGCTTAGATGTTTTTCCTAGTTAAGAAGTTCTGTAGACAGGTGCCAAGTGGCTCACGCTCGTTGTCCCAGCTATTCAGGAGTTTGAGATATGAGGCTTGTGGTTCAATGCCATCCTGGGCAAGAAAGTCCATGAGACTCTTATCTCCAATTAAGTATCAAAAAAAGCTGAAAATGGAACTGTGGCTCAAATGGTAGAGCATTAGCCCTGAACAAAAATGCTAAGGGACAGTGCCCAGGCCCTGAGTTCAAGCCCCAGGACCAGCACCAAAAAAAAAAAAAAAAAGAAAGAAAAGAAAAAGTTCTGCAGGATTTCTGAAATACCCATTGAAATGCTGGCATCTGTAAAGGCAGTTCCCAACATTCTGTATTTTGCACCCACCACAGCACCAAACTCACCTGCAGGAGCTCTTTGTCCTGCAGGGGTCTTCTTGGTAACTGATGTTAGAAAGAAGAAAAGTGTGTGTTTGTGTGTGTGTGTGTGTGTGTGTGAGAGAGAGAGAGAGAGAGAGAGAGAGAGAGAGAGAGAGAGACAGACAGACAGACAGACAGACAGACAAAGACACAGAGAGAGAAAGCCATTCTGCTCTTAGATTAAGTCAGTAAATACTTGCCCCAGGCAGACTGGGAACATATTAACTCCATTGTCCTTCTTCCTTCTTTCCCTGAATACTACAGTAACTTGACAATCTCTTCCTTGAGCATTGAGAAGATAGCCAGCAGTGTAAAAGAGCCAGTTTCTTCCACTTCTCAAGCTGGAAGAAATTGGCCTTAGCCCAGCAATTCAAACACTGTAGTAGTCCTCTGAGACCCTGTCCCAGAGGTTTCTAGATCCACTTGAGAATGGCCCAGGGCCAGGAAAGGGAAACAGAGAGGTGGACGAAATCTGCCCCAAAATCAGAGCTAGCGGCCACAAGCTTTCCAGCCTTCCCACATAAATTTACCATCCAAATAAACAACCCAGTTTTCAGTCTCAGATGCCTGTAGATCACTCCCACTCCGATTTCTTCTGTTGGTTTTTCCCCACTCTATGTACAGTATTTAATCTCAGTCTTCTATTGCCTGCAACCTCTAATTCCTTGCCTATGACCCAGAGCTGAAAATATCGTCTACCTCTTACACTGCTTATGGGAGACCAAATGAGATCTTGGCACACTGTACTCGATATTGACATGGGTAATTGGTACCAAGAATTTTCTGTCACTATTCCTTGTCCACATCATCATCATTCTTTCCATCCATGCGACTGTGGTCTGACCACCACCAGTTCTCTGTTCCGCCATCTTCCTCCCTTCATGCCCTTCAGCACGTGAACCCCACGTGAAGGCTCAGACCCAAGGCTATGATAAAGAAAGTATAATGACAACAAGGGAATCCTAAATCCTAATATCCAACACTGGTGCTCTTGACGCTCATGAGCCACACCACACACCAGGAATTTTTTGCTCTTCGACTACTTCACATCTTCCAGATCTCTTCTTCTAACCAGAGACCTACACAACTGCCCTGTCTGCCCCCACTCCTCCAAACAAGTCAGACTTCCTGAACATCGTTCCAATTCCACTGCCCTGGCAATCATTTATTACCATAGTATCTATTTTATCATCTACAGCTAATAAATAGATTGATTGCCTATTACCAAGAACTCTTTCATTCTTCTTTGCCTCAATTTTTTTTCCTTTTCAGGGAAACTTAGACTTATCTTCCCAATCTTCATGAAAATCAAAGCCTTATGAAAATACTTGCCTAAAAAACAATAAGTACTGCTTACCCTAAACTTGAATTCTACCATCACCCTTAGTGTATTGACTTGTGTCATTTTTTTAAGTACAAACCAAAAATCCTCTTTGGTTTTTCTGTAGCTCTCTACCCTACTTACCTCTTTCTGAACACCCAGTGGGTCTCTTCCCTAGATAAATTTTTTCAACATTTTCATTCACATGATACCCTATCAGGCATGGCCCAAATACTAAAATCACAAAGCAATTGTACCCTGTACTGCTTAGAATATTAAATAAAAAATGTAATTAAAAATAATTGTAAGTAATGTTAAGTTATAAACATTGTTCAAAAAGAAATGTGCTCTTTACTTGGCTTAGGTAACTGTAACTCCTCTCTGTACATGACCTTTATAATAACAATAAGAAATTATTTACAGAACCTTAAGATGTTGGTAAACTTATTTATTACTGGTAAATGGTAATGATGTAACCACTATGGAAACTATCATCAGCTTTTCAAAAAATTAAGCATGAAGTTTCTATGTGATCCAACAAGTCCACTTTTAGATATATACCAAAAACAATTGCAAATAGGTGTTTAAACAAATACTAATAAGTGGATGTTCATAAATCCCTACTCACAATAGCCACAAGATGGGAAAATTCCAGATGCCCATCAATTGGAGACTGAATTTAAACAGTGGTATGCAGATACAATGGAACATGACTCAGCCATGAGAAAGGAATGAAGAACTGACACATGAAGCAATGAGGATAAATCTTGAAAACATGCTAAGTGAAAGAGTCCAAACACAAAATACTCAATTATATTGACTCTTTTTTGCACAAAATGCCAAGAATAATCTCAGACAGAAGGAAATTGCATTAGTGAGAACCAGGAGTTAAAGGAAACGATGAATAGACATGGGTTATTTGGCTAAATAGAGGAAGTACTTGCACAACAATATGAATATAATGAATGTCATTGCGAGTTATACTTTTAAAAGGTCCATTTTATATTATATGACTTCTTCAATTTAATAAAAGAGTACCTGCTGGTGACTCATGTTTATGACTGTACCTATCCATGGAGGCTGACACCTGAAGATCACAGTTTAAAGCCAGCCCATGCAGAAAAGTGTGTGAGAGTCATATATCCAATTACCAAAAACCCATACATGGAGCTATGGCTCGAGACAGAATGCCAGCCTTGAACAAAAAAGTTAAGGGACAGCATCCAGGCCCTGAGTTCAAGCTCCAGTTCCAGCACAGAAAAAAATTAATTAAAAAGGTAACTAAATAAATAGTGCATGTGGGGAAAAAAAGTATGGAGGCTGTCTTAAACATAGTATGGGCTCAATAACTAGCAATTGCTACAATGTGCCAGACATTCTGACAGATGCTACAGATACTATGGTAGATAAGACAACAAGCATTACTGCCCTCAAGGAGCTTAAAATATGGTGGGAGAGACAAAAAAAAAAGAAGCAAGGAACATCAGCTGCATATTGGTCCATCAATATAACAGAAATAGTGGGCAACAGAGCAATAATGTTTCAACTTCTTCATCTACCTTTATGACTAAAATGTTGACCTATACACACACTTATAAATTATCTACATGTACTAGTTAACAAATATTTGATATATTTTAAATATATCAAAAATTTCAAGTGCAAAAAATACAAAATGAAATATTTTAAAGCATAGTGTTAACTTACAGCTTTAAATTTATGTCCTAAGACAATGGATATTCTGAATTAGATTTATCAGTATATAAAGGATATGCTATAGAAAGTAGTTATTCACACTTACATTACTGTTACTTTGAATTTGGTGATTGTATCTCTGTGTGTGTGTGTGTGTGTGTGTGTGTGTGTTTGCGGGTCCTGGAGCTTGAACTCAGGGCCTAGGTGCTGTCCCTGGGCTTCTACTCAAGGCTAGCACTCTTTCTGTAGTTAATTGGAAATAAGAGTGTCAGGGAACTGGGTGCCTGTGGCTCACTCCTATAATCCTAGCTACTCAGGAGATTGAGAGGATTGAGGTTCAAAGCCAGCCGGGGCAGGAAATTCTGTGAGACTCTTGTCTCTAATTAACCACCAGAAAACTGGAAGTGGTGCTGTGGCTCAAGTGATAGAGTGCTAACCCTGAGCTGAAATGCTCAGGGACAGCTCCCAAGCCCAGAGTTCAAGCCTCATGACTGACAAAAAAAAAAAAAAAAAAAAAAAAATCTCCGGGACTTTCCTGTTAGAGCTGGTTTCAAACAGCAATGCTCAGATCTCAGTCAGCTGAGTAGCTAGAATTACAGACATGATCCTATTTTTCCTGCTTTTGTAGGAAATTTTTATAAACCTATGTACATCGTGATAATTTAAACAAAATAGTACAATAAAATTATTAAATTGCATTCATATAAACTGCAACTCACTAAAATATGCCAACATTTAGCAAAGAATTGAGCTTGCCATTATTAACTTTTCCACAATGTAGTCTTTCCACTCCTTTTTCAAAATATCTCAAATAACTGACAAGGTAACAAGCCTGCTGAATCCAGTCCAACGTGGGGCTGGGGCCAAGGGGATTCCTGTGACCCTATTCTAGCCCTCAGGCACTGTGATAGGGTCCTCTGAACGTAAAGGTGCAGCCATATTCCTCTCAGTATCACTTTATATTTCTTGTTGTTAATGATCTTAATGTGCTTTTATTCCCAATATCTATACCTGCTGCTTTGGGGCTGCAAGAGTCCATCTTTCCCATGTTAAGGAACTGCAAAATTACTTGGGATTTTATACTCCCAACTCATCCCCAGACACACCTTTAGCTTCCATTTAACTGCCATGAGAGTATGAATGCCACACTTTTGTGTCAAGTCAAAACAAGTCTCCTCCTAATTGATACTCAATAGCATCCCTGAATAGCAGCTAAAGTGACCCTCTGCTGGCATGAACGTGAAATGACATCCTAGATTTTTCTCAGCCACTGACTTGTCTTGCTCTCTTTTTAGGTTCCCTGAGAAACAAATCACTTGCCTAGAAATCTGTGCTTTTAGATTTTTTTCAAAATGATTGTATTAGGAATGAGGTGTTAACTCTGTGCCAGAAAGACTACCAAGCAAGCACCAGTCTCTAGGTTCAATCCCCAGTTCCACAAAAAAAAAACACAATGAAAGACTTTATTTTCAGTAACCCTGTAAGTTGAATAATTCCATCTCATAAAATGTAAGTAAGTTGTTCCAAAGCTGATTTGCAGATACACTGCAACTCCAAAAAAATCAAAATTGTTTATTGAGTAGGATTTGAAATTTTTAGTTTTGAAATTGTCCCCCAAAAAAGACAGGTGATAGTTTCAGAAGGAAGGAAGTTAGAAAGTTAGGAAGGGAGGGTGGGAGGGAGGGAGGGAGGGAAAAAAGAGGTTCAAATATGTCCCACTGTTCAAATGTCCCACTGGATACAAAAATACTACAGAGCTATAGTAATTAAGGCATGTAAAGTTGTCCCCAAAACAAAAATCTAATATATGACAGAAATGACTCCATGAACTAATGTGAAAAAGGACAACTGAATGATGCTGGACTATTTGGTTATCTATATGACAGGAGAGAAACAAACTGGATTCTTTCCTCACACCATGAGAATAAGTATTTAAAATAATTAGAGAATGAATTTGAAAAGAATCAACTGAATTTTTAAATAAAATATCAGTTAATATTTTCCTGTCCTTGACTTACAAAAGATAATATTACAAAGTGTTAAAATCACTTACAATATGAACAATAGCATAAAATGTAATACTGTTTATGCATTGAAAATGAAAGTGCTTTAACCTAGCATACAGTGAAAAGATATATAAGTAAAACTATAGAGAACTCTTAGTAATATGTTTATAGTTTAAGTATCTCAATATAAGTATGGACAAAAGTTACAATAAGCAATTTGCACAAAAGTAAGCACATATTTAAAAACAAAAATAATGCTCAAACTCATCAGGAAATCACATACTGAAGAATGTGAATAAAACTCTTTATGAATGTTTATATTCCCCCAAAATTTATTATGTTTAAATCCTAAATCTCATTTTGATAGACTGTAAGGGTGAAGCCTTAGGGGAGTAATTAAGTCATGGCAGTGGTACCTGTATAAATTTATAAGAAATTAATCCCCTTATGTTAAAAAATCCTCTAGTCTGCACTGGTGGCTTATGTCTGCAATCCTAGCTATTCAAGAGGCTGAGACCTAAGGATCATAGTTCAAAGTCAGCCTGGGCAGAAAAGTCCATGAGAATCTATTTCCAATTATCCAGTAACATGCTAGATTGGAGTCTAAGTGGCAGAGTGCTAACCTGAGCAAGAAAGCCAACCAAGAACATGAAGCCCTGAGTTCAAGTCCCAGTGCCAGCACAGGAAAAAAAAAAAAAAAAGAACAGATTCTAGAGAGTTCTGTTACCTCCACCGTCATGAGGACATAACAAGATGGCTCTGAACCAGGTAACTGAACTTCACAGGTCATTTAATCTGCTGTTGCTTTCATCTTAAATTTTGAGCCTCCAAAACTATGAGAAACAAATATTTGTTTGAACCACTCAACCTACAGTAGGTTGTTATAGTAATTCAAATGGACTTAGATAGAGAGTATATTGTGTATAGCCTCAAAATTGGCAACAAGAAACATTCAGGAGTCTTGCAATGCCCCCTGTTGACAAGATTATGCATCAGCAAAATCTCTGTGGTCATTGATGGCAGGAGTGGTATAATGGTATAATCACCTTCAAAAACAATTTAGAATTGCTTTGTTTGATAAAGTTGAATTCTTTGAATACTCTTCTATACAGTCATTACCTTTTGAGTGGTATATACCAGGAAGAGTTCTCCACATATAACAAAGGTTCACAGCCTCAGTCTCACATGTAGAAAACAATATGTCAACAACTAAGGTACATAGGCAGGAAAATGGTAAAAAAAAAAAAAATTGTGGCACATTCATGTCATATATGTGTGACAAGAAAGAGGGACTGATTAGGGAAGGGAACCATATGGGATTGGGAAGAGTGAAACAGAAGGGTAATGGGGATAAATAGGGCCAAATACATTATGTATGAAATTAGAGGGGCTGGGAATGTGGTTTAGGGGTAGAGTGCTTGCCTAGCATGCATGAAGCCCTGGGTTCAATTCCTCAGTATCACATACACAGAAAAAAAGCCAGAAGTGGAGCTGTGGCTCACATGATAGAGTGCTATCCTTGAGCAGAAAACGAAGCCTGGGACAGTGCTCAGGCCCTGAGTTCAAGCTTCAGGACTGGCAAAACAAATGAAAATAGAATAAATGGGACTCCAGAGGAAGAAAACATGAGAATTGTGATTTGAGGACTACCCAAAAAGCTTAAATAGAAGAGTCACAATCCATCCCAGCCCAGGCAAAAGTGCAAAACATTATCTCAAAAATAGCTGATAAGCAATATGGGCTAGAGATCATGACTTGAGTGATAGAATGCCCGCTTAGCAAAACAAAGTTCTGAGTTCAAAACCACCAAAAAATTAGTACAAAGGAAACCATTAGAAATGGTAAAATGATGATATAGAGGAGAGAGAATAAGAAAGAATGATAAAGGGGCTAAATATGATCAATATATAATCTATATATGCATATATATACAAAAAATTACAATGAAATTCTTCATGAAAGAAAAAAATTAAACTGACAAAGCAAGAATTAGTACCCATCATAAGTTGCTATTTTAAATAGGTAATCAGTAGTTTGATAAGAAAATATATATGGTGGATAGGTCAGGAGTTTGCTCTAGAACACATTTAGGTATATCAGATATTTATTTAGTCTATAAATATTTACTGAACACATGCCATACGTTAGATATTGAACTGGTCATCAGCAAGACACAGAAGTCAAGGAGCCTTACTTTCAAGAAACTCAGTGTTCTAGAGAGATAGCATGTATTCAGAGTAAGGACTAAGATGTATGATATTCAGGCCATATTCTCAAGAGTCACAGTATAGTGGAGATTAAGCAACAAGATAGAAAAGTCCTTAAGGTGTCTGGCTGAGTCGTGTCAGTTTTAAAAAAAAATAGAGAACTTATCCAGATAAAATCATTATGGAAGCTTCCTGAACACAGAATCAGGATAGACCTTGAGAGTCAGCAGGTAGAGGGTGAGAGATATATTTAGAAGAAGGCACAAGGGAACATTCAGAAGCAATTACCTCTGAATACCATTCTTTAAAAATCATTAAGAAAGGCCCTCATTCTGGGTGTTCATGGTGGTGCATACTTGTAATCCTAGCACTTGAGAGGTCAAGTTCCTAGACAACTGGCTATCAAATAGGAGTCTGTGTTTGCTTCAGAAGGCAATGGGGAGTCAATGATGATTTCTGATGTAGGGAGTGAGTGATAAAAACCAAAGAACTGCTTTAAGATGATGCGGATGAAAACGGCAGAGAGTTCAAATTAATGTTCATGGGAATATTTGAATTAAGACTTAGAAAAGGATGGGTAAAAATATTATAGGGCAACAATAGGATACCAACAATAGTTAAATAATCCATAGTTGAATCAAGAGGCAGCTGTCAAATGAAGAATGGGAGGGAGTGGGTAGAGAACTCACAAGAGGAACAGCAATATGGCTGACCAAGGGAGTGAGGTACTGGGGGTTTTGTTGGAATGTCTTTGAGGGATAAGAAGCCAAGAGGCTGCTAAAAGGAGAGAAAACTAATAGGTCAAAAACTGAATAGCTCAGAAGGAGCTAGTGAGAGGAAAAGAAGGATAAATGAGTGTGAATATAGGGAATTCCAGAACTCAAAACATTAACGATGCATGGGAAATAAAAGAACTTGTACCTACAGTGTAAATATCATTGTCTTGTGTCCTGCAGTTCCACTTGATGCTTTAGAAATTCCAGCCCAATGCTGGCATGAGCTGCTGTGATTTCCTGATGGGCTGAACAGCTGTTCTGAGGCCCACACCTTTCTAAGTCAGTTTCCCCTGTACCTGAGCCCAGTGACCAAATTCTCTCCATACCTCAGGTCAGTAGAATTTCTAGGAATGTGGTCGACTACTGAGTCCCTTGCTGTCCTTTCTCTTCTCCTACGCTATTGCCCATAAAACCACTGTTCTCTGAGACAGCCCTCCCTCTCCTCCTCTTCCTCACTCACCACTCCACACTGACCCAGTGTTCTAGAAAAGTTCAGTCTCTTGGGACCAGATAATGAACTTCCAGAGCACTGTGGTACTAGAGAACTTCTACCTTGTCCTATCCCATAAAGATGTCTTGGTAATGAAGAGGCAGAATGAGACATGTTTATCCACAATTTCCCATCTCTACTCCCTCTATGCTTAAAGTCATCTATTTCTCTTCCCAAATCACCTTCCTGCTCACGAGTCTACGCATGGCATTGTTCATTTCAGCATTCCTGAAGGAATAAATGACCGGGTTTAAGAGAGGTGTGACCACCGTGTAAAAGACCGCCACTGTCTTGTCAGCAGGGAGGGTGACACAGGGCCTCATGTACACAAAGGAGCAGGGTATGAAAAACAGGCCCACAACGGCAAGGTGGGAGGCACAGGTGGAGAGGGCCTTGCGCCTTGCTTGAGCCGTGCACCTTCGCAGGGAGTGCAGGATGACCACGTAGGAAGCCAGCAGCACTGCAAAGCTGATCACGGAGATGGAGCCACCATTGATGATGATGAGCAGGCTAATGAGGAAGGTGTTTGAGCAAGCCAGCTTCAGCACTGGGTGGACATCACAGAAGTAGTGGTCGATGACATTGGGCCCACAGAAGGGTAGCTGGAAAATGAGGAAGGTCTGTCCCATGGAATGCAGCAAGCCCCCACTCCAGGCTGCCCCCACCAGCAGGCCACACACCCGTCGGTTCATAATGGTAGCATAGTGTAAAGGCTTGCAGATGGCCACATAGCGGTCATAGGCCATCACCGTCAGCAGAAAGATCTCTGTGCCCCCAAAGAAATGGAGGAAAAATATCTGTGTGATGCAGCCCTGGAGAGAAATGACCCTCTTCTTGAAGAAAGAATCGAAGATGAGCTTGGGGGCTGTGACAGAACAGTAGCACATCTCTACAAAGGACAGGTAACTCAGGAAGAAATACATGGGGCAAGTGAGTCCTTTGCTGGCTATGACAGTTACTACAATTAGGCCATTGCCCAGCACAATGGCTGTATACAAGAAGAGAAATAGCACAGAAAGGACCTTCTGCACATTCTGGTTCTGGGAAAATCCCAAGAGAATGATTTCAGTTACGTTGCTCGTGGCAGCCATGTTGTAAAGCACAGAGGATGACAGCCTAGAATACAAGAATACAGAAATCAAAACTCTCCTTAGTCATCAGAAATATCAGGCCTTGAGGTTTGTTATCACTTCACTGCCTCTTTTTTTAATGTTGTTAAAACATCATTTAATAGGGCTGGGAATACGGCCTAGTGGCAAGAGTGCTTGCCTCCTACACATGATGGAGCTCGCAGTTCGATTCCCCAGCACCACATATATGGAAAACGGCCAGAAGGGGCGCTGTGGCTCAGGTGGCAGAGCCCTAGCCTTGAGCGGGAAGAAGCCAGGGATGGTGCTCAGGCCCTGATTCCAAGGCCCAGGACTGGCCAAAAAAAAAAAAAAAAAAATCATTTAATAATGTAGATGACATAAAATACCATAAAACTAGCAAAAGATAATGTGTCATTTTGAAATGGTTCTGCTTAACTTAAGAAATGGCATACACCCAATGTCGCATTTCATCATTCTGTTAAAACTGGAGAAGAAAAAAAAACTGGAAAGGAATATGTATTTCAGCTAACGTATATCCATCTCTATTAATCAGTAGGAATATAGCAGGAATCACACAGAGTGGGTTCTTGCCCTTATAGAGCTTACATTTTAGTGACCGAAAAGCAAACTAAATGAGTAAATACACTAAAACATTTTATGTTGATAAAAGCAAGCTAGGTGAGAGACTAGAGAGTGCTTCTGTTGAACATTATAGCTTCTATTTTACTTCTATAGGAGTGAATAAAATGAAGGCATGGTACTCCTAGAAAGCTGTATGCCAAATACTATAAGGAATAGACATAGACAATTGCATTCTATTATAATAGCAAGTCAGTGTTGCTGCAATAGAATGAGTGAAACGTATCTGCTAAAACTTTAGCATGAAGACCTAGTCTCAACTGCCTCTTGAGTTCCCTCTGTGCCTTGATTTTCCTCCACAGCATGGCCTCCATAAAACAATGATCATCTATTGCTAGAGATTATTGTCAGGATGCAACTTGACTTTGTAACAGTGTTACCTTGAAGAGTTTTCTGTGACTTAAGAATAGATATTAACTGATCTCTTCCTCACAACAATCAAATATGATATTACACTTTACAAGTAAGGGCACATAATGAAAGGATAATATTATGCCTAATTTGTATGTTAGAAAACTAAGACTCTAGCTGAGCACTGGTGTCTCATGCCTGTCATCCTAGCTACACAGCAGGCTGAGATCTGAGTCAGTTCAAAGCCTGTCCAGGCAGTAAAGTCCATGAGACTCTTATCTCCAACTACTCTCCAAAAAAACAGGAAGTGGCACTGTGGCTCAAAGTGGTGAAGTGGTGGAGCACTAGCCTTAAGTGAAAAAGCTCAGAGACAGAGCCCAGGCCCTGAGTTCAAGCCCCATGACTGACAAAAAGGAAAAGGAAGGAAGGAAGGAAGGAAGGAAGGAAGGAAGGAAGGAAGGAAGGAAGGAAGGAAGGAAGGAAGGAAGGAAGGCTCAGATTCAGTCACTTAACAAAGTCATGAAGTTTAGATCAGAATTGAGTTCTTCATTTTTCAAATATAGATGCTTCTTTTACATCTCCTACTCACAAATACTCTACCAATCCACTTATATGACTTACCTAGAATGGCCATGGAAAGAAGTGTTTGTCAAAGTCTGGAAGAATATGGAGTTACTGTGTTCTTTATTGTGTCACTTAGTGATTATTAGTATTTATTGATTTATCTATTATTTTTCCAAAGTCAGGGTTCTCATTATGATATCTCCCTACATTTATATAATGTATTTTGATTATTCTGGGACTATGAAAGTATTTGTGAGTATAGATGGTAATGGCATTTTCACAGCAATGCTAGTATACATCAATACCATTCAACTTTACTCACCAATATGATAAATATTTATGTGTGATTTTATTCTGTCTTAACAGTTGAAATGATGCTCTGTCTGGTTATTGCCCTGAATATTTCCCCTTCTGCATACCCACCTCCAAGTACAGTGGTTGATGCCAGGGCCTTCCTCTGTCCCGTCTCACTTTGTTTCTTTCTCATGTCTGTCTAATTTCACAAGCTGTGGTACAATGGTAGTTGAGAAACTTTAGCATCAAATACAGAAAATCCATTCTACCCTGTGTTGCAAAACTAATATGATGCTGTTTCATACAACCACTTCAAGACACTACAGAAATAAGAGGTGGCAGAACTATTTGCATATTGAAAATACACACCGCATGTCAAAGAGTTGCTTCAAGAAGTAACTTAATCTCCCTGTGCCTCAGTTTTCTAACATACAAATCAAGCATGATATAATCCCCCTCATTATTGTGCCCTTTTCCTACAAAACACACACACACACACACACACACACACACACACACACACACACAATGACCACCCACCCATGGTTCTCTGGGTATCCAGCCGATGTGTCTGTGTTTCACACATAAGATGTTTAGCAGGAAGCAGTAAGAAAATTCATTCTCGTGGGAAAAGAAAATGTCTACTGCCATATGAAATTTAGCGTGCAAGTAGTTGTTTCTATAATTGCTTCTAATGAGATATCAAAGACTGGTACCCTGAGCAGATTTTAAGAAGATTTTTAGTCTTCACATTTAGAAAAAAAATACTTTATCTTTATCCAAGACTATTAAAGTTGCCTCAAAATGTTAAAAATTGAATGGATTTGGAATGAAAGAAGTATATAAAGAAATCAACAATTATTGATCCTATAAAATGAAAAATGATTTGAGATAATTTCATAAAGAGGGTCATCAAAACCATTTAGCTATTGACATTTTGCCTGCAGTATCTAAAGTAACTTTAATTCTGATGTTTTAAATGATGGAGCCAAATGAGATTCTGAAAGCTAAGTATTCCTACCAGACAGCAAATTAGCTGGACATTTCCATTGAAGAAAACCTAAAGTAGGGATGACCATACAAGCTTAAGAGAGACTAACCCCAATACACAATTTCAAAAAAAATTTCAGATCTTTAAAATAAATCTGGCCTGTCACGTTGTGATGGAAACTTGTATACTGTGACATCCTGAAAAATAAGATTTGTCCAACTAGCCTTTCCCAGTCTTCTTTTTCTACAAAGACATCCTGCCATAGACAAAGCAAACAAAGGCACTTCCCCCTCCAGTTTCCTGTTCTGAGCAGAAGAATTGCTAACTTTGAAAGAAAATGTTTGAGTTCCTCATCCTCCTGAAGAGGAATCTGGCACCCAAAAATCTCACCTCTGAGTGATCCAGAGCCAAGATGAAAATCAGGTGTCATAACCTCTGCTCAACACTTGCCTCATAGCTACTCTCATGCATGGATTCCTCTCCCTGATGCTCATTCCATAGAGACTGCCAGAAAAGAGGAAATCCATAGAGAGAAGAAAAGATTCCCAAAATAAAGACAAAGCCAAGCAGAAGAGGATAATAATAATAATAATAGGAGGAGGAGGATGCAAATGAAAATTAATAATAATGTTAATAATGCAGTCAAACTTCAATTGTCTACTATTTTCTACCCATAAAGTCTATGTGGAGTTTAAAAGCCCTGAAAAAGAGAGCATGCATCTATAGTCAGATAAGCTAAGATGCCAGATGTCTAGATAGATAGATGGATAGGTAGGTAATAGATAGATAGATAGATAGATAGATAGATAGATAGATAGATAGATAGATAGAATTTGCCTTAGAGATTTGAGAACATGCTGTCACCAAAACTTAATTCTTCTCTAGATAGTTCACAAACACCAGTAGGATCTCTGCAGTGGAACATGTAAGTTCTTAAAGGCTGCTGGAGTGCCCCTTACATCCTCCATGTCATCTTGTGCAGATCTAGGGTACCATTGATGTTTTTCAGTGATTTCTGTATAGTTCCCAAACCTTCCATCTGCTACTATACCTACTTCCAAGGCAAGGTAACTCAAACAACACAGGAGCAACAGTTTGTGAGCAAAAGTCAAAAACAAAGAGAGAAAAGGCTCTTCTTTGTGAAAATAATTCTGAGTATGCCTCAGGAGAGATATGGTGAATGAACTTACCTCAAATGTGGTTTGATCCCTTGATTCTAGCCTTATCTTCCAGATGATTTGTAGTCATAAAATGGATTCATTTGTACCAAGTGTCCCAAGAACACAGGAAATAATTCCATTAACAAAATCTAAAGACAAAGTGGCTGAAGAAGTATAGAGTGTGTTAGTGTTCACTGATTCAAATTGTAGAGATCTTGGTTCAATATTTCTCCTTAGGAAAATTGGAGTTTCTTTTATTTCTTTGCACAGCACTAGGAATCAAATCCAGGGTCTCACCTACACTGCACAAGCTTCTTGCCACTGAGCAACATCTCCAAACCAAAATGTGGCTTTCTGCACAGACTTCAATCCATTTAGGCTCATGTGTGCCTTATACCTTTATTTCCTCCACAGAAGTTCAACTATAAGAACTCCATGTTATGGAAATGAGTGGTATATCATTGTTGCAATTAATTTCAACATGCCGTGTGAAACGGTACCTTTTTTCCTCTCATATTCCCCTTCTGTGGTTTTACCCTTACTATCACTGTATCTGATCTTAGTACCCCAAATACTGTATATACGTGTATTGAAACTAGGGGAGGGAAAGGGAATACCAAAATCAAGAGACAAAGGATAAAAAGACAAACTATTGCAATAGCAATACTTACAAAACCAATTAGTGTAAACCAACCATACAACTCATGGCGAGGAGGGAACTGGGAGGGGGGAAATGGGGGGGAATGAAGGAGGAGGTGACAAGTTGGATAAGAAATTTACTTGCCTTATATATGAAACTTTAACCCCTCTGCACTTCACTTTGACAATAAAGAAGAAGAAGAAGAAGAGGAAGAGGAGGAGGGGGAGGAGGAGGAGGAGGAGGAGGAGGAGGAGGGGGAGGAGGAGGAGGAGGAGGAGGAGGAGGAGGAGGAGGAGGAGGAGGAGGAGGAAGAAGAGGAGGAGGAAGAAGAAGAAGAAGAAGAAGGAGGAGGAGGAGGAGGAGGAGGAGGAGGAGGAGGAGGAGGAGGAGGAGGAGGAGGAGGAGGAGGAGGAGGAGGAGGAGGAGGAAGAAGAAGAAAAGAATTTCTTTGCCAGATCCCTTGAATTTCTCAAAAGAATATTCCTGAACTAATATCATACTTATTCCACTCTAGTGGCCTAAGTTGTAGAGCAGTAGAGTAAGCCTGGAGCACAAAAGCTCAGGGACAGCACCCATGCCCTGAGTTCAAACCCCAGGATTGGCACAAAAATAAAGGGGGGGGGGATACTTATACCACTCTGGCTATGTTACCAGTGGGCTCTGATGAAAATGATCATTACATCTGCTCTAAGCCAAGCTGTAAGACAACTTTCTCGTTTAACCAGACTTTAATGAAGTCTAATGAAGTGAGATCTAAAGTCTGGCCATCAGCTGACTGTGAGATCTAACCAAGGCATTCAGTGTTTGGAAGAATATATAGCAAAATTTACACCAATAAATGGTGCCAGTGCATTTGCAAGGTCCCACCTGAGGGTCTGCCCATCCATGACAATGGAGTCAGAACCTGCTCCACCCATAAAAGACACTACTGAGTGCTAGTGGCTCACTCCTACATTCCTAGCTACTCAAGAGGCTGAAACCTGAGAGAATTGCCTTTTGATACCAGCAAAAACGTTGCAAGGGAAGGTGTGGCTCAAGTGCTAGAATGTCAGATGTGAACAGAAGCAGTCCTGGATTCAAACTGAGTACCATACTAAAGGAAGGAAAGAGGGAAGAGAGGGAGGGAGGGAAGGAAGGGAGGAATAGAGAGAGGGAAAAATGCTGCTAAATGCTAAGCCTTACCAGACATCACCCCTGTGTGACAAATCCAGCACTTAGTGACTTCCTCACGAGGAAAGTTACTGGGGAACAGATAGATTTGCAGTGAGAGAAATGTTTTCTAAACTAAGCAGCCTAATGCATATAAGTTGTATGAAATGGAAAACTGAGGAGAGAGTTAAATTCCCTGAACTTTTCTAGCATCTTCTGTCTAGGGAGGTTGTTTGGGAGTTGCTGCGAAGAACAAAAGTCAGTTTTACAATTGCTTTGTTCAGAGGTTAAGGAACCTCTCTAATTAATCCAATTATCAAGACAAGACTTCTACTCACACCCTCAGATTGGCCCCCTGCTGTTCTGGCCCTAGAGGTTTTGCCTTCTATTCTCAAGTTAGTGACAAGGGAGGCTGCACTATTACATCACATTGGTCCCTGCTAGGTCCACAATTGGTAGCCATTTCTGCCTTATATCTAATTGTATCAATGATGTATAATGTCAGTGAGCTCCAGGAAGACTTTAATCAGGAGGATCTGCACACCTCATACACATACTTGGACATCTCTAGATCACAGGATGCAAGCTATAGAATGACCTTTGAGCTTATTGTGTGCACCTCATTTACTTTAAAGACAGGAAAACGAGGCTGGGAATATGACTTAGTGGTAGAGTGCTTGCCTCGTATATATGAAGCCCTGGGTTCCATTCCTCTGCACCACATATATAGAAAAGGCAGAAGTGGCGCTGTGGCTCAAGTGGTAGAGTGCTAGCCTTGAGCAGAAAGAAGCCAGGGACAGTGCTCAGGACCTGAGCTCAAGCCCCAGGACCAGCACCAAAAAAAAAAAAAAAAAAAGGATAGGAAAACTGCACAAGAAAAAAAAATCTGCCTTTATGTTGATAGCATGACTAAGCCAACTCCTATTTTCTATTAAAAGGATCTTACAAACTGTGGATTCTTAAAAATTGAGGAATTTTACCTCAAATTCTTTGCACATGGTTTCCATGCTCAGGGTCATCAGAGAAACTAGCTCTTCCTAATTACTCTAGATGACTTCCTAAGCAACCATGCATCACATTTGAGCATTACTGTGTCTTACTTTAGCAATTTTAATGGGCTTTGTTATGTATGCATTTTTTTCACACGCATGTGCATATAACATATTTTTATAAAGTGTATCCCTCCATCGCCCTATCCTCCTTCCTTTCTTCTGCTCCCTTCCCAGAGTTGTCCTTTTATTTTTTAACTGACTTTTTATTATTATGGTTAAGTGGCTGTACAAGAGGTTGCCATTTAACAAAGCAGTTTATGAATACAATCTATTTTGATCAATGCCACCCCTTTCAATAGTCTCACCCATTCCTCCCTAGCCCACCCCTTTCTTTACTCTTTTTGCTTTTGTAAGACATACATTGGATTCTTGGTTGAATTCTTCCCTTCTTCTCCTCTTCATTTGAGAGTTGCACTTTTATATTCCTAGCTTTTTTATTTTTTGTACATACAGATTCCACATATGAGGGAAAACATGCAATATTGTCTTTCTGAGGTTTGCTTGTTTTATGTAACATAGTGATCTCCAGTTCCATTTTCCTGCAAATGGTAATTTTATTCTTCCTTTTGAATGACTTCTACTTCATCATATATACATACCATTTTTTCTTTACCCAATCATCTGTTGATCTATAGATAAGTTGATTCCATTGCTTTGTTATTAAGAATACTGCCATAACTATAGGTACACAGATATTTCTGCAGTTCAGTGACACTCCTTCAAATATATGCCCAGGAATGACATAGCAAGATAATTGTTATATCTTTTATTTTTTTCCAATTTCTCACATATAGTCATAGAACACTCAAACATAATAACTAGTTTTCCCATTTGAAAGAGTAGGTAATTAGGTCTTAGGAAGATTATAATACTTGTTCAAAATCTATAAAATTAATAAATTCCTCTATTGGATCAAATTGCTATGTGACCAGGGTTTGACATCACAGTAAGAAGCAAAGAAGCCTGGGCTGGTACAGCTCAGTGGTAAAGCATTTACTTACTGCATGCAAATCCTGGTTTTGTCACTAGAGCCACAAGTGGGGAGGGGGGCGGGGAGGCGGAGATAGAAAACTGAACTATAATGTGTCCCTATCTGCTTCGGCTTCGGCTTCGGCTCTGGGTAACAATACTGCATCTTCAACGTTTTGGGGTTTTTTGTTTTTGTTTTTTTTTCAAATTTTTATTATCATACTGATGTACAGAGAGGTTACAGTTTCATACTTTAGGCAATGGATACATTTCTTGTACTGTTTGTTACCCTGCCCCTCATACCCCCCTCCCTCCTCCCCCTTTCCCTTTCCCCCCATGAGGTGTTCAGTTCACTTACACCAAACAGTTTTGCAAGTATTGCTTTTGTAGTTGTTTGTCTTTTTTTTACTCTGTGTCTCTCAAATTTGGTATTCCCTTTCAATTTCCTAGTTCCAATGCCAGTATACACGGTTTCCAATATACTCAGATAACATTACTGCGATAGTGTAGGTACAACCACAGGAAGGTGATACAAGAACATCATCAATAATAGAAGCTACAGATTCCTCAGAAGGCTAAATATAGAACTCCCCTATGACCCAGCAGCCCCACTTTTGGGTATCTATCCAAAAGACCACAAACAAAATCACAGTAATGCCACCAGCACAACAATGTTCATCGCAGCACAATTTGCCATAGCAAGAATCTGGGACCAACCCAGATGCCCCTCAGTAGACAAATGGATCAGGAAAATGTCGTACATATACACAATGGAATTTTATGCCTCTATCAGAAAGAATGACATTCCCCCATTTGTAAGGAAATGGAAGGACTTGGAAAAAATTATACTAAGTGAAGTGAGCCAGACCCAAAGAAACATGGACTCTATGGTCTCCCTTATTGGGAATAATTAGTACAGGTTTAGGCAAGTCATAGCAGAGCATCACAAGGCCCAATAGCTATACCCTTATGAACACATAAGATGATGCTAAGTGAAATGAACTCCATGTTATGGAAATGATTGTTATATCACAGTTGTAACTACTTTCAACATCGTATGTGTATCTTCAACGTTTTGTATACTATGAAACAATGTAGGAGTCTGGCACCGTCTTCTCATCCATAGTCTTCAAGAAACACTGTAAGGATTTGAACCCTGTTTTCACATTCACAAATCTATGCCATGTTCATTGCAGCACTTTTCACCATTACCAAGATAGGGAATCAGCCCAGATGCCCCACAATGGACAAACATTAAGAAAATGTGGCATATATGCACAGTGGAATTTTACTTATGCATCAGAAAGAATTATATTGTACCATGCATCAGGAAATAGAAAGATTTGGAAAAAATTATATTAAGTTAAGTAAACCAGACCCAGAGAAACAAAGGTTGCATGGCTTCTCTCATTTGTGGTAGCTAGAATGTGCCTACAGATCTACAAGTAAACAAGTTGCCAGTGGTAACAAGCGTATTAACTTAAGTATGGTAGATTTCATAGGGAGCTCACAGAGTGAAATTCCTTAGCAAGACAAAGTCAAAGCCCAACAAAATAAGCACTAGGAAATGGGTCAGTGCACTAGGGGAGCAGGACCAAGGGGAGAGGAGCTGACAAATGAAGGGGGAAAGAGGGCAACAAAATGGAGTCAAGAATCCATTGCATAGACCACAAAATTAAGAAAAATAAGAAAACACGTGGGTCAAAGGGGGTGAAAATGTTGAAGGGATGACATAGATCAAGACACATTCTAAATGGACACTGTGGTTAAATGGCAACTATTTGAACACTAGTACCAGAAGCTCTTGCATCTCTAGAACACCAATGAGTAATTTCGGAGTTACAGGATAGTGTCTGAAATAAGCACAGTGTAAGTTTTAAAGTCAACAGACTTACATTCTCACAAGTCTATCATTTCATCTAGAGTTTTCCCCCACTCATGTTACTTACCTGATTCAATCCAGATGATTGGCTCTCTCATATTGCATAAAGTGGTTGTGAGCCTTTTAATGTGAGGCAATTATGTAAACTTTCTTTTGAAGAGGGAAAGACAGAATTTCTGTTCCATTTTTCTATGATGAGACTCTAGGCTATGCCCTCTAGGTACACATAGCAGAGTGAGGATGCTGTGTACCTCTAATGTGTGTCAAGTAAAGAGGTGTGTGGCACCAAATTATTTTATTCACTTCAGTAAATTATATAAAGTATAAACATAAAGCTATGTTACATGGCTATAAAGTAAAATGTTTACCTTTGTAATTAATAAATATCTAAGGATATACATTGAGAAGATCTCAAACATCATTTCTCATCAATAAAACAGCAGAGAAAGAGAGGAGAGGGCAGTTCCAAAATCCAATGGCATAGCCTACAAAATTAATAAAATTGAAAGGAGGTGCTGGGTAGGGAGGGATGGGGAGGAATGATGAAAGGGGTGACATTGATAAAAATGCATTGTATTTATAAACTTTTTGTGCTGAATGGCAACTCCTTTGTACATCTACTTAAAGATGATAAAAGTATATAATTCAAAAATAAATTTAAAACATTGGCAAGTGTTTAATTCAGTCAAAAACAGGTTAAAAATGTAAGTGATTTAATGTAATACTATGCATGAGGTCTTTATGCTAAAAAACACAGTAAACTCACCACAGAAAGTCAGTCTTAAAAATGACCAGAAGTGTAGAAAGATGTTTGACTGTGATATTTAACATAGTATTATATATAGTGGCAGAAAGAAAGAAACAAAAAGGGGGGTGGGGAGGAAGGCAGGCAGGAAGGAAGGAAGGAAGGAAGGAAGGAAGGAAGGAAGGAAGGAAGGAAGGAAGGAAGGAAGGAAGGAAGGAAGGAAGGAAGGCAGGAAGGCAGGAAGGAAGGAAAGAAGGAAAGAAGGAAGGAAGGAAGGGACCTCAAATGGCTTGTTCTGTTCCATTGCCTCCATAAGAAAATACAATGAATAAAACTAAAACTTCTGAAGAGCAGATCAATTAGAATAAATCTAGAGCAATCGAGTCCTGTGTATTTTCCTAACTATAATACCCCTCCAGTTTAAAATGCAACAGCATTCGTTCCAAACCCAAGGTCTAAAGTCCAGCTCGGCCTCTAGTTTTCATTCCATTTTGTTGTGCGGATCCACAGCTTTTTCACCGCCTTCTTCATTTCCGAGTTCCTCAGGGAATAGATGACAGGGTTGAGGAGGGGAGTTATCACTGTATAGAACACGGCTACCAATTTGTCTATGGGCAGCGTGGCAGAAGGCCTCATATAGATGAAGACACAGGGTGCGAAGAACAGGATAACCACGGTGATGTGGGAGCCACAGGTGGAGAGGGCTTTGCGCCTCCCCTCAGCGCTCTGAGTCCTCAGGTGACACAGAATGACCACATAGGATGCTAAGAGGACCACAAAACTGATCACAGACAGGGTGCCCCCATTGGCAACGATCAGCAGCCCAATGAGGAATGTGTCTGCACAGGCGAGTTTAAGCAGGGGAAGAATGTCACAGAAATAGTGGTCAATGACATTGGGGCCACAGAAGGGCAGGTGGAAGATGAGAAGGATCTGGGCCAAGGAATGCATGAAGCCTCCCAGCCACGCTACTCCCACGAGGACTGCACACACCTTCCGGTTCATGATGCTGGTGTAGTGCAGGGGCTTGCAGATGGCCACGTAGCGGTCATAGGCCATCACTGTGAGCAGGAAAATCTCAGTGCCACCAAAGAAGTGCATGAAGAAAAGCTGTGCCATGCAGCCCCATAGAGCTATGGCTTTCCTTTCAGCCAGCAGGTCTGAGATGAGTTTGGGAGCTGTTGAGGAGGAGTAGCAGATCTCCACGAAAGACAGATAGCTGAGGAAGAAATACATAGGGGAACCAAGACTCCTGCTGGTGACCACGGTGAGCACTATGAGGAGATTCCCCAGGATGATCGCTGTGTACAAGAGCAGAAATATCACAAAGCAAACTTGCTCTACCTCCCGGTTAGAAGAAAGTCCCAAAAATAGGAATTCAGTTACATTGTAGATGTTAGCCATGTGGTCATCACTAAGAGGCAGTAATTTGGGTGGTGTGCCCTAAAATGATATAAACCAAAAGACTTCTTCATGACATGGGTAAATTACATCATATCTCTTGCAGTTATCTCTGGTATGAGAGTGAGTATTGAAATATCAGTAAGTGACAAGTGCAAATGTTATCATTTGTGGTTGGAATAACAGGAACTAACAAAGCATCAAGTGATAGATGGATTCCTGCCAATGTTATTTGGTTGGAAGAACAAAGTTCTCAACCTCTCCACGTACCCTTCAGCTGTCCTGGTGTGTCTCTCTTGATACAACCCATCACAAACCTGATCTCTGTCATAGCATATAGATCCTACTTCGGCTTCCCACCAGAGATTTGCCTTCTACACAGGGTTTCTCATGACCTCAACCTTTACCACAATGCTAGCTCAATCCATGCACAATTATCCTCTTTCCAGCTGCCTTTATCTCCTCCAAGAAAGATCCGAAGTTGGTACACAGTTCTCCCTTTTTCTCCAGAACATATTTCCAAAGAGCCTTTGCTTCAAACACCTCCAGAGGTCTACCAGACTGCTCTCTGGCAGATTTGCAGACTTCCCTAGTCCAAGCTGCCCCTTGACCAAAGTATCTCCGAACCATGCTTATCCACGCAATGAGGCCACAAGCCAGATGATTTCCACTCACACAAAAAGATAACCCAGTAGGCCAAGCTGATTAAAAACCATGTCCTGGAGAAAACGCATTGTCATCAATTTCAGAAACAAAGAGGGCAGAGACAAGGCTCAAATGCTTAGGTCACCAGACAGTTCTACCCAGCAGCCATCCTAAGAAGAGATCGCTGGGAAGTCTAGACTCCCCACATTCACACTCCAGTTTTCCCAGGGAGGACTTGTATGATATCTAGAAAGAAAGATGTTTTGACTACTCAGAGACTCAGAGGCCAAACTATAACGGTCTGATAATCTCTACCTCCAGCGATAAATTCCAGGCCTACATTTCCTTGGATTCCTTCCAGGGACAAGAAATTCATCTCCTCAACCCATACACCCTCATAACCAGTGGCTCCTCTTCCCTAAAGCCTTTTGGGAATCAAACACTGAACTATAATGGTCCATGGGACCACCCATCCCACTGAGGGCAGAAATGCCAGACCACTCCATCTCCAGTGCTCACTGGAGTGACTCCAAATTGCATTTAGGGAACGTCAATGGAATAAACAGAGGATATGCATTTCTTTTTTTTTATTTTCTTATATTTTCCCATACGGATATGTATTTCTCTAACCATCTTATCACTGAGTTTGATGCCCTGGAGGTGTTTGATAAATATTGAAAAGAACAAAGGACCCAGATGGTACCTTGAATCCCCAGCCTCACATGGTGCTTGTGTCTAAGACCCACCGCAATCATATCATGAAGTGTCACATTCCCCACAACACCAAGTCCTTTCCTTTCAAAGTGGAGCCCACCACCACCTGTGAAGCCATCCAGAGTCACAAAACAAGACCCCAACTGCTGTTTCTTGGCTCTTCTTACCACAGTAACCTTTTCTGTTCTGAACACAGACAAAAAAGAAATCCTGAGCTCACACAGCCTTCCCAACCAATCATAACAGAAGTATGTGGCCCATGGAATACACCAGAGACTCCCTCAGTGCTCTGGTGCCTGCTCCCTTGTAAACTTAGACTTGAGAATATGGCAACTGAGGTACCGGATTGTATGTCCACTGCTATAGGAACAAAAAGCAAAGGAGACTTGCCTCACAGATATTCCATGGAGAACTGAGCACTCAAGCAGCTCAGCCTCCAGTTCACTCTGCTTAAGTAACAGCAGGGGAGAAGGCATGATGAGGGAAGGAGATGTGGGTCCCCAGGGATCTGCACCCTCACCCCTTCCTCATCAAGCAGAAGACCTCAGGGGAGGAAGAACTCCTACAACCTCAGAAATCAAGGAGAAATGTGAGCAAATGATGTTTACTCCATTTTCATATGCCATCAAACAAAATATTGTACAAATATGGTGTCCATAGAGCTTCTGTGGAAGGACTCTGGTAGAGATGAAAGAAATTTTTCCCTGAATTGACCACATCATTAAAATGGGCTGTTGACCCCACTTTTGGGCATCTACCCAAAAGACCACAAACAAGAACACACTAAAGCCACCAGCACAACAATGTTCATCACAACACAATTTGTCATAGCTAAAATATGGAACCAACCCAGATGCCCCTCAGTAGACGAATGGATCAGGAAAATGTGGTACATATACACAATGGAATTTTATGCCTCTATCAGAAAGAATGACATTCCCCCATTCTTAAGGAAATGGAAGGACTTGGAAAAAATTATACTAAGTGAAGTGAGCCAGACCCAAAGAAACATGGACTCTATGGTCTCCCTCATAGGGAATAATTAGCACAGGTTTAGGCTAGTCACAGCAGAGGATCACAAGAGCCTAATAGCTATGCCCCTATGAATGCATAAGATAATGCTAAGTGAAATGAACTCCATGTTATGGAAACGACTGTTATATCACTGTTTCAACATGCCATGTGAAACTGTAGCTTCTATTGTTGATGAACCTCTTGTATCCCCTTCCTGTGGTTGTACCCCCACTATCACTGCATCTTAGCTGAGTGCATTGGAAACTGTATATACTGGTATTAGAACTAGGGAAGTGAAAGGGAATATGAAAATCGAGAGACACATGATAAAAAGACAAACGACTCCAAAGGCAATACTTGTAAAACGGTTTGGTGTAAACCAACTGAACAACTCATGGGGGAAGAGGGAAAGGGGGAGGGGGAGGGGGAATGAGGGAGGAGGTAACAAACAGTACAAGAAATGTATCCAATGCCTAACGTATGAAACTGTAACCTCTCTGTACATCACTTTGACAATACATAGAAAAAAGATAAATAAATAAATAAATTAAATAAAATGGGCTGTTGAGTATATAAACATATGTATATATATATATGTAGATATATATTTCTTGGACTATACCTGTATATGTTTTAAATTCCCTGTGATCAAACATTTTCGACATTTAAAGCACTTTGAAAAATGAAATTAGCTCTTTGACAACACTACTGCCAAATGTTAACTCAATATTGATTAAAGTTAAAGATCAGTTCAACTAGCAATTCATTAGAAATCTACTTGAGTCATTCAACTTAAGGAAAAGCTTGAGACAATTGCTCTTGCATAAGCAAAGAACCGATTTGGTGTCTTTTATATAGAAACAGAAAGTTTAGTGAATAATAACAGGAAATCTCTAAATATTTATATAAAATATATATATTCTGTAATATGCAGGCTTATATATTACAGACTTATCAAAGTCTGTCAGCCTTAATACTTTCTATATTGATATATTTGGCTTAATAAATCTAAGGAAGATAAAATTTATGTGGTGCATAAATGTTTGCTCTGAGAAACTATATTTGTTAAAATCTTTTTTTTTCATGCTAAATGCATACCATTTTATATGTCAAATAAGTAATGGAGGTATTATTTTAAAAAGTTAAAAATCATGCTTCCTTGACTACTCTCAATTTCCAGGGGGGTGTTCTGAGGTGCCTTCAGGCCATGATTTCTCCTGCAATTTACAGTTTATCTCACAAATTCATGAATCTCACAAAAGGCTTTTTGTTTTTGCTATCTCTCCTCCTAATTCTTCTCTTGCCCTGTATAAAGCCTTCTTTTTTTTTTCCAATTTTTATTATCAAACTGATGTACAGAGAGGTTACAGTTTCATACGTTAGGCTTTGGATACATTTCTTATACTGTTATATTTGTTAAAATCTTTGTGATATAAGCAGAGCATTAATGACTCACACCTATTATCCTAGCCACTCAGGAGTCTGAGTCCCAGAGGATCACAGTCCAGGAGGTGGAGATGTCTGTGAGACTCCATCTCCAAAACAATCAGCAAAAGTAGGGCTGGCGGAGTGGCTCAAGTGATAGAGTACTTGCCAAGCAAATGCTAGATTCTAAGTTCAAACGCAAGTATCAACAAGAATTAAATAATAAAAGTGTACTTGTTCACTTAGAATTACCCATTGTACTTCATAAAAGGCAAATTTTATTTCCTAATCTCGTGACTATTCACCACTGACTATCCCCTTTTCTCTCCAAATTCAATGAAACCCCACTAGTCCTTTCTCTTTTAGAATTAAGAACATGAGCATACACATTCCTCTTGTGTTGTTTTGCAAATAAAATACATAAATGACAACTGTTTATGCTTTTAAAAACAGGAGTGTAAAGAATGTTTCTTATATCTTCCCTTCACAACAGTCAAAAACTGAAATCAACTCAGGTCTACCAAGATAATATTTATTTTAATTGTAGCACTTTCATGCAAGAAGATACTATTCACTAAGAAATTATTGTAATCCACAGCACAGATGAAATTCAAAAACAATAAAGATGAGTGAAAGAAGCTGGATACAGAGAACACGGCCTTCATGGAAGCATGAAGAAGCTAAACAGATCCGTGTGGATAAAAATTAGATGGGTAGGTACCAGCTGATGTGAGAAGTATCTGGAAGGAATCACAGGAAGTTTCTGGCATACCACAAAGATTCCCTATCTTGTCTGGGATGTTGGTAACCCATTGTATACATCCATCAAAAATCTTTCAGTTGTACATTTAGGTCTTTATATTTTACCAGGTTGTACATTTTACCTGGGTTATAAAACAAAACTTAGCTGAGATAGAGGAAGCATTTGTTCTGAGCATCAGAATATCTGAATTTGAGCCCAGACTTGCACCTGATTTATCTTAGAATCAATTGCTAGTATTTCCCTTTTTGCTACAATATTAGGACCTCTGAATTTTCATTCAAACATATGCCGGCCTGGAAAAAAAATTATACTACCCAACTGTTGTTACAATTTCAAGGGAGAGGTAATGGTCACTCATTTTGTCCCCTTCATTTCTCTGACAAAAGGAATGCTGAAATTATGATTGGAGCTCCTGCAAGCCATCTTGAGTCATGAGGCATACTGGGAATGGACACTATTAAGAATACAGAAATTCAATGTAAAGTTCCCACTCTGAATTGTTCACTTAAAGACTTCAATCTTGTTTCAGACTTTTTTTCCTTACAGCAAAAACTTCATATAAAACTATGTATTTTACATTAACAATAATGAGCTAACATCTCATTGATCTCATGGGGTTCCCCTAAGATCCTATTTAAGATGTGAAAGGACTCTGAAATGTTTCTAAGGCATTATTCAAATATAAGTTGAGCCACGGACCCAAATGTGCACTTCAGACATTTCCACGTGGTTGGGGATGGGGGAAGGGGGGTAAGGTACTTTTTTATCACAAGTCAATACACTAACACCACCTGTATATCTGTTTCTTTTTTTTATTGTCAAAGTGATGTACAGAGAGGTTACAGTTTCAAACATTAGGCCTTAGGTACATTTCTTGTACTGTTTGTTACCTCCTCCCTCATTCCCCCCCTCCCCCCTTTCAGTTTCCCCCATGAGTTGTTCAGTTGGTTTACACCAAACGGTTTTGCAAGTATTGCCTTTGGAGTCGTTTGTCTTTTTATCATGTGTCTCTCGATTTTCATGTTCCCTTTCACTTCCCTAGTTCTAATACCAGTATATACAGTTTCCAATGCACTCAGCTAAGATGCAGTGATAGTGGGGGTACAACCACAGGAAGGGGATACAAGAGGTTCATCAACAATAGAAGCTACAGTTTCACATGGCATGTTGAAACAGTGATATAACAGTCGTTTCCATAACATGGAGTTCATTTCACTTAGCATTATCTTATGCATTCATAGGGGCATAGCTATTAGGCTCTTGTGATCCTCTGCTGTGACTAGCCTAAACCTGTGCTAATTATTCCCAATAAGGGAGACCATAGAGTCCATGTTTCTTTGGGTCTGGCTCACTTCACTTAGTATAATTTTTCCAAGTCCTTCCATTTCCTTAAGAATGGGGGAATGTCATTCTTTCTGATAGAGGCATAAAATTCCATTGTGTATATGTACCACCACATTTTCCTGATCCATTCGTCTACTGAGGGGCATCTGGGTTGGTTCCATATTTTAGCTATGACAAATTGTGCTATTTCTCAAAATAAATTCATGAGTAAATTCTTCCTTGTCTCCTCGTATCTGACTCAGTCCCTTCCCAGATGACAATGGAGGCAGCACTCGGATGCCTTGTCCATTCAGCATCCACCAAGTTCCTGCTTCATGCCCCTCACCGTGCAAGGCCACATGAAAAGGACACGGGCACAGAATGGTGAGGCTGAGAACGGGATGTGACCCCGGTTAGCCTGGAGAACACACATGAAAACAAACACACGTGAAAACACATCTTGGTGCAATTCCTCGTGTACTCCCTGTAACCCCATCCCTTGAGTGAAAGAGTAAATCCAGACATGATGAGGCCTAGGAAAGTGAAGGAATTTGATTGAAAATTCACCATGGCATAGAAAGCCCTTGATATCCACTGTTTACAAGAAAGTACAAAATGCTTCCCACCCAAAATACATTGCTCATTGCAGACCTCAGCAAAACATAAAAGCTATACAACACGCCAACCCAGGCAGAACCCTTCCTTTTGGCCAACACTTACTTTCCCAGAATCCTTTGCATCCACTGGCACACTTAAGATCTCATTCAGGACAATAAGAATAAAAACAGAGATATGTGAAGAGGAATTTGTGGAACTATCTCTAAAAAGAAAACCTGGGGATCTTCTACCCGTCATGTGAAGATATGGTGCCTAGACTTGTTGCTATACTGCACCTTGCAACCATGAAAGGAACTGCAGGGAGATGAGGAAGCAGCAACACACTGGGCCACCAGCCCAGAATCGGGTCCCAACCACTGACCTCCAAACTTTTCCTTGAGGAAGCAAAAATAATAATTTTTGGCTTACACCAAAAAATTTTTGTGTCAATGATTAAATTATTAAATATTAAATTATTAAGTTACTGAATATTAAATCACTAAGTATTTTGTGCCTAGTAGACTACACAGCCTCTGTCATGATGTCAATTCTGCCACTACAGCAGAGAAGCCAACCGAGGCAACATGTAAAATATGGGCCTGGCTGTCATCCAATAAAACTTCAGTAGGGACACTAAAATTGAAATTTCATATAACTCACATGTCAGAGAATAGTTTTCTCTTTCTGATTTTTCTCCCCACCACTTAAAAATGTATAAGCTAGCAGGGCACTGGTGATTCACATCTGTAATCCCAGCTACTCAGGAGGTTGAGATGTGTGGATTGTGGTTCAAAGCCAGCCTGGTCAGGGAAGTCTGTGAGACTCTCCAATTAGCCACCAGAAAACCAGAAGTGGCACTGTAGCTCAAAGTAGTAGAGCAAAAATTGAGCAAACCTTGAGCAAAAATTGCTCAGAGACAGTGCCCAGGCCCTGAGTTAAAGCCTTACAACTGACAGAAAAGAAAATAAAAGAAGTAAGCCATTCCTAGCCCACAGGTTATGCAGTGAACTCAATTTGGTTGAAGTCATTGTTCATCGGGTTAAACCACACTTATAACCCAATGTCTTCCTAATCAAAACTGACCGCCTTAACCCAGCCCAGACACTCATTGCCTTAGAAAGAAGTCATATGAGTGCACAGATTGAAACATTAATGATTTGCTAATGTTAATGTCATAGTCTTCTTGTGTTTCTCCTTCCAGTGGCATTTGTAATGTAACAGTGCCCTTCTTGCTCGTGAAATAAAACTTCCCTCCATGGAATTTCCAGCACTCAAATCAGAGTAAGGTAAGGAAGAAACCAGATAAAGTAGAGAAGACAAGATAAAACAGGAGCTTTTAAGTCACTTTATAATACGACATGCTCCAAAATAATAAAACTACTATTACAAAAACAAAACACCCAGGAGCTTTTGCCTCCATATCTTACCACATATCATAGCTGAAGGTATGGCCACATAGCTGCCTGATGTCAGGGAAGAATTCCATTCCAGGTCATTCATTCCTAAAGTCTACACACTTGCACTTAGAGATTTTTAGAGATGGGAAGTAGCCCAATTTGAATATGCTCCAAAACACTGTTACTTGTGACTGAGTTTGAAATGATACCATGGAGTTTATTGGGATCCAGCATGGTAACACATGCCTATACTCCAAGCATTAAGAGGCTGTGTAGGATGATCTTGAGTTTAAAGCCAGGCTGCACTGCATAAGGAGCTGAGACAAGACTAGACTGAATAATGATTGATCTCTCTGTGTCTATCCCTGTCTTTCTCTCCCTGCTCTCCTCTCCTTCTCCATCCCTGACTCTCATACAACAAAAGCATGCCTAGATTACATCTGCTGTTTAGATTACTAAATAAAATTGTCATCTCTAGTCACCCTGTACATGCTACTTTCTGTCTCGTGTTTTCATTTTCATTCCATCCTCGAGGTTACTTTCTTCCCCCACAACTTCCTCATGGCATTTTTCACTTCTGCATTTCTGAGTGTGTAGATGATGGGGTTCAGCATGGGGGTGATGACCGTGTAGAACACAGCCACCAGCTTGTCCTCAGTGTAGGTAGAGGCAGGCCTCAAGTAGAGGAAGATGGCAGGTCCAAAGAACAAGAGGACCACAGTGATGTGTGAGGCGCAGGTGGAGAGGGCCTTGCGCCTCCCCTCCGCAGACTGGTTCCTCAAATGGACCAGGATGACAATATAGGAGGCAACCAAAAAGAGAAAGGAGAACACAGAGAATAATCCACTGTTGACAAACATAATAACCCCTACCACAAAAGTGTCAGTACAGGCAAGCTGGAATAAGGGATGGAGGTCACAGAAGTAATGGTCAATGACATTGGGACCACAGAAGGGCAAGGGGATGGTGATGAAAATCTGAATGATGGAGTGAAAAAAGCCCCCCAGCCAAGAACCTGCCACTAGATGGTGACACACGGGCCGGCTCATTATGGTTGTATAGTGCAGGGGCTTGCAGATGGCCACATAGCGGTCATAGGCCATCACTGTCAGCAGGAGGATCTCAGTGACACCAAGGAAATGGAAGAAGAATATCTGTGTGAGACAGCCCTTCAGAGAGATGGTTTTCATCCTGGCAAGTAGGTCAGTGACGAATTTGGGCACCACAGTAGAGGAGTAGCAGATCTCCACCACAGACAGGTAGCTGAGGAAGAAGTACATGGGGGAACGCAGACTCTTACTGGCACTGACCGTCACAACAATGAGGCCATTGCCCAGTACTGTGGCCAGGTACACACAAAGGAAAAACACAAAACACACTCTCTGTATTTCTGGATCTTGGAAGAGGCCAGTGATAATCAACTCAGTCACGTTATTTTGAGTAGCCATGGGCTCAGTTCAGGGGTGCTGGATGCCAGAATTTGAGAGGCCTGAAAGAAACCAATGATCATGACATGAATCCACATTGTTTATGTCGTCTAAAGAGGATAAAACCAACTTACAATATGCTTACTACTTCTCCACTTCACCAAATATCCTCAATAGATGTTAAATATACATGCTCTAACACTTTATTTTAATTAACTTTTATTAATAGAAAGTGAAGAATTAACAGTAGATATTGAATTTACAAATCTTTATGCTGTAAACCAACTGTACAAGTCATGGGGAGGAGGAGGGAATGCGGGAGGGGGAAGACAGGAAAAAAATGAGGGAGGAGGTAACGAGTTGGATAAGAAATGTACTCACTGCCTTACATATGAAACTGTAACCTTTCGATACATCACCTTGACAATAAATAAACCAATTTTTTAAGTAGATATTGAGCCAGGCACTAATGGCTCACATTGATCCTAGCTACTCAGGAGGCTGAGATCTGAGGATTCCTGTTCAAGGGCAGAAAAGTTGGTTTATCTCCCATAAACTACTCAGAAAAGGTCAAAAGTGGAGCTGTGATTCAAGTGGTCAAGCACTGGCCTTGAGCAAAAGAAGCTCTGGGGCAGCGACCAGGCCGTGATTTTAAGGCCCAGGATCAGCACACAAAAGAAAAGGTAGACATTGAAGACTTAGGGAAATGGTTATTTGTCCAAATCATCTTGCCCCCTCCAAAAAAAATAAAATAAAATTTGGGTCTCAGAATTAGTATTTCTGATTGGCTTAGAAACATCCCTTAGTATTTCAGGGTTCTCTAAAATTCGTCCCATCTTCATAACTTTGTGGGCCTTTTGAATAACTAACCTGTGTCTGTGTTATCTGTCTTCATTTGTGTAGCTCTCTCATCCCTGGGCATTCCACAGCTGCTGTCTTCCTTGTTCTGGGCTTGTTCTGTCCCACAGGGACATCCCTCCTCACTGGCCATCCTCTCCTTTCCCAGGTTCTCTGCATTGTCTTCTTTCCTCAGTTACACCCATGCTCCCTTTACCCAGGGCAGAGTCCCTTACCAATCTTTGCACTTCAAGGGATATGCATAATACATGTGATGCCCTGAAGAGTCAAGCTGACTCCTTTGTTCTCCATCAGTCCATGCACACACACACACACACACATCTGTGATTTTCTGTCTAGCCATTAGGACTCACTGCTATTTAACTATTTGGAAAGGCTAGCTACTATGAGTCAAGAAACACGACCATAAGCAGAAGAAAAAGGAGATTAGCTATTCATAGAAACATAAAGAAACTAAGCAAGAGTTAATAGTTTCAAAGAAGGTAGATTCAGCACAAAAAAAATTACATTGAACTCATGACCACAACAAATGGATTCATTACTAAGTCCATTTCTCTGTGCCTTGCTCAATCAGGGCGGTGTGATGCGGGCACCAACCTCCCTCAGCCTTTAGGACTGTCCTGGTACCTAGGAAGACAAGTAGCTAAGTGAGTAGATGATCTGACTATGAGACTCATTAGTTCGCCTTTTCCATCTCCTCACTCACAAGTGTAAACAGAAGAGAGACCTGGAGCTGATGGGATTAAGTTGTAAAGTTACAGAAGTCTGACAAGCAAGTGGTACCAAAGATGCTTCAATGCCCGATCACCCTGCAAGCGTCCTTCCACTCACATTGCCTACCTTTATTTAGGTCAGACGAGTTTCTTTGCTCTTTCTTTCTCTGCCTTCAAACAAGACCAGACTGATTCCAAACACACGCAAGGTGTCTCCAGTTCAGCATGAAGTTGGCCACAAGGCTAGAACAGTTCATTTCTCAAGGAGAGGTTCTAGTTTGAGGGGGGAAACAAAAACAAAGAAAAGAGAAAAACTGAGAAGGAATGCTATAAATCCTTGTTCTTGAGCAAACACAGCCCTTTGGTTAGTGTGACCACACAGGAGATTTCTCACTGTGGACCCCAGTTCTATTCAGCTAAGGCCCTTGAGTGTGATTAAGAATTTACAGGTATTCGTCTATGTCTTCCTCTTTCACAGATGAGATGACAGAGGCTGAGAGAGGTTGAGGTTCCGAAAGCACACTCTAGTCAATTCCTTGCCAGGTACTCACTTAGAAATCAGTGCTCTTTTGTAGCAGCAGGTTGCTTCCTCAGGGAGCGAGGTGATGAAAATGACTATAATTCAAACATCTGGTTCTTCATAAATTGACAGTGGTTCTGCGAGCTCTTAGGAAACACAGGTAGATAATGTTTAAGATAAATCAGAGAGAGGAAAATTCAGTAGATCTGTTTCAGTAGTCAATATAGATTTATACCAATTTTTAGAAAGCAATCATAAAAAGCAACAAACCCAGAGGTTTTTAAGTCCTGCAGTCATGTACAAATTCACCAAGTGACTCAAATCCAAGTAGTTGTTAACCAATGCTGAGATTAATGAGTTATTTAACGTAAACAGCACACTATAATCCAGAGACCAGGTTCCCTATAGAATTTGTTTTCATTAATGTGAAGAGCCGCCAAATGCACTCTGCTGTACGGAAAGGGTGAAATTGCTTCATGGACTTAATGACTTCAGTAGAGTTTTAGTGATGCAACACATGGGGCTAAGAGAAATGAGTATACACACAGGGCTTTTCCCCCATATTTATCTATTAATCTAAATCCAAGATGCATGAATAAAGACCGAAGAGTCCGGGGCATTAGCTCTTGTTCAGTAACTGATGAGTTATCTGAATATAGTTTTGTAATTTCACAGAACTTCTCACTTTCCCTTTTCCACCCCTGTATCAAATGACAGAGTTCATCTAGAGTTTCCTCACTGTGCCATTCAATTCTCACATTCATGTATTCATATGTAATATGCATGTATGAAACCATGCACTCTACCCATAACTCTGTCTCTCTGTGAAAGACTATAGTGTTCAAGATCAGGAATATTTTTACAATGTCCATTTAGAGGGATGTTCTTCTTCACATCATTCATTCACAAAGGAGTACTGAGTCCTATAAAATGCTAAGCACTGTTCCAAAATTGACAAAGTGCCTTAAGTCACAGAAGTTCAAATTTTCATAACTCATGTACATACCAAATGTATAAAATATAGTACAGACAAATGTATAAAATTACAATTCTGTGTGCAACCCAGATAGAAAGAAGGCCAAGTTAGAAAAATGAATCAGACTTATAGAAATGCTTGGGGCTATTTTATATAAAGCAGTAAAGAAAAGCAATTTTATGCTGCTGTCTTGAGAACAATGGAGAATCCATGGGGAATACAAGAAACCAGTAGGGAGACTTGTCACAATAATTCATTTTTAAAGGATTATGACCTAGTCTAAAATACTACCATTAAAGAAATTAAGTGATGGTTAGATTCTCTGGGCCTACTTTAAAGGTATAACTAACAATTCTGAATTTTGAGAAAGATAAATCAAGGTTTTAGCATTGAGGAACCAACGTGAATTGCCATTTCTTGAGATGTGAATGACTGGAGGAGAGCAGGGAAAGATTAAGAGTTCAGTTAGGAACATGCTAAATAAAATGGCATTTCAAAATTTGAAACAGAATTACTGACAAAGTAGTTGGATATATAAATAGAAGATCCCGGCTAGAGCCTAAGTAGAAGAATCATCAACATATGAATATTAGTGAAATCTACATTACTCAGAGGTATGTATTCAGAAAGTGAGCCTCACTTTGAGGTGAGACTTTGGGAGGGTGACTGGGCTGGGTGAGTAGGAAGAGCTGGTTAATAAGAGCCTGAGACATTCAACCTAAGAGCAATTAGGGCACTGACATGGAAGCATTCTCATACTTGACCCTGAATTACAGCCACAGTTTGGATCAGGAGTGGACTCTTTATTATTATTATTACTATTATTATTATTATCCAGAGGGGTTACAGTTACATAACTCAGGTAATGAGTACATTCCCTTTTGAACAGTGTCACTCCCTCCCTCATTCTCTCCCATTTTTCTCCTCCTGAGCCCCTCCTTCCCCCTCAAGTTGTATAGTTTATTTCCAACATAGTGTCTAGGGTTTCACTACTGAATTGGTTCACCCTTTGTCACACCATTTCTGTGCCTTCCCTTCCCATCCCCAAATCAGATAATCTTACATATAAGACAAAGGGTACTGAAATCAGAAACATTGACCACAGGGAATAAATTGAGGGGGGGAGGGGAATGAAAGAAAATAGAAATAACAGTACACTAAAAAAAGAAGCCCCTCTTGTTTTCATATCTTTGAATTCATTTCAATTAGCTTCATTTTGTATGGTCATATGTACATTGCTATTGAGCTATTGTGATCCTCTGCTAGGACTATCCTAGACAGGTACTAATTATTACAAATGAAGGAAACCATGGAGCTTATGTTTCTTTGGGTCTGGCTTACTTCACTTAATATGATTTTCTCCAAGTCTTTCCATTTCCTTATGAATGAGATGATGTCATTCTTTCTGGTGGAAGCATAGAATCCCACTGTGCATATATACTACATTTTCTTGATCCATTCATCTAAGATACGGAATTAGTTACATAACTAATAATTAGTTACATAACTAATAATACATACATAATAATTAGTTACATAATAATTAGTTACATAACTAAGACACCTGTGGTATCTCCAATACCACAGGGGGAAAAAAAAGCTGGAAGTAGAGCTGTGGCTCCACTGGTAGTCTTGAGCAAAATGCTCAAGGACAGCACCCAGGCCAGGACTAGTACAAAAACTGAAAAATAAAGTAAGTTTAAATATATGTATATAATTCATATACTAATTTGATTTAATATAGTGATGTTATTGTTACTATATTATTAATTATTTATATATTATTAATTGTTAATACATTAATGTATTGGTTTAACACACTTCATATATATTAAAGTTATATAGTATATATATAACAATACTGAATACCTGCAATATACTATATGCATGTATAGATATATTAAACTAAATGTTTGTACAATTAGCACATACTAGTACAAATAAATAAATGAAACTGCTATCTGCCTACAACTTCAACCTGCCTATACAGGAGAAAGGTAAAAAATCCTTACCATATAGTGTATACCTATTATGCTCTATCCATCTACTAGGGAAGCTGTCTATATTATTTCAGTGGGTCTACACAAAAGGGTGTGTGAATGCAATGAAAATTCAGCACCAGTCTATATAATTCCAACACCAAAAGGCACCAGTTGCATATTTTTTAATTACTCATAATGATGTGGGACAAGGCAATGTCCTGGAGGATCTGAGAGGCAAAACAACAAGAAAGATTTAACCTGTATCTCCCTTCACCAAAAAGCACCAATAGACAAGAAAATAAATGTACATAAAGTTAGGATGATTGGTGCATTGTTGTTATCCCGCATACATGGGAGGCTCAAGTTAGGAAGCTCACAATTCCAGGTCAGTACAAGGAAGAAAAACCTGAAAGTTTCCTTCTTAACAAAAGAAGTTGGGCATGGTAGTGCATGCCAGTCGTTGTAATAACCATGGGAAGCCTAAAGGGGAAAAAGTGTGGTTTAGGAATTGTCCTGTGCAGAAACCAAGGCCCTTCCTCAAAATACCTAGTGTGGGCTGGGACTGTGGCCTCGTGGCAGAGTGCTTGCCTCGTATACATGAAGCCCTGGGTTCCATTCCTCAGCACCACATATATAGGAAAAGCCAGAAGTGGTGCTGTGGCTCAAGTGGTAGAGTGCTAACCTGGAGCACAAAGAAGCCAGGGACAGTGCTCAGGCTCTGAGTTCAGGCCCCAGGACTGGCAATAAATAAATAAATAAATAAATAAATAAATAAATAAATAAATAAATAAATAAATACCTCATTTACAAAAGAGCTGGAGGCATGACTCAGAGGAAGAGCAATTGCCAATCAAGACAGAGGCCCTAGAAGAGGAAGCACAAAAATGGTGGGGTGACTCAGCAGTGATACTTACTAGATACCATGTTGGAAATGAGCTATAAAATTTGAGGAAGGGGTGGTAGGGAGGAAAACAGTGGGAGAAAGTGAGGGAAGAGGTGACACTGTTCAAGAAGAAATATACTCCTTCCCTGCCTGACCTATGTAACTTTAACCTGTCTGTTCATCACCTTTACAATAAAAATTCAAAAAGGAAAAGACTGAGGCCCTGAGCTCAAGCCCCAGTAACTCCAAAACAGGAAAAATGTACATGTTACATCACAGAGACTAACATAGAGGCCTGAATGGGCAATCTTCAAGAATTTGTCTAACTTTTTGCATTATTTTCATCTAGACAAAAATAAAATTATCCCCTTCTAGAAAGCACTAACTTTGTATTTCCCAAGTAAAATGTATGTTGTTTTGAGTTTTTTTATTTATTATTTAAGTAGTTGTACAAAGAAACTGCCATTTAACAAATCAGTCTGTGAATACAGTCTATCTTGATCAATGTCACCCCTTTCAACATTCTCACCCATCCCTCCCCATCCTCTCCTTCCATTGCTCTTCTTAATTCTGTAGGATATACATTGGATTCTAGACTGCCTTCTCTTCCCTTCTCCACTCCATTTACCTACACTTTTCCCCTTGACCCTACCCCACCCCCTTTTGAGTACCCACTTCCTGATGTTTTATTTTGCTGAAGTTTAATTTTGCCTTTCTAATGAAATAAATTATTCAAAAGATCTCCCCTTGAATCTACCACATTTCAGTTAATACATTTGTATATACTTGTATACTTCCCGAAATATTTACTTATGTTTATAAACTCAATCTAGCTTCCACATACAAAGGAAAACATGCATCCTTTGTCTCTCTGATCCTGACTTACTTCACTTAATATAATGGTTTCCAGGTCTTTCCATTTCTTTACAAGTGGTAATACCATTCTTGGTTTTCTTTTCACTTTAGCAGTACTTAGGTTTGAATTCAGGACCTCCTACTGCTAGCACAGCACTCTACCACTTGAACCATGCACCCAGACCTTGTTGCTTTCTTTTTTTTAATTGCTCTCTTTTTTTAAAAAAAATTTATTGTCAAGGGCTGGGGATATAGCCTAGTGGCAAGAGTGCCTGCCTCGGATACACGAGGCCCTAGGTTCGATTCCCCAGCACCACATATACAGAAAACGGCCAGAAGCGGCGCTGTGGCTCAAGTGGCAGAGTGCTAGCCTTGAGCGGGAAAGAAGCCAGGGACAGTGCTCAGGCCCTGAGTCCAAGGCCCAGGACTGGCCAAAAAAAAAAAAAAAAAAAAAAAAAAAAAAAAAAAAAAATTTATTGTCAAGATAATGTACAGAAGGGTTATAGTTACATAATAGTGAGCACATTTCTTGTCAAACTTGTTGCCTCCATCTTCATTTTTCTCCCACCTTCCCTCCTCTGTAATCCGCCCCCCCAGTTGTACAATTGGTTTACAACATATTGTCTTGTAAGTATTGATGTTGCATTTGTTTGCCTTTTACCTTTTGTCTCCCCATTGAGGATTCCCTACCCTTTCCTAATTCAGATAAACATATATACAATGTCCAGGGTACCAAAGTCAACTACAGTGACAACAGGGGTTAAATCATAAGGGGGAAAAAAAGTAAAAGGAACAATTTCACTTAGTACATTGAAAATAACAGCAAGAATAATAAACCACTTGTTTCCATAACTTGTACTTCAGTTCACTGAGCATCATCTTATGTGAACACATGTACATAGCTATTGAGCTATTGTAATCATCTGTTAGGACTAAAACTAAATTCCCCTAAAACAAATCCCCAAAGAAGCAATTGACCCATTAATAAGTGGGCTAAAGACTTAAAAAGAGATTTCCGTGAAGAGGAAATGAGAATGGCCAAGAGACACAGGAAGACATGCTCAACATCACTGGCCATAAAAGAAATGCAAGTCAAAACAGCATTGTTTTGAATGGACATTGTAAGAATGTCCATTATCAAGAAAACTAATAACAACAGATGCTGGATGTGGCCAAAAGGGAAGTGGAGCTAAGTCTCACAGACTTTTCTGCCCAAGCTGACTTGAACTGCAATCTTCAGAGTTCACCCTCCCCAGTAGCCAGGATTATAGGCATCGGCCACCAGCGTTTGGCTGGCTTTGGCTCAAAAAAATTATAAACATAAATAAAATCATTTGCATTTCCATTGTTACATAGCCATTGCACATAATTGTGGGTACAGAGTGTAATGGTGTATCTATCACCTTAAATATTTTGCATCTCTTTGTGTTGATGAAAGCCATATTTCCTACTAGTGATTTTTAGACATTTAAAATGATTGTTGTCAATCATAGCTATTCTTCTGTACTATAGAAATTAGAAAATATTCCTCAATATCCCCCAGTACAGGGGAGAACATTTTGATAAATTTTTTGGAATTTAAAAGTAATTCTTCCATCCGAGTGTTGGTGGCTATTTCCTAAGAAACTTGAGATTTGAAGTCCGTAGTTTGAACACAGCCTGGGCAGACAAATCCAAGAGACTCTTATCTCAAATTGTCCAACAAAAAGCTAGAATTTGAGGCATGGTTTAAGAGGTAGAGCACCAGTCATAAGACTTAAGCACAAGAGCTCAGGGACAGCACCCAGGCCCTGAGTTCAAACCCCAGGATCAACACACACAAACAAAAGAATTAGCCAAAACCATGATTATGGTGGACATCATTGAGCCAATCAAATTCCATGGGATTCTGAGAGAAAGAATATCTGACCACTTTCCTTGACCATTCCATCTGGATATCAGTGTCTTCCATTGCTAATGGGAATCAAAGACGAGGTAAAATTGTATCCTTATGGCCATTGCTGCAATTCTTTCAAAAAAGCAAATATTAATTTCAACAACAATCAAATTGATTTTCTGATATCTGCTCTCTTTCCTTTCACCCTACCCCTAAGAACTTTTTGCCCCACAACTTCTTCATGGCATTTATTACATCTGCATTTCTGAGTGTGTAGATGATGGGATTCAGCATGGGAGTGATGACCGTGTAGAACACAGCTACCAGCTTGTCCACAGTGAAGGTGGAGGAGGGGCGCATATAGAGGAAGATGGCAGGTCCAAAGAACAAGACGACCACAGTGATGTGGGAGGCACAGGTGGAGAGGGCCTTGCGCCTGCCCTCTGCAGATTGCTTCCTCAGGTTGACCAAAATGATAATGTAGGAGGACATAAGGATAAGGAAAGAGAACAAAGCAATTAGGCCACTATTGGCCAATACAATCACTCCCTCTACAAAGGTGTCAGTGCAGGCCAGCTTGAATAATGGCTGGAGATCACAGAAGTAGTGGTCAATCACATTGGGACCACAGAAAGGCAACTGTATAGCGATGAGAACTTGAATTATGGAGTGAAAAAATCCTCCCAGCCAGGAACCAGCCACCAGCATGTGACACAGGTATTGGCTCATAATGTTCATGTAATGAAGAGGTTTGCAGATGGCCACATAGCGGTCATAGGCCATCACCACAAGTAACAGGATCTCAGCTACCCCAAAGAAGTGGAAGAAGAATATCTGAGCCAGACAGCCCTTCAGAGAGATAGTTTTTATCCTGGCAAGTAGATCAGTGATGAATTTGGGCACCACAGTAGAGGAGTAGCAGATCTCCACCATGGACAGGGAGCTGAGGAAGAAGTACATGGGGGAACGCAGACTCTTACTGACACTGACCGTCACAACAATGAGGCCATTGCCCAGCACTGTGGCCAGGTACACAGGAAGAAACAACACAAAGCATGCTCTCTGCACCTCTGGGTCCTGGAAGAGGCCAGCAATAATTAACTCAGTCACATTAGTTGTAGCCACCATACTGGATGTCGGATAATGAGATTCCTGAAATAAATCACCACAGAACCAACTCATCTCATTTACTGAACTTCGGGGAGTATATACTGCTTAGTAATCATACATTTAGCCAGTACCTACCCATTCAAAATTAAACAGTTTATGTCATTTTAATTAACTTAATTCTATACTAGTAAACAGGAGTTCAGAAAAGTGGATAGAGTCTCATAATCAGAGGATAGTAAATTCTGGCACTTAGAACCACTCTGAGTAATTCAACCAAAAGACAACCAGGAAAGATGTCTTGATTGAGGGGTATGGGAGATTAAAAAAAAAAGATGTGGGTAAATGATTGAAAGAGGAATGCTGAGCAATTACAGTCATAAAGACACAATGTACATATATAAAAACTAAACTAAGAAACTTGAAGGAGATAGTTGGGGAAGAAATAGATGGTAGAAAATGCCAAGGGTTGGGAATTGTTCACTGAAATATAACACTATAAGTGAAATGAACTCCATGTTATGGAAACGATTGTTATATCACAGTTGTAACTACTTTCAACGTGCCATATGTAACTGTAGCCTCTATTATTGATGATCTTCTTGTATCACCTTCCTGTGGTTTGTACCTACACTATCTCTGTATCTTATCTGAGTATATTGGAAACCGGGTATACTGGTATTAGAACTAGGAAATTGGAAGAGAATACCAAAATCGAGAGACACAGGGTAAAAAAGGACAAACAACTACAAAAGCAATACTTGCAAAACTGTTTGGTGTAAATGAACTGAACAACTGAACAACTCATGGGGGGGGTGGGAAAGGGAAAGGGGGAGGGGAGAGGGGGGAATGAGGGACGAGGTAACAAACAGTACAAGAAATGTATCCAGGGGCTGGGGATATAGCCTAGCGGCAAGAGTGCCTGCCTCGGATACACGAGACCCTAGGTTCGATTCCCCAGCACCACATATACAGAAAACGGCCAGAAGCGGCGCTGTGGCTCAAGTGGCAGAGTGCTAGCCTTGAGCGGGAAGAAGCCAGGGACAGTGCTCAGGCCCTGAGTCCAAGGCCCAGGACTGGCAAAAAAAAAAAAAAAAAAAAAAGAAATGTATCCAATGCCTAATGTATGAAACTGTAACCTCTCTGTAATTCAGTTTGATAATAAAAAAAATTAAAAAAAGAAATATTTGAAATTTGAGTTAAAGTCTCATCCTATCACAGTCAAGTGACCAACCAACAACAGGTATCCTTGCTCTTTATGGATTATTAAATTATATAAGAAATATGGAAATCCTGTTTTTGAGCTATACCTAGAGAATGAAAGAGAAATTCATATAATAGGTTTCATACATTTATGGACAAATCAAGTTTGTTCTACCATTTGCTAGTTTTTCTTTCAATATTTTTGTTTCAATGATCCATTTTGTTTAAAATTTATTTTACTTGTTTTAATTATTTATACTTCTCTGTGTAATTTTTTCACCATTATTCCATCCATCTCTAGTGAGATATATACTTTGTTCCTTAGAGGTTTGTTCTTTATTCATTCAACTTAGCAATACCACATTTTTAATTTGACATAATTGAAAATGCATATGTACTTGTGAAAGAAAAAGATCTATGACTTTTATGTCATTTTATGTCATTAGGTCATTGGTATCTCTAATGATGCCATGCAAAACCCACTGTCTCTTTAACTGCTGATTAACACTATGAAATTGTATAGTTGTCCATTTCTATAATGACTGCTGTGTTCAAAAGAATCACACAACATATGAATTTGCTTTCTTCACTTAGTATGATTCTCCAGATATTTCATCAAGACGATATATGTCAATAGTTCATTCCTTTTTCATTAAAGTGAAATGGTGCAGAGAACATTTCATTTCTCTCTGTCTGTCTCTCTCTCTCTCTGTGTCTCTATCTACCTACCTGTCTGTCCGTCTGTCTATATCTTTTTCTCTCGCCCCTATTACCCCAATCATCCCTTCCCACTATCTCCATTACTTACCTGCTGAATCACTTCTTACCTAGGTAAGAAAACATGACCAGCTTATAAAAGACAAACTCAGCATGTACAAAATATATGTCAAGTGATCTGTTGTGCTTTATCCCAATAGAGACCATCATGAGAGAGCTGTATATGCCAAAGTAATAGAATTCATGCCGTCATCGAGGCCCCAACTTGTTCATTCCTAAATAAATTCCCACATAACCTCCAAATTATAAGACTTGCAAAATCACATCTTATACTCTGTACTTTTTTCTACAATATAAATAATAAATAATTGTATTTTCTCATCACAATAAAAGAACCACAAGACCGCCACCTAATTTTTTAATGGACTCTTTCAGTTCTTAAAAAAAATCAGTTAGCAGAATAGGGACTCTAAGAGGAGTCTGTCATTTATAAGGGATACAAGATAATTATCAGAAATATTCATCATAGTTTTAGAAAGCATCTATTTATCCAACAAATATTCATCAAGTTTCTACTATGTGACATCTAGGAAGTGGGGGATAGAGCAAACAGCAAGGCAGACAAACAAGGATAGAAGACAACTTACCATACACACCTCAGAAACAAAGACCTCTTCACAAAGATTGAAGAACAAGATGGAATAGCTTTTGGCATGCTAACTTAACAAAATGACAAGGCTCAGACATGTGACTTTTGAATCATGACCTCAAAAATCGAGTGTAACTCAGGAGTAGAAGGTTGCCTGGCATCTATGAGGTCCTGCACTGCAATAAAAAGGTTCTTTCAATGTTATTCCTTATATTATATGTATTTATATTCACATTTCCATTCATTTACAGAACAAAGTATTTGATAATGTTGAAATTTGTAAAGTGAGAATGGGAGGTAAAGGATGGGGGAGGAAAGAAAAGACTGGCTAGAACAATGATGGATAGCTAGTCAAAATAAATGAAGTTTTTTAATGTGATTCTTGAACCATAAGCATCTAAATAATTTGGGGTGCCTGCAAAAATTGCAGATTCCTAAACACCATTAAGAGTCTGCTTAATCAGCCAAAAAAAAAAAACAGTTGCCCAATATCTTAGGCTACTGAGAAGCTTCATACCTTACTTCTGAGTCCCATCACCTACCTTCAGATCAGAAGAGCTGTGGTTGCTCTTGCTATGCCTTGAAACATGATCAGGTTGATCTCAAATACATCCTATGTGTCTCTAATTCAGCATGAAGTGAGTGACTCTGCTGGAATAACCACTACAAAGGACTTGTTCCGCCCTGTATAAACGGGCTGGGGTCCTTGAGCAAGCAAGACTCTGAAATAATGATATCCCCCAGCTGATTTCTCACTGAAGACCCCCAATGAACAACATCCAAGGCCTCTCTCAGGCAAGCCACTCTTAACAGTAGAGCTCCAAAGAAAATCTAAAGACATCATTGAGAACTCTCTTCACACAATGAGGCAACAGCGGCAGAGAGAAATTAATTGGATTTCCCAAACCACACTGTAGCTATTTGCCAGGATCTCTACTCCAAAACTGGCGTTCCTTACAAAACACTCAGCTATCTTTAACAATATAGATGTGTGGTTATTATTGTAATTCAATGGTCATATTCACCCCCAAGAAAAAATCACTAGTGGTTCTGGGAACACTTAGAAAACAAAATCAATGTCTAGGGAAAATCACAAAAAGGAATAGGAAAGATATCTATATAAGGGTAAGTGTTGGGACTTTTAATCTTTGAGAAAGATATAAAATTCATAAAGACAACAAATTCAAAAATAATATCCTGTTTAGATACAAAAGTCTGATCCACCTACACAGAATGAAAGGGTTATGATTAAAAGCTATGATCCTTCAACTATTCATAGTAAATTAGCCTTCCGGTAATTTTCCAGGGACCTACTTCCCCACAGAATTTCTTTTCCCAACAGTGAAATTTTGCCAAATAAACTATGACTGGAGGGAAGTTTCAAAATCCAGTTCAATTCCTTCTGTGTCGTTTCTGTGTTTTTACATTCAATAAGAAGAAAGCACATTTAAAATTTTTAAACAAAGATATAAAGAGGGCTTTAACATAGACTTGTCTACTGAGAATAAAAATAAAACACAAAAATATAAATAAATATAATAAAGACTCCAAGAAATAGCGGTGGCTTTAAAGTGGATCAACTCTCTGATGATGACCATGCCATTACACCTGTCCACTTCTCATTCTCCCTTTTCTATTTCCAAATAAAATGATAGTTATCCTAGATTCTCTTCATTTCACATTCAATTCCAATATTCATACGTTTGTGTACAATATTCATATAGGAAGTTGCTTAGACCTCTTGGGCCTCTATGTCTCTGCCAATGATGATAATGGCCACCACCTTAAAATATGGCAAAGATTTCCTCTGAAAGTCATGTCATTTTTCCATTCACTCACCCATTCTACAACTAGAGTATTGAGTCCTACAAAGTGCCAGCAGCTAAGTGCTACAGATTAGGCAGTGGAAAAATATAGTCACTACTGACTATATCATAAAGTCATATCTTTCATAAACCCATTAGAAACTAATGTAGAGAAACTAAACAATTAAGTCTACATATGTAACTTCAATACTTATAAGCCTTATGAAGAAGAGTTGAGCAGAGGTAAAAAGGATGGGACATGCTAGTTGATATGTCTTTATAGGAGCTGTTACTTTATGTGAGATTTACTTTGTATGAGATGTCAGGAAGATCTTCTGAAGTCAAGATATGATCATGGGGTACCACAGTACATCAATGAGGGATGTATGAAGGTGTCAGATTATGTATACATTCAACCAGTAGAACTAACAAGATTTGCTAATGTTTTCAGAAAAATCAATGATCTCTCTAAGGTTTTCTTTAAAACAAATGCAATCATGCCATTCAATGGAATACCAGGATGTGGAAAATGAACTATGTAACTCATGAGCAGGAATGGGAGGGGAAAACTGAAGGAAAGCTAAAGGAGGTGTGACATTGTCTCAGAAAAGAAAGGTACTCATTACCTGACTTATTAAATGAAACCTCTCTGAACAATATCTTAATAACAACATTGAAATTATACTTTTAAAAGAGATGGGAAAAATTATAGCAAATATGGGAGCAGAGTTCAGGAGTTCAGTTTAGGGCATGTTAAATAAAGTTGCATGGCAAAACTCAGATCCAAGATGTTGACAAGATACTTGCAGATATACGTAAAAGTTTATGGGTAAGGTATAAGCTATAAGTATGAGTATGCATCATCAATATAGGACTATTAGTGAAAATGCCTTCTAAGTTGAGAAATAGAACCATAAATTGAGAATCGAGCTCTCAGATGGATTATTGGATGTTTCCAGTTTGAGGAAATGAGAACATAAATGAGAAAATAAAGCTGAGAAAGAATGGCCACTCATAATTAATTAAATAGCACTCTGAACACTTGCACATTGAGAACAAAGGAGGATAGGATCACAATTGTTCAATAGCTGTGTACATATGATCCTATAAAATGATGCTTATTGAAAGGAACACTAAGAAATGGAAACAAGTATTTTTTTCTGTACCATTCACAGTTATATTTTTCTTTCTTTTTTCTACTTTGGTTTATTCCCTGGTGTCACTATTTTTTATTTTTGTACCCTTTTGTTTGTATATAAGTCTATCTGATTTGGGGAAATAAAGGGAAACAACAGAAATGATGGGACAAAGGGTGAACCAATTCTACAGTGGTACACATGAGACAGTATGTTACATTAACTTTACAATTGCAGGCAGTAAGGGGAGCTGCAGAGGAGGAGAAAGGTAGGAGAAAATGAGGGAATCAATGTTCCAAAAGAAATGTACTCATTAGTTTACTTATGTAACTGTAACTCACTGTACATCACCTTACAATAAAATTTAAATTTAAAAATATTAATAAATAATAAATTAAAAAGAATGGCCCATAAGAGAGCAACCACCCTTGCATTGATGCCTTATGCCTGTAATCCTAGTTACTCACAAGACTGAGACCTGAGATCAAAGCCAGCCATGGCAGAAGAGTCCATGAGAATTTTATCAGAGTTAACCAGCAAAAGGCTAGAAGTGGAAGCATAGATCAAGTGGTAGAGTACCAGCCTTGAGGAAAAAGCCAAGCAAGAGCACAAAGTTAGTCACAAAGAAACCTCAAAAGGACTGAACTTAAAACGAGTCCTTGAAATTGAGACTTTTCCTGAGAAAAGAAAATCTAAGACATTCTGAGAACATCAAGACAGAAGGACTGCGAATGGCATAGATACAATCAGTATGAAGAACAAAATTAAGGATCAACACTGTTGATGATAACAATAACGGCTAATATTTATTGAGTGTCCTGTTGTTCTTTCCACAATCCTTATATGCACATTATCTGATTAATATTCAGAATAATCCTAGAAGTTCATGCTGTTGTTAGTTTTATTAAATTTAAGCAAAATTTTAGTCAGTCAACTTGGGTATGGGTTAGTGCTTGACAGGACTTAAGTAATCTAGGAGCCTAAGCTCATTAAATTCTAACACAAAGAGATGTGACATCCGTCAAGAAAAAGCTGAAGAAGTATCTGTGTGTTTATTTACCAGGGATAGTCCAAAGGCCTCCATGTTGTTCACTCAACTATAACCAAAATATTTAAAGTTTCAAGGAAAAGGGATCAGTGGACAATCCTGCCATTGAGATCTATTAATCTAAGGAAAAACACATATAAATAATTACAATAAAAGTGATAGCACAATGATGTCATGTAATATAAAATGACTTGGAAGGAAACATTACTCAACGCAATGAGAAAGAGGTCAGAGAAGAACTTACAAGGAAGGAAGGGAGGGAGGAAGAGGGGAAGGAAGTGAGAAAGGAAGGAAAGAAAGAAGGAAGGAAAGAAAGAAAATGGAAAGGAGGGAGGCAAAAAGTGAGGGAGGGAGAAAAAAGAATATTTATCAAAATATTCTCGTATGCATTTTGCTTGGAGCAGTTACTTCAATCATTGGCCTGGTGTATATCATAGAAGCAATCAAGCACTATAAGATTGAGAAACACTATTTGGATTCGAAGTCATTTTAGTTACTAAGGCAAATCACAGTCAGCAACATTAAATCTTCTATATACTTCTGTCACCGGTGAAAATTCCTGTGAAAGCAAAATGCAATGCAAGAACACACAATAACCAAATCTGTATTTTCATTACTATACCACCCCTCAGTTCTTTTTTCTCCACAACTTCCTCATAGCATTTTTCACCTCCTTGTTTCTGAGTGTGTAGATGATGGGGCTCAACATGGGGGTGATGACAGTGTAGAACACAGCCACCAACTTGTCCTCAGTGTAGGTGGAGGAGGAGCGCATATACAGGAAGGTGGCAGGTCCAAAGAAAAAGACGACCACAGTGATGTGGGAGGCACAGGTAGAGAGGGCCTTGCGTCTCCCCTCTGCAGAATGCTTCCTCAGGTTGACCAGGATGACCACATAGGAGGAAACCAGGATGAGGAGCGAGATGATAGAGATTACTCCACTGTTGACGAACACAATAAGTCCCTCTACAAAGGTGTCGGTGCAAGCCAGCTTGAATAAAGGATAGAGGTCACAGAAGTAGTGGTCGATCACATTGGGACCACAGAAGGGCAGTGGAAGGGTGATCAGCACCTGAATGATAGAGTGGAGGAAGCCTCCAACAAAAGAACCAGTCATCAGCGTGTGGCAAACGTGACGACTCATGATATTCATGTAGTGGAGAGGTTTGCAGATGGCCACATAGCGGTCATAGGCCATCACCACAAGCAAAAGAGTCTCAACAACCCCAAAGAAGTGAAAGAAGAATATCTGAGCCAGACAACCCTTCAGAGAGATGGTTTTCATCCTGGCAAGTAGGTCAGTGATGAATTTGGGTACCACAGTAGAGGAGTAGCAGATCTCAACCAGGGACAGGGAGCTGAGGAAGAAGTACATGGGGGAACGCAGACTCTTACTGACACTGACCGTCACAACAATGAGGCCATTGCCCAGCACTGTGGCCAGGTACACAGGAAGAAACAACACAAAGCACACTCTCTGCACCTCTGGGTCCTGGAAGAGGCCAGTCAAAATTAACTCAGTCACATTATTGGTAGTGGCCATGGGTTCCATTCAGATAAACTGGACATCTGGTAGTGACACGACTGCAAGAAAACAGTGATTTTTAAGCTCAAATTCACTTCACATAAAGCACTCTAGAGAGAACTCACAGTGCATTTATTGCTCCATTACTTTTAGCCTATGTAGTCATTATTTTATTTTTATTTTGCCAGTCCTGGGGCTTGAACTCAGGGCCTGGTCACTGTCCCTGAGTTTCTTTTGTTCAAGGTTAGCACTCTACCATTTGAGCCACAGCTCCATATCCGGGTTTTTCTGGGTATGTGGTACTGAGAAATCAAACCCAGGACTTCATATGAGCTAGAAAGCACTCTGTCACTGAGCCACATTCAAAGCTGACTGTAGTCTTATTCAGCAACACAAATTTGTTTCATTTTTTTTTAATTTTATGGCAGAAAATGGAATTTCAGGTCAATGTTTATTTGCCCAAAATCACATGGAAAATGGGAAGCTTGAGGTCTCAAAGCCAGTCTTTCTGACTTTTCCACCTATGGATCTTTCTGGTAATGCAGAGGGATCATGAATTTGGAAAGCTGTTCAAATGATTATCTTATATTTGTATGAGCCTCCGTGCATTATCATAGTTCTTCTTCTTAGGGAATTGTTGTTTTGGTGTATTGACTGTTGTGGGGCTTGAACTCAGGGCCTGGGTGCTGTCCCTGAGCTCTTTTGTTCAAGGCTAGTGCTCTTCCACTTTGAGCAACAGTGCCACTTCCAGTTTTCTGGTGGATAATTGGAGATAACCTATCCAGGATGGCTTTGAACTGAAACCCTCAGATCTCAGCCTCCTGAGTAGCTAGGATTATAGGCGTGTGCCACCAGTACCCAGCAAAAGGTTGGTTATTTCTTTTCTTTCTTTTCTTTCTAGGTCCATGACTTGAATTGTAACTGAAACTGGATACCTGTGGCCACTTTCACTCATTGGCTAGTGGTCTACCACTGAACCATGCCTCTAACCTTTAGGTGAGTACCTTCATATATTTAAAGAATGAATCTTCTATAGAAAATAGCCCTACATTCCAGTAGAAAACTAACCTGATGAAAGCAAGTGATGCACAAAAAAATAAATACCTCTGAATGAATCAATGTACTTTGAAAAGATATTAAGCCTCATTCACATCTAAATAAATGCCCACAAAACAAAAATACTTGTGTAAACTCTAATTCAAAGACTGATACTTGGAGATTAATGAGAATAAGATAATTGGCAAGAGGAAGAGTTAGTCTCATATTCTGCTGTAGAAATGAATATCAGTACAAAGATTTTGAGAAGGAAACAGATGATTATAACAAATGTGTGCACGTATACGCCTCCCCTCTGATTATATATTCTGAAGAGTGAATGGTTAAGTATTGTCTTCAAGACAACACACTGGCTTGAATATACCATTTTCCAACTCCCATTAAGTTTAACTTTTTCTAATTGTACATTCAAGAGAGGAGCACTTTAAAGCCATCCCTTGTGGTAAGAGCTGCACACTATAAATCATCAAGCGCTACAAATCAGAGCTTTTTGTAATGGAGAGGCAGTTGTTAAAACTTGGAGCAGAGCAGCTGCGTTCCACTTCATAGAGATCACTGCAAGCCCTATTCCTCCATGGACAGGGAGCTCTCAGCCCCACCTGCTCCAGGATAGAACTGAAGGAGGATATTCCATCTCTTCCTTTACTTGAGGTGAAACGCTTCAGAGAGCACTTCCTGGCCGGCCTCATGAGCAACAGTGTCTCCGTGGGGTGGAGACAGGGATGTCTGTGAGGTAGTGCAATGTTACCATATTGGGATGGTAGATATACAACAGGCCTAAACCATCTCCATTATCATCATCATCCTCTTTATCAGCAACAAAGGAATATTGTTAGGGGTTATTTTTGAGGTAATACTTTGTAAAAGCAAACCACCAATTCTTTTCTAAGCTATAAAAGTCTTCCATCATCTGAGGCTCTTCAACAGTTCACATTCTTACCCAATAAACTTTATCCCCAACAGGAAAAATATATGATAGCAATCCTCCTTGAGAACTACTTTGACTTGTCATCATTGTTTTTTCCTGTATTTCTTCCTTTCTCTGCTGTTCCCACTCACTAATTCCCACTATCATCCCACTGAGCTGTGAAATCCGGACTATGATGACTCCCCACAAAAGGCTCCGTTGAGGTAGGGAAACTCCAGAAATAGAGACTTGGACTGAATTGGGGAATTGAATACCAGGTTAGTAGAATTCAGTGGATAGGAGTGAAACTCAGAAAAGAACAAAAACCTGGAATGTGGTCAGGTCTCAGATCCCAGAAGGAAAACCTGGAATGTGTTCTGGTCAATATTGTCTTGTTTACCAGAGTTGTAATCATATGTAACTATTATGTTTATTTGCTTGCTTTGCCTAACTGGCTTGACCACCAGTGTGTGGGTTTTCACCCTTAAAAACCCAGGCCTACTGAAGCTCAGGGCTGCACTCTGCTCCCCAAATGCTGGAGTACAGACATGGTGTGGAAAATAAAATCCTAGCCAAATTAACTGAGTGTCTTGGAGTCTCCTTCAAATTTGGGATAAAACATCGTTGTTCCAACAGTGGGTTAGCATCCCACTGTGGGTTACAGTCCTACCTTGGTGACTGGCTACAACACAACAGAGCCAGTGAGAAACACCACTTCTCTCCTCACAAGGCTGTCTATTCTAGAAAGATGAAAAAACAAGGTAACAAGTATTTAAGGGCAAACATCAACATCTGAGCAAGTAACATCTACAGCAGGTAAACATCTAGCCAGAGGATAAAAACAAAAGGCAAACAGTAGCAAAAGAAAAATATACTACAGGTAGAGGTACAATGAACCCAACCGTAGCCTCCCATTCAATGATCCCAATACACAGTAAATCACAGAGTCTAAAAGCGAGAAAAGACTTACAACACCAACAAGTATTATGTTATAAATAATTTAATACAATAATAATTAATACTCTTAGAATTTTTCCAGAAAATAATGAAACCAACCAGCTTATTATGTAAATAAAGGCTCTTGTGCCTTTAAGAGAAAAAGTGTGTACTCATCTTATAGCTACTGCTGAGAAGCTTTCTTTGTACCATACTCTGGCCACTACACCTACCCCTCATCAGAGGAAGAGCTGCATGCCTATACTCTGTTGGAATGAAGTAAACCAGGTGACTTTCAAATACATTCAATATGTCTCCAATTTATGTTGAAGTCAGCCAATTTTCCACAATAGACCACTACTCAATGACCTGTTCTGGCCTATGAAAACTGTGCCCAAAAGGGGCATTGCGTTCCTACCTTTAAATCTGGGACATTTAACAAATTGACAGATATTACCAACAAGAAGATATCTCATGGAGCCTTAGTATCCCAAGTCACTCAACTGAGCCACCTTTAAGAGCAGAGCTGAAAAGAGTTTAGAGATGCCCTTATAATCCTTTGTGTTAATGATGAGCTAACAAGGGATAAGAGTCCCAAAACAGTACTGTAGTAATAAGTCATTGTTCTTTCAAAACATTCGACTATCTTTGATGACATAAGGTGGTTGTTGCTACCACAACTCAATAATGGGATTGGTCCCCAAGGACACATCAGCAATGGTCCTGGGAACATTTTGAAAAAAAGTCAATGTCTGGAGCAAATCACAAGGGAAAATTCGGGGGCTCTGTATGAAGGATAATATTTGGATTTGTAATATTTAAGAAATAAACAAAAGCCATAAGAATGGCAACCTCGAGATTATGAAATCCCATTGGTTGTAAAAATCCTACCTATCCAAACAATGGCCAAGGTTACAATTAGATACTGAGATTCTTCCATTATTTTGAATAAATTAAGCCACATACTATAATCAAGGGACTAAATTCCCCCATGGAATTTTTCTCTTTGAGCAAATTTGGTCAAATAACTGTGGCTGACATTTCAAATCTGGTTCAACTATTTGAGTGTCATTTCCAGAATTTTGCAGTCAGTAAGGAGGTAGCACTTGAGAGTTGAAACTGAGACATAAAGGGCTTTCTATCTAGACTTGCCTACTGACAATAAGTAGAAAGAAAAAGGAAGACCCCTGTGTACTATCTCTGGCTTAGTTGACTATAGTCATGTTACAGTCATGTTTCACCTCTCATTTCTCTTCTATACAAAATTACAGATTAGATTATCTCCATGTTCTCCATTTTTTTTCACTTCTTTCAATAATTTTTGGTGTTGAGGTCCTGTTTCAATTCTAACATTTATGTATTCATGTATAATATTCATTCATGCACAAATCACTTTGTTCCCCATGACTCTGTGTCTCTGTCATGATGATGGGTGTCAAAAAAATTCATAGAATATGGCAAGAATTTTCTCTGAAGGACATATCATTTCATTCATTCACTCCAAAAATGGTTAATAGGAAACGAACCAAGAGAAAACAACATCTTGGAAATGAAGTGAGGGGATGGTTAGCTGCATTTAGTGCTCACAAAAGATCATCTGATAACATAGGTAATCATGAGACAAGAACTCACACAGCCTCTGAAGTCTATTCCTTAAACAGAAACAAGGAAGCCAAGAAAGGAGTCTGACTGGGCACGGACTTTGGCTGTTGTCAATACCTGCTCCTTCCAGCCACTCTACCATCCGTGTAGGTGTTTGTGGCTTTGAGCTGTGACCATGTGAGTGTGAATTTGAAGAGCTGGTTAGTGAAGTTGAGATTCAGTTTAGGATTTTATTATCTTGTTCTCCACATAGTGAGACCCTGTCTCAAAAGACCAAGGGCTGAGGACACAGTTTCATGATAAAATACTTCCTAAACTGGGCAAGTCTCTGGATTCAATCCCTAGCACCACCAAAAATAAGTAAGTAAATAAATAAATAAGATTAAAAATGTTTTTGAGTTGGGTGGCAGAGGCTCACACCTGTACTCCTAGCAAGTCAGGAGGCTTAGATCTGAGGATCAGAGTTCAAAGCTAGCCCAAGCAGGAAAGTCTGTGAGACTCATCTCCAATTAACCACCAGACAACCGCAAGTGGTGCTGTGGCTCAAGTGGTAGAACACTAGTCTTGAGCTGCAGAGCTCATGGACAGCTCCCAGGTCCTGACTTCAAATCTTATGACCAACCAAGAAGAAAAGTTTTAAAATAATTAAATATAAATGATCAATAAATTTATGGAAAAAATGCTCACAAATGGCTAAATAAGTATATGAAAAAGGCTCAGTATCATTAGCCATCAGAGAAATCCAAGTCAGAAGAACAAAGTAATTCTATCTCACCCTGATTAGAATGGCTACTATCAAATAACAGAAGAGAAATGAAAAGTAATAAATGCTACTAAGGATTTAGAAGGGAAAAAATTGGTCTTTTTCTATTTTTATTGTAAAGGGGATGTACAAAAGGGTCACAGTTACATAACTCAGGTAATGAGTACATTTCTTTTTGAGCAGTGCCTCCTGCCAGTTTCTCCCAAAATATTTAAAGTTTCAAGGAAAAGGTGTCAGTGGACAATCCTGCCATTGAGATCTTATAATCTAAGGAAAAACACACATAAATAATTACAATAAAATTGATAGCGCAATGATGTCATGTAATATAAAATGACTTGGAAGTACACTCTCTTCAACGCAATGAGAAAGAGGTCAGAGAAGAACTTACAAGGAAGGAAAGGAGGGAGGAAGAGAGGAAGGAAGTGAGAAAGGAAGGAAAGAAAGAAGGAAAGAAGGAAAGAAAATGGAAAGGAGGAAGGAGGGAGGCAAAAAGGGAGGGAGGGAGAAAAAAGAACATTTATCATAATATTCTCCTATGCATTTTGCTTTGAGCAGTTACTTCAATCAATAGCCTGGTGTATATCATAGAAGCAACCAACACTATAAGATTGAGAAAGACTTTTTGGATTCCAAGGCATCCTAGTTACTAAGGCAAATCAGAATCAGCAACATTAAATCTTCTACATACTTCTGTCACCGGTGAACATTCCTGTGAAAGCAAAATGCAATGCAAGAACACACAATAACCAAATCTGTATTTTCATCATTATCCCATCCCTCAGTTCTTTCTGCTCCACAACTTCCTCATAGCATTCTTCACCTCCGTGTTTCTGAGTGTGTAAATGATGGGGCTAAGCATGGGGGTGATGACCGTGTAGAACACAGCCACCAACTTGTCCTCAGTGTAGGTGGAGGAGGAGCGCATATACAGGAAGGTGGCAGGTCCAAAGAGCAAGACCACCATGGTGATGTGGGAGGCACAGGTAGAGAGGGCCTTGCGTCTTCCCTCTGCAGAATGCTTCCTCAGGTTGACCAGGATGACCACATAGGAGGACACCAGGATGAGTAGGGAGATGATAGAGATTACCCCACTGTTGACGAACACAATAAGTCCCTCCACAAAGGTGTCAGTGCAAGCCAGCTTGAATAAAGGATAGAGGTCACAGAAGTAGTGGTCGATCACATTGGGACCACAGAAGGGCAGTGGAAGGGTGATCAGCACCTGAATGATAGAGTGGAGGAAGCCTCCAACAAAAGAACCAGTCACCAGCATGTGGCACACGTGACGACTCATGATGTTCATGTAGTGGAGAGGTTTGCAGATGGCCACATAGCGGTCATAGGCCATCACCACAAGTAACAGGGTCTCAACCACCCCAAAGAAGTGAAAGAAGAATATCTGAGCCAGACAACCCTTCAGAGAGATGGTTTTCATCCTGGCAAGTAGGTCAGTGATGAATTTGGGTACCACAGTAGAGGAGTAGCAGATCTCAACCAGGGACAGGGAGCTGAGGAAGAAGTACATGGGGGAATGCAGACTCTTACTGACACTGACCGTCACAACAATGAGGCCATTGCCCAGCAATGTGGCCAGGTACACAGGAAGAAATAACGCAAAGCATGCTCTCTGCACCTCTGGGTCCTGGAAGAGGCCAGTGAAAATTAACTCAGTCAGGTTATTTGTAGTGGCCATGGGTTCCATTCAGATAAACTGGACATCTGGTAGTGACACGACTGCAAGAAAACAGTGATTTTTAAGCTCAAATTTACTTCACATAAAGCACTCTAGAGAGAACTCACCAAATAACATTGTGCTTATTGCTCCGTTACTTCTTTAGCCTATGTAGTCATTATTTTATTTTTATTTTGCCAGTCCTGGGGCTTGAACCCAAGGCCTGGTCAATGTCCCTGAGTTTCTTTTGCTCAAGGTTAGCACTCTACCACTTGAGCCACAGCTCCATATCCGGGTTTTTCTGGGTATGTGGTACTGAGGAATCAAACCCAGGACTTCATATGAGCTAACAAGCACTCTGCCACTGAGCTACATTCCTAGCTCACAGGAGTCTTACTCAGCAACACAAATTTGTTTCATTTTTTAAAATTTTATGGCAGAAAATGGAATTTCAGGTCAATATTTATTTTCCCAAAATCACATGGAAAATGGGAAGCTTGAGGTCTCAAAGCCAGTCTTTCTGACTTTTTCACCTATGGATCTTTCTGGTAAAGCACAAGGATCATGAATTTGGAAAGCTGTTCAAATGAATATCTTATATTTGTATGAGCCTCAGTGCGTTTTGATAGTTCTTCTTCTAGGGGTATTGCTGTTTTGGTGTGTTGACTTTTGTGAAGCTTAAACTCAGGGCCTGGGTGCTGTCCCTGAGCTCTTTTGTTCAAGGCTAGTGCTCTACCATTTTGAGCAACAGTGCCACTTCCAGTTTTCTGGTGGTTAATTGGAGATAACCTGCCCAGGATGGCTTTGAACTGAAACCCTCAGATCTCAGCCTCCTGAGTAGCTAGGATTATAGGCGTGTGCCACCAGTACCCAGCAAAAGGTTGGCTATTTCTTTTCTTTCTTTTTATTCTAGGTCCATGACTAGAACTGGAACTGAAACTGGATACCTGTGGCCATTTTCACTCATTGGCTAGTGGTCTACCACTGAACCATGCCTCTAACCTTTAGGTGAGTACCTTCATATGTTTAAAAAATAAATCTTCTATAGAAAATAGCCCTACATTCCAGTAGAAAACTAACATGATGAAATCAAGTGATGCACAAAAAAAATACCTCTGAATGAATCAATGTACTTTGAAAAGATATTAAGCCTCGTTCATGTCTAAATAAATGACCACAAAACATAAATACTTGTGTAAACTCTAATTCAAAGACTGATACTTGGAGATTAATGAGAATAAGATAATTGGCAAGAGGAAGAGTTAGTCTCATATTCTGCTGTAGAAATGAATATCAGTACAATGATTTTGAGAAGGAAACAGATGATTATAACAAATGTGTGCACGTATACGCCTCCCCTCTGATTATATATTCTGAAGAGTGAATGGTTAAGTATTGTCTTCAAGACAACACTGGCTTGAACATGCCATTTTCCAACTCCCATTAAGTTTATCTTTTTCTAATTGTACATTCAAGTGAGGAGCACAAAGCCATCCCTTGTGGTAATAACTGCACACTATAAATCATCAAATGCTACAAATCAGAGCTTTTTGTAATGAAGGAGAGCCAGTTGTTGAAAACCTAGCGGTGTTCCACTTCATAGAAGTCACTGCAAGCCCCTCACTTTCCTATTCCTCCATGGACAGGGAGCTCTCAGCCCCAACTACTCCAGGATAGAACTGAAGGAGGAGATTCCATCTCTTCCTTTTCTTGAGGTGAAATGCTTCAGAGAGCACTTCCTGGCCGACCTCATGAGCAACAATGTCTCTGTGGGGTGGAGACAGGAAAGTCTATGAGGTAGTCCAATGTTGCCATATTGGGAATGTATGTATATAACAGGCCTAAACCATCTCCATTATCATCATCATCCTCTTTATCAGCAACAAAGGAATATTGTTAGGGGTTATTTTTGAGGTAATATTTTGTAAAAGAAAACCTCCAATTCTTTTCTAAGCTGTAACAGTCTTCCATCATCTGAGGCCCTTCAACAGTTCACATTCTTACCCAATAAACTTTATCCCCAACAGGAAAAATATATGATAGCAATCCCTCTTGAGAAATACTCTGACTTGTCGTCATTGTTTTTTCCTGTATTTCTTCCTTTCTCTGCTGTTCCCACTCACTAATTCCCACTATCATCCCACTGAGCTGTGACATCCAGACTATGATGACTCCCCACAAAAGGCTCCGTTGGGATGGGGAAACTCCAGAAACAGAGACTTGGACTGAATTGGGGAATTGAATACCAGGTTAGTAGAATTCAGTGGATAGGAGTGAAACTCAGAAAAGAACAAAAACCTGGAATGTGTTCTGGTCAATATTGTCTGTTTACCAGAGTTGTAATCATCTGTAACTATTATGTATATTTGCTTGCTTTGCCTAACTGGCTTGACCACGAGTGTGTGGTTTTCACCCTTAATAACCCAGGCCTACTGAAGCTCAGGGCTGCACTCTGCTCCCTGAATGGTGGAATACAGACATGGTGCAAAAAATAAAATCCTAGCCCAATTAACTGAGCGTCTTGGAATCTCCTTTGTATTTGGGATAAAACATTGCTGGTCTACCAGTTGGTTAGAGTCCCACTGGTGGGTTAGGGTCCTACCTTGTTGATTGGATACAATATAACAGAGCCAGTGAGAAATACCACTTCTCTCCTCACAAGGTTATCTATTCTAGAAAGATGGAAAGACAAGGTAACAAGTATTTAAGGGCAAACATCAACATCTGAGCAAGTAACAGTCTACAACAGGTAAACATCTAGCCAGAGGATATAAACAAAAGGCAACAGTAGCAAAAAATACATATATACTACAGGTAGAGGTACAATGAACCCAATCATAGCCTCCCATTCAATGATCCCAATACACAGTAAATCACAGAGTGTAAAAGCGAGAAAAGACTTACAACACCAACAAGTATTATGTTATAAATAATTTAATACAAAAAATTTAATACAATAATAATTAATACTCAGCATTTTTCCAAAAAAATAATGAAACCAACCAGCTTATTATGTAAATAAAGGCTCTTGTGCCTTTAAGAGAAAAACCTGTACTCACCATCTTATAGCATTTGTTGAGAAGCTTTCTTTGTATCTTACTCTGGCCACAACACCTACCCTTTGTCACAGGAACAGCTGCATGCCTGTACTCTGTTGGAATGAAGTAAGCCAGGTGGATTTCAAATACATTCAATATGTCTGCAATTTATCCTGAAGTCAGCCACTTCCCACAATAGACCACTACCCAAAGACCTGTTTGGGCTTGTGAAAACTAAGCCCAAAGTGGGCATTGCATTCCTACATTTAAGTCTGGGACATTGAACAAACTGACAGATATTACCACCAAGAAGGTAACTCGTAGAGCCCTAGTATTCCAAGTCACTCAACTAAGCCAACTTTAAGAGCAGAGCTGAAAAGAGTTTAGAAATGCCCTTATAATCCTTTGTGTTTATGATGAGCTGACAAGGACTAGGAGATGTTAATTCAGTCCCAAAACTGTACTGTAATAATTTAAGCTTTAGAAGTCATTGTTCTTTCAAAACATTCGACTGTCTTTGATGACATAAGGTGGTTGTTGCTACCACAACTCAATAATGGGATTGGTCCCCAAGGACACATCAGCAATGGTCCTGGGAACATTTTGAAAAAAAGTCAATGTCTGGGGCAAATCACAAAGGAAAATTCAGGGCCTCTGTATGAAGGTTAATAGTTGGATTTGTAACATTTAAGAAATAAAGAAGGGGCTGGGAATATGGCCTAGTGGCAAGAGTGCCTGCCTCATATACATGAGGCTCTGGGTTCGATTCCCTAGCACCACATATACAGAAAATGGCCAGAAGTGGCGCTGTGGCTCAAGTGGCAGAGTGCTGGCCTTGAGCAAAAAGAAGCCAGGGACAGTGCTCAGGCCCAGAGTCCAAACCCAGGACTGGCCAAAAAAAAAAGAAAAAAGAAATAAAGAAAAGCCATAAGAATGGCAACCTCGAGATTATGAAATCCCATTGGTTGTAAAAATCCTACCTATCCACAAAATGGCCAAGGTTACAATTAGATACTGAGATTCTTCCATTATTTTGAATAAATTAAGCCACATACTATAATCAAGGGACTAAATTCCCCCATGGAATTTTTCTCTTTGAGCGAAATTTGGTCAAATAACTGTGGCTGACATTTCAAATCTGGTTCAACTATTTGAGTGTCATTTCCAGAATTTTGCAGTCAGTAAGGAGGTAGCACTTGAGAGTTGAAACTGAGACATACATAGCTAGAATCTGGACCCAACCCAGATGCCCCTCAGAAGACGAATGGATCAGGAAAATGTGGTACATATACACAATGGAATTTTATGCCTCTATCAGAAAGAATGACATTGCCCCATTTGTAAGGAAATGGAAGGACTTGGAAAAAATTATACTAAGTGAAGTGAACCAGACCCAAAGAAACATGGACTCTATGGTCTCCCTTATTGGGAATAATTAGTACAGGTTTAGGCAAGTCATAGCAGAGCATCACAAGAGCCCAATAGCTACACCCTTATGAACACATAAGATGATGCTAAGTGAAATGAACTCCATGTTATGGAAACGATTGTTATATCACACTTGTAACTACTTTCAACGTCGCATCTGTATCTGTAGCTTCTATTATTGATGATGCTCTTGTATCACCTTCCTGTGGTTGTACCTACACTATCTCTGTAAACTTATCTGAGTATATTAGAAAATGTGTATACTGGTATTAGAAGTAGGAAATTGAAAGGGAATACCAAAATTGAGAGACACACGGTAAAAAAAGACAAACAACTACAAAAGCAATACTTGCAAAACTGTTTGGTATAAGTGAACTGAACACCTCAGGGGGGGGAGGGAAAGGGGGAGGAGGGAGGGGGGTATGAGGGACAAGGTAACAAATATTACAAGAAATGTATCCAATGCCTAACGTATGAAATTGTAACCTCTCTGTACATCAGTATGATAATAAAAATTTGAAAAAAATTTTAAAAAATAAAATGCTAAAGCCCTAAAAAAAAAAAAAAAAGAAACTGAGACATAAAGGGCTTTCTATCTAGACTTGCCTACTGACAATAAGTAGAAAGAAAAAGGAAGACCCCTGTGTACTATCTCTGGCTTAGTTGACTATAGTCATGTTATAGTCATGTTTAGCCTCTCATTTCTCTTCTATACAAAATTACAGATTAGATTATCTCCATGTTCTCCATTTTTTTTCACTTCTTTCAATAATTTTTGGTGTTGAGGTCCTGTTCCAATTCTAACATTTATGTATTCATGTATAATATTCATTCATGCACAAATCACTTTGTTTCCCCATGACTCTGTGTCTCTCTCACGATGATGGGTGTCAAAAAAATTCATAGAATATGGCAAGAATTTTCTCTGAAGGACATATCATTTTATTCATTCACTCCATAAATGGTTAATAGGAAACGAACCAAGAGAAAACAACATCTTGGAAATGAAGTGAGGGGATGGTTAGCTGCATTTAGTGCTCACAAAAGATCATCTGATAACATAGGTAATCATGAGACAAGAACTCACACAGCCTCTGAAGTCTACTCCTTAAACAGAGACAAGGAAGCCAAGAAAGGAGTCTGACTGGGCACGGACTTTGGCTGTTGTCAATACCTGCTCCTTCCAGCCACTCTACCATCTGTGTAGGTGTTTGTGGCTTTGAGCTGTGACCATGTGAGTGTGAATTTGAAGAGCTGGTTAGTGAAGTTGAGATTCAGTTTAGGATTTTATTATCTTGTTCTCCACATAGTGAGACCCTGTCTCAAAAGACCAAGGGCTGAGGACACAGTTTCATGATAAAATACTTCCTAAACTGGGCAAGTCTCTGGATTCAATCCCTAGCACCACCAAAAATAAGTAAGTAAATAAATAAATAAGATTAAAAATGTTTTTGAGTTGGGTGGCAGAGGTTCACACCTGTACTCCTAGCTAGTCAGGAGGCTTAGATCTGAGGATCAGAGTTCAAAGCTAGCCCAAGCAGGAAAGTCTGTGAGACTCTTATCTCCAATTAACCACCAGATAACCGCAAGTGGTGCTGTGGCTCAAGTGGTAGAACACTAGTCTTGAGCTGCAGAGCTCATGGACAGCTCCCAGGCCCTGACTTCAAGCCCTATGACCAATCAAAAAAAAAGTTTTAAAATAATTAAATACAAATGATCAATAAATTTATGGAAAAATGCTCACAAATGACTAAATAAGTATATGAAAAGGGCTCAGTATCATTAGCCATCAGAGAAATCCAAGTCAGAAGAACAAAGTAATTCTATCTCACCCTGATTAGAATAGCTACTATCAAATAAAAGAAGAGAAATGAAAAGTAATAAATGCTACTAAGGATTTAGAAGGGAAAAAATTGGTCTTTTTCAATTTTTATTGTAAAGGAGATGTACAGAAGGGTCACAGTTACATAACTCAGGTAATGAGTACATTTCTTTTTGAGCAGTGCCCCCCATTTTCTCCCAGTTTTTTTCCTCTCAATTCCTCTCCCCACTAAGTTTTATAGTTCATTCCCATCATAGTGTCTAGTGGATATCAATGCTGAATTGGTTCCCCTTTGTCCCATCATTTCTGTAATTCCCCTCCCCAAATAAGATAAACTTACACATAAGACAAAGGGTACAGAAATCAAAAAGTGACAAAAAGGAATGAATCAAAGGAAAAGGACAAAAGAACTGAATACACTACAACAAAAATAACCTCTTGTTTCCATGTCTTGGAGTTCATTTCAATAAGCATCATTTTATAGGATCATATGCACATACTGATTGAGCCCTTGTGATCCTCTCCTACAAATACACTGCTTTGGTCTCTCTCACAGTGTGAACGTTTCAAGTGTTATTTAATTAATCATGTCAACGTGTAATTATTGTCTTTTACTATCTATTGGGTTTACATGTGGATTTATAGGCACATTATAATTACTACAAATGAGGGAAACCATGCAGCCTATTTTCTTTGGGTCTGGCATACTTCCCTTAATAGAAAAAAAGCTCTCTTACACGTTGTAGTGCTATTGTAAATAAGTAGAGTCACAGTATGGATAGTCCTCAAAAAATGAATAAAATAAATAAAACTACCAGGTGACCAAGCTATCCCACTCCTGAGTTGAAACCAAAGGAATGAAGTCAGCATACATTAGACATAGCTACATGTCCATGTTAATTGCAAAAGTATTCACAACAGCTAAGATATCTGATTGTCACTAGTTGAATGGGAAAATTTAAGGTTGAAAATAGAATATTATACAACCATAGAAAGAACAAGCTCCTATCTATGTGCAGCAAGATGAATGGAACTGTATAATAGCATTTTAATAATACCATGTAATAAACAAGATATAAGACAAAATGTATTCTTTCTCATATATGGAAAGTCTGACCAAATAAATAATCTAAAAGTAAAACATTAGTTACTAAGGGGCTGGGGATATAGCCTAGTGGCAAGAGTGCCTGCCTCGGATACACGAGGCCCTAGGTTCGATTCCCCAGCACCACATATATGGAAAACGGCCAGAAGGGGCGCTGTGGCTCAGGTGGCAGAGTGCTAGCCTTGAGCGGGAAGAAGCCAGGGACAGTGCTCAGGCCCTGAGTCCAAGGCCCAGGACTGGCCAAAAAAAAAAAACATTAGTTACTAAGAACTAAGAATGGTGCTGAGGTGGGAGGGGTTGTGAGGACAAGGATGGAAGCAGGTTGAACCGATATGAAAAATGAACACTATATACATGTGTGAAGATAGCACATTGAATCCCATAAATATCTATGAATAAAGTATATTGCTGAACCCTACTTCATTGTTGGTGGGAATGTAAACTGGTTCAGCCACTCTGGCAAGCAGTATGGAGATTCCTCAGAAGGCTAAATATAGAACTCCCCTATGACCCAGCAACCCCACTTTTGGGTATCTATCCAAAAAACCACAAACAAAATCACAGTAAAGCCACCAGCACAACAATGTTCATTGTAGCGCAATTTGTCATAGCGAGAATCTGGAACCAACCCAGATGCCCCTCCGTAGACGAATGGATCAGGAAAATGTGGTACATATACACAATGGAATTTTATGCCTCTATTAGAAAGAATGACTGCCCCATTTGTAAGGAAATGGAAGGTCTTGGAAAAAATTATACTAAGTGAAGTGAGCCAGACCCAAAGAAACATGGGCTCTATGGTCTCCATTATTGGGAATAATTAGCACAGGTTTAGGCAAGTCACAGCAGAGGATCACAAGAGCCCAATAGCTATACCCTTATGATCACATAAGATGATGCTAAGTGAAATGAACTCCATGTTATGGAAAAAATTGTTATATCACAGTTGTAACTACTTTCAACATCCCATGTGTATCTGTAACTTCTACTATTGATGATGTTCTTGTATCACCTTCCTGTGATTGTATCTACACTATCTCTGTAATCTTATCTGAGTATATTGGAAACCGTGTATACTGGTATTAGAAGTAGGAAATTGAAAGGGAATACCAAAATTGAGAGACACAGGGTAAAAAAAGACAAACAACTACAAAAGCAATACTTGCAAAACTGTTTGGTGTAAGTGATCTGAATACCTCGGGGGGGGGGGGGGGAAGGGTAAGAAGGAGGGGGGAGGGGGGTATGAGGGACAAGGTAACAAAGAGTACAAGAAATGTATCCAATGCCTAACGTATGAAACTGTAACCTCTCTGTACATCAGTTTTATAATAAAAACTTTAAAAAATAAAATAAAGTATATTGCTAATAGTTTAATTGTGTGTGTGTTTGTGTGTGTGCTAGTAGTGAGACTTGAACTCAAGATCTCACACACTTGCTTGGCTTTATCACTCAAGGATTGTGCTCTATGACTTGAGTCACATCTCCAGTTCTAGCTTTTTGCTATTTAATTGGAGATAAAACTCTTAAGGATTTGTCTGCCCAGGCTGGCTTCAAACTAGGATCATCAGATCTCAGCCTCCAACATGAAAATGTTCAAAATGAGGATGTAAAAGCTGTTTCACTCATCAAATTAGGACAATGAGCATTTTATAGCCGTCTGTGTTTTTACACTTGGATGAAGCTTAAAATGATGACCTATCTGAAAAGCAATTTAAGTTTATATTTCCCTACTGTTACATAGAATCTATGTTTTGATTTATATAATTTTTGGTTGTGGATATTGGCTATTGAGAGGCCCCAAAATTACTCTTTATGCCAAAAATGTCACACAAGAACCAAAGCTATTCTGTTGGCTGTTCTGGTGGCCAAAATCAGATGCAACAGTACAAGAATCTAACACCCAATCAGAAAGAAAAAAAAATCCCCTGGGTATAATTTCAACCACATTTTTTCATATTAGAAAAGAAGTCAGATTGAGAAATTAAATATCAAATATCCTTTGACACTTCTTCAGGTTGGTTTCCTTTTTTTTTTTAACATAGGTTATTACCCAAAGGAGAACAGGGGAGAAGGAAAGAAGACAGATAAAGGAAGAAATAATTTTAAACTATTAGCAATTTTAAACTATAAGACATTTGTCAAAATTCTCTCCTTTGTACATTGGTACAATCTAATAGGAATAACAGTGCTAAATATTTTATAGCATAACATGATAACGATGAGTGACAGCAACTAAATGTTTCAAAATAACTAAGATGGTGAATTTTTCACAGAGTAAAGAGACACTAAATAGGTGAGGTATTACATATAGCAATTACACATGGTGTGCGTGTATTGAAATCTGACATGGAACTCCCTAATTACTTACACTTGCTATGTGTCTAATAAAAATAGAAGTTCATTTCTTCATATTCTTTGCACTAAGCTTGAGCCTTCCATTTTCCCAAAGCCATGATATCATGACACTCTATGGAGCCAGTCAAATTCTACAAAGTTAGTGAAAACATTGGACTCTGTTAGTAGATGTTACACCAGGATATCAGGGCACTAGGGTTTACGAAGAAGATGCAGACTAGGAGAAAAACTATGTTCATACACTTGTGACACCCACACAGAAAGCAAATCCTATTTTAATGATCAGGCTGTGCTTTCTTTTGAATTGTATCCACATCCCTTGTCTCTCCTTGGAGCCCACTCCTCACTTCTTCTTGTCCCACAACTTCCTCATGGCATTTTTCACCTCCGCGTTTCTGAGTGTGTAGATGATGGGGTTCAGCATGGGGGTGATGACCGTGTAGAACACGGCCACCAGTTTGTCCTCAGTGTAAGTGGAGGAGGGGCGCATATACAGGAAGGTGGCAGGTCCAAAGAACAAAACGACCACAGTGATGTGGGAGGCACAGGTGGAGAGGGCCTTGCGCCTCCCCTCTGCAGAATGCTTCCTCAGGTTGACCAGGATGACCACATAGGAGGACACCAGGATGAGGAGCGAGATGACAGAGATTAACCCACTGTTAGCCATTACAATAATTCCCTCCACAAAGGTGTCAGTGCAGGCCAGCTTGAATAATGGCTGGAGGTCACAGAAGTAGTGGTCGATCACATTGGGACCACAAAAGGGCAACTGGAAAGTCATGAGCATCTGAATTACGGAATGAAGAAATCCTCCCAGCCAGGAACCAGCCACCAGCATGTGGCACACATGACGACTCATGATGTTCATGTAGTGGAGAGGTTTGCAGATGGCCACATAGCGGTCATAGGCCATCACCACAAGCAACAGGATCTCAGCCACCCCAAAGAAGTGGAAGAAGAATATCTGAGCCAGACAGCCCTTCAGAGAGATGGTTTTCATCCTGGCAAGTAGATCAGTGATGAATTTGGGCACCACAGTAGAGGAGTAGCAGATCTCCACCAGGGACAGGGAGCTGAGGAAGAAGTACATGGGGGAACGCAGACTCTTACTGACACTGACCGTCACAACAATGAGGCCATTGCCCAGCACTGTGGCTAGGTACACAGGAAGAAACAACACAAAACACACTCTCTGCACCTCTGGGTCCTGGAAGAGGCCAGTGAAAATTAACTCAGTCACATTATTTGTAATGGCCATGGGTCCAATAAAGTATGTAGGATACCTTACTCAGAGAGTGAGAAGCCTGAAAGAATGAAAATGATGGGTTTACACCAGTTCACCACATTATAGCACTTTAGAAAGTGCACATTGAACTGACTTACATAACTATAACCCCTCTGTACATCACCTTTACAATAAAAAATTAAATTAAAAATAAAGTACACATCAATTTCCCATCCATATTTCTTATTCATCTATTGAGCCAATTAGTGCTGATTCCTCATCACATGTTTGCACTCTAACAATCTATATAACTTTATTTATTCTAATTTATTTATTCTTATCAGTATTTAAAAAGATGTTCAAAGAAAAAAAGGTTAAACACCTATAATCACCCAGAAAAAGAAAGGTAATTTTTGAGATGCAGAAAAAGTCTTTCTAAATTTGTTGAGGGAGTCTTTCTAATTTATCACAAGGAATTCTGGATTTGGAGGAGTTATTCAAACAGCTGGCAGTGCCTTGAACCACCAGTGCCGTCTTAGTCAGTAGCAAAGCATATGAGAACATGATGACTTCTCTCCAAGTGACTTCCCTGGTACAAATACCCACTGAGAAGCTTTCACAGATCTGAACACCCACAAGTGTACACAGACAACACGCAGGTCACACAACACATGACACACTAACAGTATCATGTAGCTCAGTGCCATAGTCTCTAGGTGAAATTGTCCCGGTTGAAAAATACTAATGCATTCATCCATTAAATACAGAAGAAAACTGTGAACACTTTCATTCCTTGCTCCAAAATTTGCCTTTAATGTTTTTCCTCTTATATTTGATATCATAATAATTTTTTTTGAAATACACTCTTTAAAAATTGAAAATGAGCAGATGCCGGTGGCTCATGTCTGTAATCTTAGCTACCCAGGAGGCTGAGATCTAAGGAAAACCTGGACAGCAGTCTGTTAGACTCTCTTTTCCAATTAACCACCAGACAACCGGAAGTGGTACTATGGCTCAAAGTGGCAGAGTGCTAGCCTTGATCTGAAGAGCTCAGGGACAGTGCCCAGGCCCAGAGTTCAAGCCCCATGACCCACAAAAAAAATAAATTGAAAGTGCATTGGGAAAACTAGGGGAAAGTGATGGAAGAGGTAACATTGATCATGATGCATTGTACTCATAAACTGACTGACTTGTTGAATTGAAATCCCTTTGTACAACTACTTAAAAATAACTTAAAGGATTGAAAATACACTACAAACACCCAGGAGCAGCATCGGTGCAGAAATCAAAAGGCAATGGTGTGTTCGCCAGGCATCAGTGGCTTATGCCTGTAATTCTAGCTACTTGGGAGGCTGGAATGTGAGGTCCACAGTTCAAAGCCCACCCAGAAGGGGACTCATCGACTCATGAGACACTAATCTCAAACCAACTACCAAAACGCTAGGAGTAGTGGTATGGCTCAAATGACAGAGTGCATGTCTTGAGCAAGAAAACTAAAGGTCAGTGCTAAGACCCTGAGTTCAAGCCCCAGGACCAACACACACACACACACACACACACACACACACACACACACACACCCACACACACACACACAAAGAAAAGAGAGGAGCAGAGCTGGGAATATGGCCTAGTGGCAACAGTGCTTGCCTTGTATACAGGAAGCCCTGGGTTCGATTCCTCAGCACCACATATATAGAAAAGGCCAGAAGTGGCGCTGTGGCTCAAGTGGCAGAGTGCTACCCTTGAGCAAAAAAAAGCCAGGGACAGTGCTCAGGCCCTGAGTTCAAGCCCCAGGAACTGGCAACAAAGAGAGAGAGAGAGAAAGAAAGAAAGGAGAGGTGAGGAAAGGAGGAAAGGGGCAGAGAGGGGAGGGAAAAGGAAAAGGAAGAATGGAGATAAAGATAACCATAAACGCAACACTCAGTATATAAGCTAATAAATAATCTGTTGGCCTTTCGCTAGACAGCAGATAGAGAAAAATTCAGGTGAGTTGGGATGCCAATCTCTTCCAATCACAGCCTCCCACTTAGTGATTGACAAAAAAAAAAAAGTGAAGACAACCAAAATTGCAAAGGTCTTTTAAAAACCATTAAATTGTATGATGTTTCCATTTGATTGAAATAAAACTCTCAATGTAACTTAACTCTGTCAACCCCCAAAATTGTCAAATCCAACTAACCTATGGCACAAATAACTGCTTGTGTCTGTAAGATAAAAACTAAAGGGCTCCATCTCTTATGTTTCCTGAGTACTTTGTGTTAAATCACCTACCTTTAGTAAAGAAGTCCTGGTGTCATTTTGCTCTTCCTTGGAACTAATGGACTGCAAAAAAATAAAATAAAAATTTAACGTGTCTCCGTTCAGCATGAAGTTAGCCCCTCCGCTGAAACAAATGACCTCTCTGAGGCCTATTCCGGCTTGTGGGAAACTCGGCTGAAAAGGAGCCTGGGATCCCTCCCTTTCAACCTGGGTTTTTGAACATATGAAGTCCTTTGAGGAATATCACCACCCAGGAACTTTCTCGTCAAAGTCCTCATGCTCAGCTTAGCCATTCTAGATGGCCAACATGAACTGGAGTTGTTATTCTAACTCCACCTCTCCAAAGATGAGGTGACAGAGGTGAAGGGAGTTGACCAGCTTCCCAAACCACACCCTAGCTATTTACCAAGTACCCACTCAGAAATCAGTGCTCTTTCAAAAATATTACACTGCCTTAGATGACACTGAGCTGTTATTGCCATTGCAATTCAAAGATAACTTACTTTGTCCCCAAGGGGAAAAATAATCATCAAAAATATCAACTCCTGGGAGCTGATAAAAACAAAGACATCTAAAGTAAATCATAAAATAAAAGGAAAATGAAAGAAGTATCAATGGGAACAGTTGGATTTAAAACATGTAAAGAATAAATACAAGCCATTTAAAAAGCCACAAACACAGAGAATTTAGGTTTTCTTTTGATGAGAAAATTCTACCCACTCATTCATATAGTTCATGGGCTATGATTAAATCCTGAGAACCCTAAATTATTTATAATAAATTAAGCCATACACTATAATCAAGGGAGTTACTGCTCCTTGGGAATTCTTTTCTCCAGTGTGAACTTCAACTATGAGTTGATGAAAGGTTCACAATGTGTTTCAACTGTATTTGCGACATCTGCATAAAGTGTTTTTTTTACACAAAAACAAGGAAATCAAGGCTGGGAATATGGCCTAGTGGCAAGAGTGCTTGCCTTGTATACATGAAGCCCTGGGTTCAATTCCTCAGCACCACATATATAGAAAAGGCCAGAAGCGGTGCTGTGGCTCAAGTGGCAGAGTGCTAGCCTTGAGCAAAAAGAAGCCAGGGACAGTGCTCAGGCCCTGAGTTCAAGCCACAGGACTGGCAAAATAATAATAATAATAAGGAAATCAAAGAGGAAAATTGAAAGTAGGGGGTGAAAAAAGGGTTGTTGTTGTTGTTGTTGTTGTTGTTTGGTTGATTTTGGATTCTTGTCTATTTTTGTATAGAAAAAATGTTCTTTATTTTTGTTTTGTTGTTGCTGTTTTGTCAGTCGTGAGGTTTGAACTCAGGGCCTGGGCACTGTCCCTGGGCTCTTTCGCTGATAGCTACTGCTCTACTACTTGAACCACAGCTCCACTTCTGGTTTTGGAGTAGTTAATTGGAGATAACAGTCTCACGGGGACTTTTCTGCCCAGGCTGGCTTTGAACCTTGATCCTCAGATCTCAGTCTCCTCAGTAGCTAGGATTACAGGTATGAGCCACTGGCACCCAGACAGTTTATTGTTTGTTTGGGGTTTTTTTTGTTATGGAAAATAACATTTTGGCCTAGCGAAAATAAATACAGGAAAAGAGAGAGAAGAAAAGCATGATTCTAACTCTGGCTTGGTAGTTGGTTAATTATCCAGTTAGGGCTATCTCACTTTACACTACCCTCACTTCTCACTATTACTTGTTTCACTTCTATATAAAATACAGTGTTAACCTAAGTTATCTTCATTGTACCTACAACATTTATGTATCATATATATATATATATATATATATATTCTTTCCTCCTATGCCTTTATCTTCCTCAGTGATTTTAGTGGTCCTGCCATGGAATATGGTAAGCATTTCTTTGAAATAGATGTCAATCATAATTTGTTCATTCATTTGATGAATCGTATTGAGTTCTATACAGTGTCAATATTTTTTACAAGTGCTAGAGGCTTGGCAATGAAAAATCAAAGCTCATAAACTCAGGGATGCCAAATCTTCCTATTCCCCTCAACACATAATGAGACAGAGAAAGATAATTAAAGAGCAGAATATTTAGCCTCGATTCCTCATCCTTCTACCTTCTGCCCTTTCCATAAAACCTTCCTTGTATGATGAGTGACAAAGATCAGGAACTCAGTAGCTACTATATGAACAAAACATCAAAATGAGGTCAACATTATTTGTCTTTATCATTTGGTAAGAAATTGGGATCAAACATGATATTTTTAAGAGCTAAGGAAGAATTTCCTTATGGACTGACTTGTGGCTCACACTTGTAGTGCTAGCTACTCAAGAGGCTGAGACCTGAAGATCATGACTCAAAGCCAGCCCAGGAAGGAAAGTCCATGAAAGTTCTTATCTCCAAATAACCACCAAAAAAAAAAAAAGCTGGAAGTGCAGCTGTGGCTCAAGTGGTAGACCACTCCCAGGCCTACACACACACACACACACACACACACACACACACACACACACACACACACACACACACACTGGGTCCTGAAAGGATCTGTCTCAGCCATCCCAGGGGACCATGCAGAGATAGTCAGGGACAGGAAAAGAAGGTTTATAAGGAGGTTTATTAGTGGGGCCATATCTCCCACAGGAATGGGAGAAACATGGCAGCTGCACCTTATCCAGGTGGCAGCTTCTCTAGGGCAAAAGGGGAAGTAGGTAGGTCTTAATTGTGAGTTGGAGTGGCCCAATATAGTTCTAAGGCAGGGAGTTTAGGTATGCTTGGATCTGGGGGCTAATGGGAGGAGCCGAGGGCCTGAGGCAGGGGAAATGCTAACATTCCCCCATTTGTTGTATATTAATAACAGAGGAGGGGTACTAGGACAGAAGTATGGGCGGAGGTTGTTTCTTCTGGAGCTACTTCCTTCTATAAAGGGGCGAAGTAGTCAGGGGTCCCTGATTCGTCATTTGGCTGGGTACCATCCAAGAAGTATTTGCTTGACAGTTTGGTTGGTAAAAGTCCTCATCATTTCCAGGAGAACAGTTATCAGAGCCAACGGGTGTCATGGTCTCCTCTGGCTACCTCCTGCAGCTTGGGCACATCAAGAAGTCACTGGGGCAGGGGTCTTCAGGATCCAGATCTGCACTGGGCAGAGCAGTATAATTGAAGCCTCCAGTTGCCTGTAGTAACAGGATGGCCTTGAACCACAAGTTCCCAGGTGGCGTCCTGGGTGAGGGATATTATCCTGTTAAAAGACTTCTGAAAAGGTCAGGCAAAAGGCTGACAAGTTCTCAGGACCAGTTAACATGAACGACATGGGAGAACATACCCTGGCCACAAGCCAGAAAAGTCCCATTTGGAGCATAATCCCAATTGTGGCCCATTACAAGGAAGGAGGAATAACTGGACTGGGGGCAGGAAGGGAGTGTTTAGGGGTATTTGGGGCGGGTAGTGGACTGGTTGGGAGTAACCAGTCAGAGGCACACACACACACACACACACACACACACACACACACACACACACACAAATAGCAAGTAACAAAGGCAAGAATGCAAGTTCCTGTCCAGATCGAAAATGGACAGGTATGGACAGTATTCCTCTTGATCCTGTCCAGTTGAAATGTGGAGAACTATGGACATTAGTGGGCAAGCAACTATTCCCAGCTCTGATTAATTTTAAAAAGGCAAGTTTAAAGTGGCTCCATTTAGGAGGTGACTTCATCTCCTTTTACTCCTCTCCATGGTTTCTCATTGTCAGGACTGACTTCATTCTCAAGGTCTATGTGCTCATTGCTTGAATAGCTTGTCCCAGTTGGCATTCATGGGGCTTGAACTCAAGGCCTGGGCACTGTCCCTGAGCACTTCTGCTCAAGGCTAGCGCTCAATCACTTGAGCCACGGTGCCGCTACCAGCATTTGGCTGGTTACTATGATATGAGTCTCTTGAGCCATGCTTGCAGTCTGGCTCTTTGCTGGTTAGTTGGGAGATAGAGTTTTAGAGGGATTTTTCTGCCCTGGCTGGCTTTGAACTGAAATCAAAGGTGTCTTGGCCATAAAAGCACTTTTTATTTCCAATTAAAGCAACAAAGAGACCAATAGGAATAGAGCTTACCTGTAACTTGTTGAGAATTGACCAACAAATACTTGCCAGAGTTCTGCAATGACAAAACTCGGTAGATATGATAAGAGGTTTCAAACAGCAACTGATTAGCACTTTAGAGTTCCTTGAGCTATTTTCTGTGATCTGAATTAACTCTCAGAAAACCTTTGAACTCAAAGAACATTTTCTTAATTCAAAAATTATAACCACTAGCATTGTGCCAAGAATACAAACTTGGCAACTTTTTGCTATTTACCAAAATGCATCTAACTACAAAATGTCATAAAAACCAAATCATATAATTTCTTTGCCTATATACCCCCTTGTTGTCTAACTTGTTGGGATTAACATTATCAGCAGTTAGAAGAGAACACAAATAAATAACAGTCAAGAAGGCAAAGAGTCAGGACAATGTAGAAGTCTCAGCTTTAGTGGATTGTTAGTGGCTTGTGTCTTCCATCCTGAATCAGCAGGCTTAGGCATGTGTGATGGAGCCAGGCAGGAGAGATGGGTTGGATCTGGTCAAGGCTGTAGTGGCATCTCTCAGAGTCCCTTGGATGGATTGTCTCACCTCCTGCTGGGTTGTCTGCAAATTTCTACACAGACTGGTTAAAGACATTTGAAATCTCCCAGTATTCCCTGGTTACTTACTCTGAGTACACTGGCTTTTGCAGGCTGGTGCCCTACTGGTTTAAGCAGGGTGACAACTTTTTTAAAAAAGAGTTTAGAAGGCTTGGTCCTGTAACAATTTCTTGCAAGTACAGTCTAAAATTCACAGTTGGTCCTTATGTTCAAACCTTTTCCCAGTCATAAAATCCACACAGACCAAAGGCCATCCAAGTCTGCTCTCTGGAGGGCCACAACAGTTTCTGAGACATGGAAGGGGGAGACACCAATGCTGCCTCAGTGCAAACCTGTGGCCACCAAACACAACTCTGATGCTTTTAACCTTGGAGTAAGAATCATAGACATGTGTCTTAACTTACTGCACACTTGAAGTCTCGGCTGCAACTCTGCCATGACAGGCCTACTCTAAACACCACTCTAATCTTGGAAGTATACATAGTCCTGAGTCTTCTAGAACTGAGTGACTTGAGGCAGGCACAGCCAGGGCAGGAGTGCTCTAAGCCTGTCAAAATCTTCACAGGACCACCACCAGTGATTACTAGATATGACTTGGCTGGGCAGGCATGGGGAGACATCCATGCTGAGGAGAGTGCAGAATGCACTTCAGGTCCCACTGTGTATTTGCTGCCAGATGGGATGAAGAGCTCAACCCCTTCGTAGCACATGATTTACATAGCCTTCTTCACTCATCAGTAGATGAAATTCTGGGTGCAGGCTAGGAGCACTGAAAACCAACAGGAAGTGTTTCAGTTCCTCAATTTGTTCCCTGCTAGTATTACTTTATGTCATGCCCTCTCTCAGGTGACACCCCAAAGTTGGATACATACTGCTATAGAGGTCATAAATTAGAGAGAGGGCCAATGAAGCAAGTGGAAACCTGTTCCGTCCACAAACAAGAAAGACCCGAATCCAGCAATGGCTTCCAGTATACAAAGAAGGGAAGTTCCAATCATGACAACAGTGCAGAAGCAGAACTAACGCCTCTACAAAACACACCAGGTAGTTTTTCTTTATCTGATAAGTGATTGGGATAGATACCTACGTAAATTCCAAAAGACAACAAATAAAAGGTTGAATTTAATAAGAGAGACATTTGAACGAAGAATTCAATAAAGATAGAGAAAAACTGAAAAAAAAATCAAATTAAAATTCTGGGAAGGAAAAGTAAGCCAAATCAAAAAATTAAGTTGAAAGCCTCGGCAATAAACTGGATCGAGCTGCAGACAAAACAAATGTCAGAGTTTAAAGTTAAAACATTCACATAAGTGTATAAAGGAAAATAGCCAGAGCCAGTGGCTCATGCCTATAACCTTACATATTCGGGAGGTTCAGATATAAGGAGTGTGGTTCAAAGCTAGCTCAGGGACAGATAGTGTGCATATATGGAAATTGCACAGTAAAACTCCTTTGTACAAGTAACATATGTTAACAAAAATGGAAACAGTGTGTTATATATACAGAAGTGAGTATTACTTAGTTACAAAGACAAATGAAATAATGTCATCTACAAGAAACTGAATGGAATTGGAGACCATCATCATGTTAAGTGAAATAAGACTTACTCAGAAGCAAATACTTTATGCTCACTCTCAAATACAAAATAATGGGTTCTGCAAAAAGTGGGCTAAAGACTTACAAAGAGACTTCTCTGATGAGGAAATGAGAATGGCCAAGAGACATATAAAAAAGTGCTCTACATCACTGGCCATAAAAGAAATGCAAATCAAAACAACATTGAGATTCCATCTCACCCCAATAAGAATGCCCTATATCAAGAAAACAATGACAAATGTTGGAGGGGATGTGGCCAAAAGGGAACCCTACTTCATTGTTGGTGGGAATGTAAACTGGTTCAGCCACTCTGGCAAGCGGTATGGAGATTCCTCAGAAGGCTAAGCATAGAGCTCCCCTATGAACCAGCAGCCCCACTTTTGGGACTGCACACTAAAGCTACCAGCACAACAATGTTCATCGCAGCACAATTTGTCATAGCTAGAATTTGGATCCAACCCAGATGCCCCTCAGTAGACAAATGGATCAGGAAAATGTGGTACATATACACAATGGAATTTTATGCCTCTATCAGAAAGAATGACATTGCCCCATTCATAAGGAAATGGAAAGACTTGGAAAAAATTATACTGAGTGAAGTGAGACAGACCCAAAGAAACATGGACTCTATGGTCTCCCTCATACGGAATAATTAGCACAGGTTTAGGCAGTCACAGCAGAGGATCACAAGAGCCCAATAGCTATACCCTTATGAACACAAAAGATGATGCTAAGTGAAATGAACTCCATGTTATGGAAACAACTGTTATATCACTGTTGTAATTACTTTCAACATGCGATGTGAGACCGTAGCTTCTATTATTGATGATCCTCTTGTATGCCCTTCCTGTGGTCGTATCTTCACTATCTCTGTATCTTATCTGAGTACATTGGAAACCATGTATACAGGTATTAGAACTAGGAAACTGTAAGGGAATACCAAAATCGAGAGACACAGGGTAAAAAAGACAAACAATTACAAAAGCAATACTTGCAAAACTGGTTAGTGTAAATCTACTGAACAACTCATGGGGGGAAAAGGAAAAGGGGAGGGGGGAGGGTGGAATGAGGGATGAGGTAACAAACAGTACAAGAAATGTATCCAGTGCCTATAGTATGAAACTGTAACCACTCTGTATATCAGTTTGACAATAAAAAAATGGGTGCTGTAATAACATTTTCATACATACATACAATGACTGATCATAGTCATCTCCCACTAGCCTCTATTATGTCCCTTCATGCTTCTACACATCCCACTCCCCTAAGTAGCTATGCTTCTACTTTTATATCTTTTCCAAAAATAATCTAGATTTTTGTATATGAAAGGATAATAGTTAATTTGGTGTTTGCCTGTTTAAAAGCTATTGTGTTAAACCATTTTAATCTTAATGTCTCATTATAGGGTGGTTAGATCATTGAAACAACCATTTTATAAATTACATATCACCTGCTAAAAGTCTCATTATAGTTTTCTTGTTAATCACCTCCCATCTTTACCGTGGTATCATAACATCAGCTCTAGAGACTATATCAGATGACTGCAATGTCAGGCTCTCCTTTCCCCTGTGGGACATTTCACAGCATCTCTGGTTTGTACCTCCTCATGTCAGTGGTCCTTGTCCTTGAAAATGCCTCCAGACATCAACTAAATTCTCCGGGGGGGAACACCCATAACTGATAACCATCTATCTGTACTTCATGCCACAGACAGGGAAGCGTGCTGATTGCATTTCTGACACCTGTGTCATCTCTCATTCTTGCACCACTTTTTTTTTTTTTTTTTGGCCAGTCCTGGGGCTTGGACTCTGGGCCTGAGCACTGTCCCTGGCTTTTGCTCTCTGCCACTTGAGCCACAGCGCCACTTCTGGCCATTTTCTATATATGTGGTGTTGGGGAATTGAACCCAGGGCTTCATGTATCAGAGGCAAGCACTCTTGCCACTAGGCCATATTCCCAGCCTTGCACCACCTTTTGCAAGGTGTCATTTTTTTAAATAAAGCCAAAAGATGAAGTTCATCATGAGCATATGCGATCTGATCAGTCTCTGTACTGCTCCAGATAGGTAGTTTCTCTATGAACACTGGTGACTTGAATTTGTTCACCCTCATTCATTACTTTCTGAAGTTGTTTCCTACAAGGACTCCCATGAGATGTTGTACTTGATTAGGATAGGTGAAGGTGCAGATCCCTAGAGACCTACTTCTCCTCCCGATTAGACCTTCTTTCCTGCTAGTATGTAAGCAGCATGAACATAAAGCTGAATTGTCTGAGTTCTCAGTTCTCTGTGGAACATCTGGGAGGTAAGTCTGCTTTGCTTTTGTTCATGTAGCAAGCCAATTTGAGACCCCCAAATGTCTCATTCTCCTTACTTCCAAGTCTACATCAATAAGGGGAATGGGTACTCCATCTTGCCATGCCATTGAAGGCTGTGATCTGTAGATTGGCCACATCCTTTTCTACTGGTTAATAAGGAAACTTACATGAGACCAGGGGTGGTTTCTGTCTCTTGTGTTCAGTTCACAACACAAAAGATCACCATGGTAAGACCAGCAGAGAAACACTAATGTGGCTTTGGTTTTTTTACTCTGAGCTTCCTCTGCATGTAGTGACTTGGAAGCAAAGGGATGGTACCATGAGACATGTGGCATTTCACAAAGTACACACACATGACTCAAACACCAGCGATAGATGAGGTGTGATATCAGAACCTTAGAACCTTTGGTCTTTGGGTATTTTGTAAGCTCCTACATTGTATCAAATAGCATGGTAAGAAGGCTGGCGATGTTAATTTCATCACTCTTCGTTTATCCTTCTGACATTCACTGGATGTTGTTTTATGAAGTGCTCAGGAGAAAACTGGCACAATAATCTCTCCTCTCAGGAATCTCACGCTCACTCTTAGTGGACCAGATGACCACGTGTAACTATTATAATTCAGTGCAGTAAGTTCTGTGATTCCAAATTGTGCTTAGAGAAAAGGAGCTGTGGGGGGTGATAAGATCAACTTTTTACTTCTGAGTAGAACCCACCCAAAGACAGGCCTGGAATGTAACTTATCCTGGGAATAGACAGGAATTTAAGAGTGAGGTCCGTATAAACTGTGTGTTACTGTTACTGAACTACATACAGTTCAAAGACATTTTAGATATCATATACCTATGACTTGAGTGTAAACACAAGTATCTGGGTTGTTCATGTTGCCTTCTTCCATGAATGGAAGAATTCTCTAGTAACTGAGTACTTAGGAACATCTCTACTCCCTCTGTTTCTGTAATTCTAAGTTATTCAGTGAGTTCCTCAGTGGTGGTCTAAGCACCTTGTCCTGTCAGGTGACTGAAGGAAGAGAGATTTGTGGTATTAATGGAAATTATGCATCTTGGTCACAATAGGAGCCTCATTATATGACATGCCTTGGACAAAGTGCAGATGGACGGGGACGGTCTGAAAAATCTGTCCACAAGGGGCTGGGGATATGGCCTAGTGGCAAGAGCACTTGCCTCGTATACATGAAGCCCTGGGTTCAATTCCCCAGTACCACATATATAGAAAATGGCCAGAAGTGGCGCTGTGGCTCAAGTGGCAGAGTGCTAGCCTTGAGCAAAAAGAAGCCAGGGACAGTGCTCAGGCCTTGAGTCCAAGCCCCAGGAATGGCCAAAAAAAAAAAAATCTGTCCACAAACAGTCTCAATAATATCCAGGAGTATTAGCAGGCTAGACTGTCAGGGGGAAAAAATGGGTTAGAACATGAATGGGAACTGTGGGTAGCTATAGGAGCTTTGTTGGTCCATGGAATGTATGATTGGAGGAAATGAAAGAGCCCCCAAAGTGAAGAGTTTTGAATGGACTGGGCTACTTAGTGGGCATGTATTCACCATGTTGAGTTAGGAGGAGTTAGGAGGAGGAGCAGAAATAAGACCAGAGGTCATCTTTCTACTCCTCTTAGGGAATGTTAAATGTCAAAATGCCAGGGACATCTCCTCTAAAGATGCTGATGTAATTGAGCACCCTTTTCTTCAAACTAAGAAAAGAAAGGGGGTGGTGGCAAGAAGGACAATGCATGATAGATGCAGGTGAAAAACTTACAATAACCTTCAAGAAAATACAAAGATACCTTCCACAGACACAGTTGCACCATCCTGCCTGCCCCACATTTAAAAAAAAAAAAAAAAGGTCCAATAGCTATGTAAAAAAAAATGGTCTCCAACCTTTGGCCTTTTTGTACTCTTATACCCTCTGCACACAGTGATTTACTCTCTAGTTGACAAACATTCTTGATAATTCCACATTGATTTCAGGAAAGACACCAAAGACCATAACAGGCCTTCATGAACTGGTAGTAGACTAGCTAGGGCTTTATGTCTCTTCTTTAATCCAACCACGGACGATGCTTTCACACCTGCCCTCTGCTTTCTGGTGTGCTCTTCCCTTGTCCACATGACTCCTCATCTCTCAACAGCTAGCTCACAGGAATCTCAGAGATGCAGCAGCTATGATTTCATCTGCCCCTTCCATGAAGAACCCTTTGTTGTGTATTATTTCAGATCATATCACCACAAAATGGCTGCCTCTTCATGGTGACCACATGGCTAACATCCACAACTTGACTGAGTTCCTATTTTTGGGACTTTCTTCTAACCGGGAGGTAGAGCGAGTTTGCTTTGTGATATTTCTGCTCTTGTACACAGCGATCATCCTGGGGAATCTCCTCATAGTGCTCACCGTGGCCACCAGCAGGAGTCTTGGTTCCCCTATGTATTTCTTCCTCAGCTCTCTGTCTTTCGTGGAGATCTGCTACTCCTCCTCAACAGCTCCCAAACTCATCTCAGACCTGCTGGCTGAAAGGAAAGCCATAGCTCTGTGGGGCTGCATGGCACAGCTTTTCTTCCTCCACTTCTTTGGTGGCATTGAAATGTTCCTGCTCACAGTGATGGCCTATGACCGCTACGTGGCCATCTGCAAGCCCCTGCACTACACCAGCATCATGAACCGGAAGGTGTGTACAGTCCTCGTGGGAGTAGCGTGGCTGGGAGGCTTCGTGCATTCCTTGGCCCAGATCCTTCTCATCTTCCAACTGCCCTTCTGTGGCCCCAATGTCATTGACCACTATTTCTGTGACATTCTTCCCCTGCTTAAACTCGCCTGTGCAAACACCTTCCTCATTGGGCTGCTGATCGTTGCCAATGGGGGCACCCTGTCTGTGATCAGTTTTGTGGTCCTCTTAGCATCCTATGTGGTCATTCTGTGTCACCTGAGGACTCAGAGCGCTGAGGGGAGGCGCAAAGCCCTCTCCACCTGTGGCTCCCACGTCACTGTGGTTATCCTGTTCTTCGCACCCTGTGTCTTCATCTATATGAGGCCTTCTGCCACGCTGCCCATAGACAAATTGGTAGCCGTGTTCTACACGGTGATAACTCCCCTCCTCAACCCTGTCATCTATTCCCTGAGGAACTCGGAAGTGAAGAAGGCGGTGAAAAAGCTGTGGATCCGCACAACAAAACGAAATGAAAACTAGAGGCTCAGTCTGGCCATTTCTTCATATTGTTCACTCTGAGTAGAAGAAGCAGAAGGAATTATTATAGAATTATTTGACCTAGTGTCCATTTTCAAAATTGTCATTTTAACCTTGTAAAATATTTTTTCTTCTGGATATATTATAATATGCCTAACCATTTTTAATTCTTTCTAACTTCCACTCCTACAAATAACACTCTAGGGATAACCCGTGATAAGCAATTATATTCCTGATGTTCTTTCAGATTCACTGCAGTGAATTTACTTTGCTAAAGAGTAGAGAGGAGCCAAGCACCAGTGGCTCACATCTGTAATCCTAGCTACTCAAGAGGAGTTCCTCGTGAGACAAAGGGCTAAAGGCAAACCAATGCAATAGCAATACTTACAACACAATATGTTGTAAACTAACTGTATAACTTGGGGATAGGGATTGGAGAGGAGGGAAGGTGGGAGAAAAATGAGGGAGGAGGTAAAAAGTTTGACAAGAAATATACTCACTGCGTTACATATGTAACTGTAACACCTCTGTACATCAGCTTGCCAATAAAAAAAAAATTTTAAGGGCGGGGGGGCGTGAAATTGCTCTGAGAATGGTAGTTTGCAGTCTGCCCCGTAGGAGATTCTTATCTCTAATAAACTAGGCGTGTGGCACAGTGACTCAAGTGGTAGAGCGCTACTCTTGAGCAAAAGCTCAGGGACAGTGACCAGGCCCTGAGTTCAATCCCCAGGACCAGAAAAAAGAACAAAAACACTATGGAGATGTTTGGGGGGGGTGGCCTGGGATGGTAGGCAGGTACCTTACCACTGAGCCACACCTCCAAACCCTCATTACACTCCTTGTTTTTGATACGGCATCTCACTTTCTGCCAGCATCTGCACCTAAAACCCCAATCCTCCTGTTTTCCACTTCCATACCATATCTGGGGTCATCAGCCCCATGCATCATTTTCAACTTTTCCACTCAGATGGAAGCCAGCCCATTCTCCTACCCACACTAGCCTGGAACCACAAATTTAATCTCAAACTCCCACACCTTAGATGACAGGCACTCACCTCATCCCTGCATATTGGTTGAGATAGGATGTCAAGAACTTTTTTGTTTTCCTGAGCAGGCCTTGAATTGCAATCCTCTTGATCTAAGCCTCCTAAATAGCAAAGATTACCAGGCATGAGCTACCAGCATCGAGCAAGGCCTTTGACTCACACTGTAAAACTGACTCACATGTCTTGTGAGACATGCAAGGCTGGGATTAAATATTTTTTCTAGGTTTTAAAACTTTTCATTATCATATTTGAAAACACAAATACATTCCAATAATTCAAATCATTTGAACCAAAACATATGGGGGAGCACTCTGGTTAAATACATGTTACAGCATGCAGTAAATTGGAGCCAGCTTAAATTTCACTCTAGATTGTAACTTCCTCCACCAAGCTTTTCCCTCACCAATGTTCAGGATCATTTTCTTCCCTGCAAGGCAAGCAGATAGGAGAAGCGGGCACAGATTTTGTGGCCGACAGTTCCCCATTCTATAATGTGAAAGGGTCCATAAGGATGAAAGGAAATGTAACTTTCTATCCCCCCTTATATAATTGTCCTAGTGAACCTCATGAGGAATGAGCTCAAACCATGCCATGTGGCACCTGATATCACACACCTGAGAAGCATGCAGCAATACCTCAGTACAGTGGCATTCCTACCAAATTCACAGACACACGGGAAATCCGACTTGAACAGTCTGCAAAAACGTTGTCCTTCACTTTTCAAATGTGCATGTCAAGACGAAGGAACATTGAAGCATTATATACATTCAAGATGATGACAACCTGCTTAGCATTTTCTACCAAGATAAAGGATATTAGTGAGGGAAACTCTGCAAATGGCATGAAGACTTTGGATAAATGTTGCTTTCCTTATTTAGATAATTATCATAGTTTTACTTCATAGAATAAACTTAGGTTCAGAAATTAATCATTGATACATCCAGAGATAAAACACCAATCATTTTGGCAGTACTCAAATAGTCCCAAAAGAAAGAATACTATATATTTAAGGTTTACCTGCTCTTGGGGCATATATTTAATATGGCATAAACTAAAAATTTGTATAATGAAACCACTAGCCTATTTATCTGTGCTTAGATTTTTGTAATGAGTACCTAAAACACACTTTCATAGCAACTTTTCAGTATGCAATATATTTTAACTATACTTACCATACTGTACATTAGATCCTTAGACTGAGTCATGCTGTAACACTACAAGTTTGCATCCTTTGACCTTTCTCCCTATATCCATTATGAGAAAAATTCTAGACATCTTTTTGTCTGTAGGCCTATTTACTGAGAAAATCAATAACAAAAATTTTAAAATACATTTACGTGGGGAATTTTGATTGAGAGAAACAGTAAGTAATCTTTGTTCATTGTGCAACATTTTGTAAGTCAACGTATTTTATAATGAACAGTTTAAAATGTCTATCAAGTTGGATATTTTATCATTTTGCCAATTTTGGGGGGAGAAAGGTGCTTTCTTTTGTGTATGTGTGTGTCAGTACTGGGGATTGAACTCAGGGCCAGGGCACTGTCCTTTTGTTGCCCAAGACTGGTGCTCTACTACTTGGGCCACACTTCTACTGCTGGGCTTTTGGTGCTTAATTGGAGATAAAAGTCTCACAGCCAGTAGGGCTGGGGATATAGCCTAGTGGCAAGAGTGCCTGCCTCGGATACACGAGGCCCTAGGTTCGATTCCCCAGCACCACATATACAGAAAACGGCCAGAAGCGGCGCTGTGGCTCAAGTGGCAGAGTGCTAGCCTTGAGCAAAAAAGAAGCCAGGGACAGTGCTCAGGCCCTGAGTCCAAGGCCCAGGACTGGCCAAAAAAAAAAAAAAAAAAAAAAGTCTCACAGCCTTTCTGCCTGGGCTGGCTTCAAACCTCAATTCAGATCTCAGCCTCCTGAGTGGCTAGGATTTCAGGAGTGAGCCACTGATACACAGCAAGGTGCTTTCTTTCCTAATAATCTTGGTTATGATTAAATTTTTCGTTTGATTCCATACTTCCACAGTAAGCAAATAAATTCCTCTCATGTTTTCAAGCTTTATGTTTCTACAATGGTTTTTTTTCTATTGGTCTATTCCATTGCTTTGGTGTTTAAATTACCTTATACCACTAGTTAAGTACATGATGTCTTTGAAAAATAAGTTTTAATTTTCAATTGTATGTATAGATAATATACCCAGTTTAAAAATAAAATGGAAAGATACACAAATGAAATGAATAATCTATTTTCCTACTTCCTTTCTTCTCCTTATTCATTTCACTTTTATTAGATTCCTGTTTCTTTGTGAGTTTTTTTAATCAAATACATATATAAGGCACATATTCTCATTTATTTTAACCTATTACATAGAAGCCCTTTACCAGACAAGAAAAGCAATATATGCCTACCAGACCTGTCCCACAAAAAATACAAATAGCTGTTCCTCAAGCTGAGAGAAGAAGATAGCCCTGGGTAAAAAGAAAACATAGGAAGATATAAAACTCACTGGAGAGTAATTACACAGATAAATTGGGAATGTCCAAATATTATAGATATGGAAAATAGGCTATATATGCCTAAAGTATGAAAGCTAAAAATAAAATAATTTAAAATAATAACTATGTTGAACATGGTGGTACAAACATGGCTCTAATCATAGCACTCAGTAGGCTGAGGCAGGCAGGAAGCTGGCCAATTCCAGCCCAATATAAGCTACATAGTGAGATCCTATCTCCATGATAATGATAATATTCATAGTAACAATAACTACTTTAATAAGTTATATAGAGATAATAGCCAACACCAAAATATATAAAATGAAGTATCAAATCTTAATGCTTAGATGCTGCAATATCACCCAAAATAAAATTTATATATAGGGCTGGGTGCCAGTGGCTCACACCTGTAATCCTAGTTCCTCAGTAGGCTGAGATCTGGGGATCATGGTTCAAAGCCAGCCCAGAAGTGGTACTGTGGCTCAAGTGGTAGAGCAGTAGTCTTAAGCACAGTGAGGCTCAAGGATAGAGCCCAGGCCCTGAGTAAAAGCCCCAGCACTGGCAATAAAGGAAAGGAGGAGCGAGAGGGGGGGGAGGGAAGGAGAGGAGGGAGGGAGAGAGGGAGGGAGGGAGAGAGGGAGGGAGGGAGAGAGGGAGGGAGGGAGGGAGGAAGGAAGGAAGGGAGGGAGGGAGGTTGGGAGGGAGGTTGGGAGGGAGGGAGGTTGGGAGGGAGGGAGAGAAAGAAAGAAGGAGAGAAAGATTGAAGGAAATTCATGTATAAAAAGTTTGGACACAGGATCATAGAGTAATAATTAGATCATAAAAGTTCTAATGTATCCGGAATTCATCTGATGATGGATCTGTAACTTGGTGGCGTTATTGGGGGGGAGGATGGAAAGTAATAGGGGAGAACAGGTTGGAGAGAAGGCATAGCTATAGTGAGGGAAGGATTTATCTTCTCCCTGGACCTCCCTCTCTCTGCTCTTCAGGGTCATGTTGAAGAAAGAGAAAGCAATGGATTGCAATATTCTGATTAAGATATAATATATACACATATGCAAAACACCACAGTGAAACTCCTTAGTACAACTAATGGACGCTAAAAAAAAAAGTGACAGAAAATAAAACAGGCACTGTGAAGAGACAGATATCAGCAGGCAGAGGAGAGGTAGATACACTTGACTTTATTTACGTATGTGAAAACAGAACAATGAAACCTATCAAAAAAAATTTTTTCACTCGCGAAGCTTGAACTCTGGGCCTGGGCACTGTCCCTGGACTCTTCAGCGCAAGGCTAGTACTCCATACCACTTGAGCCACAGTGCCACTTCCAGTTTTCTGGTGTTTAATTGTAGATAAAGGTCTCACAGACATTTCTACCCATGCTAGCTGCAAACCATGACCCTCAGATCTTAGCCATAGTGTGTTCAAGTCCTTACATTTGTTTCTATTATTGCTGCAAGTCCCACAAAAGGGCAAAGAACACAGAATTGTCAGATCTCCTTTGACATCATATTTTGCACCAGAACTTCCCAATAGCATTAAGCACCTCCTTGTTTCTGAGTGTGTAGATGATAGGGTTCAGCAAGGGGGTGATGACTGTGTAGAATACAGAAACCAGTTTGTCCCCAGTGAAGGTGGAGGCGGGCCTAATGTAGGTGAAGGTAGCAGGCATAAAGAACAAGGCAACCACTGTAATGTGCGAGGCACAGGTGGAGAGGGCCTTGCGCCTCCCCTCTGCAGAATGCTTCCTCAGGCTGAACAAGATGACCACATAGGAGGACACCAGGATGAGGAGGGAAATGACACAGAATAACCCACTGTTAGCCATTATAACAATTCCCTCCACATGGGTGTCAGTGCAGGCCAGCTTGAATAAAGGATGAAGGTCACAGAAGTAGTGGTCGATCACATTGGGACCACAGAAGGGCAGTGGAAGGGTGATCAGTACCTGAATGATAGAGTGGAGAAAGCCTCCCACAAAAGAACCAGCCACCAGCGTGTGGCACACGTGACGACTCATGATGTTCATGTAATGGAGAGGTTTGCAGATGGCCACATAGCGGTCATAGGCCATCACCACAAGCAACAGGATCTCTGCCACAGCGAAGAAGTGGAAGAAGAATATCTGAGCCAGACAGCCCTTCATCGAGATGGTTTTGATCTTGGCAAGGAAGTCACTGATAAATTTAGGGACAACAGAAGAGGAGTAGCAGATCTCCACCATGGACAGGGAGCTGAGGAAGAAGTACATCGGGGAGGAGAGATGCTTGCTGAAGCTGACCGTCAGGACAATGAGCCCATTGCCCACCACTGTGGCCAGGTACACACAGAGGAAGAACACAAAGCACACCCTCTGCACCTCTGGATCCTGGAAGAGGCCAGTGAAAATGAACTCCGTGACGTTGTTTACAGTGGCTCTGGATTCCATGTGCAGAAGATGGGTCTCTCGAACAGCCCTGAGACAAATCAAACAGGCAACACCAATGCTTCATTTTTATTTACCATTTACTCTTTAGTGCATGTTATCTGATTAGTTTATTGACAGGCTCATATATCAAGTATTTTATTTATTTGGTGTGTGCTATCCCATTTCATGGGAGATAATGATCAGGAAACCTCATGAAAACGAGGTGCAAATGAGGAAAGGAAAGCTCACAGAACCTGTGAATTAACCAACCACCTAGAATTAGAACCAAGCCATTTATAGAATTTATACTGGTTCTTGTTTTTAAAACTTCATTTCTAAAAATGGGTCAAGAGACTTGAACAGAAGAACTTGAAATGTCAACTGGATAGTAGGTCACAAAAATAACTATAAAATACATGTGGAGAGTAACTACGAGCAAGATGGGTATTGGGAAGGTGGGAGAAAAATGAGGGAGGGGTTAACAAGTTGGACAAGAAATGTACTCACTACCTAATGTATGTAACTGTAACCCCTCTGTACATCATCTTGACAATTAAAATAAATAAATTTGAATTGTGGAAAAGGAAAAAAACTTCATTTCAAATAAATGACACCAAAAACAATGGTCATTTCTTCATTAGTAACCATTTAATGACCTACTAATAATTCTCTTTCTCCATGTGTTCTCATGAAGCCTTTGTCTTAAAAGGCTTTTCTCATGAAAATGGTTTCCCTGTCTCAATCCCCCAGATAAATAAATCTCATTAAACTTGGTACCCTTGCTTAAGAGACCATTTCCTATTTTTTTATACATGACATTCTTACATGGTACTATAATGTATGTTATATATATAATATATGCCATATATTATGTAGTATATTATATACTTCATATATATTACCCATTTTATGTTAACTATAAATAATATAACAGTCAACAGTCGATTACATATTAATATAATACACGGAGTTTTATTACTTGGCTAATTTCAGACTTTGCTGGTTTACATCTTTCTTTGCACCCCTCTCACTACCAAACCTTATTGTCAGGAGGAGCCTTTGAAATAAGGTCGGGTTTAGCTCAGCTCAGGTCTTGCCTATGTGTGCCAAGCCTTGCCTTCTACCCTCAACAGTGCAAAGACAAATTTCTTGGGGGCATCTCTTGTTCTTCTTGTTTTTCCTTCTTCCACTTGTGCTCCCATCTTATAAACAGATGGACCAGTTCCTCTCATAGTGAAAGAAGGTCTACTAAGGAATCCTCAGTCCAGGTCCAGGTGAAACAAAGGAAGGAACAGGGGACTGCTTTGGGGTACAAGGAGGTTCAGGAAATGGGAGAGGGGGCAGGGTGGGGCTGGCTTCCTGGAGCAGGGGAATGGAACCACATTCAACAGACTCCAAGGTCTCAAGAGACTCTGCTGCATGAAGGAACCAGAACATGTTTCCTTGATGGAATCACTGGGACCATGGGCATCCTCAGGAATGGAACAACCAGAGTTGCTGCTGCCCTCAGTCCGGCTGTGTGGGAGATTGTGGCAAACACCGTCATCTCAGCACCTCATATGCCCTATCTCTTACACTTTATTAACTGGCACATGAGGAAATTGAGCTTCCAACAGAAGGACCATCTTTCCCAAAGAAACCAAGGCTTGAGCCAATGCTGAATGTCCCTTTAGCTAGGGTTTACTGAGGGGAGTGGCCACTCCTCGAGTAATGGAGAAAGGAAGTAACCATGGCTCCACTATTTTGGAAAAATGGCAGACAGACACATGGCTAAGGCAAATCATTTCAATATTTCCTGTCTGTGGATCATGGGAAAAGAAGATAAAATTCCCAAGTTATGGGGAATATTCTGGCCCCACCATCTCAGAATCCTCAGAGACCAAGAAACCCATGGGAATCTCCGCAGTGTCTTCTTCCCCTCTCTCTGCCTTGGCAGAAATGTGGACAGGAATCCCAGGTGCAGATGCTGGAAACAGAGCTGTGGAATTGATCATTAGCTCCCTGACTGGGCTTTCCTCAACAGGCCCAGAGCACAAGGCCATTGTCTCCCTTCCTCAACCTGATACCCTGAAGTCAGCCCTAACTCTTGCCTCTTCTCTGCAACTCACACCTGCACCATGTCATGGCCTACCCATTTCCCCCTGCTCCTTCCTCTGCCTTCCTGCAGCTGCTCTCCACAGGCAGCAAGTGAGCCCCTGTGCAAGAATCACTGCAGGAAATCTGCTGCCTGTGTCCCCAGGTGTCTGCCCTCTTCACCCCCAATCTGGGCTGTACCCTGAAGTTAGAAATTCCACCTCAGCCTCCTCCATCTCAGTGACCAAACCCTTCCTGCAGTCCACCCAACAACCCCAAATGTCTCCATCCCTCCTGGAGATAACTCCAGAGGATTTTGCAGCCCCTGTCAATTCTCATGTAGAATACCAAACCTCTTACCCTCATATTACATTATTTCTCAGTGCTCATGTTGATAACGTTGCCATCATAGAGTAAAGATGCTTTGAGAAAATGACTTAGGGGAAATAATACAAAAACTCTAGATGATTTCAAGGGACCACTGCAAGAAGAAAGAGATAATGGTTCCTATGAGGATAAGTCTTATCTTTAGCTAGATAAAATAGTCCCAGGTTCACAGATTTCCACAGCATTAAAGAAACCAAGGATCTGGTGAGCTACATTTCCCTTTTGTCAGAATTTGTTCAAAGTGGTTCACAAGGCCATCATTGCAGTTGGCCACCATCTTAGTTCTACCACTCTTTGGGCATGCAGCCTTAGGCAATGATTTTTTAATATGGTAACAAAATATATTTGACATAGTTGATACAAAAATTAGATGTGAGAGATTGCTTCTCAGTCTTTAGCTAAGATGAAGGGTACATGTGATGTCAGATATAAAAAGCACCTCACAAGATTGTCTAAACAATATAAAGCTGTCTATAAATAGCACTCAGTATTGGTGTAGACTTCGTAATTTCAGGGGGAAAAAAATCTGAATCACAAATACAAATTTCATGGATGATGGACTAGTGCCTTACCACTTGAGCCACACCTCCAACCCTTTGATTTTTGTCTGGCTTATTTTGAGATAAGGTCTTCCTAACTTTAACATAGGGTCATTTGAAAGTTATCATCCTTTTGCCTCAGCTTCCAGAGCAGCTGGGATTACAGGTGGGGGGGGGGGGGTGCAGTCAACTCCACCTGCCTCACATCTGTTTGCATTTCTCTCTTCTTTCTCTTTCTCCCTTAAGAGAAAGAAAGTTCATTGATAACAAAACACCTCAGCTTCCAAGGGCCATGAATTACAAGGTAATCTCTGGATTACAGGTACAAGCCTTACAAGATAAAAGATGGTATAGACACTGGCTGTGTACAATGTTAGCCTATCACAACAAGCCCCATGCTTATAGACATCTGACAAGAACAAAACACTGAGTGACAGAGCTCAAGCTCCACACAAAGGCCTCCCTGCCTCCACGTACCATAGAATGTGCTTTGCTTTGTCCAAGCTTCTCGTTTATTCAAAGTCAAAACCTGAGCTACTGGAGGGAGAAGCCAAGATCACAGAGCAATTTGTAGCCCCTAAACCAACCTTAGTCACCTGAGAAATCACCAAGATAAGGGGCCCTCTTACAGAATGCACACTCTTACAGAGTTCAACATGGAGGTTCTTCTCTGCTCACCACACAGAAGCGAATCAGGGCTGAGCCCCCACATCTGCCTCAAAGGCAGCACCTGGACAACCAAAGCATTCCTGCTCAGCTAGAGCACCAGCTGAAATCCAAGAGATGTTAGCATAGAAAGGAACGCATAGCCCCTTACCTGACCTCTTTGGCTGACAGAGGATGCACCCAAAGACTTGAGAGTTCATTTGACTTCTCAAACTCACACAACTTATTTCTGAAGCTTATCAAGAAGCCCAGACAGGGGCTGGGGATATAGCCTAGTGACAAGAGTGCCTGCCTCGGTATACCCGAGGCCCTAGGTTGATTCCCCAGCACCACATATACAGAAAACGGCCAGAAGCAGCGCTGTAGCTCAAGTGGCAGAGTGCTAGCCTTGAGCGGGAAGAAGCCAGGGACAGTGCTTAGGCCCTGAGTCCAAGGCCCAGGACTGGCCAAAAAAAAAAAGAAGCCCAGACACCAATCAGTGCGATTTTTACCACGCTAGGATCAGGTACCACTGGCTTGAATTTTGAGACTTTTATTGCCAGGGAATAAGTTAAATCTTGCTTCCTTCCACACAATAAAAATACCTGGGTCTTGCGATCCTTTATAAGGTGAATAGCTTATGGTGATGCAGATAAATCACAAAGGGAAGGATCTTGGAAATCAGCTCCTTGGCCAAGCTAAAATAACTACAGGAAACAGTAACCAATTAAGGTTTTGTTATTGTTGTTGTTCTGGCTTTCTAGTATAGAAAGGCCTCCCACAAGAACAGCAAGGATTGTTGTCCAATACGGAGATGCTTGAACCATTTAAAATAAATGGGGCCATGTGTCCCACAGGAGCCCAAATTCCCCTTGAAGTTTCCTCTCCAGTGAAAACCATGGCCAAAAACATGAGTTGGGGGAAGATCCAAAATGTGTTTCAATTAATCCTGTTAGAGACCTTTGAGAAATTCTAAATATCTAGCATATATGGTCTGAGAGAAGGAAGGTAAGCCATCCGATTAAAAGAGCTAGCTCTTTGCCATCTAGTCTATAAGTTACCATAGAAATATGGACTGAAGGGACAAGAAAAGAAAGGGTTTTCAGAATAGTTGGCAGTTCTACAAGACATAAACAACAGGGCAAGGCTAGATCATTCTCCAAATTCCTTCTCATACTAATATTCTCTACTTCAGGATTACTTGGACTCCGGGGGTTGAGAATGTGGCTTAGTGGTAGAGTGCTTGCCTAGCATGCAGAAAGCCCTGGATTCCTCTTTGGAGTACCGCATAAACAGAAAAAGCCTGAACTGGCACTGTGGCTCAAGTGGTAGAGTGCTGGCCTTGAGCAAAAGAAGCTCAGGAGTGAGTGCTGGTGGCTCACGCCTGTAATCTTAGCTGCTCAGAAGACTGAGGTCTGAGGATCGCGGTTCAAGACCAGCCAGGGAAGGAAAGTCTGTGAGACTCTTCCACCAGAAAACTGCAAGTAGCACTGTGGCTTAATGGTGGAGCACAAGCCTTGAGCTGAAGATCTCAGGAACAGTGCCCAGGCCCAGAGTTAAAGCCCCATAATTGACAAAACAAAAAACAAAACAAAAAAAAAACAGAAGCTTAGCAACAGCCCAGGCCCTGAGTTCAAGCTCCAGGAGTGACACAAACAAAAAGAAAATGTAGAAGAAGGGGAGGGGGGAATGAGGGAGGAGGTAACAAACAGTACAAGAAATGTATCCAATGCCTAACCTATGAAACTGTAACCTCTCTGTACATCAGGGTTTTTTTTTTTGTTTTTTGGGGGGTTTTTTTTAGTTTTTATTATAAAACTGATGTACATAGAGGTTACAGTTTCATACGTTAGGTAACATCTCTGTACATCAGGTTTTTGGGGTTTGTTTTTTTTAGTTTTTATTATAAAACTGATGTACAGAGAGGTTACAGTTTCATATGTTAGGCATTGGATACATTTCTTGTACTGTTTGTTACCTTGTCCCTCATACCTCTCTCCCCCCTCCTCCTTTCCCCCCCGAGGTGTTCAGTTCACTTACACCAAACAGTTTTGCAAGTATTGCTTTTGTTGTTGTTTCTCTTATTTTACCCTTTTTCTCTTAATTTTGGTATTCCCTTTCAATTTCCTAATTCTAATACCAGTATTGTACATCAGGTTTGACAATAAAAATTTTTAAAAAAACAAACAAACAAAAAGAAAATGTACTTTGGTATACAATATTATTATTTGCATTTAGAGTTGAATTATCAGGCTGGGAGAAACCCAGTGATTATCCATTATAACTTAATGTTGAGCTTATATATATCTTCTCTAAACTACAAAAATATGATATAAATACTACCAGATAAATGCATATGCTGAGATCCCAAAGTAACATTGTATTTGAACACAAGCAGTAGAGTCATAAACATTAACCATTTATTTCAAGGAGTCATACTGTAAGTGTATATCAAATCTGTGTATGATTACTGGTTTCCAACTGTTTTATTATCTATAGTATTTATGTATTTTAAATCCATCCTTTATTGTTGTTTGTCGTGAGGTCTAGGCATTGCCCCTGAGCAACTCAACTCAAGGCTAGGACTCTACCACAGGAGCCACATAGCCACTTCTGGTTTTCTGGTGGTTAATTAGAGATGTGTTCCATGGCCTTTCCTGCCCTGCCTGGTTTGAACCACAATCCTCAGATCTCAGCATTCCTTGATGTGAAAGGTCAATAAGGATGAAGGGAAATGTAACTTTCTGTCCCCCTTATATAATTGTCCTAGTGAACCTCATGAGGAATGAGCTCAAACCATGCCATGTGGCACCTGATATCACACACCTGAGAAGCATGCAGCAATACCTCAGTACAGTGGCATTCCTACCAAATTCACAGACACACGGGAAATCCGACTTGAACAGTCTGCAAAAACGTTGTCCTTCACTTTTCAAATGTGCATGTCAAGATGAAGGAACATTGAAGCATTATATACATTCAAGATGATGACAACCTGGTTAGCATTTTCTACCAAGATAAAGGATATTAATGAGGGAAACTCTGCAAATGGCATGAAGACTTTGGATAAATGTTGCTTTCCTTATTTAGATAATTATCATAGTTTTACTTCATAGAATAAACTTAGGTTCAGAAATTAATCATTGATACATCCAGAGATAAAACACCAATCATTTTGGCAGTACTCAAATAGTCCCAAAAGAAAGAATACTATATATTTAAGGTTTACCTGCTCTTGGGGCATATATTTAATATGGCATAAACTAAAAATTTGTATAATGAAACCACTAGCCTATTTATCTGTGCTTAGATTTTTGTAATGAGTACCTAAAACACACTTTCATAGCAACTTTTCAGTATGCAATATATTTTAACTATACTTACCATACTGTACATTAGATCCTTAGACTGAGTCATGCTGTAACACTACAGGTTTGCATCCTTTGACCTTTATCCCTATATCCATTATGAGAAAAATTCTAGACATCTTTTTGTCTGTAGGCCTATTTACTAGTTGAGAAAATAACGAAAATTTAAAAATACCTTTAATGGGGAATTTTGATTGAGAAAAATGGTAAGTAATTTTGTCCATTGTGCAAATTTTTGTAAGTCAATGCATTTTACAATTAATAGTTGACAATGTCTATCAAGTTGGGCATTTTATCATTTTGCCAATTTTGGAGGGAGAAAGGTGCTTTCTTTTGTGTATGTGTGAGTCAGTACTGGGGATTGAACTCAGGGCCAGGGCACTGTCCTTTTGTTACCCAAGACTGGTGCTCTACTACTTGGGCCACACTTCTACCGCTGGTCTTTTGGTGCTTAATTAGAGATAAAAATCTCACAGCCTTTCTGCCTGGGCTGGCTTCAAACCTCAATTCAGATCTCAGCCTCCTGAGTGGCTAGGATTTCAGGAGTGAGCCACTGATACACAGCAAGGTGCTTTCTTTCCTAATAATCTTGGTTATGATTAAATTTTTCATTTGATTTCACACTTCCACAGTAAACAAGTAAATGCCTCTCATGTTTTCAAGCTTTATGTTTCTACAGTGGTTTTTTTTCTATTGGTCTATTCCATTGCTTTGGTGTTTAAATTATCTTATACCACTAGTTAAGTACATGATGTCTTTGAAAAATAAGTTTTAATTTTCAATTGTATGTATAAGTAATACACTCAGTTTAAAAATAAAATGGAAAGATACACAAATGAAATGAATAATCTGTTTTCCTACTTCCTTTCTTGTCCTTATTCATTTCACTTTTATTGGATTCCTGTTTCTTTGTGAGTTTTTTAAAGCAAATACTTATATAAGACATGTATTCTCATTTACTTAACCTATTACATAGAAGCCTTTTACCAGACAAGAAAAGCAATATATGCCTACCAGACCTGTCCCACAAAAAATACAAATAGCTGTTCTTCAAATTGAGAGAAGAAGATAGCCATGGATAAAAAGAAAACATAGGAAGGTATAAAACTCACTGGAGAGTAATTACACAGATAAATTAGGAATGCCCAAGTATTATAGATATAGAAAATAGACTACTCATGCCTAAAGTATGAAAGCTAAAAATAAAATAATTTAAAATAATGACTAGGTCAAACACAGTTGTACAAACACAGCTCTAATCTTAGCACTCAGTAGGCTGAGGCAGAAGGCTGGCGAATTCCAGCCCAATATAAGCTACATAGTGAGATCCTGTCTCCATGATAATGATAATATTAATAATAACAATAACTACTTTAATAAGTTATACAGAGATAATAGTCAAAACCAAAATATGTAAAATGAAGTATCAAATCTTAATGCTTAGATGCTGCAGTATCACCCAAAATAAAATTTATGTATAGGCTTGTGTGCCAGTGGCTCACGCCTGTTCCTCAGTAGACTGAGATCTGAGGACCATAGTTCAAAGCCAACCTGGAAGTGATGCTGTGGCTCAAGTGATAGAACACTAACCTTGAGCACAGTGTGGCTCACTGACAAAGCCCAGGCCTGGGTTCAAGCACCAGGACTGCCAAAGAAAGAGAGACAGAGACAGAGAGTGAGAGAGACACAGAAACAGGGACAGCGGAAGAAAAGAAAGAAAGAAAGAAAGAGAGAGAGAGAGAGAGAGAAAGGAAGGAAGAAAGGAAGGAAGGAAGAAAGAAGAAAGAAAGAAAGAAAGAAAGAAAGAAAGAAAGAAAGAAAGAAAGAAAGAAAGAAAGAAAGAAAGAAAGAAAGAGGGAGAGAAGGAGGGAGGGAGGGAGGGAGGGAGGGAGGGAGGGAGGGAGGGAGGGAGGAAGGTTGAAGGAAGTTCATGTATACAAAGTTTGGACACAAGATCATGCAGTAATAATTAGATCATAAAGGCTCTAATGTATCAGGGGATTCATGCGATGATGGATGTGTAACTCAGTGGCATTATTGAGGGAGGATGGAAAGTGGGAAGTGAGGACATTTTGGAGAGAGGGCATTGCTAAGGTGATGGACTTATCTTGCCCCTGCCACCCCCGTCTCTGATCTTCAGGGTCATGTTGAAGAAAGAGAAAGCAATAGATGGCATTATTCTGTTTAAGATATAATACATGCACATATGCAAAACACCATAGGGAAACTTTTTAGTACAACTAATGTACACTAAAAAATTACACAGGAAAGTAAAACACTCACTGTGTAGAGATGGATATCAGGGGGAGGGAGGATGAATATGCTTGAAGGATTTTAAATACATATGTGAAAATAAAACAATAAAACGTGTTGAAATTTTTAGGAAAGGACACAGGAGATAAAGTAGAATGTACAGGGAAAAGGAAGGATGAGGGGGGATATTTGAGAACACACTGTCAGCACTGAAGAAAATCGGATTGATATCTTTATCACCTAATATTCCAAGATAATTCATCTGGTTGGTTCCTTTTTTAATTGGGTAGAATTGTTATCACTAGGAATGTTAAAGAGGAGGCCAAAAAAAATGAGGAAAAATAACAAGGAAAGAGAAAAGGAGGAGACCTGTGCTGGAAGTCCAATATTCTTAAAGTGAAATTGAACATACAAATGCAAGCTCATGATAGTTTTCTGTTTTTGAATAACCTGCCAACTAAAAATTTCCACCCTTACATATACACAATGGAATTCTATGCTTCTATCAGAAAGAACAACATCACCCCATTCATAATGAAATGGAAAGACTTGGGGAAAAATCACACTAAGTGAAGTGAGCCATACCAAAGAAACAGACTGTATGATTTCCCTCCTTGGGAATAATTAGTTAATACCTAGAAAAGCCCTAACAGATGATCACAATAGCTCAATAGCTAGTACATATGATCACATAAGATAATGCTAAGCAAAATGAACTCCAAGTTATGGAAATAAGTAGCTTATCATTGTTGTTATTTTCAACATACCATGTGATATTATGCCTTTTTGTTTTTCTTCCCCATGGTTTTACTCCTGGTGTCATTGTAACTGATTTTGGTATCATAGGTATTGTATATACATTTATCAGAAGTAGAGAAGGGAAGGGGAACATCAAAATGGAGAGACGAAAGGGTAAAAGATGAACCAATGCAACAGCAACACTTACAAGACACTATGCTGTGAACCAACTGTACAACTGGGAGGGAGGGAATGGGGAAGGCAAGAAGGTGGGAGAAAATGAGGGAGGAGGTAACAAGTTTGATAAGAAATGTACTCACTGTCTTACATATGAAACCATAAGCCCCCTGTACATCACTTTGATAAAAATAAATTAATTCTTTTTAAAAAGTCCCCATGCCACCCCCACAAAAAAAAAAGAAAAAGAAGAGGAAGGAAGGGAAAGGGAAGAAGAAGTCAATCTACCTTACAAACATGTGATAAAACGTTCTCTGTAGAGAAATGCAGGTGGATGCAGGAAGAACTCCTAATAGTAGCACAGTCGATTAACTATAGTGACAACAATTAATGAAATGTCATAGTAGTTAGTAGAGAGAAATTCAAATGATCAAAACATAGACCAATGAGGAATCTCCCTGTGGTAATCTATCCCAATTTTCCTCATGTGATCATTGCACATTGAACATACCTATTGAAGTATCACTCTACCACCCACATGTGTGGAAAATCACTATAAAGGGAAAGGAACAGAGAAGGACAAAAGGAACCATGGAGTTTATAACCTTTAAATAAAACGTTTTTCAAATACTATCCTCGCCATTGCATTTGGTGGAGACCTACTGGTTGCCCAATCTATGATATTGGGGGCATCCTTGGCTAATCAAATTGCATAAAACCAAGTATACCAACCCTGGACCTTGGAAGCATATACCACAATGCCAAAGAATGCTTACACTAAGAACAACCACAGCCATAGTGTGTTCAAGTCCTTACATTTGTTCCTATCATTGCTGCAAATCCCACAAAAGGGCAAAGAACACACAATCATCAGATCTCCTTTGACATCATTTTTGGCACCAGAACTTCCCAATAGCATTTATCACCTCTGCATTTCTGAGTGTGTAGATGATGGGGTTCAGCATGGGAGTGATAACCGTGTAGAACACGGCCACCAGTTTGTCCCCAGTGAAGGTGGAGGCGGGCCTCATGTAGATGAAGGTAGCAGGCACAAAGAACAAGATGACCACTGTGATATGCGAGGCACAGGTGGAGAGGGCCTTGCGCCTCCCCTCTGCAGAATGCTTCCTCAGGTTGACCAGGATGACCACATAGGAGGACACCAGGATGAGGAGGGAGATGATAGAGATTAACCCACTGTTAGCCATTACAACACCTCCCTCCACAAAGGTGTTGGTGCAAGCCAGCTTGAACAAAGGATGAAGGTCACAGAAGTAGTGGTCGATCACGTTGGGACCACAGAAGGGCAGTGGAATGGTGATCAGTACCTGAATGATAGAGTGGAGAAAGCCTCCCAGCCAGGAACCAGCCAGTCATGTGTGGCACACATGACGACTCATGATGTTCATGTAGTGGAGAGGTTTGCAGATGGCCACATAGCGGTCATAGGCCATCACCACAAGCAACAGAATCTCTGCCACAGCGAAGAAGTGGAAGAAGAATATCTGAGCCAGACAGCCCTTCATCGAGATGGTTTTGATCTTGGCAAGGAAGTCACTGATAAATTTAGGGACAACAGAAGAGGAGTAGCAGATCTCCACCATGGACAGGGAGCTGAGGAAGAAGTACATCGGGGAGGAGAGATGCTTGCTGAAGCTGACCGTCAGGACAATGAGCCCATTGCCCACCACCGTGGCCAAGTACACACAGAGGAAGAACACAAAGCACACCCTCTGCACCTCTGGATCCTGGAAGAGGCCAGTGAAAATGAACTCTGTGACGTTGTTTACAGTAGCTCTGGATTCCATGAGTTCAACATGGAGGTTCTTCTCTGCTCACCACACAGAAGCGAATCAGGGTTGGGCCCCCACATCTGCCTCAAAGGCAGCACCTGGACAGCTAAAGCATTCCTGCTCAGCTAGAGCACCAGCTGAAATCCAAGAGATGTTAGCATAGAAAGGAACGCATAGCCCCTTACCTGACCTCTTTGGCTCACAGAGGATGCACCTAAAGACTTGAGAGTTCATTCGACTTCTCAAACTCACACAGCTTATTTCTGAAGCTTATCAAGAAGCCCAGACACCAATCAGTGTGATTTTTACCACACTAGGATCAGGTACCACTGGCTTGAATTTTGAGACTTTTATTGCCAGGGAATAAGTTAAATCTTGCTTCCTTCCACACAGTAAAAATACCTGGATCTTGCGATCCTTTATAAGGTGAATAGCTTATGGTGATGCAGATAAATCACGAAGGGAAGGATCTTGGAAATCAGCTCCTTGGCCAAGCTAAAATAACTACAGGAAACAGTAACCAATTAAGGTTTTGTTATTATTGTTGTTCTGGCTTTTTAGTATAGAAAGGCCTCCCACAAGAACAGCAAGGATTGTTGTCCAATACGGAGATGCTTGAACCATTTAAAATAAATGGGGCCATGTGTCCCACAGGAGCCCAAATTCCCCTTGAAGTTTCCTCTCTCCAGTGAAAACCATGGCCAAAAACTGAGCTGGGGGAAGATCCAAAATGTGTTTCAATTGATCCTGTTGAGAAATTCTAAATATCCAGCAAATATGCTCTGAGAGAAGAAAGGGTTTGCAGAATAGTTTGCAGTTCTACAAGGCATAAACAACAGGACAAGGCTAGATGTTCAGTTTGAGAGGGGGGGAACAGCATAATGGGAAGACTGCATCAAGAGAAAATAATTTCAGATCCTGTTTCCACCTTTTAGTAACTTTGCAGTATTTAGATAACAGATTTTAGATTTCAGTCTGTTTTCTCTCCTGCTAGTGGGTAATTATAGGCATTCCATATTGTTAAATGAGAAAAATAAATTACCTGGGTTGAAATATTTATCTGTGAGTGTTCATTAGAACTTCTTAACTATATAATTGTACTATAACAGTTTGAGATGTAAGCCTTTAAGTCACATTAAAAATTAATCACTAGGGCTGGGGATATGGCCTAGTGGCAAGAGTGCTTGCCTTGTATACATGAAGCCCTGGGTTCAAATCCCCAGCACCACATATACAGAAAATGGCCAAAAGGGGCACTGTAGCTCAAGTGGCAGAGTGCTAGCCTTGAGCAAAAAGAAGCCAGGGACAGTGCTCAGGCCCTGAGTCCAAGCCCCAGGACTGGCAAAATAAATAAATAAATAAATAAATAAATAAATAAATAAATAAATAAATAAATACTCATTTAAAAAATCACTAAAAAAAAATTGGTGTGCTCTACAAAAAAAAAAAAAATTAACCAGTAGGGGGCTGGGAATGTGCCTTAGTGGTAAAGTGCTTGCCTAGCGCGCATGAAGCCCTGGGTTCAATTCCTCAGCAGCACATAAACAGAAAAAGCTAGGAGTAGTGCAATGCCTCAAGTGGTAGAGTGCTAACTTTGAGCAAAAAGAAGCCAAGGACAGTGCTCAGGCGCTGAGTCCAAGCCCCAGGACTGGAAAACAAAAATTAACCAGTAGCATAAAAAGAATATTTAATATTTCTTTTGTGAAACAAGGAAGCATCTGATAAGAATTCTTACTCCTCTGGGGAGATGCAGCCATTACTGTATCTAATCCTTACCCAGAAAAAAGTAGCAGCCTTCCCAGACTCCCTTGCAGCTAAGCCTGCTCAGAGGGTGCAGATGTGGACCATGAAATGTGAGCAAAGGTTGGTTTGTGGGGTTTGAAAAAGTTTCAAAAGGCTCAGACACTGCCAGTAATTTGCTTCTTCATTTTTTTCTTCTTCTCCCCTTTTTTGTTCCCTCCCATGGTATGTACATGAGACAAGAAAAGCTGGAGCTATCCCATTCTTGGAAAAATTTTAAAGAAAAAAAATCAGAAAGAAAGTAGAAATGACAACAAAAAAAAGTGGAAATGACCAAAACAAAAGACATACAGTTTATACATAATTAACAATACTGAAAAAAAAAGAATATCCAGTGAAATGAGCATAATCCAACATACAAATATGGTTTTTTAATTTTATTTTATTGTCAAGATGACGTACACAGACAGAAATTTTTAAAGTACCACTCAAGTGGTAGACTGCTAGCCTTGAGCAAAAGAAGTTTAGAGACAGTGCCCAGATATTGAGTTCTAGCCCTAGGACTGGCAATAATAACAACAACAACTAGTTCTATGCTTTTCTTTTAAACGAGTTAATAGAAAAAAGAGGGAAAAATGCCTATTCATACTCTTATGATTTTTGTATATAATCACTTCTACTGATAATTTTTTCATGTGACCAAGTGTTACCATCTGGTTAGTTCCTTTTTAAAAAATCATTTAATACTTCTTTTTTGGTACAGGGGTTTGAACACAACCTTGCACTTTCTAGACAGGTGTTCTACCACTTGAGCCTTTGTGTGTTGATTGGTTTTCTATTTACTCTATTGTTATTACAGATGTTCAGAGGGATTTCAATGACATGAGTCAGGTAATGAGTACATTTCCTTTCACCCAATGTCTTCCGTTCTTTCCCTCACTCTCTCCCAGTCCCTCCCTCCTGTCTCTACCCATGAGTTGTATAGTTCACTTTCATCAGCATCCAGTGATCGCCATTGCTGCACTTTTTCACCCTTTTTCTCCCAAGTTCTGTGCCTTCCCCCCAGCCTCCCAAAAGATGTGTGTATGTGTGTGAATACACCATATATAGAATCATCAAAAACTAAAAAGTCCTTTGTTTCCATTTCTCAGAGTTCATTGCAGTCTGTATATTATTTTATATAACTATGAAGAGCACGTAGGCATTGGGCCTTTGTGATTCTCTCGTGGGAGCACCCTCTTTTGGTCTCACTGTGTGTGTGCATCTAGAATCCTGTGTTATGAGTCATTTCCCAGGGCATTCGACATCTAATTTCCACATATCACAGAGAGCGTGTGCTGTTTGTCTCTCTGAGCTTGACTTCCCTCAGCTAACATGGTCTGTTCCAGTTCCCTGCACTGATTATTTGGGGATAAGATATTGCTCCCTGCCTGGACTACTCTACGCTGTGGTCCTCCTATCTGTGCTTAATTCAGTCATTTAGATGACAGGTGTGCACCACTGTGCCCCGCCATTGTGATGCCCCAGAGCCTGCGGTGACAGAAGTGTTCAAGCACACTATTTTCACTATCAGTTTGGCCAACATAGAAAGCATTGACAACATCTCTTGTTGACATGGTAAGGGCCCTGGCCTTTCTCCCTTCTCTAGGCACATGGCTGGACCACATTCCTGGGCACTCATGGGGTTAGGAGTGCCTGTGAACACTTTGTCTCCAACAGGGAGGTGAACCCCTTTCAAGCCGCACCCTAGAAAGCTCCCATAAACTCACTCTATGTCCTTCCTCTTCCATGGTGGAAATGCCCGTTCATGCCCAACCTTCGCCACTGCCCTTAAGGGATCATGTAGGGCACCCACCAACCTAACACTGCCCAGAACCAGATGCTGGCTAAACCTTGAAGTTTTCCAGAGCATCTACTAGCAGGGCCAAACCTAACTTATTGAACTTGCTAGTTGAGTTGGATGACAGGGCAGTGCATCCTCCTTCTACAAAATGTAATGTGTGCATACCAATAACACAGCAATTTTCTCTCCAGATACCTGTCCTAAAGCAATACTGCAAATGAGCAAAGGTAGATGTCCACAGAGAAAAGCACCATATCATTGCTTATCATGTCAGGCACAGGCTGTAATGTATCCCCAAAATTTCCACCCACACACAATGGAACACCGCTTAACCAGAAGAGCAGGAGAGAAAAGAATCAAGATAAACTCACAGAAGGGTCTTACATGGATCATAATGAAATAATTAAGAATTTGCTTCATCTTAAAATTGATATATACACAAGATTGCATGGATACACTCGGGGGCACACAGTACATAATTTGGGACATGGAAAAATAAAAAGACAATGGAATAGTTAAAAGAAAGGATGCAGCTATGCATTCTTGACAGTGAAAGTGCTCTAAATATATTGTTAAAGTATACAGAATAAATATATACATATGAAGGAAAGCAAGTTTAAAAGAAGCAAAAAAGCAAGTGTATTTAGATGTGAGAATGGGAGGAAAGTTTCATTGATGAAAACATTTGCTTCTACCATCTCTCCCCAACTCAGATGCTGGCCTCTGTGTTTAGTAGGAAATATTCTCTGCTGGTACACTGATCATCAAGGGGAGACAAGGGACCAATTAGATCTCCATCCTTTGAGTTCAATGTTCACTCAGTCCTCCGCCTTCTGGGCCCATGCCTAGACTTCATGGCACAGTGACAAGTTTGGGCGACTAATTGCACCCTAAGGAGTGGAGGCAAAGAGTTAGTAAAAGTTTGCAAAGAAGCAAATTAACATTATCCATTGGGGGTTCTTCAGGGCTGGCTGAGAACTTCTCGAACCTTCATGAGATTCCCAGGAGCTCCAGCTATGTCATTAAGATCACAATTAGAGACCAGGAGAACACAGGCTCAGGAAATGTGTGTGTCATGGAAGGGCCAGGACTTAGCACGCAAGCCTCCTTCTCTAAATATGGAACGGGTCGTCCTTACCCGTGTTTATGTTGGGTCCCTAACGGCCCATTTAAGACAAGGTCACCACACTAACACAGGAAAACAGAGGTGGTTTCCTTCCCCTCTCCTACTTTCCAGATAGAATTATGGAGTCTGCCAGGAGACTGTACTAAGCAATGGCCTGGTTGATGCAGCACAGAAAGCTAGCACCCTCCAACATCTATTGTTCCTTCTTCTTTCAGGTTGGGCCAATGCTCTTCCATGACAGGTAGAATGTAGATAAGAGCAATCTGCACCTCCAAACCTAGCATGTGAAGCTTTCATAAACTATCTTCCACTTTCCCTTCCTTGTATGCCAGCTACATAGTGACATCATCCTTGGCGATCTCCAGAGGGGGCAGTTAAAGGTTGTAAAGCCTCTACCAGCCCAGGCTCTTGAACAGCTGCCAGCATAGTAAACTATCATTAAGCCATTGACATCTACAGTTTGTTTGTAGTAAGAGCAGTTAATTTGCTCCAACTCTCAGCTATTCATTATCTGTAAAACGCAAATTCAAAATCACATCTTTTATGTACCTAACTAAAGTTGGATCAAGACTTCCAAGTTCTTGCCTGATTTGTTAGCAAAAGGTCCACTATCTCTCATGCCAGGCCTGACCCCATGTTCATTCCAAATTGTGGGTCACAGTTCAAAGCCAGCCAGGCAGGAAAGTCTGCAAAATTCTTATCTCCAATAAACTACAAAAAATAAAAATCAAAAGCCAGAAGTGGAGCTGTGGCTCCAGTGGAAGAGCGCTAGCCTTGAGCAAACAAAAGCTCACAGATGGCTCCCAAGCCCTGAGTTCAAACCCCAGTACTAGCACACACACAAAAAAAAATAAGCACAATGCTTCATCCTAACCCTTCTCTAGAGCCTTTCCCTCTTGTCTACACATTCCAGCCTCAGTGCTCCATCTCCCCCTGCTCACTTACCCTCCGCTGGAAGGAATGTTGGCAGGAAGTTAAATCTCTGTAGCTAACCAGCACACCGTCCAGGGCAAAGAGCCCAGGAAAGCCCGACCCCTTGGCTATCCATTGACACATACAAACTAGCAGTGACTAGATACTAATCATCACAGTTTGTTTGAATGATATGGGGATGTCGTGAGGATTGAAAGAGATGGGCTACTGTGCTTATGGGGAACCAAACCAACCCGGTTTTGCCCTACCTCTGCTTTCCTCCCATCAATTCAATCATTTGTAATATTTCATTCAAAGCTCGGACACTGTTTATAAAATGTCTGGGTTTAGCTTTGGCTGGGACAGTAGACTGATGAAGCTCTCTTGGAGAAAGGGAACCCACAAAGGCAAGTTTCATGGGAGGCTGCCTGCAATCGCTAAGTTCCAAAAACTCTTTACTCATTGTGCTAGCCTTTTTTTTTTTTTAATCACTGTGACAAGTACCTAACAAAGTATCAACTGACAAAGACAAAAGATGTCCTTGGGTTCTTGATTTCAGAGGTCTCCGTCCCGCAGCTGTGGGTCTGGAACGGGGAGGAACCTGGGTAGACACCATTCTGGACAGCGCGATTCTCCTCGTGGAAGCAGGAAGCGGAAGCAGCCCTCGGAGCAGGAAGGGAAGAGGGGTAGAACATACCTTTGCAGAGCGTGTTCCCACGGACCAGCCCCCACCAGCGAGGCCCACCCCTTACTTTAGAACCACCTCCCCATGATGCCATGCCACCGGAAATTCATGGAGGGATCAAGTCATTTCTCAGAGCCCTCCTGAGCCATTCATTTCCCCGAAGCCCACACACTGGCCACCAAGCCCCTCCATGCATGAACCCATTTTCCATTCAAACCATAACACTCATCCCGAGTGAAGCTCAGACTCCAGCTGCACAGCTTCACTATACCTGTGGGGGGAGGTTAAGAGGCCCTGGGGGAAAAAATGGAACAGAAAGACATTCGGACAGGACAAGACTAGAGTGCCACAGGGCCTTGCCATGGCCTCTGATGAGAGCCCCAGCCTCCCAGCCTCTTGAAGGATCCAAAAGCAAGGGAGTTGAGACTCCAGGAATAAAAAGTCAGGTGGAACTGGGCATGGTGGCATGTATCTATAATCCCAGCTATGCAGAAGGCTGAGGTGAAAAGATATCAAGTTCAAAGCTAGCCTACCTTGAAAAGAATTCAGATGGGGACTGAAGAGAAAGCTGTTTCTGGCTGGTCACCAGTGGCTCACCCCTGTAATCCTAGCTACTGAGGAGGTTGAGTTCTGAGGACTGCGGTTCAAAGCCAGCCCAGGCAGGAGAGTCTGGGAGACTGTTACCTCCAATTAACCAGACTCGTGTCAGGGAATAAGAAGTCCTCAGCTGGCCCTTGCTGACAATACCACTGGGTCAGGTCCTCCAGGACACATCCATGGTCCCTGCCCTCACACCAGGCCCGCAGCTGGAGGTACAAAGGACAAAATCCTTTAGGTCTGAGTGGAAGAGTGGGGCTCCAAGGAAGTGACGCTGTGGCTCAAAGTGGTGGGGCACTACCCCTGAGCAGAAGAGCTCAGGAACAGCACCCAGGTCCCAAGTTCAAGCCCCATGACCAACAAAACAAAAAAAGAAACTCCATGTGAAGTTCTCCAAGATTCTCTTTGCTTTCAATCTGTTAAAGTCACACACATTAATAATAAAAATAAATAATAATGAGGGATGTGTTTATTATTGTAATAGTCATAGCTACTAATCATAATTATCTCATGTAACTCTGGTTAAGAATGCAAATTCCTAGCTAGAGGAAACATTCAGTAGGACTTCATTCCAGCCTTAATTTTTACTTACTAAATTTATGTGTAGAAGAATTTACTAAGAAGAGGGGAATGGTGGGAGATCATAGTTGATAATATTCAATGTACACACGTAAAAATGAAGGGCTGGGAGACAGGAGGCGGGGAGGTGATCACGAGGCACCGTGCACATAAACTGACTTAGTGAACTGAAACCCCTTTTATGACTGTGTACATTTTTTAAAAAAGAAATCCACCACAACTGCCTGAGGCATCCGGCTTCTGTCCTAGGCCTTATTTGTAGCAGAGAAAAATCAGAAGTCTTCTGATGACAGCCATTGAAGAGGAAATGAGTGAGGGAGGGCGTCTATTTATACTGAGGCATATTCTGAAGCTGGTAAAATTGTGAAGAGGGAATCCAGTTTGAGATGTAGCTTTGTAAAAGACTGATCGTGAATGTGCTTTAGGATGTTGATAGCCAGGGTGGTGAGTAGCTAGCTGTGCTGTGGTTTGCCTAGAAGCTGGGGGGGGGGGGGGTGTAGAGTGCTGCTCATATCTATTCTCAGTTTGAATGCTAGTTTCATGAGGAAACTCATTGTTTGGAAACACTTCAAACTATCCGTCAATAACCAATTCATTTTTCCTATATGTATCATGCTTTGATGGAAACTTTACTCAAAGATGCATGTTAAGCTGGGCACCGGCTGACTCATGCCTGTAATCTGAGCTACACAGGAGGCTGAAGTATGAGGATCATAGTTTAAAGCTAGCTTGCGCAGGAAAGTCCACGAGATTCTTACCTCCAATTAACTACCAAAAAGCCAAAAGTGGAGCTAGTTCTCAAGGGGCTGAACACTAACCTTAAGCAAAGAAGACTCAGGCATAGTGCCCAAGCTCTGAGTTCAAGCCCCAGGACTAGCACCAAAAAAAAAAAAAAAATGTATGGGTGGGGACGGGAGGGAAAAACTGGGAGTGAGGGAAGAGGTGACATTGTCCAAAAAGAAATGTACTCATCTCATTCCTTGACTTTACATAACTGTAACCCCTCTGTAATCACCATATAACTATATATTGTTACTATATAACATATCTAAATGACTACATTCATATATAAATTGCTATGTGCATATATAAATGCCATGACTATTACATCATAAATACTATTTATATATCTACACTTATATATGAGTAATGTGTGCGTACATGGTATGTATGTGTGCACATGTCAAGAAAGAGAGAATGCAAATGAATGTGAGCACTGGAAGCTTCTGGAACTATTTAAATCGCAATGTCAACACTCGTATTGTCTGTCTGTAGCTATTACTTGCTGTGGGACAAATTATTCCAAAACACAAACACAGGAAACAGCAAACATTTACCATGGCAGGCAGACAAAGTATGTGAATCGAGGGTCTTGGTGGAGTGATTCCAGCTCTGAGCTGCAGCCCCCTGAAGGCCTAGAAGGCAGGGCTGAAGGCCTGGGGGTGGGGGGGGGGGGGGCAGTGAGACGCTGCTCTCATGCTCCCTCTTGTGGTTATAGCTGGGCATTACATCCCCTGTCGAGCTTGCCCAGGGACCTGTCATCAGGCTTCCCCAGACAGAGATCTGAGAAGTGAAGAGGTTGAGAAACCAAGGGGGGGGGGGGGGGGGGGGATGCTGTAGAGTCACATGACCTAATCTCAGAATGGAGCTGCCACCACGGCAGCTGTCCTGCCCAACACTGATGGTTCAGCTACAGTGAGGGGGAGGGAGAGGTCTGCGCATTCGTGAGGGCAGGTGGCAGGATGCCTGAGGTTGCATATTATTCACTGGCTGCTGGCAACATAACATTTTCCCCCTTTTTGATTTTCCTATTTTCTTTTAGCATGAACATACCAAATAACTCACAAAAGGTAAAACTACCAGCTGCCAGCAAGGACACTTCCTTGGCCAGCTGTTGGCTTAGGGGCTCCTATAATCTACATCTGATTGATTCCTTTTCCTATTTTCTTCCATTGCCCTCTTGCAGCTCAATTGCATTCCCAGCCATGCAGTCCGCCTGCTCCACCTAGCGGCAACATCCAAAACTGCTGCCAACAGGATGCTGCAGCTCAACATTTTAAATTGTATTTTTATTATCTTTAAGTAGTGGTTTGCAAAAGGGTGGTCTTTCAGCAAATTGGTTTATAAATACAATGCATCTTGATCGGCACCACCCCTTTGTGCAGCTCAACTTTCAAGTCAGATCTTGCTCACCCGCCTGCAGGATTTCACGTAGAGCCCAGAATTTCATGTGTTCCCACAAAGACCTTCCAACATTCAGCCCCGAAGTGAGTTGTGGAAGCCCAACTAGTTCCTCCTGCTTTTGAAAAAGCAACACTTCAGAGAGTCTGAATGTTCTGTGCATTCCCCTGCCTCCACCAAACAGCAGTGTCGCTGAGTGCAGGCCTGGCACGGCCAAGAAAGAGCCTGAACATGGCCTCCTCCACGGGCCAAGGGTTGTCTGCTTTAAGCAGCCCAAAACAGCTAATCATAACCAAAACCTTCAATACTGTTAGGAAAACAAGGTGCAAGAAAACTTCCTGCTTTATCTTTCAGACACTTGCAGATTCTGTCCGTTAAGATCATTTTAGTTGGGCATAGTGGTGCATGCCTATAATCCCAGCACTTGGGAAACTGAGGCAGGAGGAGGAGGACTTTGAGGCATAGTTTGCTTCAGGGCACAAAGATGAAATGTAAGAACTACCCAGATGGGTATCAAACAAAATCCTCCCGGGAACCCCAGGACTTGCCCAAAAGTGTGCACAACATGCCTGTACCAAGTCAGCACCTGTCCACCCACACCCCACACACCCAGCCAGGTCTTCCAAGTCTCCCCTCCACCACAGCCAGATGTGTAATAGGCTGTGTCCCCCGAAACTCCACTGGAGTCCTTGCCTCCAGTGTCTCAGAGGGTGACAAGATTTGGAAATGAGGTCATTAAAAAGAGCTAAGTGAAAGGAGGTGCTGTGTGGAAGGCCCCTAATCTAGTGAGTGGAGTCCTTAAAAGATAAGATTCAACCCAGCCACGCACATGTGTATACATGTGCATGCACGCACACACACAACCACCCCCCCCCCCACACACACACACACAGAAGACCATGGGAATAAACAGGGAGAAATTCAGGCAAGGGAAGAGGCCTGGTGACATCTTCACATCTGCCTTTAGCCTCCAGAATTTTAAAGTAGAGGTGTCTGTCTGTCTGTCTGTCTGTCTGTGTGTACCATCCAGTCGCTGGTATGTAGAAGGATTGCCCCAGAACACTGTGGAAAACCCAAAGGGAAGTGTGTTTTTACACAGGCCGATCCGGCGAGGCTGCTTTTGAAGGGGAATGGGGAGGAAAGAAAGAAAACAAGGTAGCATGTGTTGACATTTTTTTTAATATTTGGTATTTGTAAGTTTAAAAAATTTTTTCAGGCCATTTTTTTCCTTAAAAAAAAAAAAGCAACAACAGCAATGCTCTGTACAAGTATAACAAACATTAGAAATATGCATCATTCCAAAATAGTTACAAGAAAATTACAGTTTCGAGTCCATGTCAACACAGCCTATTCCTATGTGCCCCCGGGGAAAAGAAAGCGCACCCCATGTTACACAAGACTGTTACACAGTAGTCTGAAAACTCGGGACCTGGGACTTCAGAGCAAACCCTCCCCTTGTTGAAGCTCAACAGGTGATGCGATCCATCGTTTCAAAAGAAAGGCAGGCTTCTCCACTCCCGTGAAAACCCAACAGCCACCGACTGTGAGGCTGACCTCCACCCCACCCAGAGCCCCCAGCTTGACAAAGCACGCACGCACGCACGCACGCACGCACACACACACACACACACACGCACGCACACACACACAGTGGGGACGGTTTGCCAGAGTCTCGTTGGTGGTCACAATGTGGCCGTGGAGAATGGGCACCAAGTGCCAACCCCTCCACACTGGAGGGGAAGGGGACTTTGCTATTGGGAGGAGAGATCGATGGCCCAAATCCCCTAAGCTAGCTGGACACCATCTTTACCCTTTCCTTGACACATGGACGGCTCTCCCACAGGCGGCCATCAGACACTGGCAGCCGGGCTTGCTGGAACCCACTACCCCACCAGTCCACTCGGAAACTCCTCCACCTCCAACCCACTCCAGCCTCTGGAGTCCTCCCTAAGGACATATGCAGCTTCCCTTTCTAAGTCCGTGCCACCACCCCTGCCCCATCGCATACCCACACGCGCATGGGGCCTGCCTGCCCACCAGGCGTCCCAGGCCTCTCCCGGCAGCCTAGCCCCTGGGTTTGGGAGAGCCGCGGAGCGCCTTCTGCTAGACAGCTGCCCACATACTTCCCCAAGACCTAGCAAGCAGAGCGGAGGGGTGGGGGTGTCGCATTCTGTGCTTCACTTTTATTCTTAAATTACAGTATGTGTATAACTATTTGCTCTAATCTTTTCAAGGACTCTTTTTTTGGGAGCAGGTGTTTGCTCTGATTTCTGTATGGCAGTAGAGACGAGGTTCAGGAGACCCCCGTGGGGCAGGACCCAGCCAGTGGCCACCATGCTTTCTGTAAGCTGGAGGAAGGGGAAAGGGAGCCACTGCACCCCACTGTGCCCTCCCGGAGGCCCGCACACACTCGCCGCAAACCCCTGTGAAGGTACAGAAGCGATCTGCCCAAATTCTGCTTCACCCCACAGCCAGGGCCCTGTGCACCTTCCCTGAGTCCCACCTGAAAAGCCAGCACCCCGCTCCCCCCAACTTCCTCCTACCCAAAATGAAAAAAAAAAAAAATCAACAAAAAAGTGCAATCTCCATTTGAGACATAAAATTCTCCCCAACACAGGACGCCAGGGGACCTTTCCTTGTCATCCTTCAGTACCTCACAGAGAGGTGGGGGGGAGCCGGGGGGCCAGAAGACACACAGCACTGCACCTCAACCTCGTCCACAGCTGTAAGTCCACTGTGGTGCCCCCTCCAACCCTAAGATAGCCACTGTCCAGTCACCAAAGTGCCAGCAAGCGGCCAAGTGGCCAGAGCCCGCTCCCTCTTGCCCACAGTGGGGGGCCACCCTGGCTAGGACCCCACTTCCATTACTAACAAGACGCACTCCTTCTGAAGGCTACAGCAGGGTGGGTCTCTGCTCATCCCCACGGGATTCCTTCATAAGCCCTTGGATACTTCATGGCCCATGGGAGAATAAACCTAAAACTTCAAAAATATAACCTGAGCCACAAGAGAAAATAAAGAGAAACAAATCCTTTCATGTTAATGCCTTGAGAAGTTTACAGGTTATGTACCAATAAAATAAAATCCACATAAATTCAAAATTCTTGAATACACCACCCAAAGCAAAAAAAAAATTTTGTTTAATTACAGCAGCAGTATAGTAAAAGGTTTTAAAAATAATAATTACAACTTTGATACAAATGGAACTTTGTACACCTCAACTCATAGGAACGACTGTGGCGAGAGTTTAGTATTTATATACACAGTAGAGGGCGGGCAGTTAAGTGTCACTGCAGAGAGCAGAAAGCCAGTGAACTTTGAGGGAAGGGTTAGTGTGACACTGAGCTCACCACTGGAATGTTCACAGATTGCCACGCTTTTAAAAACACACATACGCACACACACTGTATACACACACGCGCACGCACACACACACACAGAAAATGCCAACCTGAGTAAAACATGACTAAAAACACAGAGCATCATGAATCACTAAGTCACATATTGCACCTTTAAATAATCCTTCTTACCAAAAACAGCAATGAGAAAGGAGGAGGAGGACAGAGTGGGGGGAGGAGGCAGGCATAAGAAAAGACTCCATGTCACTGTGAACTCCCTCTGGTTTTCCCTTCCCCTCCAACCTCCCCCCCCACACACACACACAGAAATTCTCACCCAAACAAAGGGCTGGAAAAAAAAAAAGAGTACAAAACAGAAGTCTTTGGAGAAAAGGAAGGGACGAGGAAGGGAAGAAAAAATGTTACACAGAGGTGGGAGAGGGTGGTGGGGTAGGCAAAGAGAGAGAGAGAGAGGCCTCCTCTAATCAAACAGGAGGCTGGAATGTTACCAGCAGGCAGACCTCTGTTGCTAAACTACCATTTAAATATCCCATATACTCCAATTACAAGATTCAATACAAAAATAGAGATATCTACTGAGTTTTGCCTGTGGAAGCATAATTCAGAAAAAGGCACATGTTCAAATAGAAAACGCGTGCAGAAGGGGCTCCACGTGCGCCCCTCCCTACACAACCACCACCCACCCACCATGTGGTACTTTCCAGCGGCGAGATTCCAAGATACAGTAGGTAAAAATAGACCTCTGATACTTAAAATATATCCAAACCTAACACAATCCTGGCTTTAGCATGTGAATCACAGAAAATAGTCATTAAAAAAAAAAAAGGAACAAATGGTTTTGAAAAAGAAAGAAAAATCCTAGAGCCCACTTTTCCTGGTTTTCCACAATTTTCAAGGGGGGAGGGGAGTGAACTTATCCCACTGGTGGTGAGAATTACAGCCAATCCACCCACACCCACCCAGCACCCCAGGTAGCCCCAAGTCCTCAGCCGCCAAGGCTCACTCAAACAGAACAGAACAAAGGACTAAGATAGGAGACAGGAGACGGGGTGGGCATGGGGCGTTTCCCTCAAGTGTGGGTATGGCGGTCTGCCTCGCTCAGGAAGAGGCAGGACCACTATGTGATGTAGCCATTGCTCTTCCCAAACATGCTCACGGGCTCCAGGTTTTCGTAGATTGTCATCGCTGTGGTGTTCTGGTAGATGAGATCCACCTTTGAGTCTTTCTGGGCTCTGATGATGTCCAAAACACACTGATTGAGGAAAACATACTGGTCCTGGTAGGAAAGGGTGAGAGAGAGCAAGAATTAGCACAGGTCCCAAGCATGAGCAGGTGAAAGCATTTTCAAACTCAGCACCAGCACCACCACTCAAACTCCAGGTGCCCAACTAGCAAACAACAGCTCAAGTTCACGGAGGCGAAAAGGTTCTGGTGGAATCTGGAATGAGCCTCACACTCTCACCACCCCTGCTCAGGGAGACGTGGCAGCAGCTTGGGGAAGGGGAAAGAAGGGTTTGGAAGAAAGTAACGTACACAATGTCCAGACAATAAGAAATCCAGCATGATTTTCTTGACCTAGGAGGAGCAAGGGGGAAACTGTATTTCTCCTCAGAGGAGGGCTGAATGGGGATCACCCTTCAGGTAAGCACAAGAGAATCAGTGGAGAATCATTTAAAAACAAGAAGCAGCTCATGCCTGAGATCCTAGTTACACGGGAGGCAGAGATCCAGAGGATCCCAAATGGAGGCCAAGCAAAGGGGTTAAAAAAAGTCAAGAGACCCCATTTCAACCAATAAAAAGCCAGCCATGGTGGCACACACCTACTGTCCTAGCTATTCAGGAGGCATAAAGAGAAGGACTGCTGTGCAGGCCCAGGCATATATCTGAGACTTCATTTGAAAAATAAACAAATAAAAATAAAGTATGGCTCAGGCAGTATACCACCAACCTACCTAGCAAGCATGAAATCCAGAGTTCAAACCCCCAGTACTACTAAATACTTATTTGTATAATAATAAGCAGAGGAGGAGTGTGTATAGCTACAAGGATATAACCTGGTGCTGTAAGAACAACTTCCCACCAAGAAGCATTACACATGAAACAGGATCCGTTTCCCCTTTCCAAAATACTCTGCAAAAATTCAAGTGTGCAGAAAGAGTGACACTGCCCCATTGGTAAGGAAATGGAAAGACCTGGAAAAGTTATATTAAGTGAAGTAAGCCAAACCCAAAGAAAAGAAGGTTGCATGTTTTCCATCATTTGTAAGAACTAGAGTATGTCTATGATATTCCTAACAGGGGATCTCAACATCTCAATTGCTTAATACATAGGACCATATGAAATCAACTGTACCAACATGAACTCCAAGACAGGGAAACAATAGGTTCTTATTATGTCCTGCACATAGTTTTTTAATTTTTTTTCTTTCATCTCTCTGAATTTCCTGTACCTCTGTCTTGTATATAAGATTATTCCATATGGTGAAAGGAAAGAGAATCACAGAACAGCAGGTCAAAGGACGAACTAATACAATGATACTCACTTAACAATAGGTTGGATGTCAACCTTACAAACTGAGGGAGAGGGGAGTAGGGAGAATTAAATGGGAGAAAATGAAGGATGGGGTAAACAGTGTTTAAAAACAAATGTAATCATTGCCTTACTTATGTAACTGTAACCCCACCGCTCATCACTTTGTCAATAAACATTTTTTAAAAGGCAGGTGTGCATGTCTGCAGATACACATAAATGAGCTCCAAATGACACACTCGCCAAACTATCAGCATTGCCTACCTCAGGAAGAGGGATTGGGAAGGAAAAAATAAGAGAAAAAAATACATTTCTGTGTAGTCCTGTGTTAAAATTTCAACATGATCAAGAGTTGCCTTCAAGGTATCAAGAGATATAAACATCCCCGGCAGAGCCAGTGTTTCTCTGACAGCAGAAAAGATGGAGGGCCTGCTATTCTATACCTTCACAGCAGGGAAGTGAGCCTCTCTCCTCTCTCCTCTCACCACCCCCCTCTACCACTTCATGACAGACAGCTCACCCCTCTCCCACAAGCACACAATGTCCCCAAATCCAGACAACATTCCCTGAGGGAGTAAGACAACACAGGACATGTTCCTAAGTATGAAGATCACAGCCTGAGGCCAGTGATGGGCAAAAGAGGAAGACCCTACCTAAAATAACTAAGGCAATAACCGCCCCCCCCCTTCAAGGGAGGTGGGGGAGAGGGTCCAGAATGACTAGGAGAGTAGCTCCAATAGCATGCCACTTGCCTAGCAAGCAGGAGGCCTAGGCCAAACTCACCAAAAACTAAAAAAACAGAGGTGAAAAAAAAAAAGAAAAAAAAAAAAACACCGATTTTGTGAGTTTATAACCCAGAAACCCAAGTTCCGAGATGCGCGGGACAAGTCCAGGATCTGTGAAGAGACCAGCGTCCCCTCGCAGCTCAACACTAGAATGAGCTGGAAGGGCGGCATCTTGTCATCCGTCACTTCAGCACCGGCGCAGGCTTGCAGAAGCAGCGCTCCTGCCTTGCAGGGGAGTGGGCTCACCTCTGTCTGCACCATGAGAGGCCTGTGCATGCGAAGGTCGTACACAATCCCGTACACATCCACCGTGTTCTCATTCTCTATCTGATAGATGAGGCGGTCGATGGCCATGAATGTGCCTGTCCTTCCCACTCCAGCACTGCAAGAAAGAGAAACCAGCGCCTCATCGCTGTGGCCTCCGCCCTGAACCTCTCTGACTTCCCCACTGGTTCTGACACCTGCACTCCTCCACATGGGCTGAAATTTCAGCAAGCATGGCAGCACTGGCTTGGAGCCGGAGTCACAAGACGACTTGAGAGTTAACTTTCACAAATGGACCGCTTTGCTCACTAGGGCTTCTAACACTGAAGTGCTTCTGGGTCAGTTGTCATCATTTCCTTCCTGTGCCTCTCCTAACTGTGCCTCTCCTGTATTCTGCCCCAAATCAATTTTCTCCACTTTCAAACGAGTATCCTAACAGTTCTAGAGTAATGAGTGGACACAGGCTTTGTGTCCAGGTTGGCTGGCCATTCCCCTGCAGCATAAAGGCAACAGCAATGGGTCCAGAAATGGGTCCTGGGGCTATTCTTCTAACGGCTACTGAGGGATAACTGTATGCAGTAACCACAAGGAAATGACAGAACACAATGTCAGTGATACAATGTATCAGGAGACAACATTTAATGCCGATGATTAATAGTGTATAAAAGAGCTGGGTAAGGTGGCTCACATCTATAATCCTAGCTACTCAGGAGGCTGAAATATGAGGACCAAGGCTCAAAATACAGCCCAGGCAGAAAAGCTCATGAGATTCTCATCTCCAATGAACCAACAAAGAGCTAGAAGTGGAGCTGTGGCTCAAGTGACAGAGCACCAGCCATTAGCAAAAAAAAGTGAAGGGAGAGTACCCAGGCTCTGAATTCAAGTCCCAGTTCTAGCACCAAAATAAAAAGCAATAGCACACAGTATGGACACAAGTGGATGTGGCTACATTTGAGGGAAAGTCTATCTACAAAATAAGCAGCTGACCTGATTTGATCCATAGGCTCTGGTTTGCCAACCTCTGTTGTAGAATCTCAGGGCATAGGGCTAAGCGTGTGATCGCCTATGCAAACCTTTCTTGACTAAGAGGTTACTGCATTGCTTTGGGGAAGTGCTCATAAATGTCTCAATGGGTCTAAAATTGTCACACACACACACACACACACTCTCTCACTCTCACACACACACACACCTGCAATGCACCAGGATGGGTGACTCCGGGGAACTCTGCTTCATATAGTCCCGGACCAGGTAGCGAAAGTTGATGAGCAGGTCAGTGGTATCCGGAACACCGTGGTCCGGCCAGGAGGTGAAATGGAACTGGCGCAGAAGGTGGGTCTCACTTGTCTGGATCTAGAAGCCAAGGGAGAGCTAAGATTAGAGAGAGGGGTGCCTCAGCATTCTGAAGATGAGGGAAATGGAGCACTAGGGTGGGAGGAGACAGGCAATGACAGAGAAAACTCCTCATTATCAATATTAGCACCTGTCAACTGTAAAAAGGGGGTTCGTTGTAATATTTCCACACACGCACATAATATACTCTGATCAAATTCACCCCCTCTAGGACTCTGTCTCATTTCCCTGCTCCCCTTCTAAAGATCAAATTATTTCATATGTCTCGTCAATTTCCCCATCATCATCTCCTTTCACCCTGCTCCTTCCCACTGGTTCCCACCCCCAAGCAGGTCCCCACCCACTTCTTTTACACTCATCTCAATCAGATTTGTAGGTCTAGGTCCCACAGATGAGGGAACATGAGTCGTGCGTCTTTCTCAGTCTAGCTTATATTGCTTCACATGAGGATATCGCGTTTCAACCTTTTTCCAGCAAACAGGTCATTTCTTTCTTCTTCATGGCCAAGTAAGGCTCCGTGGGGAATGAACCACATTTTCTCAACCCACTCACTCGTCAGCTGATGGACACCCTGGTGACTCTATCATCTGGCCGTTGTGAACAGTGTCGACATGAGCCGGGAGCATAGGTGTTGTTAGGTGCTGACTGACTGACATTCCTCCGGATGTACGCCCACTGCGGGAGCAGGGGTTGCATGGTGGTTCCACTGTTGGGTTTCTTTTGAGAATGCTCACACTGCTTTGCATGGTGGCTGCACTGGGCACTTTTCTACAGCTAGAAATCAGAAACTTACGTGTGCATGGCAGCTCTGCAGTGCTTGCACACACCCCATCTCACTCACAAACCCTCATTACCAGCCTAGGAAAGAGGGTCCATCACTCCCTTCAAGGACAGGAACAAAGGTTCAGAGAAACAGGGAGTGACTTCCCCAATGCGCCAGATGCATGCCCAGGCTTGGATTTTGAGTTCAGATGTCTTCCATTTCCAAGTACCAAGCCAGTAATGGTCTTGAACTCTCAACCCTGCGCCTCCTGAAAGCTTCACAGGCCCCCCAGCCTTGAGCCAGCCTGGGAATGTACCAACCCCCCAGCCAAAATAGCTTAACAGAAATACAAGATATCAAGACCGCTGGATCTTCTTTCATGCACTGTTTTTTGTTGGTTTGAAGTCAGCTCCTCATATTTGATCAGTCTGCTTGCTCTGCTGGCACTCTACCACTTGAGCCATACCTCCAACCCAGCTTTTGGCTGGTTATTTTGAAGACAGACATTTCTGCCCAGGCAAGTTTCAAACCTGGATGATGACTTTGGGGTATCAGCCTCCGAAGGAGCTAGGATGACGGGGTGATCAACTTCACCCAGCTCTTTTATGCACTATTTATAAATGTGCACAAAACACTGTCTCCCGGTAAGCTCTTTTATCACTAAGGTTACATTCTAACATCTCCTCATACTACTACATACAGTCATCCCTCAGTGCTGTGAAGAATAGCTCCAGAACCTACCAGACAGAAAAATCTGTGAATGCCCACATCCCTTGAGTAAAATGATATCTGCGACAAGACGCAGCCATCAGTGACAGGCACATATACGCCAGCATATACTGACCGGGGGTGGGGGGGGGAACTGGACCTGCCAAGCTTGTGTAAGATCCCCTCAATGTTCACAGGATACTCTCACGTGTCCCAGTGTCCCCGTCACTAATCGTCACATGATTCCACTTTAAACCACCTCTAAGTTACTCACAATAGATAGTAGAATGTGCGATCTAAAAGAGCAGCCGCTGTGCTCTATCACTAAGCAAACCATGACCAGAAAAGGAAGCTGGAACATGTTCAGTAGAGACACAATATTTACTCAGACTATTCTCAACCTCAGGTTGACAGAATCCACAGACATGAGACCCAGGGTCCCATGGGACCCAGAGAGGATGCATGCATGGTCTATTCGCCAATCCTAAGAGCTGAATTGGTGACATAGGGAGCAAACAAGTCACAATTTAGTTATTCACACTCCAGAAGCTAGATATGGGCATGGTTTCCAAGCTTTGCCTCTGTTAAAAACAAAGCTGAGGGCTGGGAATATGGCCTAGTGGTAGAGTTGCTTGCCTCATATACATGAAGCTCTGGGTTGGATTCCTCAGCACCACATATATAGAAAAAGCCAGAAGTGGCACTGTGGCTCAAGTGGTAGAGTGCTAGCCTTGAGCTAAAGAAGCCAAGGACAGTGCTCAGGCCCTGAGTCCAAGCCCCAGGACTGGCAAAAACAAAAACAAAAAACAAAGCTGAGCTGGTTGCCTCTGGCTCATGCCTGTAACCGTTGATACTCAGGAGGCTGAAATGAGAGGATCACAGTTCAAAGCCAGACAAGGCAGAAAAAGTCCATGAGACACTCTAACTACAAAAAAAAAAAAAAAAAAAAACAGCTATAAGTGGAAGTGTGATTCAAGTAGTAGAGTGCCAGCCTTATGCAAAAAGCAGCTCAGGAACAGTTCCCAGGCCCTGAGTTCAAGCCTGAGGACCCCAAAAAATTCCCAGATACATGAACTTGACTTCCCAGGATGCCTGCACAGTGTAAAGTAGACTTCAGAAGGGTCTGGGGATGCTGGCATCCATTTATGCAGTTCCCTCGTGCCTCCCTCCCAATCCCTTAGCCCAATAGGCCTCAGATGGTGACAGAACTCTACAAGCAAGTCATACATGAAGTATTATTAGCTACTCTCTGCCTAGACATGTCACTCCCAAGCTGATGGCCAGTCCTTGTCTGAGACCCACCTTCTTCGCACTCTTACTTACATTTTTCACAGTGAAATCTCTGATGGTCCATTCTGGAAGAACAACTTCTGTGGTCATGGTCACAGTTATGTCCCCGTAGTCCTGCGCCTGCTTGGATGGCCAGTACTCCTCACACTTGGTCTGGAATACAAGTGTGTGTTTATGAAGCACTCGGATCACACACCCGCCACCACAACGGCCTCACAGGGAAGATCTGGCAAGGAAAACCAGCCCCGGAAGTCCCACCACTGAGCGCTGTTTACCCTTAGAGTTGTTTCTTAATTCACAACTCTAGCAAATTCTTTTCAAATCGGGAGCTTTCTCATGGAAACTCAAGATTCTCTTTAAAAAGTTGGAAAATCTACCAAAGACAATGGCTCACGTTTGTAATCCTGGCTACTTGCAAGACAGATATTGGCCAGTTCAAGGCCAGTCTGGGCAAAAAGTTAAGAACAAAAAGTTAAGGCGGATGTGGTAGGTCACACCTATCATCCCAATTGCTCCCAAGGCCTAGGTAGAAGAGAGCCCTTTGAGTAGCCATGCCAAAACTGTACATGAGACAGAATGTCTCAGATACCCCAGAACTCCATATAACCAGAAGAAATGAACAGATCTCCCAGTACCTTCAGCTATGCGCTATTCGCAGTAAGCACGCACATGTTCACGAACACGCTCACAAAGATGATCAAATTAAATCACTCGAGGATCCCAAACTTTGATAAAACTCGTGAGCAAATCTAAAAACAACTACTTTCTAAGAACATCTGAATCCTCTTCCTGCAGAAGACACACACACACACACACACACACACACACACACACACACACACTTACTTCCCAGGGCAGGTATTTGCTGCAGGTCGTTTCAAACTTAACTGATTCACTGGTAAGTAGAATAATAAATATGGGATGTTGCACGTAGAAAATGCCCTGGCAGCCTTCTACATTCCCCCCAGAGTTCAGAATAAAAGATCAGCAAGGGCCCGGCTACATTCATCTTGGAGTTCTGCACACAGGTCGACCACCACATTTTTACTTGTCTAGCCAATCATTGTGAGAAAGGAGGTTCAAAGTACGAGGCCCTGCACTCACAGCAGCATGCAAGATCCACTCACATTCATAAAGCACTGTCCCTGTGTGGCTGTGGGAACCTACTCTCCTGACGCAAGGAAGAGGGCAGAACCCACCCTCCAGAGCCCTGACATGGGCTCCATGAATGACTGCTCCACTGGACTCCTGGGCCATCCCCACCCTCACCCAGAACCTGGTCACACTTGGGGCTAGAGGAACATCCACTCACTTGATTTAAAATAACAAACAGGGAAGGAAGTGAGGCTGCAAGACTCTCGCCATCCCCTAGGACATCCTGGACAAGAGCGATCATATCACCTGCAGACGGTCAGACAGGCGCTTCTCAGCCCTATGCCAGTGCCCCATGCCTGGAACGCCAGCTATGCAGAAAGCTGAGATCTGAGGATCATGGTTTGAAGCCAGTTCAAACAGAGAAATCTGAGAGCCTCTTCTCCTCCCATGAGCAGGCAAAAGGCCAGAGTGGAAGTATGGCTTACATAAGTGGTAGAGCACTGGCTTTGAGCCAAAGTGAAAGTGAGAGGTCCTGAGTTCAAGCCCCACTACCAGCACCCAAAAAAAAAAAAAAGAACTTGTCAGTGAGAAGCTCAGGAGGCTGAATCATGCTCCAGGTGATTCTGAGGGAAAAGGAAGTGTGAGAGCCACTGACTCAAGGAATCGACAACGATCTCAAGAAATGAGCTGACATTTTAAAAAAAAACTTCATGTGAGATGTAGCTCACTGGTACAAGGTGTACTTAGCATGTGCAAGGCTCTGGAGTCAATCCTCTGAGGTTAGATTACATCATATCATATATAATAAGCATTATTATCCTGTCAAAATATATTATGTAGGCCGTAACATTAGTTCCCATAACTATTATACTGTTACTGTTGTTCATATGCATGGAGCAACATTAAGTCCCATTCCTCAGCCACAGAACTTTTTTGGGGTTTGGGGGTGAAGTTTTTTGGTCAGTTATGGGGCTTGAACTCAGCGCCTGGGCACTGTCCTTGAGCCTCTTTGTGCTCAAGGCAAGCACTCTACCACTGAACCACAGCACCACAGCACTACTTCCAGTTTTGAGTGGTTAATTGGAGATTAAAGAGTCTCATGGGGACTTTTCAGGCTAACTTTTGAACCGTGATCCTCAGATCTCAGCCTCCCGAGTAGCTAGGATTAATTACAGAAGTGAGCCACCAGTGCATGGCTGGAACATTTTAAACATGTCTTTTTCTATTTACCTCACATCTATTTATGGGATGTTACCAATGGACAGACGTTGTCTGAGGTGGGAATGGCAGAGAGATGCCAGGCCACTCATGGGAGAGGGTCTGCTGAGAGTTATCTGGAGGTTAAGCCTGGATTTTTCTTGAAGAAAAAGGTTAGGTTCTAAAAACTAAGACTGAAAGTCACCGAGTGGCAGAACCTGGCCAGCTGGAGATTTTAAAGCCACTGCGTAGTGACATGGGAGCTCATTTGCTCACTCAGAGCTGAGGAATGCACAGCTTCCTGGAGAGCAGCCCCTTGCTCTTACCTGCCCCAGCTCCTGCTATGTACCACCCCACGGCTGAGAAGAAGAAAAGACAACAAAATGTGTCCACAAAGGAGCACAAAATAGAGTTCTTCAGAATCCTTTTTTTTTTTAATGTTTAGGGGAGGATAAACAAAGTAAACTTCTCAGAAGATACTAAAGCTCTAGAGGAGTGTTTGTTAAAATGGCAAATAGAGACTGTCGCTAGAGGTTTATGCCTGCAATCCTAGCTGTTTGGGAGGCTGAGATCCAGAGGACAATAGTTTGAGGCCAGCTCATAGTTTAGTGACTCGATCTCCCATCCAGCAAAAGGCAGAGCTAGAGGCATGGCTCAAGTGGAGCAGGGCTTGTTCAGAAAGTATAAGACTTTGAGTCCAAACTCCCGGACTACATAAAAAAAAAACAAACAACCAGCAAATAGCTGAACATTCAGGAGACTGAGGCAGGAGAGTCACAAATTCTAGTTCATCCTCAACTACATAACAATACCCTGTCTCAAAAATAAATACCAGGCCACCAATGGCTCACATGTGTCATCCTAACTATTCAGGAAGATGGGTTCGAGGATCACTATTCAAAGCCAGCAGGAAAGTCCATGAGTCCAGTTAACCACCAAAAAGCTGGAACAATGACTCAAGTGATAGAGCACCAGTCATGAACAAAAAGCTAAGGGACAGCACCCAGACCCTGAGGTCATCAAGCCCCAGTAACCAGCATAATGATAAACAAAACAAATTTTAAGACACTCCTTCCAACAACAATAAAAAAGAAAAAAATGATTTAGTTACATTTATTTTTTAAAGGTACTTACCCTCCCTTGTTCAACACATTTGGTCAACATAACAATGGCATATACATTTTTCTCCCAAACCATTCGCCAAAAATCTTTTAAAGTGTTAGGCAAAGGTCCTTGCGTGGCAATAAAATCTCTCTTGGAATGGTAGCCCTGAAAACAGAAAACAGGGTGGACACGTGAGCACCAGGAGACAACGCCCCAACGGCTGCACCCCACCCATGGGTGCCTGCGGCCGGCCAGCACCCACTCACCGGCATGTAGTTGGCATTGATGTAGTCATCAGTGGAATGCGTCTGGACTGACAGCTTGACTCGAGAAATGTCATCTGTGATGTCAAAAGAACAAAGAACCTCATTACAAGAGGGAATCTTAGAAAAGTTGTACAGAAGAAAGAAAAAGAAGAAGGCTTTGTATAAAAAATCAATCACAAGGGAGCTGGGGATATGGCCTAGTGGCAAGAGTGCTTGCCTCGTATACATGAGGCCCTGGGTTCGATTCCCCAGCACCACATATACAGAAAACGGCCAGAAGTGGCGCTGTGGCTCAAGTGGCAGAGTGCTAGCCTTGAGCAAAAAGAAGCCAGGGACAGTGCTCAGGCCCTGAGTACAAGCCCCAGGACTGGCCCAAAAAAAAAAAAAAAATCAATCACAAAGCCTTCCAAGTTCCACCCACTCAGACCATGGCTATGTATGACCCACTTACACCCCTCGTAGTGCCCTAGTTCCACCCTGGAAATGAGACCACCAGGAGCTTGCCGTGGAGGAGGCTTATATTCCCTGTAACGGTGAATGGAATACTTGAATCCCTCTTTAAACTCCATTTGCTGTCATCCCCGTAGGATGGGTGGCAGACACTGGTAATACTCAAAAATAGAAAAGAATCCAAGAATAACTCAGATTTATCTACAGAAAGAGTAGCCTTCCAACCTGTTGCCCTTCTATTCCTTTTCATGGAACTATATGAAAATAGGGGAGAAGGGGAAACAAAGAGAAAAGTGCAGAGAGACAGACAGAGAGAGAAAAAGAGAGAGAGAGAGAGAGAGAGAATATCAGACACTGGCCTTTTCTCTGAATCAGACACATACAGCAGGCCCAAAGCCTGGTTTGGACATTACTACCTGTGTAACCTTGGACAAGCCACCTATCATTCTGTACCTTTTTCTTCATCTGCAGAATGGCCATTCTGCAATTCTACAGCCAGCTGGCTGAGGCTGCTGGGAGGATTACATGCAGAGCTTAGTGATAGCAGGAAACGATGGATTGGCTGTGGACATAGAAGCCCCTCCCCTCTAGCATTAGAGATGACAGCAGGTGACAGAACAAATGACAGGTGGTGTGGACGAAGTCACTTACAGGGCAGAACATTATTATAGCGGTTCTTTCCTCTATTCTCAGCCAGTTCTGCTGCATATTTAGGTAGACTAATCCCAACCAGCTTCAGGTCCTAGAAACAAAATAGGTGAGTTGATTCTTTCATCGTCACACAGGCAGGCTTTAACTGAGTGTAGATTGATGGATAAAGTGGAAATGCCAAGGTGAGACAGATCTGCTTCTCTCCCCTGAAATACAGACTGAACTCTAGCCCCCGAAACTACAAGTATGACCATCAGGAAATGCAGTCTCTGCAGAGGCCATCAAGCTAGAGTGAGGTCACAGCAGGGCAGAACAGGCCTTTAACTTAATATGCAAAGGGCCTCAGAAGAGTAAATAGAACAAAGAGAGGAGGACACTGGTGTCACACACGTGTGGCTGAGACCAGAATGATGCTGCCACAAAACCAAGAAATGATCCGGGCTTCCAGAAGCTGGAACAGAACAGCTAGAACAGAAGCCTGGCCTTAGAGGCTGTGGAAAGCGGCAGGATTGGCAACATCTTGATCTGGACTTCGAGCCTTGAAAACAACATGCAAGCCAACACCTGTGTACTGTTTCAAGTCCATTGGCTTACATACAGTACTTTGGCATGGCAGCCCTAGGAAACCAATACAGAGGTTAAAACAAAAGGACAGGGCCAGGGAGCCCGTAGCTCACCTGGGGATTATAGTTCAAAACCAGCCTGGGGGGGCGAGGTAGGGGGAGGGAGAAAAAGGAGGGGGAAGAGGAAGAGGAATAGGAAGAAGAAAGAGGGGAAGAGGGAGAAGAGGAAGAGGAGGAGAAAAGAAGAAGAAAGAAGCCACCAGGGAGCTGTGGCATAAGCAGAACACTAGCCAGGAGCAAAAAAATCTCTGGGAAAATACCCAGGCCTCAAGTTCAAGTCCCAGGATCAGCACAAAAGGAAGGAGAAAAAAAAAGGATAGTCCTTCCCTTCTGGGGCTTACAGCCTAGAAAGAGGGGAAGGGCAAGGAGGGAAATTCCTAATGTGACAAGGAGGAGTTAAACCAATGCTGAATAGTGGAGACATGCAATGTGTCCCAGGTGAAACAAGATAGTCTGAGAAGAAACACCTCACTAGACAGACAGAGCCAGTGGTTGGGCTGGAATCTGGGGACTGCCACACAGAGGAGGGGGTGTCTTCACTGTGCTTACAGCAGAGGACACACTATCGAGGGCATGAGACGGGGCGGCACACAGACACCATGCATGGATGTACTGAGCGGGGGCGCTTCTGGGCTGGTTTAGGGGCACAGAGGGTATCAAGGCCTGGAAGGCAGACTCTGGTCAAGAAACTTTCGGCTATGTTGGGAAATGAACTGTACAGTTAGGGGGAAGGAGGTCGTGAGGGAGAAAACAAGGGAGGGGGTGACATTGTTCAAAAGGAAGTGTACTCATTAGCTGGCTCACGTGACTGTAACCCCTCTGTACATCACCCCTCCAATAAAAATTACAAAGAAACTCCTTCTGCAGGTCCTCCAACTGTCCAATCAGGTTTCTTTCTATCTCAGTTTTCTAATTATTCCCCGACTTGAACCCACAGTTCCCACTTCTCTGTGAATAATTTTCAGGTATCATCAATAAGCTGCACATAGAATCCACTAGAAGGAAAGGTCGATCTGAGCTTTGTGGCTAACCATGGGAAGGGCACAGGCACAAGCTTCTCCCCCCTCTGAAATGGTCACCTCTTACCCCAAAATTTCCCTCTACGAGACAAAAGCAGGCAGTCTGCCAGCATTCGAGACAAATGGGAAGCAAAGTATCCCAAACACTTACTTCGTACTCCTCAGCGAACCCACAGTTAGAGTCGGCTTGTTGTTTCTTGAAGTAGGCCTCAAAATTCTCCACCCTGATTAACTTGGATCTAAGGAAACAAAAAAATTTACCAGTGTGTCTTTTTTTTTGTACATTTAATGAGGCACATACTCAAGAATAGGCAAATATAACAAAAAAAAAAAAGGGAGTTACTCACTTTTTAGGTCTTCATTACCGAAAAGGAAAGAAGAAGAAAAAGCAATTAGAATTCTTTGTTCAAGTGGGAAGTAAGCATTTTTCCAAAATAACAAAAACCAAATATAGCTTAGAGGAGGAGGGAGGGATAGAGATTAGAATAGTATTATGTATATGGCACTGAAATCTAAACCTAAACCAAGAACCTAATTCTGTTGCATAACTAACTAATCCTATTTGTGTCTTTAAATAAATCCTTTTCCTCTCTTGATTCTGATAACCCACTTGTTTTTTAATCACAAAATACATATTTACTGGTGAAATTACAGGCAATGGCTAGGAAACCACTTGCTTTGGAACCAACAAAACATGGGTCCTTTGTAGAAAAGAACTCACAAAAAATCATATCCAAGTGTGTCAATCAAGAAAACCGACATCAAGTTCCATCAAAAATTCTATAGTCACTGAACAGATTGGAGGACTGAGTACCTTAAAGCTCAGAACTTTAAAGACTTACTTAATTTGAGAAAAGGACACTTCATTGTTCTTCGCATCTTTCCTGTTTTGAAAGAAAAAAAAAGACCTATTAGACACAACTGTGTGTATGTGTCTGTGTGTGTGTGTGCACACGCACGTGTAACACACCAGCCAGTCTTGGAAATCGAACTCAAGAGCCTAGGCTCTACCCCTGAGCTTTTGTGCTACCACTTGAACCACAGCTCGACTTCCAGATTTTTGGGTGGTTAACTGAAGATGAGAGCCTCATAGGCTTTCTCCCCTAGCTGCCTTTGAATCATGATTCTCAGATCTCAGACTCCTAAGTAGCTAGGATTACAGGTGTGAGCCACCAGTACCCAGCTTACTAGATACCTTTCACAACTCTACCAAATGCCTTTTCTCTGGGCAGTGGTGGTTCAGGTCAGACACTAAATCCCATTTTTTTGAGAAAGCCTTTCTGACATGTTAACCCAATAGACTTGAAACCATTTAAGACTCAAGTGCTGCCACCTGGTGGGAGTCTGTACTCTGGTGCATGGCAGGCTCTAGCAGACTGACAGGTAGGTGGAGCCTCCCTTTGAGAAAAGGACACCTGGAAGGAAATTGCTCGAATCAAAACGGAAGAAAGACATGTAGAGTTCATTTCACTTAGCATCATCTTATATGTTCATAAGGGCATAGCTAGTGGGCTCTTGTGATCTTCTGCTATGACTAGCCTAAACCTGTACTAATTATTCCCTATGAGGGAGACCATAGAGTCCATGTTTCTTTGCATCTGGCTCACTTCACTTCGTATATTTTTTTCTAAGTCCTTCCACTTCCTTACGAATGGGGCAATGTCATTCTTTCTGATATGGAACCGAGTATTTTATCAATATGCCATGTAAAACTGTAGCTTTCTTTGTTGATGATCCTCTTGTATCCCCTTCCTGTGATTGGCCCTGCTCTATCACTGTATCTGATCTTAGTACCCTGGATACTGTATATACTGGTATTAGAACTAGGGAAGGGAAAGGAAATATCAAAATCGAGAGACAAAGGATAAAAAGACAAACTATTCCAAAAGCAATACTTACAAAACCATTTGGTGTAAACCAACTGAACAACTCATGGGGGGGAGAGAGAAAGTGGGGGGGAATGAGGAACGAGGTAACAAATTGTACAAGAAATGTACCCACTCCCTTACGTATGAAACTGTAACCCCTATGTACATCACTTTGACAATAAATAAATAATTATTCAGAGAGAAAAAAAGAAAGACACGTAGAAACAGAAACCCTGAAATGTCCAGTTTGGAATGAATTTAGCCTAAGGAAATAACCATGAAGGTACCCAAAGACCTAGGCACAAGGACAACAGTAGAAAAACAAAACAAAAATTGAAAACATCCAGGAAATTGGCTAAAGGCTGTAGGATCTCCACACAGGGAATATTCTGCAACTTCTTAAACTGAGGCGGTCCACGGTGGCCAAAGCAGACAGAAACATGTATAATTCCATTTATGTGTGAATTTTGAAATCACATTAAAGTGTTACTGGAAAAAAAAATGTGAAGGATAGCTTTGTGTATATGTACTGCAATTCTGAGTTACTTTTTTTCCTACAGTTTTTGCCTATATTACTTTTTATGTGTTTGTGCTGGTACTAGAACTTGGGCTCAGGGCCTTGTGCTCTTCTTTACTTGTTTTTTGTTGTTTGTTTGGTGCTGGTCCTGGGGCTCAAACTCAGGGCCTAGCTCAAGGCTCAAAGCCCAAGCCCTGTGGCCCTAGCGAGCCACAGTTCCACTTACAGCATTTTGTGGTCAACTGGAGATAAGAGTCTCACACCCACAGACTTCACTTGTCCTGCCTGGCTTTGAACTGTGATCCTCAGATCTCAGGATTACAAGCATGAGCCACCAGCTCCTGGATTCTTCTTTAGCTTTTCCCACTCAAGATTAATGCTCTACTATTTGAGCCACACTTCCACTGCTATCTTTTGCACTGGTGATTTGGAGTTAAGAGTATCAGACTTGTCTATTGAGTCTAGGTTTGAACCAGGATCCTCAGATCTCAGCTTCCTAAGTAGCTGGGATTGCAGGCATGAGCCACTGATATCCAACTATAAAAGTAGTTATTTTAATAAAAACCAATAAAGCTGTTTTACCCAGACACTGACTAATCTCAATTCCCTCAAAACATGAGAACCTCTTGTCAAAAAGCTGGAACATGCAAAGTGCCTTTCAATTCTACATGGCAAGCTGGCAGAACAAAGAACCAGACAGGGCCTACTCGAGCCCCTGGGTTTGGGTGGAAATTCCCTGAGTGGCAGCAAAGGAAGCCTGGGTAATGCAGAAGCTTCTCAGGGTGAGACAGGAAGGTGAGTGACTAAATACAAAGGCCAGGAGGAAGTCCCGTTTCCACACTTCTCCACTCAGCTCTGCACAGGGAGGGCCTTCAAGACCTGCCCCTCAGAGCTACAGGAGAGAGGCAATGCATGGAAGGTATAAATACAGGTACACAGTGCATACCTGGTGGATTCACCTCACAGGGTGACTGTACAGAGAAAGTATCAACAATAATTACTGTTAACTAATTAATTTGTAAAGGGCAGAATGTGAAGTGCTCCTCAGCTCACCAGCTGCACAAAGCTACATCCCCTTACCTCCAATGAGGACATTACAAGGCTAATAAGCTTAGCAACAGCTAGTGGGAAACATAGCGTGTATCCAGGCAAGGCCACTGCCACAAGCTGGAGCTCTCCTTAGCGCTACTGTATAAAGCTGACTTGTCTTGAGAAGTGGCATCCTAAAGCGTGGGTACCAAGGGTCTGCAGTAGCAAGGACTGACTTTAGGATTGCAAGATGGTGATCAATGCAGATGGTAGAAAGATGAGAGTTCTTTATAACTTCGGATTTTGGAAATGTTTGCAATTTCCCACAATAAAAATCTTCTTTGGGGCTGGGAATGTGGCTCAGTGGTAGAGTGTTTGCCTAGCATGCATGAGGCCCTGGGTTCAATTCCTCAACACCACATTAAATACTAATACTAATAATAATAATAAAAGAGTCTTAGAATTAACATATGTAACATCACCTTTTTTTCCTCCAGAAGATGAAGCCTCCCACCGCCACGATGACCATGGCACCGAAGATGCATCCAAACACAGCTCCACAGATGACGCCTAGATAGAGTGCAAAGGGGAGGCATTCTGAGGTGTCTGTGAAGGACCACAAGCTACACCAGAAAGCAGAGGCCCTCACACACACACATGAGAAATAAATATCTATCATCAGACCTACACCTTGTATAGACATTCAAGGGCTAGGTTCTTTGTCTCTAGCCCATCATTAGCTCAACGCTTTTCAGAAAGCCACTAACCCTCTCTGAGTCCCATGGCCTGAGTCAGCTAGGAAGGGCATGTCACAAGAAAGCCAATGCCAGGGTTTCAGGCCTGCCTCTAAGCCACCGCGTAACGCTGAACAAGCTACAGTACTTCCCCTCTCTGGCCCTTAGCAGTGATATTTCTAAAAGGGGGGTTGGACAAGGCTATTCCTCAGCTCCTGATGCAGATGCTCAAGAATTCTATACAGCAAGTCACCTTGTGTACCTGGCATAGGGCCAACCATGGCTGTAGTAAGATTCAAGGACTGAACAGTCTGCAGATACAATTAGAGAAGGAAGTCTGGAGACAGGAGACCTTAAAGGCAGAGGCTGAGCTGAGCTCAATGGCCAAGGGTCACCTCTAATTGTGAGAGGGGAAAGCCAGGAACTCTACCCCCCTTGGGGCATAGGGAGGCACACAGATAGCCGTTTCCTATGGACACTTGAAGCAAACCCCAATGGATTGGTAGCCCAGGTGTTGTCTTTCCTCTACCTGGATCCTGAGGCAGGAAAACAGCCTCCGAATAGCGACTGAAGGACACATAGCTCTCGGCCCCGTTGATGAGTCCATCATTTTGACGGTGAAAGGTAATATTGGTGAAGCCAGCCACACAAGCCCTGCGGGTGACGAAGAACAAAATCAGGCTGTGAAGATACGTCTAGTGCCACAGGCATATAGGGGGGTTTGTTTGTTTTTGTTTTTGAGCACAACTACCCAAAATGAAGACATTACCGATAGGAACCCAGAGGTTCCAGCTTCCCATTGTAATACCCGAGGGTGGTGGACTCATTCCCAACGTCGATTTCGTATTTCAAGACTTGAGACAAGCCCTGAGAGTGCCCTTTTTCCTCCGTTCTAATGAGGTATGTCACGTAAGTATCCGAGGCCCCCTTTTTGAAATCTTCGTACGTGTATTTCAAAACATCTGTAGAAGGATGGCCCGCTAAGAAAGGCACACAGAAGACAAGTTGTAAGTGAAGGCAGAGGAGGACGTCTGTCTCCCACATATAAATAATAACACTGGTGCAGGGGAACATGTCACTAGCTTCCATCTCCCACGTACCTCTTAGAGCCAGGCTTTGCTTACATTAAATTCTGAGCACTTCTTACAGTAACTCATCTCATCACCACAAATCTCATCACTCAGGATTATTGCCCCCATCCTAAAACTAGTAAGACTTGGTCCAAGGTCACACTGCCCACGTGATACAGCTGGATTCCTAATGAAAACATCTGGCCCATGCCTGTGGTCTTGCTCTTCACAAGCCAGAAATGGTCAGCCTAGTTATATGCAACATTGCCAAATCACCTGAATCACTTGAGCTTGGCATTGGCTGAAAACTAGCGCGCGCACACACGCACACACACACACACACACACACACACACAAAAAGACCCTGGAATAGACCAAAACAGGATCAGAGGAGGGCTCATTAATCTTTTTTTTTTTTGGGGGGGGGGGATAAGGAGTGCAAGTCCTAGGGCTTGAACTCAGGGCCTAGGCATTGTCCTGAGCTTCTATGCTCAAGGCTAATGCTCTGCCACTTGAGCCACAGCTCCACTTCTGGCTTTTGAGTAGTTCATTAGAGATAATGAGTCTCACAGATTTTCCTGCCCAGGCTGCCCAGTCATCAGATCTCGGCCTGCTGAGTCACTAGAATTACAGGCATGAGTAACAGGCGCCTGGCAATCAATCATGATTGAAATTCTGGAATAGGTTTATGATACCAGCACATTTCTATCCTCCAGGTCCCCATACCACTGAAAATAAGTTTGGTTCTTACCTTCTTCTAGGATGTTGAGACAGAGAAGGCCCTACATCACTCACATCACATCAACCACCAAAAATAACTAAACTAGGCCTGTGCCAAACACTCAAGTCATTCCCTTCTTACTGCCAAGGAGAGAACAGCAGCAGTTGAGGAAAATCCGCCTTAACCCGCCCTCCTCTCTGAGCAGCAGCATGCTCTTTGCAAGGCCTCACCAACAAATAAAAGTGTTTCTTTATTAGGGGAAAATCAGCCTCTTATGGACGAACTGGAGGAAAGGGTAGACAGAGTTGGTAAAGAGAAGAGAAATCTAGATCAGCAATGGGCAAGTTATCATCTGAGGGCCAAATCTAGCCACCACCTGTTTTGGCAAGTAACATTTCACAAGAAGAGGCACATACATTATTTATGTATCTTCTGTAATTGTTTGCATTCCATAATGGCAGAGCTGTCATAGAGACTGCAGGGTTTGCAAAGCTTAAGATACCTGCTCTTTAGAGCTTCAGAGAGCTGGGAATATGGCCTAGTGGTAGAGTGTTCGCCTCGTATACATGAAGCCCTGGTTTCGATTACTCAGTACCACATATATAGAAAAAGCCAGAAGTGGCGCTGTGGCTCAAGTGGTAGAGTGCTAGCCTTGAACAAAAAGAAGCCAGGGACAGTGCTCAAGCCCTGAGTTCAAGCCCCAGGACTGGCAAAAAAAAAAGAATGAGATTGTAGAGCTTCAGAGAAACTTTCACAACCCTTGAACTTTTATCAGGCTGAGGCCAGCCCTCCCTCTCTGAGAGCCAAAGCACAGGCTACAGCAGGGCTTTACCTTCCCCGGTGGTGAGAATGACAGCATAGGCTTTGATGGGTCCGTGGCTGGCTTCAAACCCACTGAACTTGACTTTTACTGAATTGTGGCTGATGGAGGTGATATTAGGGGATCCATCTGGAGGAGGAGGGTCTGAAACAAAACACCAACAGTTAAAACCAAACAAGGACCAAAAGCATTAAGAAAGAGAATGTGCTTGAATGCCCGCTCTCCTCAGGATCTGCCCCATCCTGAAACCTGCACATTGACCTCACGCAAAGCATATGCAGCAGCAGGAGGCTGGGACGAAAATCATCAACATGGAGAGACAATGGATATGGGGAAGCCTGGATCGCAACAACCCCTTCAGAGTGTCTCACCACATCCCATAGAGTACAGACGCCCAACAGCCAGGTGTGGTTTCATTATTGCTATTTCTACCACAGATCTATGTAAACAAACCTATGAAGGCAAATAAAAATAAACTAAGGAGGTTAAAAGACTTGTATACTAAAAACTAAGTGGTCATAAAGAAACTAATGTGCAAATGAAAGGAAAGGCATCCCATGTTCATAGATCAGGATAACATTAGTATTCTTTTTTTTTCTGACCATAGTTTTCCACTTAATAACCTCTCCTTTCTTTTTAAAATTTTTTTATTTTTTAATTGTTTTTTATTTGTTTTGTTTTTGTTTCCAGTCCTGGGGCGTGGACTCAGGGCCTAAGTACTGTCCCTGGCTTCTTTTTGCTCTTGAGCCACGGCGCCACTTCTGGCTTTTTTCTATATATGTGGTGCTGAGGAATCGAACCCAGGGCTTCATGTATACAAGGCAAGCATTTTACCACTAGGCCATATTCCCAGCCCCAACATTAGTATTCTTAAGATATCCGCGCTACTCAAAGCAATCTACATAGTCAATACTATCCCTATCAAAAATCCCAGTAGATTCTTTACAGAAATAAAAAACACAAAACTCATATAAACCTATGAAGGACCTGAAGAAGCCAAAATGATCCTGAAAGAACAAAAACAGGAGACTTGTACTTCCAGATTTTAGAATATATAACAAGGAACATTGTATGTATATGTCAAAAGGAAACACTCCTAAATACCTAATTGATTCTGAGTTTTTAAAAAAAGTGAAATTTTTTAATGTATTTATCAAGCTACAGAAATTAAAACATGATAGATATGAACCCACTGAACAGAATAGAGAATGTCCAATCAATCCCACGTATACAATCAACTGATTTCAACAGGGCAACAAAAAGGCACAATGGAGGAATGTCTCTTTGATAAACAAGGCTAAGCCAGGAGCTAGTACCTCATGCCTGTAATCCTAGCTACTCAGGAAGCTGAAATCTCAAGACTGTGGTTCCAAACCAGCCCAGACAGAAAAGTCTGTGAGACTCTTCTCTCCAATTAACCAACAAGATTCTAAAAGCCAGCCTTAAGCAAAAAAGCTAAGCATGAGCCAAGCAAGAGTACAGGCCCTGAGTTCAGTCCTCGTACCAGCAAAATAAGTAAATAAAGCTAACCAAACTAGATATCCACATGCACCACCCCCTCCCCTGCCTATGCCACACTCCAAATGGGTTCAAGACTTATAAGACACGATGGTGCCATTGTAAAATTCCCAAAAGTAAACATCAGGGGAAAGACAGTGAGTCTTGATGGTTGGTTTCTTGGATAGGACACTAAAAGCACAGTAGCAAAAGAAAAAATAATAATAAAATGAGATAATAACAAACTAGAAGCTGCACAGAAACAAAAAAACAAAATGAAAAGCCAGATGAAGGTAAGCTCCCTTTCTGTCTACCCACAGTGCTCTGACTCAAGCTGCGAAGCAGGGTAGAAGAACAAGAGAGAAGAGACCGGGACCCTAAGGCATGCACTTTAGGGAGGAAGGGTGAGCAAATGCCGTCATTATATTCCATGTGCATTACGTAAATATTGAACTACATGGTCGGAGAGTAGATGGGAAGGGAAATGAGGGAAAACAACAGAAGGAGTGACGCTGATCAAGGTGCACTGAACTCAGAACCTAACTTATGGAACTGAACCCTTTTTGTACAACTGCTTAACAACAATTTTTTTTTAAGTAAGTGCTTTTTATAGTGCACTAAGGGACTTTCTGCTTAAAGAAGGTACAGTGATGAGCGATTCTATAAACCAAAGTTCTAAGAGTATTTAAAAAAAAACAAGTCCCTGTGACTCTGCTTTTACAGACTGGATTTCTATAGAATAGGATACCTGTCTGCCAACAAAGACTTTATGGCAAGTAAGCCCCAAAAAAAAATTTTTTAAGGATTTCTGGGCCACGCTTGCTGCCCTGAGGCCCACCTGTAATGCCAGTGGTGCAGGTGTCCTGGGCAGGCGGCGCCATCTTTTCACAGGACAAGGTGGCAATGCTGATATTGTACGAGGTAGAAAAGTTCAGATATGTGACTTCCGCACTGCACTCGGTGCCGTTCTCCGAGACGCAGCTCTCCACGAGGGTGGCGTTCTCCCAAGCTCCGCTGCTGACCCCCAGCTCAAAGCCTGCATTGGCGCCCGGAGGGCAGGCCCACCTCAAAACCAAGGCTGGCTCTTTGGGGACCATCTCACAGTGGAAGGAGGTCACTGGCGCGGGATCTGCAAAACAAGCACAGTACAGGGTGCGGTTCCTGGGGTGCAGGACCCTAGCCCAGCCACGATAAAGATATCGTGTGTGGAACAGGCTCTGGCAGACCCTGAACAGACAGGAGCAGTCATCTCACTGCACTCAAGGCTCAGCAGGCCTGTTGGAGGGTTAAATGAAACACCAGGCATCAGTCATCAAACAAGATGTCCTGGAAAGAGAGAGAAGCCGGGCCCCACAAGAAGCACCACATTGAATGATGGCAACCTCATCACCTGCAACACTCCATTTAGGGCCTCCGTGGCCACATGAGCCATACAGTCCCATTTCACACATATATCAACTGAGGCTCAGTGAGGGTGAAGTAGTTTGCGGAAGATAATGGCTGATGAGGACAAAGCCAAAACTGGAACTTAGGTCTCCTAAATCTACATTTACAAACACAATGTGCTGACTACTACTCTATAGTGAATCGAGTCAGTGTCTTTATCCTTAAAATGAGGTGTTATTTGTATCTCCCCAAGGGTCTCAAATGTTATTGAGTGCCAAACTCAAAGGGAAGCTGTGATAATCCAGAGAACATCTATAGTAATAGTGCAGGCAAAGCTCTCATACATCACGGTTGTATTCCCCACACCCTTCCTGGAGACCTGGATTCTATGAATTGTTTGTTCCACTACAGGTTGTAATTATTGTAGTGTAGAGAGGTATCAGCAGTGGAAAATACCCAAATATAAAAGATCAGCTCCTAGCTGGGGACATGGCTCAAGTGGTAGAGCACCTGTCTTAGCAAATACAAGTCTCTGAGTTCAAACCCTAGTACTACCAAGAAAGGCAAAACAAACAAAATGAAGATAGGTGAGATGGAGCCTGATTAGACAGAGTGACTCAAGACCACAGGGATTCTCTATTCTCTAATGTGAAAGGTCCAAGGGCGGGCTGGGAATATGGCCTAGTGGCAAGAGAGCCTGCCTCATATACATGAAGCCCTGGGTTCAATTCCCCAGTACTACATATATGGAAAACAGCCAGAAGTGGCACTGTGGCTCAAGTGGCAGAGTGCTAGCCTTGAGCAAAAGGAAGCCAGGGACAGTGCTCAGGCCCTGAGTCCAAGGCCCAGGACTGGCAAAGAAAAAAAAAAAGAAAAGAAAAAGAAAAAAAGAAAGGTCCGAGGGCAAGGGCCTAGTTCAAGTATCATCAATGAGACCCCCAACTTCCAGTGAGCCTGAACCCACTTGAGTGAGGCATTTTAGAGAAGGGGGAGAGAATGAAGTGGTCCAGTGTATAGAGGCTCAGAACTGGGAGCCAACAGATCTCCTACAGAACCTTCCAGGGCCCCCCTCAGACCACAGGACTCATCCCGGCTCTGCTGGTCATCACACTTTCTCAATTGTAAAACAGGTACAGGTCAGGAGGGGAAAAGAGGCTGAGCATTCTTGTCATCTCCCGTCTGTGTAAAGGGAAAATCAGGAACAGCATAGCCAGATACCTTCCGCACCCTGGCCCAGTGTTTCTCTGGCTTCAGGTCCTGCCCCTCCCCTTTCTGCTCCCATGGGTCCACTCCTGCTACTTGACTTCCTGTTCTTCCTCCAACACACAGGGTCTCTAACCTCAGGACCTTTGCGCTGGATACTCCTCAGCCCCATAATATCCTGGCACCCTGATATTCACATGGCTGGCTCCTTTACTTCCTTCAGCTCTTTTCTCTGACTCACCTTTCTAATGAACCTTCTTTCATAGGACACCTCAGGCAACACCCTCAATAAACATCTCACTTCCACACTGTGCTCTTTAGCCACTCAACTGCCTCAAAGATCAAGGCAGGGCCAGTGAACAATTTTATGAAGCATCCATTCCTGTCCCCCCTCCCTGTCTTTAGCAGTAATAATCATATACTGGTGACCGTTGCTTATTTGTCTTGATTATTTGTCTTCCCCACAGGAAGGCCAGGATCTGTCTGTCTGGCATACAGGAAGTGATAAGCATGTATTGAACGAAGACATGATGAGCCCCTCCCCCCCCTCACCCTGAGACCTAACAACCCACAGGCTGGGGAGAGGTACCTGCCAGTAGCCACCACACAGGAAGGAAGCAAAGAAGCACCTGAGACTATTCACCTGTACAGAATGACTCCAACGTAGGTACTGACTCAAGACCATCCTCCACTTGTGCAAAGATCTCCACTGTGTAAGGAGAGCCAGGTGTTAACTCTGTGACTACCACGAAAGTTACTCCGATGTCTTTGATCTCTTGGGTTATGTTGCTGGTGTTTTCAGACCGTGTAATAACAAGGCGGTAGGAGTACGCTGCCGCAGATGCATCCATGTTATTCCAGCGGAAGACTGCTGCTGTGGTGTTGGGCTCCACTACAATGTAGGACACGTTACTGGGCTCTGGGTTTAAAAAACAAAAAACAATTAGCCAGGTAGTGGTGGCTCACACCTATGATCTTGGCTATTTGGGAAGCTGAGATCTAAGGATGGAGGTCTGAAGCCAGCCTGGGAAGTCTGTGAAACTCTTTTGGTTTTGTTTTGGGTTTTTTTTGTGCTGGTACAGAGGCTTAAACTTACAACCTGGGCCCTGTCCCTGAACATTTTTGCTCAAGGATAGTACTCTAACCCTTGCATCACATTAATTGGACATAAGAGTCTTACAGGGCCAGGTGCCAGTGGCTCATGCCTGTAATCTTAGCTACTAAGGAAGCTGAGATCCTCAGATGGCAGGTCAAAGCTAGCTTGGGCAAGAAAGTTCATGAGACTCTTATCTCCAATAAACTACTCAGAAAAAGCCAGAGCTGTGGTTCGAGTGATAGGGAACTAGCCTAGAGCAAAAGAAGCTCAGGGACAGCACCCAGGCCCAAAGTTCAAGCCCCAGGACTGGCCAAATAAAAAAACAAAAACAGAAGAAGAGTCTCATGAACTTTCCTGCCTGGCTAGATCTCAGCCTCCTGAGCAGCTAAGATTACAGGCATAAGCACCAGACACTCAGCTAAGTCTGTAAGACTCTCCAATTAATCACAGAAAAAGTCTGAAATGGCACTCTGTGGCCTAAGTGGCAGAGGTCTAGCCTTGAGCAAAAAAAGCTCAGGCCCAGAGTACAAGCCCCAAGCAAAGCTCCTCATCTGAGTTGGATCATCCAGTGCCACAAGATCCAGTCACTCTAATCTGTATTCCCAAGGAATGAGTAGATCAAAAATGTCCTCTGTTTTCATGGGATGAGTCAGTCACTTTCTGCCTCTCAAAACAATTCCATGTTCATATGGTTTTAACCACACTGGACCAAGAGAACAGGTGAGCCTTAGGCAAGGCTCAATGTAAAGCAACTAAAGGTTGAATGGAAGCCCAGAAATACAATGGACCCTTCTTCCACCCTTTAACAAGCTTCCTCCAAGCACAAGGCACAGAGACTCTCTCCTAGAAGGGCATCCTAGGAGACTCACGTGTGTAGTGTGCGATGGAGCCCATGTCCCCCTGGACTTGGTCTATTTCCGGAGTGATGGTAACATTGTACAAAGTCCCAGGGGTGAGGCCCTTCAGCAGGATGCTTTTCTCAGAACTGTTGGTTTTTCTGGAACCATACTGAGACTTTATAACTAAATGGTAGATGTATTCAGAAGCGTTGTCTCTGTTCTGCCATTCCAGTTGCATTTCAGTGTTGGTCACACTGACCACATGGATGTCATACACTGCACTAGAATCTGCTCAGAAGAAAGGAAGAAAAGAAAAAAGAAGTTGTTCGTGACCATTGTGACATTCGGCTTCAGTTCAAAGTGTCTGCCAAAACAAATGGTTCATTTCATTACTCAACTCTCCAATGAGTTCGCAAGGAGGGAACTCTGAGAACTAAACCTCATTTGTGGATTTACTACACACAGTTCTGACCATGCACGGATTAAAATAATAATAATACATTTTAAAAATCAGAACAAGTTTCAAAAACAAAAAATTTTAATGCCGACATGTGCATCAGTTGATGTAGAAAAGCCCTCAGTCAGTCCTACGACGTCATCCATCATACTGAAATAGCTGTGTGAGCCAAGCACCATGGCTTGTGCCCATAAGCCTAGCTTCTGAGCATGCTCAGGTCGAGAGGATTACAATTCAAGACCATCCAGGATGGAAACGTCCAAGACTTCATCTATCTATGATGCATATATCTGTCATCCATCCAGCTATTGTGAGAGCCTAAAAATAGGAGGATCATGGTGCAGATGTGTACTGGGTCAAAAAAGTGAGGTCCTAACTCAAAATAGCCAGTGCCAAAAGGGGCTGATATGCTTCAACAGTAGAGTTCCTGTATAGCAAGGGCAAGAATCCTACTAGTCTTTTTTTTTTTAAAGCCCACACTGGGTGCTACTGGCTCATACTTCAGAGGCTGAGATCTGAGGATCCTGGTTCCAAGCCAGCCAGAGGAGGAAAGCTCATAAGACTCTCCTAAATGCAACTGTGGCTCAAGTGGCAAAGTGCTAGCCTTGAGCAAAAAAAAGGGCAGGGACAAGGCGCAGGCCCTGAATTCAAGCCCCAGGACTGACACAAAACAAAAAACAATTAAAAAAAAAAACAAAACACCTCTAGGGCTGGGATTGTGGCTTAGTGGTAGAGTGCTTGTCTCACATATATGAAGTCCTGGGTTCAATTCCTCAGCACTACATAAATAGAAAAAGCCAGAAGTGGTGCTGTGGCTCAAGTGGCAGAATGCTAGCCTTGGGTAAAAAGAAGCCAGGAACAGTGCTCAGGCCCTAAGCATAAGCCCCAGGACCGGCAAAAAAAAACCTCACCCTGGATCAGTTTTATGGGTAATCATTATCTGCCAGTCCTGATAGGCAGACAATGGAAAACAAGACAAGTGTTAAAATTACCCTATACATTATATCATTTTCAGAGAAATGAATGAACCTGGAAAAGTCATATGTAGTGAAGTAAGCCATAGTCAGAGAATCAAAGAGCACATATTTTCTCTCACATGTGGGGGCTAGACATGAAATATGAACATATCTGAAAAAAATATTGAGGTCCATATACACAATCAAACGGATCACAGGGTGGTTTATGTAGGAGTGAGATTCCCACAGTTATAATCCCTCTGAACAATTAACAGTTTAACAAAACGAATGCCAGGAAACTAAAACATGTTTTGTCCAAGACGGGTGGGGACCAATGGGAAGGGAGCAGACAAATGAGCAAAGAGGAATGGTTGGCGAATACTCCCATAATATTCCAATGTACCTATGTGAAAATGGAACTAGGAAACTTGAGGAAAGGGGTGAAGATGGGACAGTTGAAGGATAGGTAGGAAGCAAGTGATGGAATGAAAGACTCTAATCAAGATACACCATATATATAAATTGGTATGCTAAATTGAAACCCCTTTGTACAACTATTTGAAAAAACAATTTTTAAAATTGCTCCATAGAAAATATATATGTGTGTATTTATGCATTATCAGTAATTAACTCCACTTGATGATTTATATAAGGTGAATTTTTTTCTTTTTCTTCATCAGTGCTTTGTATCATTGCATAAAGTAGCGATGAAATATTCTTAAGTTTCTTCTTTTCCTTAATACAAGAGCAGTACTTGATAAATCACTCTCATCTCATCTGTCACAGAGAAGCAGAGCCCACTTGCTTACCAGTTCTACTTGTAACTTCTTGGGATGGCCCTTCAGTCCCATTGGGTCCTAGTGGAAATATTTCAAAACGGTAACTGGTTCCAGGCTTTAGGTTATCAATGATGATCATGTGGTTGGTGGTCACATTCTCTTGATGTTTCCTAGTCCCCTCCTGCGTGGTAACAACCCTAAAGAACTCTGAGTCACTGCTGTTCCAAGCTAAGCCGATTTCCCTTGTGCGGACAAGTGTCACTTGAAGGTGGGAGACAGGACCAGGAGCTGGGAGAAGATAACAAATGATGAAATTAAACATTTCTATCTCTGTGAAGGAAGGGAAGGCATTGCACAAAAAGAAATGTACTTGTTACCTGACTCATGTAATTTTAATCCCTCTGTACATCACCTTTATAATAATAATAAATTTGAAAATAAAAAATCTCTAGCTCTGGGCTGTCATGATTCACACTATGGCCAGCCTAGACTATATAGCAAGACCTGTGCCAGACAGAGGGAGGGAGGAAGGGAGGAAGGGAGGAAGGGAGGGAGAGAGGAAGGGAGATGCCCAAAACATAGGTGTGACTACCTGTACAAAGTCATTCACAGAAATGAGCAGAGGCAAAGACTCCCCTTGCTCAGGGCAAAGGGCTCAGGTTCTAGAATAGAAACTTACCGCTCCCAGCTACTTTATCTTCAATGCACCATTAAGTCTCCTATGGGCCTAATGTCACATCTGTCACTTAGCAGAGAAGTGATGTGACACTACATTACCTCTCTCAGCCTTGGCTTCCTCAGCCATAAAATAAGATTAGCCGTGTGACAGAGACATTGTGAGCATTCACTGTGCCAGTGCAAAGAGAGCACATTACACGATGCTCAGTGTTGGCTGGGGTCAAACAGTGAGCACTACTGTAGGGGTCCCAGCGGGCTCCTGTGCTGGGCTGTACATTCCCTCAGGAAAGGAACAAAGCATCCTTTCCTCAGATCTAGGCCTGGCACATGGGAGACCACAAGAAAGGTTAGGCAGAGCACAAGTGAACTCACGGGTGTACACCTGGAGAAAGCCCGGCACACCCTTGACATCTTTCAGGAAAGGACACACTGTGACGTTGTACAAGGTGCTCGAGTGGAGTCCAGGGATGATGAGATATTTCTGAGAGACATTGAAGTTGAGAGAATCGGTGCCCCCAGCCACATGGACCTTGTACATGTAGTCAGAGGACGAACCATTGTATTTGTCTTTCCAGATCAGGGTCATGTTTGTGGCACTGATGACCACAACTTGGATGTCAAAAATTTGACCAGAATCTGTAAAAACAAAAGAGAAGTAAGAAAATAAAGGAATGGCCATACCTGATAATGAGTTGTTGTGGGGCCCAGGACCAGTGGCTCACACCTGTAATTCCAGCTACTCAGGATCTCATGCCAGCCTCAACAGGCAAGTTCATGAGACTCTTATCTCCCCAATTAAACTCCAAAGAAAAAGAAAGAAAACCAGAAATGGAGCTTTGGCTCAAGTGGTAGAGCACAAAAGCTCAGAGTTCAAGCCCCAGGACACACACACTCTCTCTGTGTCTCTCTGTGTCTCTCTGTCTCTCTCTCACACAGAAAGAAAGAGAGAGAGAAAGGGAAAGGGAAAGGGAAAGGGAAAGAGAAAGGGAAAGAGAAAGGGAAAGAGAAAGGGAAAGAGAAAGAGAAAGAGAAAGAGAAAGAGAGAAAGAGTTGTAATGGGGTTTCATCAACCTCGCGATTGTTCTCCATCTTCACCATATAACCATGACTAGAGTGTCATTGGTCACTGGGTCTCTCCCTCCAGGAACTCTGAATCCTGAGGGTCTCACTGGATGTAGGATTACTTAACCTCTCAGAATCTCCTAGGTACCAGCCTGTTTTCTGTCTCTGCTCCTCCTATTTCAACCTTCATTCCCTCAGTTCTGTGGGAATACAAATACATCTGGGTAAGACAACCCAAATCCATTTGTGCCCTGGGCCACCATGCCGCTGAGGGCCTGAGGTAATGCAAGGCAGCACTGGGATCCTGAGCTCAGAGCTCAACTGCATGTGTAAGGGCTAACCTGAGAACCTGAGTGACTAAATGTAAGTTTTAGCGTTAAAATTTTAACAGCTTCTAAATGCTGGTGATGACTCCATGCTAGAGGGCTGCACCCCCACCCATGAGAATAGTTTCTTGTAGTTTCACATTTAAAAAAAAGGGAGTCCTTGTTCCCCTCTGTACCTAGGTAGCAACCATGGTAATGGTAAAAAATGAGCAAAGTCATAGACTATAGAAATAACCATAATAGTAGTAGAAATGTCATGGTAACTGTTGGGTTGGTTTACTTATGACTGACTACTGGATTGTTTTAGCCCGCTCAAGCTTGCTTAGTGGTAATGGGAAAACATGATGGCAATTGTTAAAATAAAGTTGGTACTAGGTCAGCCTGACCGCAGAATTCTGCTTTTATAAATGGCTTGCTTAACCCATTTGTGACTTTCTCTACCCCGTGTTAACCCCCTGCATCAGTGCTACGTGACCACCTGCTGTCAGTTCCTGATACCAAGGCCAGTTCCCAATATCAAAGCCAAAATAGGTAACTGAAAGGGCAGATAGCCAATAGAAATAGGACAAAACTTGCTTGCCAAATGCCATCCAATCAAGTATCTGCCAAGTTGCCCCTGTTGTAATCACAATAAAAAACCCTGCCTAGGGCTGGGGATATAGCCTAGTGGCAAGAGTGCCTGCCTCGGATACATGAGGCCCTAGGTTCGATTCCCCAGCACCACATATACAGAAAACGGCCAGAAGCGGCGCTGTGGCTCAAGTGGCAGAGTGCTAGCCTTGAGCGGGAAGAAGCCAGGGACAGTGCTCAGGCCCTGAGTCCAAGGCCCAGGACTGGCCAAAAAAAAAAAAAAAAACCCTGCCTATCTGAGGGTTGGGGCTCTCAATCCAGATCTGCTGCGTCGGTGACACTTGAGAGTCCTGGCTCAAGCTTGCAATAAAGACTCTTGTGCGTTTTAATCGGAATCAGCTCCTTGATGGTCTTTGGGGACCCGAAATCTTGGCATAACACATGCAGTTTCCCATGTCCGTCTCAATTCCCCTATGTTACAAACTCCCTGAGAGCTGAAACCCTGGCCACAGTTCTTGGTGCCCTCATCAGCTACCAAACTGACAGTGGGCCTAGGATGAACCACACTCAGACGCAGCAATGAGCATGTCAACTAGTGTTTCAAGAGAAAGGTTCCCGTGCATTCCAAGGGCAAGCTAAAGACAGAAATTCATTTTCTTATCCTAAGGGTGGAAAAGCTCTACACAATGACAGAAGATCAAAACATTCTGTCTCCGTGGCTAATAAGAAGTGACAGGAAAGACAGACATAAAGACAGCACCCAGAGTCTTTACATGGCACAGTGTTATATATGTCTTAGTGAGCTTTTACAACCACAGAGGTTTAAAGAAACTCAATGGATCTGCTCTACTCCAAAGCTCCCAGCCCCCCAACACTCTCTGTCGACAGAATTGACTGTTAAATAAGAAATGACTCGGATCCAAAGCAAAACTATCAGCAAGGAATCTCAAAAATAAAACCCATTTCACAAAATTCCACCTACTTGTGAGGAAAGAGATGGCCTGGGGCTGTCCTTCTGTGCCATCCGCTGCTTGAGAATAAACAGTGGCCACATACTGAGTGTCAGGTGCTAAGCCAAAGAGCTGTACTTCTGTGTCTAGGGACTCCTTGCCAAGTTCCTCCGGGCTCACCTCTGGGCTTCTCTCTGTGTTGTTGGCATCTGGTTTGAGCACAAACACAAAGACATCAACCACAAGAGGAACACATCCTCCATCTTTCAGGGTCTTATCCATATGGTGATTCATCCAACAGTACCCACCGCTAGAGCTTCATAAATATCTGTCTGGGTATATCACTTTATACTATTGTCCCAGGTACGCCACAGATGGCTTGCATTCTCACTCAACTCTCATATCTGGACCATTGTCCTTCCTTATGATTTCCACGGACAGCTACCCAAAGCCCACTCAAGGAATGCTTTCAGTGGACCAGACCCTAGCCAGGACAGGAGCAGCAAGGTGTGAAAATGGAAAGGTCATTGTTCTGTGTGGAAAGAGCCATTCTGAAAAGCAAAGCTGCTACACATAATGATGCAAAAAGAAGGGATGGAAATTGCCTTGTTTCCTTAATACCTTGCTGCCTACAGTAGGAACTATAGGTGGACCAGAAATTACTCTTTCCGGTCTAGTTTCCATCTGTCACTTGAAATCAAAAGCCTAACAGTCAGGTGCCAGGTGCTAGGGAGGAAAGAGGAATGGAGAGAGGGATGGAGGGAGGGAAGAAGGGATGGAGGATAAAGGGGAGAGGGAGGGAGGGAGGGAGGGAGGGAGGGAGGGAGGGAGGGAGGGAGTAAAATAATAGGAGTAAAATAAGGATTAAGTACTTGCTTTCCTGTTCTATATGGTTATCACAGAGATTCCTGAAAATGCCATGAAATCTAAATGACCTCTAAAGTCTGCTAGATTTCCTCCCATGCATACACCTTTCCTCACGGGCTGTGCTAAGTCCCTCCTTAGGTTAACTCACCTGTTACCTGTTCAACTGAAAGATTAAAGACAAAAAGAGCCCGTCTATGGTCCCAACTGCCAGAAGTCTCAAGACCCATCGCCATTCTGAACCCCAAAATGTTAGCCTATACAATAAAACCGTCTTCCTTTCCTTCACAGAGAAGCATAGGACCAAACTTAAATGTGGATGGGAAGTCTTAAATCAATTCTAGAACTCCATACATACATGAGTACAGTATTTAAAAAAAAAAAAACTAAAAAGTAACTGAAAGTAAATGCCAGAACTTACCACCTTCTGTATCCAGAAGTGTCTTATTTAATTTTGGAAGAATCCTGACAACATGGCGAAATCCTGGCTTCAAGCCTGAAATGTTGACTGCTAAGTCTTGAACCAACTCGCTATGGTTGCTAGTGCTTTGAAGAAATACCCGACAAGATTCAGTGCCATTGTCATTGCTCCAGGTCAGAACAGCATGCGCCCTACCCATGAAGGCAACACGAAGGTTCGACACTGGAAGAGGCTCTGTTTTGAAACAAAAAATGAACCTTCATGAAACGATATATTCATGAACCATCAGCACAAGCCAAGTACCAGTGGCTCATCCCTGTAATCCATTCTTGCAACTCCAGAGGCTGAGATCTGAGGATTAAAGTTGGAAGCCTGCCCAAGCAAGAAAGTTTATGGGACTCTATTCTCCAATTAACAACCAAAAAGCAAGAAGTGGACCTGTGACTCCCATGGTAGAGAGCCAGCCTTGACTGGAAAAGCCAAAGGACAACTCCCAGGCCCTAAGTTCAAGCCCCAGTATGGGCACACAAAGATAGACAGACAGACAGACAGACAGACAGACAATTAACTGGCTAAATGTTGAAAACGCTAAAAAGCCACTAGAAGCCATTTATTTGGTGCTCAGCTGCTCCATGGGCAAAGGAGATGTTGTGTGGACCTGGCTGACTTCATGTTACAGGTTTCACCAGCCCATGGGGTTTCCAAGCCAGAGATTTGCCAGTCAACAAGGTATCTATCTATCCATCCATCCACTCATTGATCTATCTCCCTCCTCCTCTCTGCAATGTCCTGGCCTCCTTTTGCCCCCTTCCCTTCCACCTTCCTTTTACTTACACACACACACACACACACACACACACACACACACTCGCATGCACACACGCACATACACCAACAAAGGGCCTCTTTTTCTCTCATCTTAGAAAGAGATCCTCATGTATTGGTTACATTTAAATTTCTTTCTTTTTTTTTTTTTTTTTTTTTTTTTGGTAGGGGGGCATACTGGGGTTTGAACTAAAGGCCTTACGTTTGCTAACATGCAAGGGACTCTACCACTTCATTGAACGTTGCCTCTAGTCCCTTTTGCACTGGCTATTTCTGAGATAGAGTTCTACCTCCTTCCCAGGCACACACCAGGACCTTAACCCACCTATTTTAGACTTCTACTGTAGCCATGATGACAGACAAATGAATGTCATCATACCCAGCTTCTTCTGCTGAGACAGTCTTGAGGATTTTTTTTATCAGAGACAGCTGGCCTGGAACTGCCATCCTCTCCATTTCTCAGCCTCCCACAGAGCTGGAATAACAGACACACATGCCCAGCTTTGGGTTTAGGAGAGGTCCTGTGGATGTGCTCAGGCTAATCTTGACCTTGTTGCCCTCTCATTCTCGAAGCCAGGACTATAGGCATGAGCAAGCATCCAGCTATAGATTTCATTTTATTCTTTCCAGCTTAAAAAAGCTGCTAAATTTGGCTATAACAACTCATGAAGGTACTGACGTGCGAGCTAAACCTCAATCCAAAGTTGTCGAGAACCTTAATTCAAGCCTGTCATGCCACTCTTACTTCATTTGAAACACAAATTGTTCTGTAAAGTATATCAAATTCTTCTTCCCAATAGAAGGTTCTGGGAATTTATAAACACTGCATCAATGTCTGGAGGAGCTTAAAAGGTGAGAAATGACTGGTCATCAAATCATATTTCTAATGAAATCTCCACTCCAGGGTCTTACCAAAAAATAAAAATAAGTAGGTCTGAAACAATAATAATAGAAGTTTCTTTTTTTTATTTTGTAACAAGATGGTTGAGGCTTCCAAAATCACACAGGACCCTAATCTTGTACAGACAAGGGATCATGATCACTCGGTACACCTGTCACCTTACCTGTTGTGACATTTTTGTACATGGGATCTCCCCAGACAGGACTGGGTATTCCCGGGACAATGGAGAATGTGTAGGAAGTCGCTGGACACAAACCTGTGAGGTTATACTGGTAGTCTGAAGCAGTTGTGTCATTGTGTTTCCAGGTGAGGATCACATTGGTTAGATTGATGAAAACACTTTCAATGTCAGACACAGGACTGGGTGCTATTCAAAGGTTTTCAAGGAACACGGGGGGGGGGGGGGAAGAAAAATTATGATTAAAACACACATGCAAGAGTAACATCTGCTCAATAGGTCTACTTTCCAAAGCTGGACTTGTAGAACTACCCTATGGGTTAGCAGAGTGCTCTGAAGTGAGCCCCTCAGATTCACTCAAGGCTCAAGTTCCCCTGGCAACTGCTTAAAAGACCACACCAAAACTAAAGGTTTAATTCTGTGCTACCACGGGATAATAAACAATATCACTAGACTGGAACTGGGTTCAGTCCTGTTTATTCCTAGCCTTATAATTGTACTCAATATCATTGAACCTCTTAACTTACAAAACTTCTAGATCACAGTTCAAAAATCAAGACACTTTTATCTTCTTAATGCCATCTAGTATCCCAGAGAAATTTTGTTTATATAAGGTTATATTTATACTCAATTATAGATAGCAGATCTTTTTTTTTTTTTTCCCTGCCAGTACTGAAGTTTGAACTCAAGGCCTCATGCTTACTTGTCTGGCTCACTTGGTTGGCAATCTACCATTTGGGCTGTGTCTCAAACCCAGACCTTTGCAAATTATTTTGGAGGTGGAGTCTCACAAGCTGTTCTGGCTAGGCTGACCTTGAACCATGATCTTCTAGGTCTCAAGCCATTTGAGTAGCTAGGATTACATGCGTAAGCCACCATGTTTATATATGATAACACAACTATTCCATTAACCATTACTATAATGATGTCATCATCCTTTATCATATAGAATACAACCATGTAGTTATGACAGAATGAAAACAACAATTGAGCATTGCTATAATAACACATCAGAGAGCCTTTGAGATTTCCTCAAAGGGGACCTCATACAGATTCTGAGACCACACTTTTAAGAAGCAACAATCTAACCTATAAGTCAAAACATTTTTTTCTGTAAGAGCTATAGAACAAGTATTTTTTAGGCCTTAAAAAAAAATAAGTTGCTGTTACTACTCAATTCTAACATGAATGCAGCCCAGGGCAGGCCACAAATATGAGAGCATGGAGGTGTTTCAGTACAACTTGACATACAGAAAACTGTAGTGGGTCAGTATTGGATTACTATTATTATCTGCCTATTATCATTTGGACATCTGAATGCAAGGCAGTCATAAATTTAGGCTATAGAGATATTTCTGTTGATAGAGAAAACTAATCTTCATAAACAGGTAATGGGGAAAAAGAAGACCTCCAAAACCACATGTAGAAAATGACCTTAAGGGGCTAGGAATATGACCTAGTGGTAGAGCATTTGCCTAGCATACATGAAGCCCTGGGTTCGATTCCTCAGCACCACATATATAGAAAAATCCAGAAGTGGTGCTGTGGCTCAAGTGGTAGAGAGTGCTAGCCATGAGCAAAAAGAACCCAAGGACAGTGCTCAGGCCCTGAGTTCAAGCCCCAGGATTGGCACAAAAAAAAAAAATGACCTTAAGGTGCAATCTATACATATGTCTTAAAATTGTAAAAATAGGGCTGGGAATATGGCCTAGTGGCAAGAGTGCTTGCCTCCTACACATGAAGCTCTCGGTTCGATTCCCCAGCACCACATATATGGAAAATGGCCAGAAGGGGTGCTGTGGCTCAGGTGGCAGAGTGCTAGCCTTGAGCGGGAAGAAGCCAGGGACGGTGCTCAGGCGCTGAGTCCAAGGCTCAGGACTGGACCAAAAAAAAAAAAAAAACTAAAAATAACATACACCAAAAGTTACCCATGAATGTTTCTGGCTGAAAGTTTACATGTGGACTGTTTTGTTTTTACTGGTAGTTGATATTTGCATTATGAATCCCCCTATTCTATTATTATAAACTATTTAAAATTTTCATGATGCTTAAATGAAAAACAGAATTTAGAAAATATGACATCTATAAATCACCCTGGTCTCCTTTAAGCAGCATCCCTATTTGGCAGGAAGCACAGCACACTTGTTTATCAGTTCTATTTGTAACTGCTCAGGATGGTCCTTTGGTTCCATTGGGTCCTTATGGAAATATTTCAAAACAATAACTGGTTCCAGGGTATACACCATCAAGGGCAATACCTTGTTTGGTAGTAGTATTTTCAAACTTCTCAGTTCCATTCTGTGTGGTAAAAATTAAGGACTTTGAGTCATTGCTTTCCTTCGAGCTGTCATTCTGAAAGCTGGAAACTGGATCAAGGCCTGTGGGAAGATAAGGAATAATTAGATGATTTATGATCTAGAAGACAGAGTGAGCAACCCTCACTAAACACAGAGCACAGAGGCATATTTAGAACACCTGGTCTCTCCTTTGCTTTCCTTTACATCACCAACTACAACATAAGCCCTCAGAAACTACTGTTTCTGGCCATGAAGCAAGCACTTGCTCATAAGAATATAATCAAAAATCTGATCATCATTCACAGGAAAATGAGAGGGACAGGAATAGTTTCCCCACAGTCAGGACTGAGGCTCTGGAAGATAAACTTGGCCATTTCTGAGTGCTTTGCCTTGGATACACTACAAAACTTTTGTTTACAGAGGTACAGCAGAAGCTGCTGTCCACTCCCAAGGTGCCTTTCCCCTGCTCTTTCCCTCATCACACATCTCCAGAGTTTTATCTGTGTATATGATGGTGAGGAATAAAGACTGCATTTCCCATCCTCCCTTGCAGCAAAGTACTCAGGTGGTTAAGGTATATAATGTGGGCACACGTTCTATATGGCATCTAGGAAATGAAGCCTTAAATGGAAGAGCTCTACATTGTGCCTGCATCCTTCCTCTAACAGGAAGGTGGATGGGTTGCCTGGAGCTCAAGCTGACTGGCTCTGATAGTAGCAGCAGCTGCTTCCCGCTCACCAAGTGGAAGCTGAGAACACACCTAACTGGATACGGTAATGACAGCAGAAACATCCTGTGACTGTGACGTAGGGGGTTATGCCCACAGCCTCAGTCTTTTGAGTAGGCCTACATCCCACTCCCCAGGAGTTATGGCCTATATTTTGTCCACCCTCAACATCCATATGTTCAATCCATAACCTCTAGTACCTCAGAAGGGGACTGGCTGTATTTGCAATCTTTCAAGAAGTATTTAGTTTAAAATGAATCTATAAGGGTAGGACCTCTCTGGGAAGACTATATTCTTATAGAAAGAGGAGATCAGCCCAGGGACACAAATAGACTATAAAGGACAACCACATGAAGGCACAGGAAGAAGCTTAAAAGAAAGACCTCAGGGAAAGAAAAAAAAATCAAACCTACTAAACACTTGATCTGTGACTCCTTGCCTCCTGAACTGGGAGAAAACAAATTCCCAGGTACTCATTACAGCCCCCTGGCCAACTAAGACACACATCCTTCCAAGGATTCTATAAACCCAGGAAAAATTCCTTCTGCCTTAAAAGAGCTCATGGTTTCTGCTTCCTGCAACTGAGTCCTGGCCAGCACTCCACCAGAGGCTAGAGGTAGAAGTCTTCCTTTGCACCAGTGACTCCACGTTGCACAAGCTACCTTCCACTATACAAAACAAACTGATGGCAGGAGAGACATGTCCGCCCCATTGTTAGCACAGACTGTGCCCACTACTACTATTTACTGAGATTTGCCTTCTTTGAAGGGTTTAGCAAGATCTGCCCTTCTATCGGGCAATGTGTGAGCAATTTAATTATTATTATCTGTATTGGTTCATAGCCTCTGCAATTCTTCCCAGTTAGGGAAAAAAAGAAAAATATTCCAAAGGTTTAAAAGTAGATAAAAGCTTCCAGATTATATTTTTCCCCCAAAATATATCTATTTTTAAGTGCTAAATATTAGCCAGACACCAGTGGCTTATGCCTGTAATCCTAGCTACTCAGGAGGCTGAGATCTAAGGATCTTGGTTAGAAGTATAGGCAGAAACGTCCATGAGACTCTTTATCTCCAATTAGTCACCAAGCTGGAAATGGAGCTATGGCTCAAGAGGTAGAGCTAGCCTTGGACAAAAAAGGCTCAGGTATAGCACCCTGGTCCTGAGTTTAAGCCCCAGGACCAACACACACACACAATACTATTATTATCTTACAGAAATATCTTGGGGGCTGTAAGTGTGGTTTAGTGGCAAAGTGCTTGCCTAGCATGCATGAAGTCTTGGGTTCCATTCCTCAGTACCACAGAAAACAGAAAAAAAGCCAGAAGCGGTGCTGTGGCTCAAATGGTAGAGTGCTAGCCTTGAGCAAAAGAAGCTCAGGGACAGTGAGGAGGCCCTCAGTTCAAACCCCAGGATTGGCAAAAAGGAAAAAGGGAAAAAAAAATCTCATGACCCCAAAACTAAGTAAGATCACTATACTCGAGTAAACAGGAATATATTGTGCTCCATTAAAAACTATTAGGCCAGCACTGTGTCCACTAGGAGGCAGAAGCGAACAACACAAGAATAGAGAGAAATGGTACTCACCGGCACCTGCGCACGCAATCTGTAACAGAAAAAGAAAACGGAAGTCAGCACATTCATTCAGCCACGGAAAATGCAAATCAGAAATAGAGCAGTTGAGGATTTAATAATGAGGAAGCAAAAAGGCCAGCTGGCCAGGATTAGGGTTTCTTGGGACATGAAATACAGAGTCCAGGGCAAAACATGGGTCAATTACCAAGGACTGACTGGGTTTTAGGAAGGCTATGGGGGCAAATGGCTTACCAGTGCTCTTCCCCAAAGGCACAAGCAGCACTGGAGCATTTCCCAGGCCACTCCCCCCTTCCCGCCCTGCATGATGAACTGAAGCAGAAGGACACAGTTGAGAACTGCAGGGCCAGAAAACACAAAGAAGCCAGAACCAGCATGCATCACCCCCTCCTCCCCAAAGCCACAACCAGGTCCCAACTATGTGTGTGTGCAAGCCAGGTGTGCACTGGGAGAAATCCACAGGCTTGGGGTGTTCATTGTACAACAACTCATCTTTTTCCTCCCATCAGTAGGTGGCAGTAATTTTTTTTAATCACATGCCCAGCAGCTGTGGGAAGAATAAACGTTTGACACAGAAGAGGTAAGGATTTAGCTGACAGTGTAATTGTAATCTTTAGATTAGAGTGGAAAATGCCCTTGGGGATCTTCATTGTGCTCTATAAATTATTTCCTCATACTTTAAAAACCCAAAGGAATTCAAGGTTCCACTGTTTAGTACACACAGGCTGTCAGTGAGCTGGATTTTTTTTTTTTTCTGAGTGTGGTTTTCATGAGGAAGACAACAATGTGGGGAGAGGGTGCTCCAACTTCCCACCACATTTGGAATAAGGTTCCAGCCTCCTAACTAGAGCTCCCATGGCCCCTCTGATCTCGGTATTTCCTCCTCCAAAAGCATTGTGCTGATGCCCTTCCTTCCCATGGCCTGGCCAAAATGCCACCTCTTCAGCAGGTTCTCTCGCCAGCCATCATCATCTCCTCCAACAACACCCAAGTATCACCATCTCCTCTGCTACATAAAAGCAGAGACCGGTCTGGGCCTAGAAATAGTGCCTCAAGTAGGCACTGGGATGCCACCAAATGGAAAGAATGAGCCCAAAGACAGGCAAAGGCTTTCCCAAGGATCCTCACTGTCGAACTTCCCACTCCTGCTACCCTCAAGTGGTCATAATCTCAAGCCTCAATTGCTTCAGCTCATCTTTCAACCTCTAGCCCTCACTCTTTGGCCCAGATGATGCTCACTCAATCCATGTGGTCTATGACAGGTGCCAGGAGAGAACAAAATAAGAGTGCTTGTTGGGTGGACACACAGCACAGGAGAGGCACAGCTCGCCCTACCAGGTATCTCTCCACATAGATATGTCTGTGCTATCTCCTCTACTGGAATCCATTCTCCCACCTAAGTGTCACCTATGAAATTTAGAGACCTAGGTCTTGAGCAGGGTATCAGTGGCTCATGCCTAGCTAGTGAGGAAGCTGAGGCCTGAAGGATGAAGGTAAAACACCAGCCCAGGCAGGAAAGTCCATGAGACTTCATCTTCAAATAACCAGCAAAATGCCAAACTGGAGATAAGGATCAAGTGGTAGAGCACCAGTCAGGAGCAAGAAAGCTGAGCAAGAACCCTAAAGCTCATGTCCTGTTGCCAGGGAAAGAAAAGAAAAGATCCAGATCTTACCTCCATCTGTACACAGACAAGTAAGGGAAAGACATACCTGAAGGTTAATAACTCGGGGTAGAAAGCACTGATGACTGGTCTAACAAGCAATTCCTGAACACATTGCTAACGCGCTATGGTCTGCTATGGTCTCAGGAATGAGAACGGCAGGAGGACCCTACTCCAGGAGCACAGGGGACTGATGATGCCCAGCACCTGGGCGCTAGCCAATCTGTGTATCCTTGTTTTTTAAGTCACGCACTCGATCAACACTGATGGCTGGGGACCACTGTGCGGGCTAGCAGGTCAAAGCCCCCTGAGCTCCAGAGATGAAAGTGCCAGGATCACAGGTTGGAGGAAAAGACCAATTTCTGGGAGATTAAAATTACAACCTTGAGTTGTATCCTTGATGTGTTTAATCAAATGCATGCAGAGCGCTGGCAGCTGGCACTGTTCTCCGTGTTTTCAAATACCAACTCAAGCTATCCAGAGGGGTCATGAATGACAGATAAGCTGCAAAGCCGGGATCTGAACCTGAAGGCTCAGACTGCAGGGTCCCTGCGCTTCACCACGGGCTACGCTGCCTCCTAAGCAGAAAAACCTAGGGCTCAAAGAGAGCCAAAAATTAATTCCCAAATACATGACCAACATATGCTTTTTCTAATGTCCACGTCCAAAACTCCATGACAGACTGATCCTCCCAAGGCCCTCTTGCGCCAAGCAAACATGCCTTCCTGGGTTCTCAACTCCCTGGGCAATATCATGTTTCCTAAATATCATGTCAACACTACCCTCTGAACTTAAGGCACCGAAAAGTCCACACAGTAGCTTTTGATTCCTCACGATCCAAAAGGAATGCATGGGGAAATAACACTACCCTACTACTTTGGTGAACTTCATGGACACTGTCTGTGATGCCTGGAGTTACTGTAGTCCCTCTGTGAGGAGAGAATGCCTACTGCGAGACAGCCAACAGGGAAGAAGAGACCATACCTGGATTCCTGAGGTCCTATCAACCAACATTAGACCCTTCTACCTCCCAACTTCCTGTCTAGGCAGACAAAACACTTCTTAGTATTTAACTGCTGTGTCCAATTTGTCGTTTACCCTTACCAAGAGTACGCTGTTGACACAACAATAACAACACAAGGTAACTAATTTTCACATTAACCCTCACTTTTACTGAGGAAGAGACTGAAAGGCTGGCAACTCCTTGTTCAGGATCACAGAGCTGCTCAGTGACAGACAGAGCCAGGACTCAAGTCCAGAAGCCAGTCTCTCTCACCGACCACTGACTGGCAAGGAAAAGCCACTCATAAATAACCTGTGCAAGACCCCTGACCAGGTGGGCAATCATGTAGTCAATACCACACTCATTGATCCAAACCGAAGTCAAAGTCTAAACTGTGCCTGCAAATATGCTGAGAGGAGACTACCTCCCAGAATTTGTAACCCGTATGGAGAGGAAGCCCTTGGGGGACCCATTCCTAGCACTTGACCTCTAGACAAGGCACAAGAGGAGCCTTAGTTCCTCTTCCTCCTAAAGAGGGACTTCATTGAACCCATTTCATGAACAGCCTTCCTCAGTTGGACTCCACCACTTCCTGGTCCCCAGCAGGGAAACAAGCATTCACTTCACAGGTTCCTGGCTTAGACCAACCAGAATCGCAATCCCTTTTCTACAGATAAGGACCCAAGATCACACAGCTATCAGCTACTTTGCTCCAAGGACAACGGGAGAGATGAAGAGAATGGGAAAGTGATGCTTTAGGCTGGAGATAAGCCCTTCCTTTTCCACTCTCAACCTCCCTCCTGCTGGATATGAAATGAGAAAAAGAGAGCAAAGAGAAATGCTCACATCAGGCTTCAAGATTGGTCTTGTTCTCCTTCTGAATGGAGATTAGACATTCTCCCATCTGACTTGAAAGACCCATCCCTCGCTAGGGCTCAAGGGACACTGAATGTCACAGTCCTGGTTTGGGGGAAAGGGGCAGGGAAACAGGTGTCACAGCAGCACTGTTCACAATAACCAAAAGTTAGGAACGACCCCATGTTAATTAACAGATGAAAGGGTAGACTAACTGTGGCATATCTATACAACCCATATGGCCAAGGGTTATTTGACATTACGAATAAAGCACTGATTCAGCCTACAACAAAGGCAAGTCTCCCAAAGATCATGTTAAATGAAAGAAGCCAGACACAGAAGCCCACACTGTGTGAGTTCATTTACATGAAATGTGCAGAATAGGAAACTCCACAGAAAACAATGCAGATCAGCATGACTAGGGCTAGCAGGAGGGAAAGGATGGCTGGCTACTAATGAATTCAGGGCTTCAGGGTTTCCTGGTTGGTAAATCTCAAGAGTCTGGAAGTAGATAAAGGTAATGGTTGCAATGCACAATAATGTCCTAATGTCACTGAACTGCACACTTCAAAATGGTCCATTTTTATGCTGTGTAGATCCCACAAATTAGCATGAGTGCACTAATAAGCACCCGCCACCTGCCTCTATTGTCTCACCAGTCCTGGAGTCGTGTAAAAACTATCGATCTTACTGGAGGCAGGCAGAAAAAAAAGAGCACATGATCTTGAATCCGATCACCTGAGGACATCACTCAATGCCACCATTTCTGGCTGTGTGTCTTGGGCACATAGCAAGCTTACACTGTTCCTAAGTATCTCAGTCTATAAACAAAACAATAAATCTTGAGGGTGAAATCGAATGATCCATCTTAGCTGCTACTGTGACCATCATTCTTAAATCTTCACAGCAACCCTAGAAGGGATTTTAATCCTCATTTCACAGATAACACCACCAAGACTCAGATCCTACTACCAAAAAAAAAAAAAAAAAAAAGAATGGACAATCTAGAAGTCATACCCTCCTGGGCATTTTTATTGCCAAGTCGTTAAACAGCAGAACTCACATTCAGAGATGGCCACTGAGGCTCAGAAGTAGTAAGCGGATTGTTCTAGTCCCAGAAGCTAGGGAGGAAACACCCAAACCAAGCATCCAAGCCTCTACTAATTACCTCAACAACTCTAACCAACTTTCCCAGCCCTCTCTCTCGGACTACAGACCACAATGGGATACTCATGGTTCACCTCCATCTCACAATTCCTCGAGAACACACACGCACACACACACACACACAGAGAGAGAGACACACACACGGCCCAAGGCTTCTGCTGGTCCCCATAGCTGAAAGGAACAAACACTGAGAAGAAAGAGAGCCTTCAGCCGTGCCCAACACTACCAAGGCTGCTCTGGCTCTGCTCACACTCCCTCCCTCCAAAGGAGCTACCACCTCTTCAGGTTGTGCTGATGAGACAGACAGATGTGGAAACTGGTTCCAGTGGCAAGGATTGTCCTCCAGGCCCTACAGAAGTGTGAACCATGGGTGCTGCTTTTTTGTGCCATCCCAATTCAGCCACAACTACAGCCTTAACTTCACACTCCTGAACTCCCCACTCCTGAACCAAATCCCCTCTCTGCCTGTGTGAACCTCTACAGCCTCAGACTCCTCCCCTCAGACACACATTCTCCACAGTCACCTCAGAGTGTTCCCTTGCCCAGGGTTTCCCTCTTCCTCATTTCTGTGCTGCAGCAAGTCCTCCAAACCTCTGACCCTCAATGACAGGAAGAGCCTCCGTCCTGGGCTTGAGAAAAACCTAGACCTTTCTTGAGAATATAAAACACCAAAGGCCACCGTTTTGTGAAGACTAAAGGTGAGAGGCAAGCCCTGGTCTATCACCCAGGTATCTGGCTGTCTCCTCATATCTTCCTTCCATCTGCAGTAAAAATGAAAGGACCCACACTGCATTACTCTCTAAAGCAGGTAATATGAGTGAGGATCCGAGAAGATGACAGGCCCAACCAGGGTAAATGAGGAAAATTACATGGGGCTGTTTGCAAGGAGGAAGGTGGAGTTAAGGGAAAGGAGTAAGGTATATAAGGAATCATGGGGGAGCTACCACAAGAACCGAGCAGAGAGACAGGCTGAGGGCTGCCTCTCCCCATCTCTTGCTGGGGCGGCCCAACTGGGCTGACCCAATGGAAAGCCAGAAATCAAGGGTACTTCCAGTGTACCACTTAAGGGTCAGATTCCTCCTGCGGGGCTGAGCAGGCTAGAGCCTGATCAGCAAGGATCCACCAGAGCACATGACAAGGCGTGGAGCTCAGGTCACATCAACCAACAAACAACCTGTGAGTCTAGTGGGTGACGGACAATGTGGGCAAGAAGTTCAGGTCATGCCAGGGACCAGTGCCTCACACCTGTAATCCTAGCTACTAAGGAGGCCGAGATCCAAGGATTGAGGTTTGAAGCCAACTCAGGGAGGAAATCCCATGAGACTCTTATGTCCAATTAACCACCAAAAGGCTGGAAATGGAACTGTGGCTCAAGTGATAGAGTGTTATCCTTCAGGAAGAAAGGGGAGAGGGAGGCTAAGGGACAGTACCCAAGACCCCAAGTTCAAGCCCCAGTATCAGCACAAAAAGGGGAGGGGGGGAGATTCAAGTCAGCTTTCCCTGGCCCTAGGGCTCTGGGATTTGAAGGCTATATGGAGCATCCATTTCATCAGATGCCAAATGAAGGAAGGGTATCTGCAATGCAGATCCCACATCTGCATTCTCCTTTGATCCTAACACCCTTGCTCTTGCCTTACAAAACCTCAGCTCACTTGGTGACCTTTGAGTCTCTTCAATCCATTCCTTCATCCTTCCCACCCCACCCCACCCCCGACCCCATGTCTGTTCCTTGGGCCCTGAACTGCATACAGGCTGGGTGTCAAGATACAGAGGCAAGATACAGAAGGCACATAAGAAGGGGCCTGGCTCCGGCTGTTGGCTCAGGCACAAAACAAACATGGAAAGAAAATGACAGAGCCACATAGTCAAGGCAGCCAAGAGCCATGTAAGGAGAGAGCAGCAGGAAATTCTACCTAAAGAGTAACTCTACTTGTTTCAACACTGACCCTTTCCCTCCCAGCCCATCACTGTGCTGAAAGTATTTTAAACCTTACACCAATTCCAGGAGGCAAGGAGCTGTTTACCCCCATTTTGCAGATGTAAATACTGAGTCTAAGAAAAAATAAAGTTCCTGATCTGAGCATCTTACAGCTAGTAAGTCTAAGATCCTAGCCCAGGTCTGCCTGACCCTGAAGCCCTTGACCATAACCTCTCCTAGAAAGCCCTAACTGGCTCACTCCTGGGAAATCTCAACTGAGACCGGGGAATCTAAGGGCAATTCCAAGATTAAAGATGCCAAAAGCCCTGCCTGCCCTGAGCCTTGGGGACATGGTCTACGAACACATTTGAACTGAGTGGATAAAGAAGCTTTTGCACCACTTGCTTGTCAGAAGCGGACTTTGAGGGTAAATTCAAATTTGAGCAAGTGACAAAGCTTCAGGTTTTCCATTATCCACGTTCAGTGTTCAAGGGTGGGAATAAGCGACTGAACAGCACAATGGGTAACAATAGACTCTTTATCCTCCTAAAACCAAGCCCCCACACACCATATGACAAGTTATTTTTACTCACTGACGTAATTAACCAAAATGTGAACTGCTTCAAGCAATGTTTAAAATCAAATACCACGTTATGGGATTTGGAGCATGCACAGATTGTGATTCTGAAAGGCCACCATTCATCCCTGCTCTCTGTTATCTCCCTTTCGAGCATTACCCAATAGCTCCTAAAAACCCAGTCCCTGAAAGGTAAACCATGGATCCAGAAAATGGCACACAGGATGAGTCTTCCCAACAACCCCAGAAAGCAGGCACAAACACCACAGCCAAATTTCCCAGGGGCAGGTGTGGTATTCATTGTGGGGTGGCCTGACTGCCCAGCATCTGGTTCTACCCTAGAACCCAAAAGGCAGGGAATGCAAGGATAGCCAGCTGCATGGTAAGTGGCACTCCGGGCACCAGACAACAGGCAAAGCAAGATTTGGACCAGTTTAGTCTGGCTCTGGTTATGATCCTATCATACAGAAGGACTGAGGAGGGTCAGTTACAATCCACAATTCTATGCCCCAAAATGCCAGGTGAGGCTTCGATGGGAAGACCAGGCACCAACCACCCTGTAAAGGTTCTCAGCAGTTAGTTGGAGTCATGACAAACTCTTCCAAAGACACACAGTGCCGGTGAATCCCTGAAATTCCAGCTACTCAGAAAGTAGCAAGTTTGAAAAGACTGAGACCAGGCCCTAATAGCTCACAAGTATAATCATGACTAATTCAAGAGGCTGAGATCTGAGGATCATAGTTCAAAACCAGCCCAGGCAAGAAAGCCCATGAGACTCCTATCTCCAATTAACCACCAAAAAGCCAGAAGTGGAGCTGTGGCTCAAGTGGTATACTGGGCACTAACCTCAAAAAAAAAAAAAAGCTAAGGAACAGTGACCAGACTGAGTTCAAGCTCCAGTACCAGCAGGGGGGTAGGGTTGGGGGAGACACAAGGAGAGGGACTAGAGGTCTATCTCAAGAAGTAGAGGGCTTGCTTGGTAAGTATGAGGCCTTGGATTCAATCCTTAATATTCATAGACACACAAAGTCACAGAGAAAAAAAAGCAGTCGAAGGCTCCACTATGAGGAACTAGGAGATACAGGACTCAAGGTCACCTTAGAAATCCCAGACAAGAATTTTTGTAGTTTTCATGGGTATTTTTTGCAGAACTATTTTTTCAAAAACAATCTTATAAAGATCTCTATACAAGAATAGAGTTCCATGTTTCATAGTTAGCTATGTATGCTTGAGTATGTGTGCATATATATGTATAAAAGTAGCTTTTTCAAAGTTCAAATGACTTTTTTCTTCTTTTTAATGTAACCAATATGCCACCAAATCAAGAGGCTGATGGTCTCCACTGTATTAAGATTTGAGGTATCAGGAAATGTGTGGGTCAAGTCATAGAGCATCAGCTTTGAGAGAAAAAGACAAGCAAGAGTGAGAGGCCTGGGTTCAAGTCCCAGTAACGGCACACATTTTAAAAAAGAACTCTGTGTTATCAGCTTCTTGAAGGCTAAGGCCAGAAAATCCCAAGTTCAAAGCCACCTTGGCTATGTGTAAGAAAAAATCAGTATATGGTTGCATTATAATTTCAAACTAAAACTTGGTGAAAGTGGACTTTTTTTAAGTGGAACTCATGGTTTGTGGAGTCCCCAGTGGCCTTCCAAGAACATCACTTGAGCCACTCAAGAGAGTTGAGGCAAGCCAACCTGGGCTGCTCTACTCAGTGAGAGCCTGTCCAGACAAATAGAGGCACAAGTTGAAAAAGAGTGATTGATACGCCTATCCTTTCAAAGGAGGCAGAAAGCCCTATCATAGTCAGGCACCAACAGCTAGCAACTATAATCCCAACTACTCAGAGGATCACTAGCAAAAAACAAGGCTGGAAGTATGGCTCAACTGGTACAGCACCACCCAAGCCCAGCAAGCAAAACCCTAAGTTCAAACCCTGATACTGGGGGCTAGGAATATGGCCTAGCGGCAAGAGTGCTTGCCTCATGTACATGAAACCCTGGGTTCAATTCCTCAGCACCACACATACAGAAAATGGCCAGAAGTGGCGCTGTGGCTCAAGTGGCAGAGTGCGAGCCTCAAGCAAAACGAAGCCAGGGACAGTGCTCAGGCCCTGAGTTCAAGCCCCAAGACTGGCAAAAAAAAAAACCTCTGATACTGAGGAGGAGAAGAAAAAGGCATGGGTGACAGGGGGCAAGAGGGTGTCCCATAATAGACCTAGACTATCCCACTAAAGTACAAACATCCAGTCTGCGCGGTAAAGCTCGTCTCCTATCTGCAGAGAGGGTCAGAGCCTCCAAAACCTTTCTCCACATCACATGAGAAGCCTGGGGATGCGAAGCCAGGACTCCATAGTCTGAACTCATTCATAGTGGGTTTTTGTGTTGTTTTATAAAACACTCTCACCCTCTATACAGCCCAGGATGGCCTCAAACTTTCAGTCCCACTGCCTCAGCCTCCTGAGTGCTGGGGATTTATTGGTGTAGACCAAGACACCTTTTTCCCCCCATGGTGTTTCTTTAAATCTTTAAAGAATTGGGCTTTTTTTTTTTTTAATTTTGGGCTTCTCTAAACAAAAACAGCAACAAATACACACACATTCTTCTCTGGCCACAATTAAGCCATTAATAGGATCTGGGTGTCAGCCCCCCTTTTCCACGGAGTAAATGCTTGATGTTCACAGCTACTGGGGCACGGCTGCCCCAACAGTGAGGACAATAGCAGTTGCCAAGCAACACGGCAGCCACATGGCTGCTTTTCTCCCTCAACTGTGAGCGGCTGAGAGGCAGCCCGACTCCTCATGATTAGACCCACACCACTTATGTTCCCACTGCCCCCAAAGGCATCCAAGCGCGTGACTTTTGGTGAAAGTGTACCTTTTGCAAACAACCCACATGAGCTACCATCGTTCACAAGCTATATTGACTTTCAAAGATTCTCTCTTCAGAAGAGATTAGTAGCCATAGGATGTGAATGAAGCACACAAGGTGAGTATAAAATCTACCATGCCGGCAGCGGCTTCTGAAGGCTCTCTTCCCCTCACTCCCTCCCGCCACCGGCCCTACCACCCAGCCAAGTTCAGAGCAGAGTTCCAATTCTTCAACTTAAAGGCTTTCATTTCATACCCTTGAACCTGAACAATAGAAGCACTCTGCACAGCCTACCAGCTCCGCCTTGCACAGCCCATCCCCCCTCCACACGTGGATAAACAGCCAATGGCCACCATCCACCCAGGCCTGAGACACCCAGGTCCAACAAACTCCTGATGGAATCCCCCGCCCTTCCTCCTGCCTGGCTGGGCGTGTCTACCACCTGTGCCTTCCTGCCTCCCCATCCCCCCTTCCTCACAGATGAAGACAAAACATCAGGCTCCAAAAGTTCATCAACTCTGCCTACAACTGACTATAAGACACGAAGGGGAGCTCACAGGCTGTGCTCTGCTCAAAAAGCCCAGGGTAGGTCCCATCAGGGGCCATCACGGGCATCAGCCACATCAACAGACCCAAATGCTTTCTCCACGTTCTCAGAACATCCCTCAAGTCATTCTGTGTCCTCCCAAGCGTTATCTATTAAGCATTAGTCTATTTAACCTCTTCTAGCAACTAACAATAATGGTATCTAGATAAAAACAAGAGCAAGGTGGAAAAGTGGTAAGTACTGAACCTGAGAGATGAGTATTTGGGAGTTCATTGCCTTGCATTTGCTAATGATCACAATTCTTAAGAAAATAGCAAGGCTAGGTGCCAGTGGCTCACACCTGTAACCTTAGCTAGTCAGGAGGCTGAGATCAGAGGATCCAGAGTTCAAAGCCAGCCCAGGCAGGAAAGTCCGTGAGACTCTTATCTCCAATTAACTACCAGAAAACTGGAAGTGGAGCTGAGGCTCAAAGTGGTAGAGTGCTAGCTACCCTTGAGCACAAAAGCTCAGTGCCCAGTACCCAGGCCCTGAGTTCAAACCCCACAACTGACACACACAAAAAGAGGTGGGGGGCAGAGATATGTGGAATGTCAGTTTAACTTCTCACTTTCACTCCAAGCCTAAAACTATTTTTTTAATTTTACTTTACTGTAAATGTGATGTATGGAGGGGTTACATAAGTACATAAGTAAGATATTGCCTACATTTCTTTTTGAACAGTGTTACCCCTCCCTCATTTTCTCCTGCTTTCCCTTCCCCCCAACTCCTCTTCCCCCTAAAAATTTTTTTAACTGTATTTGTTTTTGGTCTTTTCTTTCTTGGTACTGGGAATTGAACCAAGGACGCTGCACTTCCTAGGCAAAGTACTTTGCCACTAAGCTATATTTCAATCCCTTGAAACTATTTTTTAAAAGTATTTTTTAATAGTAGAAGCAGTATTTACCTCGTAGGATTGTTGTGACAAGTATTAAATTATATAATCCATGTGAAATACTCAGTATACAGGAGAATACACTGTAAGTCTGAGCTATTATTATCATTATTACCACTAGAAGTTCTCCCAAGCAGGGATAGAGTGAGAAAGCAAGGAGGAGTGTGGGCTGTCTTTAAGAAAAAATCTCAGCCACACGTGATGGCTCATGGTTTGCAATCCCAGCCCTCAGGAGATAGAGGCAGGAAGATCATGAGTTTGAGGCCAGTCTGGGCAAAAAGTAAAGGCAGGAACAGAAAGCTGTTCTGCCAATGCACAAGACTGGCAAGCAGAAAAGGACAAACTGGCATCTTGGATTCTGTTACAAAAGCAGAAAAACTTGAGCTACAATCCTCAACTTGTCTAAATCCTGTCCTTGCTGCCCGTCTCTCATCCCTCACAACCAGAGATGCACTGAGCTCCCAGGTCACCTCCCTACCTCAGTCCCAGGATCAGCATGCCTTTCTGTAAAGCCACCATTAGTCCCACCTTCCCACACCTACCAACTAAGTCCCCTGAGTTTGATTGAGGGCCTGGAACCTTTAACTCTCTTCCTTATGTGCCATTTTAGTCTCCAAACGACCTCAGAAATGTCAGATGGTAGTGACCTGTCAGTTCTTAAATTCTTCTGTCAACAATTTTCTATTTCAATGAAACCACACATGGCTGAAGTATTCAAATAATCCAGGACACTGCAGCTGATCTCCAGTCAGGATTGAACACTCGCCTCCACGTAGCTATCTCTCAAAACAAGAGTTCAAAGAAAAGCCACACAGTCAGTCATCCTCTCTAAGAGATTGAGCTTTTACCATAAAGTCACCTTGGCAAATCACATCTGGCAGACACATCAAGGCACGAATGCCACAGAGCGGACATTTTTATTTGACATCCAAACTTTTCAAGAAAGAAGGAACTCTGGTGAAATAGCCAAATATTGGGAAGCTGATGCATATGAGATGACACACAGACAAACAGATTCAGAGTAGGAGACAACAGGTAATTCTTCAACATCCCATTCAGCCCAATGAACACCCAGAAATCAGTAGGTTGGTCAACTCCTGTAAAAGGTCAGACAGTTCAAAATCCAGGCTTTTCAGGCTGCCTGATTCTGCTGGCTGTTGTTTATTGTGATGCCAGCCACTCCCCCAATAATGATCAGGGATGAATTCCAATAAAACTTTATTAGTAAGTGTTAAACTTATATTTCATATAATTTCCACATGTCATGGGTTATTATTCTTTGATTTGCTTTTCCAAGTATTTAAAACCACTCTTAGCTCACAGGCCATCCCAAAGCTAACAACAGCTGGATTTGGCATCCAGGCTGTTATGTGCTGACCTACCCTAAGTCACATACTTACCCCTGCACAAAACCCACAAATACAGGCCTTCAGTAACTCAGTGTTAGGGCCCAGTGGTCAGGTCGGGCTCTATGCCCTGGTTCTGATGATTACTAGCTACCACATTGAGCTAAATCTCAATCTTCTCTTCTGAAAAATAAGGATTTTGACCAGACCCTCCCCTCAAACGCTCGGGAAAACTAAATGAAATGCTATCAGGCCCAAGGCAAATGTTCAAGAGAGGATAACTCTATTATTACTATTGCCACTGTTTCTTTGCTTTGGGCTAGATCTCAGTCAGCTCAATTTAAGGAGGCACACAGGATCTCTCAAGACTGGTCTGAATTTCCAACTGGTAATCTTTGGGTGGTAAAACACGGGAAGGCACACAAAGTCTTTGCTAATGAATACAGGGTATTAGGGAGATAAAGTAATTTGAAATGTGAGTCTGCTGTCAACAGAGGATGGTGCCTGAACATCAATTGGGAGGGTCACAGAGCTGCCTCTCAGACTGGCTCCCAAGGACCCCTGCACACAAGCAGCTTGACCTCCTTCTATTAGCACAAAACACCAGCCATGTTATTTTACCATGTGTTCACTTCCACCCTGCTAAGGCTTAGAAGCCCACATACAACATCCACAGTGGCCTCACGTATCATCTACTCTGATGCATGACCCCTCAGCACTGGCTGCTCCCAGGGCTGGGACAGAACTGGCCTGGCCTTTGAGGGCTAAAGATGAGCAGGTGTAGGTGAACTTCAGGGCCTGAGGGCAAGCAGTGGGGATGCTGTGTGGTTAAGTCATCACACTGCATAAAACATGAGGGGATTGTCTATGCCAAGCTGCCCCTGTGTAGAATTGATGAAACAGAGGTAGAAAGGTGGAGTGATTTCCCACCTGGACCTAAAACTTCAGCTATCTGCCCTCCTGCTCACTGGTTCTCATCCTCATACCCTGTGTCCCTGCCCGGAACACAGGAGGGACACCAAGTAAATGTTTGTTTCCCAGTGCCAAGTTGTATATAGGCCAGCAAAAAAGACAAGTACACAAATATAGGAGGATTTCACTCTGTAGGTGGCATCATGTAATGTAGGGTGAGTTACCAGTGTTTTGACATTCTACCACTTTAGGCCTTCACTTTGTCTACTCATGAACCTGAAAGCATACACACTTTTGTTTTAAAACAATGGATGTGTTCAAGGTTTCCTTACAGCAAAGTGAGTCATAAAAAGCAGCCACTCACATTCTATGTGCACTCTTTTTTCCACACAAAAATGAACATACTTCAAATTCCCCATATAGTCTACCTTGCCATCTACCACTCTGGCTGCTACCCACAGACCAGGCGTTTCCTCATTCTCCCTTTTGCTCAATTAATTCCAGCTCATTCTTCTGCCAGGATAACTTCATAGAACCTCCAACCCCAAGAAGAGCATCCATGGGTTTACTTTAACACTGGTACTCGTCTCCTTACCAGTATTGGATATTGTCACTGTGCCCAGCAGTTGGGTACTCAATAGCTCACACCTAAAACAGTACCCAAGACTAGATGACAGGTGGCTAAGCAAGATGGTGAGCAGGATGGAGAGCTGAGAGGATGACAGAGGGGAGAAGAGCGCTTCCACTTAGAATGAAAAAAAAGAACAGAAGAAAGCAACTGAGCTAGGAAAGAGTATGAGGAAATCAATACAAGGGGCAAGAAAGCACAAGTAAGTAGCCCTTGGCCCTGGGCAAGTATGAGAACTAGCCCAGGAGACTTGGTTAAAAATAGGAAGCATCACCAGACAGGTGGCTCACACATGTCATCCTAGCTACTCAGGAGGCTGAGATCTAAGGACAACAACTCAAAGCCAGCCAGAACAGGAAAGTCCATGTGACCTGTATCTCCAATTGACCACCATGAAACCAGAAGTGACACTATGGCTCAAAGTGTTCAGAGTGCTAGTTTTGAATGAAAAGAGCAGTGCTGTGTTCAGAGTGCTAGTTTTGAATGAAAAAGCAGCTCAGAGACAGCACACAGGCCTTGAATTCAGGCCCCACAACTGACACACACACAGAGAAAGAGAAGGGAAAGGGAAGGAAGAAGAAAGAAAGAAAGAAAGAAAGAAAGAAAGAAAGAAAGAAAGAAAGAAAGAAAGAAAGAAAGAAAGAAAGAAAGAACGAACGAAAGAAAGAAAGAAAGAAAGAAAGAAAGAAAGAAAGAAAGAAAGAAAGAAAGAGAGAGAGAGAGAAGGGAGGGAGGGAGGGAGGGAGGGAGGGAGGGAGGGAAGGAGGGAGGGAGGGAGGGAGGGAGGGACGGAGGGAGGGAAAGAATGGAAGCGAGGGAGGGAAGGAGGAGTCCTACCTCGATATTCTTAGCTCTCTAGGTGACTTGAATGTCCTATCTGAAGTTTGAAAGCCACTGACTTGTAGCATTTTTAAAGAGCTAAGGTGAAAAGAGGATGCAGTCCAGCAAGGCCTCTTGATCTGAATTAGCCACCACCCCTAGGTCTCCAAGAAGGTCTGGAACAATCCTAAGGGGTCAGGTGGCAGTTGTTTCTGTTTGAAGAAACCTCAACTCAGAATAAATTTAAAACCTCAAATGGTTTTACTATTTCTTTTAATGATTTTTAAACAAGGAAGGAGCCTGTTTTTCTAGAATCCAGTAAACTACAACCAGGCTACTCTTGGAGAAGAGACAGAGTGTTTCTTCAGTTGCCCCATAAATGTCTGACGTCTTCCAGTTCTCCCTAAAACAAACCCAAGCTCTTGGTGCCTCTTAGAAAGTCATCCCACAGGCCTAGACAGAGGTTCCCCCTGAGAGTGACTAACCCTCACCAACCAAGTACTCGAAGCATTTTTCATATCAAGGTCAGGAAGACCAATGCTCTGCCACTCAGCATGTTGTAAATCCACCCGCTGCCCACTGACCGGCACCAGCTGTCCACAAAGCACATTACTGGACATGTTCATGGATCCCCTGCTTTGTAATATGTGCTTCCAGGAAACAAAACCAACCCTTCAGAGACATGATGGATACAAACATAATCTGCAAATTGCAATGAATCAGCATTTCACAGAAAAAGCAGATCAGCTGTGGAAGTCACACCGAGTTTGAGTCTCTGCTCTACCGCTCGTGGGCCAGCCACGTGACATGGAGTAAATCACAAAGCTCCCGATGTTTCTGTGTGTCTGTACACACACCTGGGGAGATGCAGCTGCTTTGTACCTCAAGATGTGGAGCCAGAACAACCAAAAGTACATGCCTAATAAATGTTAGCTGGTCACATGCATAAGCAGCAATATTCAGCTTTGAACAAAAGTTCCCCCCTCCCCCATCTCTTCATCTCTCTCTTTTCTCCAGTCCATAATATTTTGCCCAGTTGAAGATAATTACTATTAGCAATAATTGCACCACATTGTAGAAATAAATTACATTTCAGAGAGAGTGAGAGTCACTCTCTTCCAAAGTTTGTATTAACAAAGAAAAAGCTAAAATTCTCCAAGTCTCCTAAGTCCAGTCCATCTTTCTTTGCCATCTAATAAAACACTTTTTATTTCCTTTCATGGGCTTAAGCTTCACTAAAAGGCAAATTGTCTGAGGGCATGCTGCTGAGACAACAGGACTCTGTGTGTGCTCAAATAATCCCCTGTTCCAGTTGACTGTTTTCTATTTTTCTGAATAGACACTGTACAGAATCAGGAATCAGAAACGGTCCTGTGATCTCCCTAATTGCTTCCACAGACAAGTCCAAAATGGGTAAAATTTTTAAAAGACACAACTGATTCCAACCCTAAATGTTCCTCCAGGAGCCCTCAGCCTTCTCTTCCCACAATGCCTCCCTCTCCAGCCGGCCCTCATACCCCAGGGCTGGGCAAGGATTCAAATGGCAGAAAGGGCTGTCCCTCCAGACAAGACCCGTCTGCCCAATAAAGGCCAGAACTCAGAAGAGGAAAGCCAGGAAGTCAAAGACAACATGTTCTTGGGCAGCCATCCTCTTACTACCCTGAGGTTGACCCAAAGTCTAATCCAAAACCCAGTGTTTGAGAGCGGCTCAATTACAAAGAACTTCCACATACTAAAAACATCTTTAAAGGCCATTTACAAATTTCAAATGCACTCATCCCTTGCCAGAAGCACAGAAAAAAAAAAAAAGATAAGAGGAGGGGGGAGGGAATAAAACAAGCCTACTGAACCCCAGATTGGAGACAAATCACCATAGAGGCCAGGGTATAAGTCCCCCACCCCCAACACCCAACATTATTCTGTGATTCTCCCCCCAACACCCAACATTATTCTGTGATTCTCCCCCCAACACCCAACATTATTCTGTGACTCTCCAAATTCATTGTATTAGACTCATAAGGAAATGGCCAGGTCCAGCTAGTCAAAGGACTGAGCTGACAAGCCAAGCAGAGGCTAATGTCCCATTAGGAAAGAGCACAATGTGCAAAGTCCCAACAGGTTAGACAACAGGACATGACTGACTGCAGACATCAAGCTCTGACAAAGTCATCTATCTGTCCACTCAGTATGCTTTGTGTGCATGTGCACGTGCCTGTGTGTGTGTGCATGTGTGTGTGTGTGTGTGTGTGTGCGTGCACATGACAGTCCTGGGGCTTAAACTCAGGTCCATGGCACTCTCCCTTAGTTTTTTCGCTCAAGGCTGGTGCTTTACCAGTTGGACAACAGCATCACTTCTAACTGGAGATAAGAATCTCACAGACTTTTCTGCCTGAGCTGGCTTTATATCTCAATCCTCAGATCTCAGCCTCTTGTGTAGCTAGGATTACAAGAGCCCCCTGCACCCAACTTCATCAGTACACTATGCCTTCAATATCTCACAATGGCACACAACAAGCTTGATATTGATTATTGCCACTTACCAAAGAAATAAGATGAGTTTCAGGAAGGTCATTTTGTCAAAATCTCTTGGTGACAATCTATTTGAAAATCTAAGAGGGAATTTCCTACTCGTAAATGTTTTAGCAAATTAAATATCAAGGGGAGAAAAAAATGTATTTAGTCCCTGCTGTTCAAAGAAAAAATTTCCTTGCTCACACTAGGGCTTCTGAAATGCTGCCAAGTTTCAGATGCTGAAATATGAATGGGATTAAAAAGGATTAAGACAGAGTAAATGCTATTAACAGCTCTTCTACTGCATGCATCTATCTTACTCAGGAGCCAATGACCCACCAGGGAAAAAGAAGGGCTGCAAAAGAAGTGAGCTCATTCAATACCTGCTCACTGGGGACATCAAGGGCAGCAGTTAATGCTGTGCTTTGTCCAACCACAATCATGTGTCCGTCGAAAGTCTGCACCACTCACCTTGACACATAATCAAAGAACACTTCATCATGGATCCCCAGGGACATGGGAACCATCAGCAACCAGTGGCTTCCAGTCTTTATTTTACAACTGCAAACGCCTTGTGATAAATGAAATGCTTTGAGAACCACAAATAAAATTCAGATAAAAGCTGGGCACTGGTAGCTCACACCTATAATACTAGCTACTCAGAAGGCTGAGATCTGAGGATTACCAAAGCCAGCCCCAGCAAAGTCTATGAGATTCTTATCTCCAATGAACCACCAGAAAACAGGAAGTGACAACGTGGTTCAAAGTGTTACAGTGCTATTTTGAGCAAAAAGAGCTCAGGGACAGTGCCCAGGCCCCACATTCAAGCCCCCCATTCAAGCCCCACAATTGAAGAAAAAAAAAATCACATAAAGAAGATAACACGATTATTAGCAAGTCTTCATTTTTAAACTTCAAGTTTATAACATTTGCTCATTAGAGTATCCCATTGATTTTCAAGAGGCAATTTGAGAACACACAAAGGTAAAGTCACTTAATACGTTCCATCCATTTCTGTTGCACAATTTCGATAAAACCCTGATTCACAAAGATGTGCAGCTGTAAGCAGTAACACTTTTAACAATTCATTTCCATTAAATGGAAAGTTTTATTCCTAAAGATGTCATAAAAACAAGCTTGCAATACAAAAGGGCATGAAGGGTTGCCAAAGGTTTTTAATTTTTTAAAAACCTTTGAGGCAAAGATTCAATGGAACTCCTGTAACAGATCATAAAACGTTTCCTTGCAAAAGTTTTTAAACCACACACATATGTGCTCTAAGATAAGCTCACCTAACAGACTTTTTTTAAGGGATTAGTATTTTCACATTCTATAGAACCAATGTAATCTTTATACCAAGACAGGTAAGTATAAAACACAAGAAAGCTTATGATCTACATGACCACAGGTGCAGAAATTACAAACAAAGTTTTAATGAAGATAAATTCAGCAATGCATAAAAACAACAGCATCACACACAAGTTATATGGCTTAGGAAAACAAGTATGACTTAGAAAAAAGAAAAATAGCCATGTATTACAGTATCAAATTGAAGAAAAAATCTACAAAGTTCACCTCAAGGATGCCCAAAAAAGTATCTTATAATACTCAACACTTAGACAAGAAAAAAAAAATCTTAGCAAACTCTAACTGGAAAGGAACTTCTTTAACTCAATAAAGGCAACCCACCTATATTCACTTTAACACCATTCACAATAGCCAAAAAACAGAAACAACCTAAGTGCAACTCAATAGGTAAATGAATTTTTTTAATAGTGGGGTAAACACACATGAACACACAATCACAAATATGATTTGGCATTCAAAAAGGAGTTCTTGTTCTTTGTAACAACATGGATAGAGATGGAAAGCATCATGCTTAGTGAAATGAGCCAGACAAAATAACAAATACATGATGATCTCATCCCTACAGTCATTCCTAACTTAACAATAGAGATACATCCTGAGAACTGAGTAGCTAGGCAATTTCATCATTGTACAAATATCATAAGAATGTACATTTTTAAACAAATGTAGATGGTACAGGTCGATCACTCAATGTTGCCACTGAAAGCACATCAAAAGACATAGCACAGTTCTATAATTGTACAGAACTATACAACCTGTGGGTGGGGACAGGAGGAAAAAACTGGGAAAGAGCCAGGGAAGCCACTATCCAAAAAGAAATGTCCTCATTACCTGACTTATGTAACTGTACTCCTCTGTACAACACCTTTATAAAAACAATAGAAAAAAATTAAAAGCCAACCCCCCCCAAAAAAGAGTGACAATAAAGACAAGATTTATTTAAGGCTGCTGACAGTATAACATGGCACAGTGTTGCACAGTAAACTTTCATAGCAAGTAAAAGTAGACTCTATAATAATGGTTACAGAGTAGAATATGGCAGAAACATACACCAGTAGCCAGTAATTTATGAGCATGATCAAGCAGTATACACTGTACATAAATGCTGTGCTTTTAACCCCTATGCTTGCATGTGGTAGCTTTTATACCAGCATTGGTACAAACACATGCTGAATGCATTGCGATGAAACATTACAATGATTATGATGTCATATGAAACATTACAATGATTATGATGTCATGAGGAAAGGGGGATTTTGCAGTTTCCATTATATGTTGTCATATAGGCAGTCTGTTGTTATGCAGCATATGGCTACATTGTAGAATCTGAAAATAAGATGAGGGAATACAAGGAATGGGGATATGTAAGTCAAAGGGCACAAAATTTCAGTTATGTAGGATGAGTAAATCTAAAGAGCTAATCAGAATGCATGGTGAATAAACAGTGCATCACATACTAAAAGTATGCTAAGACAGGTTTTAGGTTCTATGACCATTCCCCTACACACACACACACACACACACCACAGTACCAGGAAACATGTAAAGGAACCTTCATCTGCATCATATGCAATAACCAATTAAAAAATGAGCAAAGAGGCAAACATCCGTTGTCCAGGAACATTAAATGCAGATCTCACACCAATTATAGATCACACTGGTGAAAATGAATACAGTGCTATAATACAACAGGATGGATGAATCAGAAAGCTGATTGATACGGAATGGGGGGGGGAAGCAAACCACAGAGAACCATATCAAATCTCACATTAATAAGCAAAAACAACCAAGGCACTGCCCAGAGATATGCACAAATACTGCACAAGAACAAAGTAATGTGGAGTCCAGATAGACATCAGGACAGTGGTGATCTGGGAGAAGGAGGGAGGTGTGATAGGCTACAGAGCAGCACAGGTAGATGAAATAACTAGGCAATGGATTCCTAGGTGTGCTTGCTATTAATGTACATGTAACTCTTGTTTCTGATTATCAAATACTTTATAATGTAAATGTTTAAACCACTGACTCAATCCAGCCTCATCATCATAAGGACAATGACAGCAGCTAACATTTATCAGGATATGAACAGAGGCCAGGTGCTACTCAGATTCCATGCTACTCAGATTCCACGGATGAAATATCAAGTCAGGTGACTTGCCTGAGGTAGCACTGCCAGGTGGCAGAAAATAGATGGCTGATCACAGTAGAGGGTAGAAGGATAATAGTCTGAAGTTGGCCCTGACAAAAATGTAACACCCTATGATAACTAAAGCAAAAAAAAGGGGGGGGGATGGAAGTGTGGCTTAAGTGGTGGAGGGCCTGTCTAACAAGTGGGCCTGGAGTTGAAACCCCATTCAAAAATAAAGGCAGAATCAAAACAGACCTCTTCCTTCTTTGCCAGTGCTCAGTTCTCACCTTCCACTTGCCTGTGGCATCTGTCAGGTGTTTCTCTCATTTCCCCAGCGACAATGCAAGTTCAGGAATATGTCTTTTTCACCCCTGTCCTGGTCCTTGAACTCTGGGCCTGGGCCCTGTCCCTGAGCTCTTTTTGCTCAAGGCTGGGGCTCTAGCACTTGATCCACAGATCCAATTCTGGCTTTCAAAGTAGTCAGTAAGAAATAAGAGTCTCTGGGACTAGCCTGCCTCTCAGGCTTAGAACCACCATCCTCAGATCGCAGCCAGCAGAGTAACCTGCAGAGTAGCCAGCAGAGTAGCCTGTAGGCGTGAGCCACCAGCCCCTGGCCAGGAATGCATCTTATCAGTTCCTTGACTATCTTCTGAGTGACTAGCACAAAGCAGGTGCCCAAGAGTATCTGCAGGCCAGGTGTATGAGTGAAGAACACCTGAGTCTCCATGCTCCATCATTCAATGTACATCTTTATAAAGTATTTGTGGATACCCTGGAACCAAGTGCTTTATCCAGTTAGCAACCAATCATTTGCTTCTAAAAAAGTAACACTCAACTGACAAGGCAGCAACAGAAAAGTGAGGTGTTAGCAGCCATCAGAAGTATCCCCATAGTTTGTTACTAATGAGCTCACAAATGGTTTGGCTTCAGGACAAAGCAGAATGAATTTACAAGGCTCTTTCCAAATGGCCAGTGCTTGCATCTTTCACAGACTTTCTTCACTAGAAAGGGAAGGGACAGGGGTTTATAACCAGGCTAGACCTACAGGCTCTCCAGTGCAGGGGATGGAGGGGGGGGGGTGCAGAGAACCTGGATGGGGGGGGAGGGAAGGAGGGAAGGAGGGAAGAAGGGAGGGAGGGAGGGAGAGAGGGAGGGAGGGAGGGAGGGAGGGAGGGAGGGAGGGAGGGAGGGAGGGAGGGAGGGAGGGAGGGAGGGAAAGGGCTCAATGCAAGAGCAGGAAGTGGCTGGGATCCCAGGCCACAGTCCTTCAGCAGAGCTTATCTAAGGGGGGGAAAAAAAAAACGTGTGTGTGTGTGTGTGTGTGTGTGTGTGTGTGTGTGTGCATTCCTGTGTTTTTCTGGAGATCATTCTAATGCTGGATCTAACTATTCCACCACTAGGGCCAAGCTACTTCACATTGTTTAGGTAACTACTATTCTTCTGTCTTATAAAAGAAAGAGCTTTATCACTGTTTGCCTTCAAATTTCACAGACTTGTCTAAAGATCCAGTGAGATGGTATCCAGCAGCCCTTTGCATACATCAAATACTCTTAACATGTGACACAATTTTTTCCTCTTTGCAAAAGCACTTATATTAAGATGCTTTAGGGAAGCAAGCTGCTACCCTTTATCAGGTCAGCAGCTACCTGGATATCCCAGCAGAGTAGCTAGAAGCACTTGCCTTTCTAAAAGAACAGCACCCTTGGGGAATCCACAAAGAACTATTTGCCTTGCAAAAGATTCCAACCTACAAACTTCATAAGAAACTCAACTGGGACCAAGCACTTTGTCCAGTTAGCAGTCAATCATTTGCTTCTGGAAAAATGAATCAAGAAAGGGAAGGGACAGGGCCCAGCCCAATCCTTAGCAAACTCTGCCCACTCTGCCCACCCCTTAAAAAAAACAACAAGCTTCTAGTTCTCTTACAGCTGGGAGGCGTCCTCCCTTGAAATAACAACTGAGAGTTAAGATCAGAGGCTCATGGAAGCTTTTTCTAGAGAACTGGCTGGTTCACTTTAGTCTGATCTTGACACCAATCCTAAGGAAGCAAATGAGCTTGAGAAATTTTTCAAACCACCTGAAGAAATCACACCCAAAGCAGAAAGAGAAAAGGTGTCACATAAACAACTACATGTTTTTCCCTTAGAGGAAGCCAGTCTAGACTTGCCTTTAAGAGAGTCATGATAAGAGCAGTGGTTTCTCCTGCTGCCACCTAACACTGCTAACTAAACAAGATCTATCCTGCCCCAAGGTTCCCAGAGTTGTATTTTGAAGCCTTTTTTCTTTTTTTAAGACAAAAATTTCAGTAGGTAGCCCAGGATGGCATGGAGCTCTCTATGTAGCCAACATTGGCTTCAAACCATGATCCTCCAAACTTCAGCTTCCTGAATGCTGGGATTACAGGCCTGTGTTAGTATCTTCAGCTTGGATGCCTAACCTTTTTAATACACATGCACACATATTTGGACTTAACTCCTCACAAGGAAGTAAGCCAAAAAAAAAAAAAAACGCAAATTTGTGACAATAATGGCATTAGGTCAATTTCAAACTTTTATAAAGCTCTTCCTATATTCCAGGAAACTTCCCACCCAGCATCTTAAATAACTCTAGAACCGTTTCTATGAGACAAGGGATACCACTAGTACTGTTCTATAAACTGGAGATACAGAGAAAGAGAATTACTCAAAGCCCTACCCAGACAGCAGTTCTGGGATGCTAACACTCTCTTAGGGACCCTACCTCCCTCCCTGACTGGTTCCTACACTCACATCCCTCTGCCTAGGATCAAGAAAGGCTTCGCTCCTTGCAGACTGAAGACCCACTCCCCTCCAGGCAAATGGGTCAATGCCTTAATCTCAACTCTTTGGAATGCAGTCTGATACCCAGCCCTGGGCTAGAGAAGCCCCCACTACCACCTCCAGAATCTCCCTGCCAAAGTGGGCAACTGCTGGGTGAGCTCTTTAAAGAGCTAGAAACCAAGAGGAGACTGCACCCACTGGAAAAGGTCTTGGCCCAAATGACTCAAATATGGAAAGCACTGGCCACAAGCCCAGGCAGGAAGGGCTAGGTGACCAATACCTCCAGAAAGAAACCCAAAGAACAGGAAAGCCAGAGGCCCCAAAACTACACCAACACAGAGCCCATACTTGTCTCAAGAAAAGAAAAGGTGTGCTCCTGTTCACCGTGCCAGAACATTGCCGAGCTGTAGATCGGAACAAGGGCCACATTCCAGTGCACAGGAAAACAGTGTGCAAAGTAGGTGTGTACCTACTCCTGGCTTGGAAAGTGAGTGGACATACAGGGTACCTTGGTACACAGACCCATTTCTGGAAGGGCCACTGGGCTCAGCTCTAGCCCTCTCCTTATGACTTAAAATGAAAAGGCAGAAATGAAGAATATCCAGCCCATCCTAGTAAGAGGCCAGGAATTCTAAGAACGCCTAGTCAGAGCGAAGCAAGGGTCTGGGAAGGAAAAACCACCCTTCTGTCCTCCTATGAAACTTGGAAGAGAGGGAAAGAGTGGCACCAAGGAGACAGGGAAGACGTGTACTGCCAGACAAGCTGGACACTGTGCTGTGTGTGTGTGCTCAGGGGCTGCTCCCATGCCAAACACTGGACCATACTAGTGACCGGAAATTACAGAGTATCCTTGATTCACTAAGACCAGAGGGGTGGAGAGAAGGGACCAAACATCTGCTTTGTTGACAAATGTATATGTTCTGACACAGAGAGCAGAGCTCTAAGGACCTGCCTGGGATAGTTCATTAAATCCTTACAACATTTTCAGGGTAAACTGTAACTAACCTGATTTTACAGAAGATGGGAAAGGCAAGGTACCTCCTAGGTCAAGGCCCTAGTGTAGGGCTGTTTGCTCATGGTCCACTCTGCTACCTTACATACTTGCCACAGACATCTGTTGTCATTTTCTATGAAGTGCTAAGCACCAACTCCATTTGAGAATTTATATATGGACAGGAATACATCAACTATATTTTTTAACACGTCCAATTAAAAAAAAAAAGTTGAGCTGGGAATGTGGCTTTGTGGTAGAGTGCTTGCCTAGCATGCACGAAGCCCTGGGTTTGATTCCTCAGCACCACATAAACAGAAAAGGCCGAAGTGGCGTTGTAGCTCAAGTGGCAGAGTGCTAGCCTTGAGCAAAAAGAAGCCAGGGACAGTGCTCAGGCCCTGAGCTCAAACCCCACGACTGGCAAAAAAAAATAAAATAAAATAAAAAGACTTACACCTATAATCCTAGCTACTCAGGAGGCTGAGATCTGAGGATCATGGTTCAAAGCCATTCTGGGTGGGTAGAAAAGTTCATGAGACTCATCTCCAAATACCTATCCAAAAAACTAGAAGTAGAGCTGTGGCTCAAGTGATGATAGAGCACTAGCCTTGATCAAAAAAGCTCAAAGACAGCACCCACACACAGAGTTCAAGCCCATGTCCAGCGTGCGCGCACGTGCACGCGCACACACACACACCAAGCACTAAAGACTCATGCCTGTAATTCTTGTTACTCAGGAGACTTAAGATCTGAAAATTCCAGTTCAAAGCCAGCCAGAACAACAAAAAATCTGGAAGTAGAACTGTGGCTCAAGTGGTAGAGATCCATCCTTGAGCAAAAAAGCTAAGCAAGAGCTTAAGGCTCTGAGCTGAAGCACCAGTACTGACTCTCACACACACAAACTGAGCCAAGAGTTATGGTACATGTCTGTAATCCAACACCTAAGACTCTTGAGGCAAGAGAACTTGAGAGTTTGCAATCCTAAAAATGGCACAGAAATGGAGGGACAAATGTAAACAAATATAGCAGTGGTACTCATTAGACACTATGTTGAAAATGAACTATATGACTGTGGGGATGGGAGGGGAAAACTGGGAGTGAGGGAAGGGGTGACACTGTCCAAAAAAAAATGTGTGTGTATATATATATATATATATATATATATATATATATATACTCTTTACCAGACTATGAAACTGTAACCTCTCTGAATATCATCTTTATAATAACAATAAAAAATTCGAAATAGTAAAAAAGACAGAAAAGACAGGCTAAATCACTAACATGGTTCCATCAGGTGGTAGGGGGCAACTGTGTTGATGACATAGGACATGCTTCCCTTTACAATAAAGGAGAGAGAGTGAATAACAGTTGAAATAAAACTGTAGCTTCCAAGCCACACAATACACAGACTAGTATCAACAAATAGATTAACAATGAAATTAAGGGAAGGGATAAATAAATAATAGATGATAAACTTGTCACAGAGTTACTAACACAAAGGCATCAGATGACTTGGCTGAAGCCCATACAACATACATTCTCTTAATAAGACAGGCCAGGATGGAAATTGGTTTTACTAAGATCACTTGGAAGCAAGAACAACAAACCTTAACAGAGAATCCACCTCTATTTCCTCCCCTTCATCTGAGAGGAGACGGAAAAGGACACCTTCATACATAAATGAGCCCATCCTGGGTTCCTAATTTAACCACTCTGAACAGTACATACCTAAATAACACATAAAGGACCTAGGGCCTGCCCAGAGCTGGGTGTCTTACCACCTGTGGAGGCCTAATCCGCACCAAGAACAAAGGTGTGCATTTTCCACACATCACTGTGCCCAGGTCTGAAGATAATCCTATGGCAGCAAGCCAGGGGCATTTGGAGCCAGTTGCCAAATCACCACATTTCTTTCATATGTGAACAGATGGAGTCACTACGCTGTCACCAGGAGGGCATGGTACAGAATGATGTAGGCCAAGGCCACACCATTCCATTTATGTCAGTTATTATAAGACTTACAAGAGGATGTTCTTTGGTTTCTGAAATCTGACAAGTGTGTCACGGGAATTTCTGTGTGCTTGCTGCTCTGTGATCTCTCTAATCAAACGCTGCCACTCAGAGCCTAAATAAGACAAAATGATATAACTGGATGTTATCACTGTCAATCATCTAGGGTCCCAAGAGGGAGGCAGGTCACCTCAAGAAAGCGAAGAGTGACAAGCTGCATACATAGTGTCTGATTCTGTGCAAAGTCTTTCTTATCCCATCCTCCTAAGACTTGAACCTGGGACTAGGTCAGGGAGGCTGGGAGAAAGGTTTTAAGTCTTTGAAAGCATTGAAGAAAAAAGAAAACACAAGTAACAGCTGAAATTACCTGAAATCTTCAGTAGCAAATGCAAAGACAGTACAAAATATAAAACCGTTTTGATGATGCCTATCATGAACTTATCACAAGGACCTACATATTAACAGAGGGAGATTAAGAAAGTCTCTTTGGCTCTGGGCCCAAAATTTCTCTGAATCCAAATCACCTCATTAAATCATCAACATGACCCCTTCAACTAAGTATACAAGTTTAACAGACAAGAGATCAGCTTGTAAATGGGAAAGATCTTAACACAGTTGTTACTGACTTGAAATCAGCATCCTTAACTGACTTGTGTAGATTTTAGCTACAACTAACCCAGAGCTATTTTGCTTGAGCCACAGCCCCACGTTGCCTTTTTGGAAGTTTACTGGAGATCTCACAGACTGACTTCAAACCACGATCTTCAGAGGTAAGCCTCTTGAGTAGCTAGGATTACAGGTGTGAGCCACTGGTACCCGGCACCCCCTTAGATTTTTATAAAATAAAGGTAATATGCCTTGACCAATTCCTAAGGTTCCATCTAGTTCCAAACTTTGATGGTTTTATCTATGAGAGTTTTGGATTTCACAAACCAAAGCTATTTCAAACATTACATTCATAAAATGTCAAGGGTCAACGCAGAGGTCACATGTACTACTTATTATCATTCTTCCTCATATCCCATACAAATACAGCAAGGACACATTCCGATTAAAAAATTGTCCTTCAAATTGAGTAATATTTATCTACATGGAAATCCCAGGGCTTTGTCCTTTGTTCTCTTTTGAACATGAACCGTGCACCTCTCTTCTCACAGACTGGCCATGGGGCTGCACAGCAGTGTTTGTGAGCATTCTTACATGCATTTCTAACCACCCTAAGTCCTGTACCTGGCATACGCAGTGTATTTCAGTTGCAGAGTAAACTATGTCATGTAAGTTGTACAAACTACTTGAGATGGCTTGAAAAAAAAACAACAGTAATTACCACAATAGTGTATTGCTTTATGACTATTATTACTGAGTCGGCTGAGGTGCTCAGTGCATTGCTGGCATTGGCTCATTTCATTCTGCCAATTCAATCCTTCCCCATTTTTAATCAAAAGCATCCAGGTACCCTGAAGGCACAATGATAAAGAAATACTTTCAGATAGGGGAAGGTGGGCAAATTTCAACATATTCCATGGCCCAAAGTAAGCCAACAAGCATACATGGTCTGTTTTTAAGAGCAGCAGGAAGTTACAGAAGCGTGCAAACACACACACACACACACACACATACAGAGAGAGAGAGAGAGAGAGAGAGAGAGAGAGAGAGAGAGAGAGAGAGAGAGAGATGCAGTTTCTTCTTGCAGACTAACTGGTCCAGGGAAAGGCAAGTGGCCTGAAGCCAATGGCATTGGTTGCTCAATAAATCCTAAGAAAAGAACTCCATGTGAAGTGAATGCTGTCATCTTGGGCTACAATGTGGAGAAACAAGGCTTCAGGCTATAGTCCGGGGCCCAGGATGATTATGTGAGCCTTCACTAGCCACTACCCTGCATCTCAAAGAGAACCTCAGTTTACTCATCCGCCTCGGCCCAATGTCCATTCTTCCTGCTCACAGACAACTTTTGTTCAGCTTCAGCCACCCATTTTTCTTAAAACCTGCTCTCACTAGTTCCACTCTCACCAACTCTCCTCTCTCTCTCAGAGGGATGAAGAGCCCTCACAGAAAAAGAAGTTTCCGAAAGTTAAAATAAAAGTGAGAACTGAAGAAAGCCAACATATTTTCCTACCCCTCCACTCCCATGCCACCTAGACCAATTTTCAACACACAAGACAACCAAGGGGCATTAAGAGCAACTTGTCCAAAACCATAATGCTAGAAATGGAACTAACTCACGCATTCAGACATACACCTGCTGACATGGGATGATGAGTGAACATTCCTCAACTACCCGGGGGAAAATCCTGGTGCTTGATCTACAGGATTATACAGGCCACTTCCACAATCCCTGGACTCATTCTAGGCCAGGGTTTCTTAAATGTGCTGGTCTCACATCATTATGCTTATAAAGCTTTCCAGGACTCCAAAGAGCTTTAGTTTAAACTAATACCACTTACCAACAAATCATCATTTTAGGGAATGGCCATGTTATTTTAGATGTTTGTCCATCTCTTGTTTAGTTAAAGGACTATCGGATTCTAATCTGCGTCTGCAGTCACTGTGATAATATGGTCTTTTGGAGTCAAGTTTATAAAGAAATCTAGAAGTCACAGAAATATGCAGATCAAAAAATAGAACATCCCCGAAGCTTTCTCAATAGGTGTAGGTATTTTCCTTGATGCTGAATCAAAACTCGACAAGTGTATGGTCACTATTATTTGAAGTCTAAGACTGTGCCCATTAGCTCTTCATATGCTGTTATATGAAAAATCCACTTGCCTTTGCATCCATTGCACTCGGGGTTTTTTTTTTTTTAGTTGCTTGTTCTTTTTTTTTTTAATTGACAAATGAAATTACGTATGTTTGTAGCATATCTGCTGAGTTTGAATGGCTTCTTTTACTCTGCCTGGCTCTGTCATGCATTGGTTACTTGGAAAAATACTGGTTTGCTTAAATTTTACACACAGGAGAAGACGAGAGGGAAAAAGCAAGGAAGCGTTTACTATAATAAAAACACTTTGTGAGCTTGTAGACACCCAGAAGATTCCCAAGATACCCCCATCCCCAAATATACCAAGACCACTCTTTGAGAACCACCAGTCTAGTGAAGGTCAAATAACTTTACAACCTCTGAATATGTATTCATTCATTCATCCATACCACAAATATGTACTGGAGACTGGACAAGTACCAGCAAACTGCCCCAGGTACTGAGAATCCCACAGCAAACACCACGAAGTCCCTGGCTTTCCGCAGCTCACATTCCCAGGGAAAAGGAAGTACACTCCAAGTCAGGTAGTGATAAGTGCTAGCGGAAAAAATGAAGCACCCTACCGCCAGACAACTGCACATAGAGGATGTGGTTTGCCTGGGAAGCCTACTTCAGCCAGCCTGAGATTTGCTAATTTGAGGGTTTCACAATAAAATATGGGTTGTTGGGTTTTTTTGTTTTTTAATGCCAAAATATTTGCAGACATGAGGGTGGGGAAGGGGGACCTGCATTCCTTTCCAGTTCTCCAGCGAGGGTAAACCTCAGACCTCATCTCTCTCAGAGGCTTCCAGACCTCGGGTAGGCTAAGTGCCACCCTTTCTGCTCACACACTATCACTTCTGCAGCCTGGGCATTTGTACAAGTATATGTACTTAGCAGCTGGTATGAGCCCAGCCTCCCAAAGGGGTGGATAAAGGTAGATGTTATTCATCTGTTTTACAGATGAAGAAACTGAGCCTCAGGGAAGTGATTAAGAAGAAATGTACCTTTCTGTACAGACTGTTTTTATAAAATCATTTCCTTAACCTCTGATACTCCCTTCATGAAAAGAAGAAAAATGGGAAATAAATAAATAATTTAAAACAAAACCCAATCAAAAGGGAGGCAGAGATATAGGCTCAATGGTAGAACATTTGTGTAGCATGAGCGAGGACCTGAGATTAATCCCTAGCACTGTGGGAGGAAAAAAAAAAGTCAAAGTAGAAGAAAAGGAGAGACTGGATGAAACATTATATATACAAGTAGAATTTCTTCCTTCAGAAAGTTCCTGCTCCACAGAGGCACAATGACTATGTGCGATCATACAAATAATACTTATCGAAATCAACTCCAGGAAATGGAAACAAGAGGGTTTTTTTTTCCTTTTTTTTTTTTTTCTGTGCTCTGTTGGTTCACTTATCTGTCTTTGAGACTATAAAGGGAGGTTAGAAATGGAGGAATAAGGAGTGGATAATGGCACTCACTGGATACTACGTTGAAATGAACTATACAACTTGTGGGGGGAGGGGGTGAAAGGGAAAATCTTGCAAGGAGGGAAGGGATGATGTTATCCAAAAAGAAATGTACTCTTTACTGACTTATGTAACTGTAACCTCCCTGGAATATTACCTTTATAGTAACAGTTTAAAACCTTAAAAAAAATGTTCCTGCTCCTTCCTATCCCACTAACAAGTCAAAGTCAGTAAGGAGAAAGGTGGGCTCTGGTGCTTAGTAAGTGCTATTTGGAGCCTCTGTATGGAGGCCTCCTACCTGTGAGCCAGGCATAGTTCTAGGCCACTGGGGGTACAGAGATGGGAAAGACCAAGTACTTGATCTCCCTAGAGTGATATGCTAGGGAGCCAGCATGCACACAACACTAGACTCCATTTACCATGTGTATGTGCCCTGAAAGAGTTAACTCTGGCATATAATCTTCCTGAGGCTTCATCAGTAGCATCAGCCCTATCTAGATACAGAGCCTTGAAACATCCCTTCAAGGAAAAGAAAGAAGCTTTATTGCTCTGCCTCCTTTGCCCCACCCATTTTACAGATGGAAAAGCAAGCCCAAGGCCCAGAAGCCACACCCTCCAAATCTTATAATGAGTCAGTGGTGTGGGGATTGGAAGGGGAAATGGAGGAGGAAGACAGCCCCTCGGTCTTCCTCTGAAGCCCTGGCCTCAGCCAGACCCAAGTTTTTCTTTTTTAACATCCCAAGAGGCCTCCCTGAACAGCAGCCATGCATTTGTGGCGACCAACCAACACACAAGCAAGCCAGGAAGCTGCTATTTCAGGAGGAAGGGGCAGATATAGCAATGGCTCGGGCGGCCACCCAACTCAACTATATAGCCCCATGACATCGGCTAACCCCAAGCCCCCACATAGAGCTTCCTCTCTTCCCTATTCGCCTTGCCAGCATCGTTCCCACCGAAGTTTTCAAAAAGAAGTGGAAGTTCCCTTCTGCCTGACTGGCCAGCACATTCCACTGACTCAGACTGTTCTGGGCACCACCACGGAGAAGACACTGTTCATTTTCCCTGGGCTGAGAACTGACCCACATCCGGACCTGTCGCAGGCAGGAGGGGCACTTGGCGACTGCGCACAGGCGAATGAATGAAGAGCTATTTTTAATGTGCAGTTCCTGTCTTTATTCCAGAAGGCCTGGCACCTGTGCCAGAGTTGCTTGCAAGTGTGGCCACCCATCATCAGAAATACCTGGGCAGGGATATTCAGATTCTGTCTGGGGTCTCACCTCAAACCTAGCAAGTCAATCATGGGGGCAGGACTCCAGAATGTGAATCCCCAGCAAGTTCCTCACATGATTCTTTCTAGAGTAAGGTATGAGAATCATTAACAGTGTGGATCTATATTCATTCACTCACTTATTCACTGGTCCAACACTTATTAAGTGCCCCCAGTATGCACTGTACAAAGCAGAAATAGGAAGATACATAGCACACACTCTTTGCTTTTGGGTCCAAATGAGACACAACACAGTATAAACTGCTAAAGAGCATGAGGCACCATGGAACTCACTGGCAGGAGAAATGACGCTGCCTACAGGTTGGAGCAACTTGACAGAAAAGAGACCCTTATAGCTAAGACCAAACACAGTCATCCCCTACCTTGGCTGGCCTTTAACATTTCCTCTGTTGTGGCCAAAGCCAAGATGGTGTCCAGCCTGTCCTCGCCTAACCCAGTACCCTGTTGACTTGTCACAGATACTCAGTACATCTTTGATGAATGAACAGAAAATGAGATTGGACTGCATAGTGGGGAGGGACAGGAATGAAGGAAGCCACTCCTGTTTCAAGGGTAACTATTGGTTAAGAACACAGGATCTGCAAATGTATTCATTACCTTACTTATTATGTAACTGTAACTCCTCTGTACATTACCTTTACAATAAAATGAAAGTTAAAAAAAATAACAGAACACTAGACTGACGAGGTGACAATTACCATTTCAAATTAGCCTTTCTTAACTGTAAGACAGGGAGAACTGCTCATTCCCAGTAAAGATTAGCCCCGTGTATGTACTTAAAAACTTAAGATTTGCTTACTAGTAATGATAATCAAAGGCTTGAGATTAAGTCCAAACACAATTTGGAAAACACTTCTGTCTTGGGCATGTGTCTCAGGGGTCTCGCCTTATAAAACAAGAAGCTTAGATCAGACACACCTTAAAATCTCCCAGGAGTAAGATGCCATCTTCCTAAGGGTAGTAAAAGAAGTTAAGTCCCCAGATGCACCAACAGGCAACTTCCTTGTGACTCACAGAGTTAAATGAAGGTGCCCATTCAACACCTTAATGTTGGATGACAGGCATTCCTTTTCTTTACTGAAGACAGGCCTCAGAATGTGTCCCTAGCCCTCTGGGACCTCGCTTTTCATCCTGTGCTTCATTCATATCTTTGTCTCTCTTTATGGCTGAAGAGCTCAGCGGTGGCACTGATCGCCCACCAGAAACAAGCCTGTTCTAAGGGAGAACAGAATCCTTTCCAAATGCTGGGGAAATTGAATGCCAACACACACCCAAAACAAAGACCTGAACCCTCTTAGGTCACACACAAACATATCCTTGAGAAGCTATAGCTAGACCAAAGGCAGCCTCAGAGGGCTGCTCCTCCATCTCCTGTCTTCTCTGTAGAATGCCGTTGCTCCTGTCCCCAGACTCATTCCACCCCACCAGCAGCAGTCCTAGCTCTCACCATGAGACCAGCACTGGGGGGGAGTAAGGGAGGGGAGATAAAGCTTAAACCCAAAGCCTCACATTTGCTAAGCAAGCACTCTACCTTGAGCCACAACCCAAGCCCTTTTTGCTTTTTAGTTATTTTTTTTCAGATAGGGCCCCAAGCTTTTTGGCCTGGGGGCTGGAAGTCAGATGGTAATCCAATCCTCCTACCTACATAGCCTCCTACATAGGGTGGAATTACAAACTTTCACCACCACACTCAGCCCCAGTCTCTTCAATTTTGCAAACCTACTGAAACCATCTTTATAAATTTAAGTTAGCTCTCCTACTTAAAAAAAAACCTTCCCTGATCACCCAACCCCAACTCAGTCTCAAACCCTACAGAATTTGCTGATGTCATTCGCTTAGCTACCAAGGGGTAACAGAGGAAAATAGATAGTTACAGTAGAATAAAATAACTGATATTTGTTCACAAGTTTATGAATATTTATTGCAACTTACAAAGCAACTGGGGAAAAACTAGGGAAAGTCACCAAAAAGGACTTAACCTTTGAACATGAAGGGTGAATAAAAGTTTATCAGTCAGTATTAGGTCAAGAGAACACATTCCAAGAAAGAAAGAAAGAAAAAAAGATTTGTGCAAGGCCAAGTGGCAGAGCAGAGGATGGGGTAGGGGGGAGATGGTAAGATGTCAGATCCTGAGGTGTGTAGCATGCTTGGCAAGGCCGGAGGGCAAGGGGCTGGCACAGGGATAAGGCATAAAGTCGGCCTTTAGTTAAATATACTTCAAGATGACCATAAACACTGGGAGGAATCCACTGCTCACTCCTTAAAGAGTCACTCACACTCCGATTCTCACAAAGTCAGCAAACACGAGCATCAAATCGTCCACGGAAGGAGATCACTGGTCTTTAATTTCTTTCTCTTTTAGCCAACACACCCACAACTCAAAAGAGAGCTGGGTATGCAAGCTCATCCCCAGCTCTGTTTTCTGCTACATAACATAAAACCTCAGTTCACCATCTTGGAAAACGCTGCACACATGGTAAAACTATATTTCTGTCCTAAGCTCTTCTATAACTAGGTCATAGCACAAGTAATTTTGCAAGGCGTGTTTTTCCCCCTACCAATTACAAAATCGCTTTCACTTTTTTAAGGTATCAAACTCTTTTTCAGAACTGCACTGGTTTATATTTGATTTTCTTTCTTTCTAAGAAGCAGATGTTTCTATAACCCACCTCCCTGCCTCCCTTAAAAGGATTATAAAAATAGGACTTTGGAGAAAAAAAAAAACTCTTAAATGCAACCGCCAGAGGGTCTTCCATTGACTTCAACTCCTATAGGCTTCAGTGGCTAGTCTTTCTGGGCCAAAGGGGCTTTGAAGTCAGTTCTTTGAAGTGAGCCTAGTGCTTTCTCAATGCTAAAGGAAGTTTTTAAAAAAATGGAAGCTAAAAGATGAGGAGGAAGGCAAAAACACAAAAATGAAAAGGGGGAAGAAGGCCCTTTTGAACCCAAGAGCACTATGATTTCATCCCTTACCCAGAGTAACTCCAGGCCAACTTAATTATGGATATCAGCAAAACATTTGTTATGAATAAAGTATGCCAGGCACTTCTGTAGAAACAAGGGCAGTGTCTTCCATAAAGCTATATTTATTTATTAAAACAAAATAAGTCAAAGACACAAACTCTGACCTAACAGCAACAGTGAAAGCCATCACTAGTGAGACCAAAGCAGTCAGACATCAAAGCTTACATACAGCACCTGCACAGATCAGCCCTTGGTTAGGTGCTGTGGCTATACTATTTTGTAGAGGTTAGGGGGTCCTCTGCCCCATTTTATAAGGCTCTGAGAACAAGAACTTGTAAGGTTAGCCAGAAAGGAAACATACCACATGGTTCCAGCAGAAAGGAGTTTATTGGGGGAGAAGCAAACTGCCAGCCCACACAAGATGGAGGCGTGGGGAGCAGAGGGGATGGAAGAAGGGAAAAAGAGGGAAAAGAGCAAGAGAGAGCAAGAGAGAAAAGGAAAGAGAGTGGGGACTGTGTTGAGCTGGATTATATAGGGAAAGGCAGGAGATATGGCCAGGTGGATTGGATATGACCTCAGAGAAGGGGGAAGTAACTGCCTCCAAGTGTGCCAGTTACTTAGGTAACTCAGGTACTGGGTGCAAACTTATAACAGGTGGGGGGCATCTGCATGGAGCCCTCTCGAGGGTGGACCTTACAGAACTGACCCACTTATATCAATCCTCAGGAAAGCTGGTAGAATCTGAAATGAACCAACCATAGTCTCCCCAATAAGATAAAATTATAGCTGGCTGGTAGGCCACTTCATGGACAAGTGGGCCAGTGAAATGCAATCTAGATGACCAGGACTTCAACAGATATAGCCAAGAAGAGAGAATATTCCATGTGGAAAACTCAAACATCTAACTTCAGGGAGAAAAATGATAACCAGTGAGTTGAACTACACTTGGCTGGGGGTAGGGCAGGGGCTGGAGGGGACTACAAGAGGAGACAGGGTAGAGGATATGAATTGCCAAGGTTGAAGGTGGCATGAGGCAGCAGCAACCCCAGAGGGCTTCCGAGCAAGTGAGGGATGTTCAGAAGTCAGGAGAGCTGCTGGCTGTAGACAAAGCATCTTGGCGATGTGATAGTCCTCAGCTAATTGTAGAGTCTCAATACACTCTCCCTGGCTCCCCCATTTACAAAGGACAGACCACTTGTCACTGTTTCCCTTAAAGCACCTCTGCTGTGCTTGCTTAATATGAAAAACCTGCATAAAACATAAAGAAGGTGAGGCGCTTCCTTGCTCTTATTTCATGAAATCTCAGTCTCTCCAACTATTTCATTGCTCGATAACTCACACAAATACCTTAAAACTATTTTGCACAATGCACTTTAGAGAATCCCAAGCTCAGTGGCCTAAGGCCCAAAATCTCCATGATGATCCTGTTGACAATAAACTTCATGTTTTCCCCCAAACTGTATAGATATGATGATTGTGTTTACTACAGCAACATGGTTTTTCACACCATTCAGCTACAAGGAGGAGGACTCTACTTAATTTTAGACTAAGGCTCAGAAAGGTTTTGTATGTGACCATGTTCACAGAACAGGTGAGAAGAGATGATAAGCAACTACATCAATGATAGCAGTTCATAGCACTTGCCATCTTGTTATATACTCCAAACAGGGTGTTTTAACTCAGGTACTGGGCTGAGTAATTACAAATTTGAACATGATAGATGTGTCCCTTCTTACCAAGTAAAAGACTTTAGTATACCCATGAAAACATCACTCTAGTGTTCCAATATGCTAATACTGAAGACAACTGAAATAATTATTCTTGCAAAAATTGGAGCTAGAACCCATGAAAATCCTTAGGGTCTTCAAATTTAAAGTGCCTTAAATGCTTTTGTGTGTGTGTGTGTGTGCGCGCACGCCAAGTTGTGGAGCTTGAACTCAGGGCCTCAGCACTGTCCCTGGGCTTCTTTTGCTCAAGGGTAGTGTACTCTACCACTTGAGCCACAGCACCACTTCTGGCTTTTTTATGTGGTGCTGAGGAATTGAACCCAGGGCTTCATGTATATGAGGCAAGCACTCTACCACTAAGCCATATTCCCAGCCCCTTAAATGCTTTTTTTTAATGTTGTAAAAGTTGAAAAGGTTTTACCTCAATGACTTAAAATGAGCTTGGTATTTATTTTTATTATTTTGCCAGTCCTGGGGCGTGAACTCAGGGCGAGCACGGTCCCTGGCTTCTTTTTGTTCACTCTACCACTTGAGCCACAGTGCCACTTCTGGATTTTTCTATATATGTGGTGCTGAAGAATCGAACCCAGGGCTTCCTGTATATGAGGCAAGCACTCTACCACTAGGCCATATTCCCAGCCCGAGCTTGGTATTTTAAGTACAATTTTTCCACATGCAGACATGGTGGTACATGCCTGTAACTTCAATATTTGGAAGGCTGAGGCCAACAAACACACAGTGAGAGAACAGAAAAAATACAGCAAGAACCTGATTTCCAAAAATCCTAATAACAATAATAATGATAACAATAATAATAACAGTAGTAACTTAATGGACAATGATTTGCAGCCTTTAGATATGCAAAGTAAGTTGGTAACCAGTGGCTCATGCCTGTAATCCTAACAACCCAGGAGACTGAAGATCAAGGTTAAAAGCCAGCCCAGGCAGAAAAGTCCCTGAGACTCCTATCTTCAGGAAAAGCCAGAAGTGGAGCTGCCCTGGCTCAACTGATAGAGCGCTAGTCTTGAGCACAAAAGCTCAGGGACAGTGCCAGGGCCCAGAGTTTAAGCCCCAGGATCAGTCAATCCCCCCCCTCACCAAAAAAAGAGATTTGCAAAGTAACTGACTAAACTGAAAATGGAAAAAAAAAACTAGACATATTCAGTCACATGGGTTTACTTTTATTCACAAACATACAATTTTTAATAATAACTTTAATCATTATGGATGGGGGAAAGGGAAGGGAGAAAATGAACTCGAAAGTGAAAAGATTTTAAACATCCTTTTTTTTTTTTTTTAATTTGAAAGAGAAGAAAAACTGTTAAAGGAAATTGGGAAGGGGTCCTTTCACTCTGAGGCCAAAACCCAAAGACTGGCAAAACTTCAATTACCACTGATTAGTTCATACTGCAGAGGCCACTACCAAGGAGATGATAGCCCAGGGAGTATGTCTTGAGGGCAACAATCCCAGCAACAATCCATACACAGTAAACACTGTGCTTCACACTACACACACACACACACACACACACACACACACACACACACACGCCATCTCTCCCTCTTCACAGATGCAAAAACTGAGGCATGTGGTCTGTGAGAAAAAAAAAAAACCCAGGGGGAGGACAATGTGTGAGGGGTGGGCTACTTTGCAACCCCTGCTGGAGGAGGTCGCCATGATTGTGGAAGCGGCATTTCCAGCAACCCCAGGAAGAGTGTGCCCACAGGTGGGATGTCCATCTGCAGGGGAGAGGCTTCCTTGGCCTCCTGTGCTGAGACTGGGGTGGGAATGACCAAGACACTGGCTGAGATCACTGGGAAGGTTAACCCAGAACACCAGAAAGAATGAGAGAAAGAGGTATATAGGCTCTGTGCATGTGGCTCTGGGGATCCACAGGGAATCAGAGGGCACAAGATAAAGCCAAAAAGCAGTAGAGCCAGAAGAACGGTGAAATATACCTCTGTACAAACACACCAGTAGAATTACTTCAGATACTAAAGGACCACTGCCATCATTTTACCATAGCCACAAACCATCCACACAAACCACATTATCTAGTTAATATTGCTAATAAAATTTGACCTATATATTTATTTTTACTACACTGAGTTTCACCCAGAGTAATACTACCCAAGAAATCAAGAGATGTACTGTTTGTTTGGGGTTGTTCTTTGTCTTTTTTTTTTTGGGGGGGGGGGTCTAGACACATATTGAAATACATGATTATTTTAAATATTCTTTAGTTAATCATCGAAAACTCCCTTGCACATTAGCAGTGATATGTCCAACACATTTAGAAATACAGATCAGAGAATGTCAAGATAAACAGATCATTAGCCTTTGAGTTAGTCAATTCTGTATTAAAAACTCCTGCCTTTCTCTGTGTGTTTTCTCACCCACAAATGAATGTGATGCAACACAAATCCAAGATGGATGAACATATACCCCAGTACGAAGCACTGAGCCAATGGACCCTGGAAGTCCTAGTAGTACAGCCAACCTCTACTGGGGCTTTTTCACACTGACAGGAAGAGTTCAATCAGTAGTCACCATTACTTAAAAGTTATTACTTCAGTTGAGAACCTTGTAGAAGGTTCCCTGAACTGGAAGGTGGGTGAAACAGATGGTATCTAACTCTTGTAACTATTGTGCCAGTTCTAATGAGCTAGTGATTATGAGATCCCAGGAAAACCAAATCCCTCTACCCTGTTAGAAAACAGGCAATAATACACTTCAGCAGCAATTAGCACAATCATGTGACATTCAGACCAGCTAGGTCCTATCAAATGATACTAAACTGCCCGATGTCAACTTCACCTTTAATTGAAGAATCCAAAATAATTCTACCCATTCCCGACAATAAAATGAATGATATGCTGCTGTTGATAAAATTGTCATGGGATAGATAATGAAGTATGTGCTTCAATAACCTCATTTAAAAATTTTTCCACAAAGGGCTGGGAATATGGCCTAGTGGTAGAGTACTTGCCTAGCATACATGAAGCCCTGGATTCAATCCCTCGGCACCGCATATAAAGAAAAAAGCCAGAAGTGGCACTGTGGCTCAAGTGGTAGAGTGCTAGCCTTGAGCAAAGAAGCCAGGGACAGTGCCCAGGCCCTGAGTTCAGCCCTAGAACTGGAAGGAAGGAAGGAAGGAAGGAAGGAAGGAAGGAAGGAAGGAAGGAAGGAAGGGAGGGAGGGAGGGAGGGAGGGAAGGAGGGAGGGAGGGAGGGAGGGAGGGAGGGAGGGAGGGAGGGAGGGAGGGAGGGAGGGAGGGAGGAAGGAAGGGAAGGAAGGAAGGGAAGGAAGGAAGGGAAGGAAGGAAGGGAAGGAAGGAAGGGAAGAAAGGAAGGAAAAAAGAAATTTTCCACACAAATTAACCTATAAAACAAAAACTCTCAGCAATGGCATAATTATATTTAAAATCAGACTGTCAGCCAGCCATGGTGAGGGTGAGGGTGAATTAATATAAGCATATTAATTACAGAGGTGAATTAAATATACCTGCCGAGGGGAGAGATGTGAGAGAAACATGATTTTCATAGTGCTGGCTAGTCCACACACACACTGAACTGAGTGAGCCTGAGAAAAGTGGCCTAAATCTATAATCTAGACAAAGTACAGCTCTAATTCCCTTGTGCTAGTGTCACCATCTTTGTGGGAACCTACTGCTGTTTGAGTAAGGATTTTTCATTCCACATAGACTTTGAACACAGTATTTTATTCTAGGCTGAAGTGCATGGTCCTTTTGTTTTGTTTTGTTTTGTTTTGTTTTGTTTTGTTGGTCCTGGGCCCTGAGCTCAGGGTATAGGTGCTGTCCCTGACCTCTTCTGCTCAAAGCTAGCACTCTACCACTTTGAACCACAACACCACTTCTGGTTTTCTGGTGACTAACTAGAGATAAAGAGTCTCATGGACTTTCCTGTCCAGGCTAGCTTTGAACCACAATCCTCAGATCTCAGCCTCCTGAGTAGCTAGGATGACAGGCGTGAGCCACTGGCACCCAACTTTGGTCCCTTTCTTAACCCTAAAGGAGCACCTGAGTAAGAGATGATGTGTATTCCCCAATGTGGTAAATGCCACTTTGTATACTGTACTTTGAAATGACTCAAGGAATGATTTTTTTTTTCCACTTGTGATTTTAACTAAACCTCATTTCTACCACTGTCCTTTCTTCAGAAAATCTACTACAAGTGAGATGCCATTCCAGTGCACTAGATGTTTCTGTGAATACCAATTTAGGATCATTAAGGGTGACCTTGCTCCAAAATCAAAGTAAATATTATATAGTCAAGCGACATAATAGAATGTCTTATACCTGATAATAGTATTCAAACGCCACCAGGAAATAAGGCATTCCACACAAGCAAATCTATTCTCAATGTACTTTTTTATTACAATCTGAATGGCCATGTTGAAAGTAGGTATATGTCTTATTCTCAGCTGAGCCACCACTTTTCATCAGCTAAGGTGATCCCATGACTGGGTTCAAAGATCACTTCCTCTCCAAAGCTGATCGGGGATCCAGAAACAGGGCACAGCTGGGATGAGACCAAGACTAAAACAAGAAGAGTAGCAGCTATCAGGACATTACAATGTATACAAAGCAGGGTCCACATCTTTTCAATTTCCAAAAGTACCTCAGAGAACAGAACTATCTTGAGCTTCATCTCAAACACAACCAGGTGAGGGTTAGCAGGAGCAGGATCTAGTCCACTACTGAAACTCAAACTCCCTTGGGACAGAGAACATTGCTTTTCACCTACTAATATGTACCAGCTAATTAAAAATAAATATGGGGGAGAAGGATGGGAGGGTTGACACTGTTCTCATAATCTGGCTTGTTGATGTGAAACCCCTTAGTACAACTAATGGAAAAATAAATAAATAAATTTGTTGTTCTTGATGCCACTCATTCAGTCAATACAATTAATCTAGACATTGCTAACATCTGTATCTCAGCTGGGCTGCTCCTCAAAACAAATAATAGATAAATGCTGGAGACCTTCTTACACTGGGTGCCCTGCGCTTAATAACGTATTACTCTGATCTTGTGAGGATGACCACTCAGTACAAGCAGACTGCTCATACAGAGCTACAATACTATTTTCCAGGCCAGTTGGGACAGGGCCTTCTACACTATTAGAAATTCAGCAGAGGTTCCCTGGGGCCACTGAGGCCTTTGAGGGCTCATTTCTCCTTTTTCAGTTCCTCTGGTCCCATGTCCACCCTAGCTATATCCATTTCTAGTTCTGCAGGCCTCTCCTATGCCTCCTAATTTCCTACTTATCTATATAGGAAACTAGGATGACTGACTGCACATTCGTAGAACCAGTCTTTAAAAGGTGAATGAAAAGGCTCTCCCGGGAGGAAAACAGGAATGCCACACTCTTTGAGAGAATGTCTATTCTTACTGCTTGTTCAGATTTCTTCTGCCTGTGGTTTGCTTCTGTGGCTTTGGATAATTGCTGTTGCCTGCCCACTCCAACCTAGAAAAAGATAGTGGCCTTCCTAGAAGGTTCTTCTCTTTCCTGTGAATTCACAGACTTTAGGGCCCTTCACTACAATCTAAAACTTTCTTTCCTGGCTAATCGTATGTGGAAAGTGAAAGCAAGTCCCACCAGGGCCTCCTCAGGAACCTCCAGGTGGGGATTTTCAAAGTCAGAGGCCCCCAGGCTTGCATTGAGGAAGTCATCTGCACCATTGGCAAACGCATTGCTTTCCTTTCCTTCCCCCCATTGTTTGCAGAATAGTGTCTTCAGCAGGCTCTGTAATCGCTCTGGGGGTGGGAATGGGTGAGTTTTATCACAGGAAAGAACTCCTTTCCAGGAAGCCTCCTAATCCCTTCTCTCCTCTCTCCAGAGGAGAGAAAAAAGGAAGAGCAGCAAAAGAGACTTCCTCTACTTCCTTCTTTTTTTTTTTGCTTCCCTGCTCCCTACCACTACAAGTTTCAAATTTTCTAAACTGAAACTAAAGATTTGCATTATTCTCTGTCTTTGCATGAAACCAATTCCCCTTTTCACTGTGGCCCTAGAAGGTGCCCACCAATGTCATTGAATTGTGTTTCATTTAGCATTTAATTGTAACTCACAATTAATGGTGCTCACAACCATCTGTCAACAACCAGGCTGGAGAATTCCCATAAAACCAGCCTGGCACTAGTTCCCCAGGAGGTGACTTACAACAGAGAAAATAAATCTGGGTTCAAGTCCAGACTCCTCCCTTGCACCTGTTCCTAGAAGCAGACTTAACCCCGGAACCTCCCTCCTATCATTCACAGGACAATGTGGGGGTCATTCATGGGATTGTGTCAAGATACTTAAAATGTACAAAATAGTTTAAGTGTTGCAAGCATAAAGTCTATAAAAGAGCCTTCCTATAAACAACATGGTCCATCTCAGTATCAGTGTCTAACATTACATTTCTTACAGTGCATTATCATTTCTTTTCTTTTTTTAAGAAATGTTTTTAAGCCAGGTGTCAGTAGCTCACACCTGTAATCTTAGCTACGCAGAAGCTCAGGCAAGAAAGTCTATGAGACTCTTATCTCCAATTAACCAAAACGCTGGAAATGGTGCTGTGGCTCAAAGTGGTAAAGCTCTAGCCTTGAGCACAAAAGCTCAGGGATAGTACTCAGCCCTGAATTCAGGCACAAAAAAGAGGGGAAGAGGAGGGGAGAAGAGTGAGGGGAAGGGAAAGATAAATTTTAGCTGGGCACTAATAGCATGTCTGTAATCCCAGATACACACAGGAGGCTGAGGTCTGAGGATTACAGTTCAAAGCCACCCCTGGACAGGAAAGTTCATGAGACTCTTATCTCCAATTAAACACCAAAAAGCTAATAGTGGTGCCGTGGCTCAACTGACAGAGCACCAACCTTGAGGTAAAAAAGCTAAAAGATGGTGCCCAGGCCCTGAGTTCAAGCCCCAGTGGACAAAAATAATAATTTTTTTTTTTTTTTGGCCAGTCCTGGGCCTTGGACTCAGGGCCTGAGCACTGTCCCTGGCTTCCTTTTGCTCAAGGCTAGCACTCTGCCACGTGAGCCACAGCGCCACTTCTGGCCGTTTTCTGTATATGTGGTGCTGGGGAATCGAACCCAGGGCCTCATGTATACGAGACAAGCTCTCTTGCCACTAGGCCATATCCCCAGCCCCAAAAATAATAATTGTTAATCCAATAGAAGATACACAATTACAAACAGGAAAAAAATCTGTTTTACTTTATGTTCTTTCAGGAAAAGAAATAAATGCAAATCTATGTAAGGGAAGGAAAACTGATAGGTACCCCAAGGAGGGGAGCAGATACAGGAAGAATGTAGAACGGAGCATAACATACTGGAAGGGATACTGGAGGAACACAGAGGTCTCAGGCAACCTCTACCTGGCCAGGCAGGCAATGCCCAGTGGTCTGCTGGGCAGAAACAGAAGTTGATTCCACTACGGCTGAGTTGCTGCCCAGTTTTTGTGGATCATTCAGCCCCTCCTGTACTCTTCCCACCTCCTGAACTACCCAGCCATTAAGGGAAGAGACCTCCGGTCCCAGGACAAGGAGCCACCAGCCAGCCTGGCTTTCACTACCTCCCTGCACGCCAAGAAATGGCGCATGAAGAGAAAGAGGGCTCCAGTCATCAAAAACAGGATTGATTAGAGTGGAGGGATGGGGAGAAAAAAAGAGGTCATGTACTTTGAGAGACTCTGCTCCACATACAAACTAAAAATAGACCAACAGACAAGCTGGAAGCACAATGACAAGGCCTAAGAAAATGATTTTCAAGTTACCTCCAAAACTAAGCTGAACAGTAAACACCCACTTAACAGTCAGCCTTTCATGGAATAGGAAAATCAACCAACAGCAAGAAAAAAAATTACATATATATGCATGCATGCATATATATGTGTATATGTGTGTATATATATGCATATATATATATATGCCACTATGAATCAAAACTAAAGCCAAAACATGAGCTCTTCTTCAAAAAACACACATAAGCTGAGAACTTTTTCTCCAACAAATGATGCCAGATTTACACTCGGGAGAAAAACAGAAGCCTTCGGGTAAAATAAACAGTTCTCCCCGAATAAAGCAAGGGGGGAAACCTCCTTCCCTGCAGATAGAGTTCTGACCTTTGCGTGAACTCCAAATAACTAAGTCATGATTGCGCAAAGCAAGAGGAATGGCAAGCATTTTGGACCATTCTAAAAATCTTCATTTTCTTCCCTGGCTTTTTGTTAGGCAGCCAAATGTATCGGTCAGAGCAAAAGTAGCTTGAAAATGTGCACTGCCCTCCACTGGAAGAGGTGGGAGGTTCTACAGGGCAGGAAGCTACCTCACATGTGAAAGCAAAATATCCTCCCTGAGAACTGAGCAAGGGAGGCCCATTTCCACAGTCTTTTTCAGCAATATTTACTGAGCACCTAACTCTGTGTCAGTCACTATTTTAGAGCAGTGGGCTAGAAAGTCAAATTTTTCCCCCAATACTGGGATTTGAAATCGGGGCCTTGTGCTTTTTCATTCAGCTTGCTTACTTACTTGGGCTTTTTACCATGTGAGCCACACCTCCAGCCCAGCTCTTTAATGGTTGTTCTGGTGATGGAGTCTCTTGGACTTTTCTGCCTGGGCTGGCCTTAAATCATGATCCGCCAGATCTCAGCCCTCCCTACCCCACCCCACCCCACCCCACCTCCCCCGGGAGTAGCTAGAATTATAGGTGTGAACCACCAGCACCCAACTTGGTTCTTTTTTTCCTTTTTAAACAAATAAATGAACATACTCCCACACTCTCATTTGTACTAATAAATCTGCTCTTGCCTGGCCCTGTTTCTGCACAGCTCAGGAATCTGAAATGAATGCCAGATGCTCTGCCCTGAATCTAGTCAGGTGCAGATAGGCATAGATCTCAACCCCAGGCTGGAAAGAACAGCTCTACCTGCGGTGTACTTTATTGGCAGTCGGCAGGGAGGAGGTGATTAATTGGGAAAAATGATAGCTGGAAATGTGGCTTAGTGTTAGAGAGCTCACATGTATGAAGTTCTGGGTTCCATTCTTCAGTACCACATAAACAGAAAAAGCCAAAAGTGGAACAGTGGCTCAAGTGTTAAGAGTGCTAGCCTTGGGCTGGGGATATGGCCTAGTGGCAAGAGTGCCTGCCTCAGATACACGAGGCCCTGGGTTCGATTCCCCAGCACCACATATACAGAAAACGGCCAGAAGTGGCGCTGTGGCTCAAGTGGCAGAGTGCTAGCCTTGAGCGGGAAGAAGTGCTCAGGCCCTGAGTCCAAGGCCCAGGACTGGCCAAAAAAAAAAAGAAAGAGTGCTAGCCTTGAGCCCCAGGACTGGCAAAAAAAAAAAAGTGTAGAAATAAAGGAGAAAATATTTCAGAAGCAAAGTTATCAAAGGACAAATCAGTCTACTGATCAATGCTACCTCTTCCTCAGTGAATTCCTACCAGGGTTGTTGACGACAACTGTACAACAACAGAGAACTGAATATGTGCCACACAGTTAGTTCCTAAGACAACTATGATTTGATGTCATTATTATCGCTATTTCACAGATAAGAAGACCAAGACCAAAAAAAAAGCTAAGGTACTTCACCACAAGGAGTACATCCATCAACTGAGTAAAGCACTCAGCCCTTGGTAACCATTTCAGGGATCATTTTTCTCAAGCAGTTAGTATTCCAGCCCACCCAGGACATGTACAGTCACTGAGGTCTCCTTCAAGCTCACATCCTTCCAAAGGGAGCATACATCTTGGTGAGAGTGCATGCAAGTTCTGGTGCTGGGCCTCCAGCTGTGCCATTTACTCTCTTGTGGTCCAACATCAGTCTACTCCCCTGCTTCAGGTTCAGTTCCCTTATCTATCCAAAGGAAATCATTACCCTGTGAGAACTCAAAGTTAACGAAGAGGAGGAAGTGGACGTGACACATGACACAATCACCCTTCACAGGGGTAGCAGCATCTCCAAGCCCAGTAGCCACACTCCCGTCATGCCTGAATCCATTCCCTGTAGACAGGTTGACAATTTGACAATCATTTGCCAAGACAGGCTCACACAGCTACCTTATAAGTGCAACTGAGAAGCTGGCTTGTGTCAGCAAAGAGATGCAGACATGAGAAACAGGGTAGGAAACCCAAGGCGACCACCACAGTGTAACAGGCCAAGCAAAATCCAGGCAGCTCATGGCAGCAACTCCAAGAGAGGATGGATGTTGGAGGAGTCTGTGGTGCCAGCCTGGGCAATGAGCAGCTTCTGCCTGGCTGAGGCTCCCCAAGGAGGCAGGAGGCAGCCAGGACTCCAAAACCCTTGGCTGTATTATTTTAGAAGCACCGAGATGAGGAAGAGAAACACAGTATAGTTTTATTCTCCATTAAGAGGTCACAGGATTCCACATGTGCCCACTTTTTTTTTAATAGCATTTTTTCTAACAAATGTATTAAGAGGTTTGCTCTACCAAAAACATTTAACAGACTAGGAGATTCATCCGGATTTACTAAAATTAACAGAAGCCCTTAGAGAAACCTGGCATTACCTCACTGACTTCCAACTTCTTCAATCCTGCATCCTTCCAAGTTTGTGGGTGAGTAAAGCAAACACTCTTCAAATGTTCTGGCTTACTACTCTGTTGTTTGTGTAGCAACATGAGTTTGGATTTTTTTTTTAAAGACAACTTCTCTGTGGAAAAATGGCATCTCAGAGGCTCATCTCTGTTATGTACAGTATACACACCTAAAAGGAAAAAGAGGGTTTTCATAGAGCTACCTTCTTAGTTTTGAACAGGTCAACTTCTTTAGCTTCTTTCAAAAGATAAAACTACTTTCAACAGTCTCATTATTCATTAATTCACTTTCTGAACTTTCAGGAACCAGAGGACCTCATCATTTAAATTTTACTAACAACAAAAACCTATTTCACAGACCTACTTCACTTCTGAAAGCCTGACATGCTATAATTACTTGAAAAGGAACCTGATTTGGAGGTGACCATTCCTGCCAGGGGAGCCTTCACTTAAAACATCCCTTTCCTAAAGCTGGACCCCCAAACTTCCTTGAGGTGGAACACACCATTAGCCATGCTTGAAACTCCCCGAGAGCCCAAGTTAAACAGGACTCTTCTTGAGAAGAGGGTGCGAGTCCATAGGCATGTGAGTTATGAACACAGACTCACCTAGGCATGTGACCTTGAGGAGTTCAATGAATTACCCTTTTCTATGCCTCACCTGTAAAATGAAAGTAGCCAACAAGTAATAATAGCTACCTGTTCGGGGACTGGAAGAAGTACGCACCTGGCCCAGTACCCAAAATACTGAGTGCTTATGTAAGTAAGCATATCACTGGAAACCAGCATCCTGTGAGGGAGGGAAAGGAGGGAGTTCGGGAAGGAAGAAGGGAGGGAGGGGAAGAGGAAAAGGAGGACAGGGAGAAAGGGAGGGAGAGCATGAAAAAGAGAGAAGGAAAGGAGAGAGGAAAGAGAAAAGAAAGAAAGGGAGAGAGAAGAGAGAAGGAGAAAGAGGTGCACCTTTTCTGTCCCAGGTGCACAGGACCACCTCGTACTTTAGAAAGGGGCAACATCAGATACTAGAATCTCTTGGTATACTGGGTAACAAAGTAGCCAGGAGATGGGGAGTGGAGGGGGATGCTACTGGAAGTAGTGAGGAAGGACATCGTGAGGACAGAGTTCTAGCTACATAAATTTCTTGTCAGAAGTATCCTAAGCGAACACACCTACCCCTCCACACCACACAGCTTAACCTGACCTTCCCGGAACACACTCAGAACACTGACATTAGCCTACAGTTGGGGGAAATCGTCCAACACAATGCTTAATTTCTAATGCAGCACTAGACACCTCCTGTGGCCGACTAGAAACTGAACCGCTGCCACTGACCAGCCATTACACATCCTGCTAAAAATTCACAATTCAAGTACAGTTTCTACTACATGGGTATCACATTATACCATCTTTAAAAACCATTAAGTCAAACAAAAAAAATTGTAAATCCTCAAGTACACAGGGGAGTTCTGAGCAGAAAGAGCAGCCCATGAAAAACCCAGAAGCCAAGGTAAACCTGGGGTTTTGTAGGAAAGTAGCAGAGCCAGCAGGGCCCTGCACAGGGAGCAGAAAATAGGAGACAAAGGGGCCAGGTGCTGGCAGGAAATACATCAGGGCTTTGTAAGGCCTTTGCCTTTTCCCTGGGTAGGAATGGGGACTTTGCTGCAGAGTTCTATGCAAAGGAAGAGCATGATACAACTTCAATTTTTAGAAATAATCATTCTGGCCACCATGTGGGAACATATGCAAGAGGACCACTGGTTTAAAAAGAAAATAGAGAGAACAATGAGGAGACCCCATGATAACCCATACTGGACACAACACTGAACTGGACCAAAAGGCATGGGAAGTGGTCAAGTTCTGGATCTGCTCTGAAGGTAAAGTCCACACTGGCAGAATGACTGGGTGCAGGGTTGGCAAGAGGAGGGAAGGAGGAGTCAAAAGTTTTTAGGGAGGATGGAGTAGCCATGAACGATGGGGAAACTGAGGAGGACCAGTGGGAGAGGTGGTGTTCTGTTTGTTTGGAGAGAACAAGAGCAATTCTTTAATAGTGATGTGTTCTCCATACCTCTTCTCTACTTCCAGTTCCCCAAAAAGAAGGGTTTCTCCCTCAACACTCCTGGCTTCAGTGTGCCACCCCACATGCTGCTTCCTTCGGGAAGAGTGACCTCTCTTACACATGCGTCTGCTCCTCTTCCCAGAAGTTTACAGGGGACACTGCCACTGCTGCCCCAACCACCACCACCCCACCACCATCACCCCACCACTCAAGCATATTATTGAGGAAACCAGCGTCCTGTGAGGGAGGGAAAAGAGGGAGTATGGGAGGGAAAAAGGGAAGAAGGGGGAGTGGAAAAGGAGGAGAGGGAGAAAGGGAGGGAGAGCGTGAGAAAGAGAGAAGGAAAGAAGGAGAGAGTAGAGAGAAGAGAAAGAAAGAGGGAGAGAGAAAGAGAGAGGGGTGCTCCTTCTCTGTTCTAGGGGCACAGGACCACCTCGTACTTTAGAAAGGGGCAACATCAGATACTAGAATCTCTTGGTATACTGGGTAACAAAGTAGCCAGGAGATGGGGAGGGGAGAGGGATGCTACTGGAAGTGGTGAGGAAGGGGCGCCCAGGGCCGCTTGTGACTGGTAGATGTATCTACTGAATCTCAAGTCATCAGGAAGCTGAGGTTGCCCACACCTAAGCCACTTCCTCCACCAGCCTCTATCAGTAATAATGATGACATTTTCATCTCTACATTCTTCACCACTGTGCCTCTCTCTTAAGCAGTTCAGAAATCTGGGGGGGGGGGGGGACAGATGTGCTGTTTAAACCCCAACAATATGTACCTCAGGGCACTAAAAATAACAGCTTTTACCTTTTACAGCTAATTGGAACCTTATAACAAGCCCTTTAGTTGGTTAATCAGAAAACAACTTCTCACCCCCACCACACTCAACTTCAAGGGTGGTGACTAGAGGAAGGTCTTTATCATAAGCCCTGTTTCACAGAGGGCAATTCAGACACTTATGCCCTTTGAAGTAGGCCACACATACCTCAAGGAGATAACATACATGCATGCCAACCAGGCCTAAAAGCACACGATCTTTTTATGCTTAAGAACTGAGTGACCTAGGGCAAGCTACTTACCTTCACAGTGCCTGCATTTTATCATCTGTAAAGCAGCGATTAGGACAGCATTTACTTCTTTGGGTCATTGTGAGTTAATTGATACAAAGTACTTGGCTGATACATTATAACACTCAACAAGCATCATCATCCTCATCCTCATCATCATCATCATCATTATCATCACTTCTATTATCATACAAGGCTGCCTCTAATAATGAGGATAAAAGCTACCAGGGGCTAAATTACTCGGTAGCAAAAGCTGTACACTAAGTGCTTTCCGTGCAATAACTTACTGAAACTCCTAACAGTCGGTGTGTTTTGTCCTAGTTTTACATACAGGAATCTGGAGCTGAGAGGGTGAGGTTTAGTGTGCCAGCTGAGGCTCCCACAGCCAGCAAGTGTCAAAGTCAGGGTCCATCTTACAAATCACTGATGTGCTATATAAAATAAGATGTGTGCTTCTAACTTCTCTTCAAATGTTACAAAATGTTTGCAGGATTAAGGGGACCTCCCTGATACACAAAAGCTCCTTCTGAGGCACCTTAGTCCAAAACTACAAAAGGAAGAAAAAAAAAAAAGAATACACAATCCTGGTTAACTTTTTCCACAGTGTATACCACTAATCACCCCAGACCACATCCTATCCCTACCACAACCTAAAAATCCACTTCCTCCCCAGAACACATCCCAATGAGCAAAAGTCACAGCTCCAGCTCCTCTAGGAGGAATACATTGTAGACTGAACTATGCAATGCCAGCAACTAAGCTGGAAAAACATTCTCTCCCAACGCCTGGAAAAGGATCACAGTGCTGTGGACTGAAATCCATTGAGTCTTTCATGCTACTAATTATCCCTGCACCATCGGGGCAAGCAAGCTAGCAGCGCCCTGCAAGAGCCTGAAATCAGTGACAGCCACCAGGAGAGAAGCTGGCACCAGGGCTTTTTCTGGATCAGAACACACCTCAGGGCCCCATCTTCATCATCTGATCCTGAGGCCTTCAGATGAGCTGGCACCTCCCACCCTTCCCTCCAGCCCGTGTGAGGAATGGCAGCTGCCTTGGAAGCTGGCCCACCTTAAAGTACAGAGCCAGAGCCAGGTACTAGTGGGTCACACCTGTAATCATAGCTACTCAAGGGGCTGAAAACTAGAGGAATGTGATTCAAAGCCAGCTTAGAAAAGCCCATGAGATCCATCTCAAATTAATAAGTTAAAAAAAAAAAAAAAAAAGCTGGGCATACTGGTGGCTCATGCCTGTAATCCTAGATATTCGGGAGGCTGAGATCTGAGGACTGTGGTTTGAAGCCAGTCCAGGCAGGAAACTCCATGAGTCTCTTATCGCCAATAAACTACTCAAAAAAGCTGGAAGTGGCACTGTGGCTCAAGTGGTGGAGCGCTCCCCTTGAGCAAAAGAAACTCAAGGACAACACCCAGGCCCAGAATTCAGAATTCAAGCCCTAGGAACCAGTGGAGGGTGGGAGGGAAAGCAATGGTAGAGTACTAGACATGTGCAAACAAGCCAAGCAAGAACAAAGCCGAGTTCAAACAGAGAGAAGGAAGGGAAGGGAAGGAAAGGGGAAGGGGAAGGGGAAGGGGAAGAGAAAGGGGAAGGGGGTGGGGAGGGGAGGGGAAGGGAGGGGAGGGGAGGGGAGGGAAGGCAAGGCGAGGCAAGAAAGCAGGCAGACCTTCTGAGGACTTCAAGTAGGAGGTGGTATTGTTCCTCACATGTCAGTCACCAAACCTGCCCTCAAGCTTCTCCAGACCAGAATTCATGAAAAACACTCCTGCACTGATGGGAATGGAGGCAGAGGGGAATAGAGATCAAGAAAGAAGAGCAAGAAGTGATAATACTATGTTAACCCCAAGGATCTGGCAGGAGGCCTGGTGCCTCAAACACCAAGAATTACCTTTGCATGAATATTTCCATACTAGCTGGGCAGCAGTGGCTCATACTTATAATCCTCATTACTCAGGAGACCGAGATCTGAGGATCTCAGTTTAAAGCCAGCCCAGGCAGGATAGGCCATGAGACTTTTTATCTCCAAATAACCACCAGAAAACTGGGAGGGGCTCAAAGCAGTAGCTTGAGCAAAAAAGCTCAGGGACAGAACACAGGCCCTGAGTCCAAGCCCCATGACTGACCAAAAAAAAATAAGTTCCATGCTAGTAGGCAACTGTCAGGCAGAATGCAGTCTGTTATTCCTCAAATGCATGGCAAGCCCTAAACACCTGAGGGTAGGGGAACATCTGTTAAGCCCCTGACACATGTCAAGAACTACACTAGGGCTTTACATAGCTCCCTCATTTAGTCCTCTAAAACACCCTGGGAGACACGGTCCTGGACCTATTTTAATCAATGAGGGAACTCATGCTCAGAAGAGCTATTAACTTGTTCTGACCATCAAACAGACTCAGTGGTAGGTTGGAATCAAAACCACTCTGACTCATAACTCACATTCAACCTTCACTTCACCAAAGGGCATTATCGGGAGTGACATTACGATAGGCCTGGTGTACATGAGCAAAGTGTAAGACCGCAGAGAGGAGAGTGAACACGTGGCAGGATGAAATGATACCAGAGCCAACAGATGATATGCCTCTAACTGACTGGATAAATCTCCTGAGCTTTCCGAGCCTGCTTCTTCACCTGAGACACAGGGTCAGCTTAAATCAGATGATGTGGACAAAGAAGGTAGACAGGTGCCTGGCTGAAACATCCCTTCTCTCATCTTCATGCAACAGAAACAGTGACTTCTCCTTCACAGAGAAAAAGAGCAAAGGCCAAGACAAAAAGCCTGCCCTAGGCTGGGAGTGTAGCTCAAGCAGTCACAAGTATGAGGCCCAGAGTTCAAATCCCAGTATGGGGTTTGGAGGTCTGCCCACAGGAAGCTGCAACATGGGGACCCCCTTCATGCTTGCTTACATGGCACTGAGTGGTCACTATGTCCCATTCATTCCCACTATCACATTTAAGTGTGACTATTATTGATCTATTTTTCCCAGATGAGAAAACTGAGGCTTAGCAACATTAAAAGGAAACTTGCTCAAAGGCACAGGACACAAGGATGCACTAAAACCCATGCTCAAGATGCCAGAGAAGTGTCACTTGTTTAATCATCAGCTTCAAAAAAAACCTCATAGACTTGGTCCAAGGCAATAAAACTAGAAAGAGGTCTTGCTCCGGGAGCACACTTGCTTCCAGCTCTTATAAAGCACATGTTTTCTTCAGGGTTGCTCCTGCTAGCAGTTTTCTCCATCTCTACACCAACATTTGGACTAGAGCAGCTGTTTCTAAGAGGGCGTCCCAGGCACTGTAGGCTTTCTTATCAGCACCTCTAGCCTTAACACATTAGAGGCCAATAGCATCCCTAGAATTCTCTGTCCCAAGCTATGACAACTCACTTCCAGCTGAGAACCACACAGGAGACTCAAGGGCAAAGCCCAGCCACAGGTGGCAGAATAAACAAGCACAGACTGACAGATAAGCACATGGACACTAGCTAACCCTTGAACCTAGCCCTCACCCTGAGCACATGACTCCTCCTCTGTAATATGGGAATCGATCCAGGTGTCTCCTTCACATGGTTCCTGTGGAGAGCAATCAAGACTAGTCAGGCATTGCCCTCAGTTCACCAGCTTGCCCACCATGAGCGTTGGGACCATAATGATTCTTTTTTTTTTCTTTTCAGTTGTAGGGCTTGAACTCAGGGCATGAGCACTGTCCCTGAGCTTTTCTGCTCAAGGCTAGCACTCTACCATTTTGAGCCACTGCTCCAATTCAGTTTTCTGGTGGCTAATTGGAGATAAGAGTCTCATGGACCTTCTGGGCTGGGCTGGCTTTGAGCCACGATTCTCAGATCTCAGCCTCCTGAGTAGCTAAGATTATAGGCATGAGCCACCAGCACCTGCCCATAATGATTCTGATCATCCAGTTGAGACCCACCTCACAATGACCTGAAAAGCCAGGAACAGGTTTTTCCACATTTACGTGTTAACTAACCAGCAAAAAGGTGGAAGTGGAATTATTGCTTAAGTGGTAGAGCATCATCCTTGAGCAAAAACAGCTGAGCAAGAGGAAGAGGAGCTGAGAGTTCATATCTCTGTATCAGCAAATAAATAAAATGAGCTAATTACCAGGATGAAGCACTTACAAAGAGACAATGAATAAAGCAGACAAGACACAAAAAATAATAACATACAATATGACCAGTCTGTAACATATTCTGGGACATAAAGCTGTATTGAAACATAGCAAAATGTTAACAACTTGATGTCTAGGTAAAAGACTAAGGGATTTTTATTTCTCTACTATAACTTCCTTCATTTCCCAGGTCTCAATCTAGGGGGTCCCCACCCCCTAGAAGCAGAAAAGCTTCATGGATAAGTGCAGGCTCTAACTAGTTCTACAACCTACCTGCTGGTGACCTGTGTAAGGTACTTAACTTCCCTGAGTTAATAACACTTCTAATCATAGTAAGGGCACTGAATGCTATTACTAGTGCCTGTATAATGTTAAGCCCTGAGAATAAAAAGAAGATACTATGGAATAAAAAGATGTCATCAGCTAATTGGCTGTCTCCCTTGAGGAAGAGATATCATATTGATAAGAAGACAGGTATGTCCAGCAGGCATTTTTACAAAACTCTGTTCATTACGTAATTGCCAAGATTCACAATGGAGCATTTCCTGAAAACCAGCCACACTCTTATGAGATGTGCTTAAGACCCATAGAACAAACCCCAACAAAGCTGCTTGCTACAGTACAGAAGGGGCACATTACACCTCAACCCAGACATGGGTTCTAGGAAAAGTATGTATGAAGCGACATACCAACAGACAGCTCTGTTTTAGAGAAGCCAAGAAATACATTTATCATCAAAATTTGTTAAAGTTGTCTACTCTTTACTGTTTCACTTGAAGTTTTCATGTTAGATTTCCTCAGCAAAAGGCATCTCATCAAATCACATTCTCTAATTTTTCAAATAACATGCTCAAAAGCTTCCCGTGCAGCTAGATCCAGAGGCATTGTGACCAAACAGATGCCATACACTGCACTGAAGAAAAGGAATTACAACAGCACGCCACTGCCCAAATCTACAGAATGCAACACTCGAGAGCAAGCCCTCAAGGAAAAGCCGAAGCCTTGGGTGACAACTGTGCGAACGTAGATTCGTAGATTTGTTAACCACTGGGGGAGGAGGTATGAAAGGTGGGGGAACTGAGCTGTGCTGATGTGAGCACAAAGAAGACACAGGAAATCTCCATACTTTCTTCTTTATTTTGCTGTGAACCTAAAGACTGCTCTAATTTTTTTTTAAGAAAAAAAAATCACATCTGACAAAACGTGGCAGGTTTATCAGCCATGTGTAAAAACAAACTCAACTGTGCTTGGTACACACGCCACAAAACACATGTTCTCAACCACTGACTGGAGAAGCTATGGAAGCAGAAGAGCAGGCTCCCCAGGAGATGAGGAAAGCTCGGGAAAGTCCTGCTCACTGTGCTCTCCCAGAAGATGCCAAGAAAACTCTTCTATCTATCACCTGAGTGCTTTAACCCACAAAACATCAACAGACCTAAGCTGACTTTCTCTCCTCTGAGTTTCCAGAGTAGAAAGAAAATACCCTGATGTAGCCCCTCTGAGAAGCCTGCTGCAGAGCGCATCATTATGAAAGGTCATCCTCATGTATCAGGTCCAGGGTCAAGCTGTCCTTCCCACGGAGACATGGATGCTCCAGGTTTTCTAGACAGTCCCCAGGCTGACCCTTCTACCTACACCTGTCCCCACTCACCAAAATCCCAGCATAGGGCTTGAAATGATCACCGTGATCCAGTGGTTCTCAATTAGATAAGAGTTTGCCCTTCCCAGGGAGTATCTGACAATTTGGTTGCCATAACTGGGCGGGGCAGGGAGAAAGGCTAATGGCATCTTATGGGCGTTCTGCAAGGAGGCTGCTCAATGCCCCACAATGCATCAAACAGCCCCACAACAAAGCACTACCAGGCTCCAAATGTCAGAGGTACCAGGTAGAGAAGTCTTACTGTAGCTTGAAAGCTAGTAAGAGGAACATTGAGAGAGCTTTGAAACAAAACTGTCGCCTCAGAACTCTTAAGTGAAGGTTGACTCCAAGCAGTGCGCTCTGGGGTGAGGCAGAGCCCTCCACCACTGTTCAGGCAATGATTATCCAAGCCTTGGTTTCTTTCACTGCAAAAGAGAACCAATAAAAAAATACATGCCTCTGGGGATTCTTGTGAAAACAGTAAAATCCATGCAGTGACTACAGTCATAGACAGCCATGTCTAGGGAATGGTTGCCTGAGGAATGAGGAGGCCTTGGGCGAAGAGAAGAGCCTTTCTAGTACCAAGGCAGAGACGCTGAGGAAACTGAGATCAGAGGTAGAATAGACAGCAGTGACTGAACAGTGTTTCTTGGGGCTGCTTATATCCCCAAAGATCCACTGGATGGGGCCATGAATTCCCAAGCAATAGTGGAGGGGAGGGCTGGGAGTATGGCCTAGTGGTAAAGTGCTCGCCTCATATACATGAAGCCCTGGGTTCAATTCCTCAGCACCACATATATAGAAAAAGCCAGAAGTGGCGCTGTGGCTCAAGTGGTAGAGTGCTAGCCTTGAGCAAAAAGAAGCCAGGGACAGTGCTCAGGCCCTGAGTTCAAGCCCCAGGACTGGCAAGAAACAAAAAATAAAATAAAAACAGTGGAGGGGAGTAAGGGTTGAGGTAGCAGGCCACCATCAGGTCAGTAGTTGCTAGGAAAAGAATAAACAATAACAATGCAAAGAGCTATCTGAGGCTCTTCTGAAGACCTCAAAGGAAAGAGATATAAATGAAACCACAACCCCCTTCAACAAGCTGCCAGGTACTGTGGACACTCACAGCTGAGAATGCAGCATTCAGAGGCCTCAAGCAGGTCCCCCAAAATGCTCACCAAGTACAAAGCATCCTCCAGGAAAGTCATCAACAACCAGAACCCTACTGAGCTGGTAATAACCAATCCAACCCAATAAAGCCCACAAAGCCTCACAGGAGTGAACAACACACTTGCCGTGGAAATTCTGTTTCCAAAGAACCGACCGCAGCAGCGTCTGCCAGGCTGCGTCACCCTCCCCATCCCATGTCATACTCAGACTCACGTGTGAGGAGCGGAATTTCCAGACTTCTGTTTTCTAAAAGTTCAAGCGAGGCCTAAGAATTAATATAGGTTAGCCGGGTGCCAGTGGCTCACACCTGTAATCATAACTACTGAGGAGGCTGAGATCTGAGAACTGCCATTCAAAACCAGCCCAGGCAGACAAATCTTAGAGACTCTTATCTCCAATTAAGCACCAAAAAAAGCCAGATGTGGTTCAAGTGGGAAAATACCAGCCTTGATAAAAATAAAAAATTTAAAAAACTAAGGGACAGCACCCACTTCAAGACCCAGTATCAGCACCAAATACATGTTAATATTAGCAACAAATACAAGAAATGTATTTTTTTTAATTTAACCCCAACTGGGATGAGTGTCATATGGTGGTTAAATCTGAAGGCTTTGGCCTTCAGATCACAGATAACCCATACTCCTCAAGAGTCTGAGTTATAACATCTGACAGGACGTTCCAGGTTTTGGCTCGCCAGCAACTTTGAACCGCATTCAAAATGTGTCTCAGAGTTTGCCAAAATGTTAACAGGTTGGGGCTGGGAATATGGCCTAGTGGTAAAGTACTCGCCTCGTAAACATGAAGCCCTGGGTTCAATTCCTCAGCACCACATATTTAGAAAAAGCCAGAAATAGTGCTGTGGCTCAAGTGGTAAAGTATTACTAGCCTTGAGCAAAAAGAAGCCAGGGACAGTAATCAGGCCCTGAGTCCCAAGCCCCAGGACTGGCAAAAAAACAAACAAACAAAATGTTAACAAGTTGTTATTCCTCTACAAACTGTTTTTTTTAATTGTTCTTAGATAAATACATTATTTATTAGATAAACACGTTACAGATAAAGCAGGATAGAACTCAATTGCAATCTTCCATTCCTAGGTCATTTAGCATGGCCCGTGGGAGACATGACCCTGCCTATCTGAGCCTCCGTTTCCATTTATATGAACAGTGCTCCCCATACGCATCAGGGATAGGGCACAAGTAAAGTGTACAATGTGGTACAATAGAAAGCATTTGATAAACGGCACTCAAGTCCCAACCCTCTCCCCAGCCACACTCTCTGATTGCTATCCTGCCAAAAACAGCACCACAGAATCTTTCCTTAGAAGCCCTCATCCCCAACTCTGTCTTGTCCATCAAGGTCAAATTGAGGTCAGAGCTCCGTGCTCAAAAACTGTGGGATAATGCCGGGTACTCACGCCTGTAAATCCTAGCCACTTAGAAGGCTGAGATTTTAGGACCGGGATTCAAAGCCAGCCTAGTCAGGAAAGTCCTTGAGACTCTTATCTCCGATGAACTACCAAAAAGATAGAAGTGGGAGTGTAGCTCAAGTGGAAGAACACTAGCCTTCAGCAAAAAAGCTCAGGGATAGCACCTGTGAAATGAATAAACGAAAGTGACGCTTGAAGTGAAGATGTCTAACTCTCTACTTCCTCATCTACAAGACAAAGATATTACCCTAATTGCTCTAGTGTGAAAGTTAAACAAAACTAATGGACAAGATGGGCCAGCCCATGGCCTCTACCTGCTGCTCCGTAAGGTGCTCAAATAAAATCACCAAGAGAAGGAAACTCAGAAATAGTTGCACACCACATGGCATCACCCAGGAGCATTTTCATTTTCTCCTCCGCTCACAGGAACATATGTGCAACCCAAGTCAGGCCCAGTGCCCACACCTCACCCCTCCAACAGGAGCTTTTTGAGTTAGACCAGAAGGCCAGCAACAGGACAGACCATCACCAAGCATCTCCTTCACCACACCAGCATCCCAGAGGCCAAGCTCTGCCTCTGCAAAGCACAACAGGCCCCACTCCAGTGCTCCAGCTGTTCCCCTCCCACCACTGCTGCCAAGGGAGCCAGGAAAGGCTTAACACCAACCACACAGAGGGGAGAAAAAAGGGAAGCCCAGGGAAGAGGAGCAAATCAACCCTTAAAGAAACTCTAGAAGCTGCAAGTCTTGTGCAGATAGTTCCAAGGTTTCATGTGGACAAGGAGACACATGAGAGATGTTCTCCCACCTAGCTCCATGTGGCAGGAATCAGAGTAGGAAATCTCAAAGCATGAGTCTGGTCACTTCATATTCAATGTTCACAGTGCAAGCCAGCCACCTGCTGGGACCTGAGAAGAGGTAGTGCTGTGCTGGTGAGACAGGTTCATACCTCGTTCTGTTCTGGAATCTGGAATCTGTTTGTCTTGAGTGGCAAAATAAAAAGGGTTGAGAACCAGGCACCAGTGGCTCATGCCTGTAATCCTAGCTACTCAGGAGGCTGAGATCTGAGGATCACAGTTCAAAGCCAGCCTGGGCAGGAAAGTCAGTGAGACTCTTTATCTCCAATAAACCACCAGAAAACTGGAAGTGGCACTGTGGCTCAAAGTGGTAGAGTGCTAGCCTTGCACAAAAGAACTCAGGGACGGGGCGGGAGTTTAAGTTTCAGGATGGGTGGGGGCAGGGGGAATTTCTGAGGCCTCCTTTCTAGATTGAAAGTGGTCTATCAGTACCAGGAGCAAGTTCAAAACCCAGACCTAAATCACTAAGTCAAAAGACTATCTCCCAAAAGGCAATCTCCAGTTCCATCATACATGCAGGAAAAGAAGTGGACAGACACCCCAGGTGGTTGTTCAGCCGGAGGCACGGCTCCATCGTATAAGTGCCTACTTCGCCACGGTGCTATTTAGTTAGAGCTGAGGCCATTCATAGGAAAGGGATATGACTCTGGGAGGAGAGGGGAGGACATCACACATAGAGGAGGAGGAATTTCTGAAAGGCGCAGGGAAAGTAAGTGAGATCATTCCCCCAGCACCTAAGATATTCTCTCGTGTTATCAGAATGAACATAAGATGAATGCCAAGCCAAGATGAACATAAGATGAATGCCAAGCCAAGAGAGCTTCTATTCTGTTCAAGTCCAGCCCTCCTCCCCATCCCCATAGCTTTGTCACTAAAGGCCTGACTTGGCCTGGTTTTGACAGAGCTGAGAAAGAAACACCAGACCTAGAAGAGTAACTCAGTTACCTTGTGATTTTACACAAGTCTCAATTATCTCTGGTAGAAAATGAGAAAGAAAAGCACCCTAGCTGACCTACTCACCTTACTAGATTCTTGTGAAATCCAAAACCCAGGTGATACATGCAAAAAGCATTATACAAATGAGCTATTCCTCTGTCCAACATCCTTAAGAGCCAGTCAATGCTGGAGATGGATTACAGTAAAGCCAAGAATCACATGTAACCACCCTAGCTCCAGCATGGACTTTGATGACCCAACGCCCCCGAGGCCCTTGCCAATCACTCGGCATGACCTCAGAACAGCTGTGAATCTACCCAACAGAATTGTGGCCTTCCAGCGCAGAACCCTTCCCTCCCTATCCCCAGATGGGACCCACTGAGGCAGTCAACCCTATGTCCAACTAAGTGAAGACGCATAGTTCCAGCCCACCCAAGCAGAACTCCAACATACAAACCTCCAAACAAAACTGAGTGGAAAAGCAAGGGTGGACCTCACCAACCCAGGAAATAATTGTGAAGGCTTAGGCCAGAGTGCCTAGAGCCTTGTGAGAGACATTTCTCACTCCTAGTTCCTCTGATAGTTAGAATCACACTAGAGAGGAGCGCTGAGGACCTGACAGCCTGACACTCTGAAACTTTCTAGTGTCAAAGCAATGGTAAAGGATGACAGCATCCTTCGGAGGGAGAGAATAGAGCTATACAGATGGCCCTTCCCAAGATGTCAAAGGTTGTCCTCTTCCTGCTAGCCATTCTGTGTAGACTTGAAAAACATTGGCGAGATACTGACACAATGCTCAAGCTCCCTAAGTCACCGCTTCCGCCACCCACAGGACAGTTACCAGGGGATCCCAGCCCACAGTTAGCAGTCTGAGCAGCCAATTATGAGCATGTCTCCCAAAGAACTCCCTGCATATCTATCTCACAATCCACTTTATTGTACCTAGCCTGTCTTTTTTTTTTTTTTTAAGGGCTTGAACTCAGGGCACTACTTCCAGGTTTTCTGGCAGTGGTGATAGTTTTGGTGTTTGTTTGTTTGGTGGTTCATAAGAGATAAGATCTCATGTACTTTTCCACCCATCCCAACTTCAGAACCACAACCCTCATGTCTGAGCTTCTTGAGTCACTAGGATTACAGGAATGAGCCACCAGTGCCCAGCTGGGCCTAGCCAATCTTAAATATCCCTCTTGATGGGAGGGGCCAGGGGAGGAAAATTACTTAAGGAGGAAAAAGGATTACTCACCCATTTCCTTCCCTATTTTAATTGGACCGCCCACTGTCCCCTACAGATGGCACCTGTTTTAGTTAACTAAACACTGAATGTTTTGAAAAGACATTTTAAAAAAATGCTGCTTCTGTCTGGACTGGTGGAGTCTTAGCTCCTCCTCCCTCTAGCCATGAGGGCTTGGTCTCTCTAGGCCTCTCCAGGGTCTTTCCGGTCAGAGGGGTGTGGTCCTGTTCTTTTGGAAAAGAAAAAGATCTGACTAAATGTGACCTCATTTATAAATATGGAGCTGAAAGAGAAAGTTCTGTGTAAAAGCAAGCTGATCAAGGGCTGTGAAGGCCACTGCTGTGGGCCTCCCAGGTCCAGGCCGCTGAGGGGCAATGCCCACTCTGCAGGAGTGTGTTCTTTCTCCCAAGGCAACCCACCAACAGCAATTTTATACTTCTATGACACGTTTCATGCTAACAAAACTCACAACTCATAAGAAAACCTTTCATCAACTGCAAGCCTAATTCTGGGGCTGGAAAACAGGGTTACCTTATGATGTCTCCTTGGATCTTTCATGTTATAAAGCCTGTTCTACTCTGGGCAACAACTTCCTAGTATCTTTTTCTCTGTCTCTCTGTCTCTGTCTCTGTCTCTGGCTCTCTCTCTCTCTCTCACACACACACACACACACACACACACACAGAGTCAAAAAGTTAAAGCACAACTGTCTCTCATACACACACACACACGCACAGACAGACAGACACACAAACACACACACATACAGAGTCAAAAAGATAAAGCACAAGAGCCCAGTGCCATATTTTTATCCTTAATATCTCAGTGTTCTCAATTACTATCCTCAAGCACTGAATGCCCCTCTAGCTCCAGAATATAATGTTGTTTTGTCTGGGAAACTAGAAGAGGAAAGGTATTCCTGATAATTGGCACATCAATCCCTAATAAACTTGCTAATATTGATCTTATCATTCAAAATGTCTTCTCACTGTCAGAGACAGAAGGGGGGGGAGAGAGAGAGAGAGAGAGAGATCTCCTTGTCACACAAGGCAACTGGATAACTTTACCTAGATTGCCCCAAAACGAAAAGCCTACTGGTTCAAACATGAGGAGAACACACCATGTGCTGGCCCCAGCAGAGGAACAATTCAGGACACAGAGCATTCTATTCATGAGAAAAACCTAAGAGACGTTTTCTTTGACTATTCAGAACTTCAGCCATGTCCTACTGGGCAAATAAAATTCATATGACCAAGAAAACACTGAAGAGACCCCTTATAACATAACTCCCATTGCCACAACCACCATCGCCACCCTCCTCAGCAACCCTGGGTTCCTCACATCAGGTGAACTCAGTCTAATAAGGATATCGCATTCTCAAGTGATAAAGAGAAAGAGATAGTATCTTTGTGGTTTCAATATGCAAGTCCAACTTGGCCTTTACATAAATGCAAACTATTTGAAAAAGAAAATCTCTCCCCTCTTCTCACCCCTCTCCTTCCTTCCCTGTCTCACTCCCCCACCCCCCAAAAAAACATATTGTCACAGTATTTCCCTGGATGTCCAAGACTTTCAAAAAGACTTTCACCTAAGATACAAAGAAAGCCCTGGGTTCTTCATCTTTGTGATAAGGTTAGCAATGCTAGCATGTATCTAGGAATACTATAAGAGGATCAGTACTAAACTATATAATACATATCAATTCACACTATGAGGAATGGTCAAAGAACAAGAAATGCTCCGTTTCGGAGTACCTCCCTGTGTTTTTACACCAATCCTTTCCAAGTATCTCTCTGTGTGTTCATACCAATCCTTCGTGGAACACTCAGCGCAATCCTGAGCTCCTACTGTGTGCCCAGCACTGGGTTGGAAAGTACAGAAATGAAGACCACACCATGCCCACCCTCAGAAGATGAATGGTCTAGCGGCAAGGGAATAAGAGAAGACACCACCCACTGGGCTGAATGATGCACCAAGACAGACCCAGGTTGGATGGATGTGATTAGTAGGACTTCCCAGGGGTGCTGACAGAAGTAACTGAGTGGGCAGGTGAAAAAAGGCTTGGAAAGGAGGGAAGCATACACATGCAGGAACATGGGGCCCACCAGGGCTGGGGCATCTGCAGAGGAACCTAAAAGGAGAAACTAAAAAGAAGGCTGAGCAGCAGCATGGTCTTTACCCTGAGGGCCGCAGAGGCCAAGCAGGCTGTTCAAGGGTGGGATGTGCAGCATTTTGGAAACATCCCTGGCATTGTGATGGTAGTGAAATGAGAAATAAATTTGTGGAGGCTGCAAACAAAGCATACGGCATCACGGCAAAGCTCTATGCATAGGAGAGGATCCAAATTTTGATTCTGGGGGGGGGGGTTCTTTTCCTCCCCACAAAGGGTTGTTTGCAATTTACCAGGCTCCAGTGCATGTGCGCACACACACATGCACAGCATCATGATGGAGTTCCTCATGCTTTGTGGGTTAGAAAAAGCCTAGAAATGGTGACAACTCTGCTAAGAAGTAACATCTACCTGTAGTAGTAGTTTGTCTATACACACACATACATACACACACACACACACACACACACACACACACACACACACACACGTGAGAGGGCTAGACATGGTGGCTTGTGGCTGTAATCCCAACTACTCCAGAAGAAGAGACTGAATTGAAATTCAAGGCTAGCCCAGGCAAAGTTCATGAGACCCTTTCTCAAAAAACAAATTGTATGTGGTAGCATGGGCTTATGGTCACAGCTACTTGGGAGGCAAAGGGTAAGATAATCACCATCCATGGCTGGCCCAGGCCAACACACAAGACTCTACCTGAAAGACAAACTAAAAGCAAAAGAACCAGGAGTGTGGCTCAAAGGGCAGAAGGTTAGCAAGAGTGTAATCTCCAGTACAAAAAAAAAGAAAGGAAAAGAAAAAGTCAGAGACTAGAGGGAAAACTTAACTGTTACTGGCACAATTGGCAGTTTGAATTCTTTATAAATAAGTTTCTCATTGTTTCAAAATCAAAATTAAGAAAACCTATAAAACAGGTGTATTAAAAACATTTAAATCCATGAATACCATGCATAGAAACGAAAATGGTTGTTGCTCAGGAGAGGAAAGGAGAAAGGAAGGCAGAAGGAAAGATTCAGGGCCAAGTAAACAAGTCAATATAGGCCACACTCGTGCGCACAGCACACATGGGCGCACACACACGCACAGCACACATGGGCATGCATGCATGTGGGCAGGGTTATGTTGGACAGAAGTGCTGTGGCATAATGAGTTTGGAGTTAGACAGACCCAGGCTTAATTCTCAGCACTCCCATTTACCATACTTTAAGCTAGCTTTCTAATCTCTCTGGTTTGCCATTGGCAAAATAAAACTTAGCTTACCAGGGAGATATAAGGATTAAAGACATTATAATAAAGAGCATGCATAAAGCCATAAACACATACTAAGTTCTATTACGAAAGTGAAGGCTATTATCGGTTTTACACATGAAACCATCCCCCAATCGATGCAAAGAAATCAGAAGCAAAGATGTCCTCAAAGAGGAAAAGGCAGATGCTGTGTCTCTTGCAGTGATCTAATGACATGAAAGCTACCACCTCCCTGTCAACACCACGGTGGGACCTCCTCCACTGGCTGCCTCCACCAGCCTCAGGAACATCTGCCTCACAGTGTTCACCGAGTACTCGCTACGTGCAAGGCAGTGGACAGCCTCCACTGCAGGAACATAGAAGGCCAGCTCTGTCTTCAAGGAGATGAATCCAGTCAATAAAGACATGCCATACCAGACAGAAAAGAGCTCCACAGAGCAGCTACAGAGAGCAGCTGGGAGGGCAAAGGAGGCCAAGAGGCCAAACCGTACAGAAGATGTATGAGGAATAAAGCAAAGAAAGATGATCTGTACTGAGCGATGAGAAATGGGTCAAAGTAAGCTACACAGAGGTAAGGGGAGGGGAGGGGAGGGGAGGGGAGGCCCAGTGGAGGGGACAGGCTCACAGAGGCCAGAGCAGAAAGTGAGAAAGCAACAGCAGGGACAAGGCATGCCACAGAGGACTGAATAGCCCATGAGTATAGACTGTCGCTCTTCGCCCTGCAACTTCCCATGTGCTCGCTGCTTATGGCGGTGACATGTACCAGTGCTCAGAGAGAGGGACTGGCTTCTGTAGAACCCCATGGGCTTCCAGACTGCAGTTCGTCTGAGCCAACCCCTGCTTTGGGAAACTCCTGATTCCACACCTTTGCTCTAGGCTCATCACAGAAAATACAGACACTGACCAAAAAAAAACTGTGGTTCCAAGTAGGAGAGCCCTAGCCTTGAGCAAAAGAGCTCAGGGACAGAGCCCAAGCCCCCAGTTCAAGCCCCACAACCGACAAATAAAGAAACTGTAGGTGTTGGGTCTGACACAGTCTTCAAACCATTATTTTGCTTTTAAACATCCTTTGCTGTAACAACATGATAACCATCAACATGTGATGCCTGCGAGTGCTATATAGAATAACCCATGTCCGTGTTAGGTGTGGGGCTCAGCTGGCTTATTTACACAGCGCTGCCGCTGACAATGGTGAGCCACTGTCAAATGAAAAGAACAGATGTAGTGCCAAGGGGTGGAGCACTTGCCTAGTAGATGCAAACCCTGAGTTCAAATCCTGATACCTTAAAAAATGAGGAAGAGGAGGAGGGGAAAGATTATTGTTGTTCTATTTAGTAATGAACATATTTATGCTATAATTGTAAAATAATTTTTATATTTGATAATATTATCTTAGAACAACTCACTCTAGACTTTCTGTACATGAATTAGTTCATGTATATAACCCGGTTTCCCTAAAGTGTTTTTGGAATTCCTATATGTAAGACAGGAGAGTATCAATCAAAACAACTGGATATGAAGAGTTAGAATCCCAACTTTCTCTTTAGCAAACTCATTGCTAGGAATCTTTCCTAGGCTAATGGCTAAAACAATGAGACTTACTGTAGTATAAGAATAAGAGCCAGACACCAGTGATTCATGCCTATAACCCTAGCTATTCAGGAGGCTGAGATCTAAAAGGATCACAGTTTGACTCTATCCCCAAGATAACCAACAAAAAGAGAGGCTGGATGCCTGGTTCAAATAGAGGAGACTCTGAGTAAGCGCAAGCCAGACAAGCAGGAAGTCCTGAGTTAATTTTAAAAAGGAAAAAAAAAAAAAAGAGGGAAAGTATTTCACCTAAATGGTGAATTAGCTAAATATAAAGACATGCTAAGTCTAACACTAAAAAAAGTAATAACTGAAAGGTTTTCTTTAATAACAATAATATTCAGAACTTAAATAATATTAAAGGGAAAACACACAGGCATGCGTGCACACATACACATACATACACGTATATAGTTTTTGGCCTAATAGAGTAACATAAAATTTACATGCCTAAAAGAAAAGGTAGGAATACAATACATTTATGATCAGGAATGACTCAAAAAGTGCAAAACTCTGCAATTCAAAGAAACAAAGAAGGCAAGGGCATGAAACCCCAGAAGTTGCGTCTTGACTTTCGGGACAGGCTTCCTTGCACGTTGTACGGGGAAACACCAAGACAAGATAGCCTCTACTATCTTTCCAGCCGAGATGTAGGTCAGTGTGTCACTTCTTCAAAGAGGTGAGTCCGGATCAGAGGAGCCGATAATTCAAAGGCAGAAGAGACAAGAGCTAAATTAAAGAGGGCTCTCTGGAGAGGCCGGCCCTCCCCTAAGACTTCAATCTCGTGCTATTTTTTACTCCACTATTGACAGAGAAGAATGCACTATTAAGCAGACTGTATCTCCCCCCCTCTCCAATTGTCCCCATAAATTGGCCCTGTGTTCCCTCAGCACCAAAAGGAGTAGTAACTCGTGGAGAGCAAAATGCCAGCAGTACAAATTTAGAAGACGGGTTAAAAAATATTCTGATTTACACCCCCAGCAACCACCCTGAAGAGATGGGAGGAGGGAGGTAGGGCACAGTGGCCTTGCTCTCCCCACAGCTTAATTCTATGCTCTAATTCAGAGCAGTATAATTAACCCCAAGTTTCACTGCTAACACTGAAAGTTCTTCAGCCTGATGAGAATATCATTTAGTATCCTGCAATCGCCAATAATAGCGATATGACACAATGGTGCCTATTGAAGCTCTAATCAGGGCACATAGTCATTTACATAGAACATTTTCTGAGACTCTCTGTAATGGATGCCACAAAGGCTCGATTGAGATGCAAGTCTCCCTTTTCCCATAAACTTTAAAAAAAAAAAATAAGAAGAAGAAGGAAGAAAGAGAATGAATAAAAACAGAAAGCCATAATTTCCTTTACAGGAGAGCACAAAGGGTCCCCACCTATGCCCAGGGCTCCCTAGGCCCTGGTGCTAACCAGAAACTGGCACATTAACATGGGTAACCTCTGCCTGATCTCTCTTTGCAGGGAGAAGACATCTGTGATGCTTTAGGGAAACTTCAGGCTTAAAACCCAGCAAGGGATGTAGAAGGGCTTAGGTAGATTAAGAGCTTTTGCAGCCAAGCTCTGGCTTTGCCGGTCTCCCTGGGTGGTTCACAACAGGCTGAGAAGTGTGGACTCAGCTATCCCATTGTGGCTCAACTAGGCACTGGGGGCCACAAGTTGACCTAAAAAAGAGGTAGTAGGTACCAGGAGCCACCAGGAGAACTGTGCAAGATGGCCACTGTGTGGAAGAAACAGCAGGAGTCAGAAGCCAGCCAGATGCAAGTTTGAATTCCATCTCTACTCTTGAGCGGCTCTGTGAAAATGGGCTCCAAATATCTAACAGGGAATTCCTCCTTGTGCATTTGAAATGCAACACTGCCACCATACACAGCAGGTTATTTGGGTGGCTGTTGTCCTTGTTCCTACATAAAGAGCTGTGGGGACACAGATAGGCCTTGGAGCTGACTGCTGAGGAGAAGAGACCCCAAAGCCGGGCTCACCCAGTCCACACCCTAGCTCTGACACTTACTAAGTGGGTAAGCTTATTTAACCATTTTGTACCTGTTTCCTCAATCTGCCAAACAGGCAAAACAATAGTTTCTACCTCCTATGGCTATGATGAGAATTAAATGGCTTCAAACATACAAAGCACCTGAGGTTATGGGTTAGGGTTGGAAAAGATGGAGGAGAACAATGCAAGGTGTGGCATTACTCAAGATGCATTGTAAAACTACTTAGAGGTAATGAAAATATGTCTTCTAAAAAATACACAAAGCATTTGTACAGGAGGGGGTGTATGTATGTGAGCACGTGCGTGGTGTGTGTACGTGCTCACACATGCACAAGCATGTGAGCTAGGAACTATTGCGGTGATTTGCTATATACATTAAAATTAGATGGATCAGGAAGGGGTCTAGGGAACGGAACAATCCCTCAATGCAATCAGATCAACAGTTACTGATACCTACACTTTCATAGCCATTGTTTATTAATCTCTTATGGAAATCCAAGGAAATATAGAATTCTGTAACATGAGCTCAAGGCCTAAATTCTCAAGAAAACCTTAAGTCCTCCCTTAAGACAGAAGGTTGGGGGCCAGGGAGAGAGAAGGAGGGAGGTGGGGCCTCAGTTAATGGGAAATGCTGAATTAATTAGCATTTGTTCTTTTTCTAGCTCAAGTCTATGCCTGGGCAGCCAATTTCTTCTGGACTGAGCCTGTCCTCTTCCCAGGCCATCCTAAGAGGATGGCTGCTGAGGAGGCCAGAGCTGACGTGCACAGCAAAACAGGGCAAGCTGGAGAACAGAAAAGGGAAATTTGGGCCACATGTGCAGGTAACTTTCTTTTGTGCAACTGTTAGCAGCATTAGCCCTGTGGGGTTCAGACTAGAAGTCTTCACACATCCCCGCTCCTCACACACCCAGCTATGCGTTGAAGGGAAGCCTTCCAGCAAGCAGACAAAACATCCACTAAACACTCCGTGCTCTCACAGCTTAGACACTGTCATATGCCTGTCATCACCCGAAGACCTGCAGGTGTGTAGTTCTAGATGTCTTGTCTCTTCCTCGCTGCAGATGCAACCATTCCCTCTATTCCTTCTTCAAAAGCTGCAGGATCTTTGAGGGGCAGCCAACAGCGGTACTGCCCGCTGCCCCTATCAGGGCCTGATTTTGAGCACAGACAGCACTTGCCCAATAACTTCTCAACACTGCTCCTTGTCCCCGCATTCCAAGGGATTTCCTCACCTAGGTAGTTATTCCATCCCATTGCCCCAAGTGGAAGAGCTCAGTGACTCGCCTACGGTCACTCCAGCCAGGTTCAGAGCTGAGGCCAGCAAGGTGAATGAGCAGAACCCTAAGGCCAGACACTACCTGGCAGTGCCACCTGCCTAAACCTGCATAGTGAGTTCCTCCTGTTGCCAGCCGATGCTTCTCAAATCTGTAGTTCCAGCCTCAATGTCTTCCCTAAAACGCCAGGCTCCTCATTCCTACAGGCTGCTCGATGATTTCATGGAAGTGTCCAATCGGCATCTCAAGTTTAATCATTCAACATCACCCTCAGACTCATTCAGTCCCCCAGAAGGCTGCTCCTTGATCTTCCACACACAAGTCACTTGCCTCGGGGTCTTTGCACCTGCTGCCTCTTACACCCCTGCACAGAGGATCTCCTTGACCACACGTGTAAAATGGTACTCACTCTACCCATTCCATGCTATATCCCTTTACTCTAGTAACTTTTCAAAGTCTCTCCTGGTTCTGAACTCTCCTGGTTGTTGTCTGTCCATCCATCCATCCATCCATCTATCAACTTCCCTCATCAAAGGTAAGCTCTATTTGAGGGGGTTCTTGGTCTGCTTTGGTTATGTCACATAAGCAGTGACTGGGGGAATAAATTGTGTGTGATGAATAAATCATCTCACGGGTTAATTACTTTGAGGCCAAAGCAGACAAAGAGAGGGTCAAAAAGCAAAATTATACCCAAAGCCTAACTTTAAAAGATTCAGGCTTTAAGAAGTGCTTTTTATTGTCAGGTACCAGTGACTTACACCAGTAATCCTAGCTATTCGAAAGGCCTGATATCTGAGGACTGTAGTTTGAAGCCAGTTCAGGCAGAACTGGAGATTCTATCTTCAACTAGCCAGTAAAATGCTGGGCTAGAGACAGGGCTCATGTGGTAGAGCACCAGCTATAAGCAAGAAAACCCGAGAAGAGCTCAAGCTCTGAATCCAAGCCCTAGTACCAGTACCCTGAATGAATGAATAAATAAATAAATGTAAGGGGGAAGAGTGTTTGTTGCCCAGCTGAGGGACATCTACAGACATTCAGGTACCCAGACAATGATACATCAAAGTCCAGAGAAGAGGAGTGCAAAGACAAGGGCCAGGAACGTAGCTTAGAAGTACAGCACTTGCCAAGAGAGCATCAAGCTCTGGGTTCCATGCCCAGGAGTGCAAAAAGAAAAGGAACTAAATTGATGGAAGCTGTAACAGACACTGAGAGGCGGAGTCACCTCCGCTGTCTGGGCTGATCCTAGCAGCTGGACACAGTACAGCAGCAGTCACTAACTGAGCCCTGATGGACACTGGATATCAATCTGGTCTCTGCTCACACCCACATCACTGTACTGGCATGACAAGGACACTGCCTCTAACACCGTGCTAATGTAGCGTGAGTTAAGCGAACTGTACAAAAGCCAAATAACCCTTGAAATGTACAACGTTGAGTTATTTGTAGGCAAAAGACACAATGTCCCCAAACCCACCCCCAGGGGAACTGAAGAATGGTTCTGGGATGTCAATTTACAAATTTGGGTACAGTGTGGTGGCCCATCCCTAGAGGGTAGCCTGAGCAGAAAAATCCACAAGACTCTATCTCAACAGAAGCTAGGAACTATAGCATGAGCCTGTCATCCCAGCAACTAGAGGAACCCTAAAATAGGTAGATCACAGCCCATGTATGTTGCCAGGCAGGCAGGGAGACTCCACCTTGAAATAACCAGAAAAGCCAGGCATGGGTGGCTTATGCCTCTGGGATTTGAGGATGGCAGTCCGAAGCCTCTTGTCTGCAATTAATCACTAAAAAACCAGAAGTGGTAAAGCGCTAGCCTTGAGTACAAAGAGGCTCAGGGACAGTGCCCAGGCCCTGAGTTCAATCCCCACAACCAACCAAAAATTAGTAGTAGTAGTAGTAGTAGTAGTAATAACCAGAAAAAAAAAAACAGGGCTGAAGGTGTGGCTCAGCAGTAGAACATTCATCTAGCAAGCACAATACCCTGCAAGACCCTGAGTTCAAACACAGTACTGCCAAAAGATAAACAAGAACAAACTGGACATAGTGGCACACATCTGGAATCTAAGCTACTCAGGAGCTGGTGTTAGGAGGAACATAGTCCTAGGCAGAGTTAAAGACTATCGGAAAAATAAACTAAAGCAAAAGGGCATCAGGCACTGGTGGCTCTCACCTATAATCCTACCTATTCAGGAGGCTGAGATCTGAGGATCAGGGTTCAAAGCCAGCCCAGGCAGGAAAGTCAGTGAGATTCTTCAATGAACCACCAGAAAACCAGAAGTGGCTTTGTGGCTCAAAGTAATACAGGTAGTTACCCTTGAGCAAAAGAGCTTAGGGATAGCACCCAGGCCCTGAGTTCAAGCCCCACAACCAAAAAAAAGCCAAAATCCAAAAGGGCTAGAGACATGGTTTCAGTGGTAGAGTAGTTGCCTAATAATCTTGAAGCCCTGAGTCCAAACCTTGGTACCACCCAAAAATTTTGTTTTACAGATTTCTACAACCTATTCTAGCACTTTGCAAACATAGCTTTGCTGCCAATATTCACCATCTCCACTCTCTTCTTCCTCCTTTAGTAGAAAGACCCTTGCTTTTAATTTTATACATTTCACCCAGGACTAATGGCTACATTTCCCAGGCTCCCTTGCAGCTAGGGGTGTACACATGACTATGTTAGGACCAGTGAGGCACAAGCCGAAGGTTCTGTGGGCCTTAGGGCAAAGCTGGAGGAAGAGCTGGCACAGCAGGGCAGCCTCCTTTCTGACCTGTGCCTTCCTCCTTCTGCCCACACATAGCTCAGATGAGAGAGCTGGAGTTGTGGACACCAGCTAAGGCTGAGAGATGACAGAAGCCACAAGTACAATATTGGAAGGAGCAGGCCTCTTAATGGTCCTGAACTACTGCCTCCAGATTATTGGTATGTGAGAGAAACATAAAACTTTGAATCACTTAAATGTCTGCTAAATGACTGTTGATATTGGATATCTTGCGAGGCACAGCTAAAGCTAATCCTTCCTAACACAAACACACAGCAAAAGCGAAACACCAGCACAACCCTGCCTTACTTCTAGCCAACTTCATAAAAAGCAAAACATCTGTCCCAATAAAAATTCTACATTCCTACAAATTAATCTGCTTTACATATGAATGTCCAGAATTTTGCATACTATCATTTCTATCACTAGCTCCAAAGAATGTATAACCAAGATTCTATGTCCTTTTCTAATTAAAAGAAAAATGTCTCCTGGTCTTACTGGGAGGCCCAGGCAGGGCCTTCATGAATCTGGTGGGAGGGAGTAGAAAGCATTTTTAAGCTCCCACATGGAAGGGAAAGGAGCAGAGCAAGATTTCTTTTTACTGTTTATTCTGTGACGCAGCTCAAAACCTACACACACCACACACATGCTGCTGGCCCGCAACAGCCTTCAGTTCCCCAAAGCCCCCATATCGAACCTCAGTACTTCTGTGGCAGTCACACAGGAAATCACTGAAGAAATCCTACAGATACTGAAAAAAGCAGGAAGAGAAGGTCCAAAGAGTACTTCTTAAGTGTTCCTAGGATATGGGGAATATCTTATCAAGTCACTTAATTATATTAAAGAAAAAAATAACTATAATATCGGTTGGGTTTTTTAATGAGACCCTTAATATACAGGAAAACTTGGGTTTGAAGAAATTCAAGGATTCATCTGGGATCATATAACTAGAAGACATCCTTCTTGTTACAGGAGAAGAAAGAGAAATTTTCCCCCTTTTCCCTTCTTTCTGTATAATCTGAACTTTATAAAACTATAGATTGTGCATTTGTTTTTCGTTTAACTTTTTTTCTTCCTTGAAAACAACCAGGTACCAATGACTCACGTAATCCTAGCTACTCAGGAGGCTGAGATCTGAGGACCGCAGTTTGAAGCCAGCCTGGGCAGAAAAGTCCCTGTGAGACTCTTATCTCCTATAAAAGCACTCAAAAGCTGGAAGTGAAACTGTGGCTCCAAGTGGTAGAGTGTTAGCCTTCAGCAAAAGAGCTCAGGGACTGTGCCCAGGCTCTGAGGTTAAGCCCTAAAACCGACACATGCACACACAAAAAAAGCCAAAATGCAGCTGTGGCACAAGTGGTAGAGCACCAACCTCATGCAGAAAAGCAAGAACATAAGGCCCTGAGTTCAAGCACCAGTGCCAGCACTAAAAATAAAAAATAACTGATAACAATTATAAAATATTTTAATCATTGTTTTCCCTGGCTCAGAAAAATATCTGAACCAATATACAATACAACATACTTCTACAATGAGGTTGTCAGTAGATCACAGTGAACCTAGCTGTACAAGGAGATGAACCACATGTTCCAGGCAGAGTGGGATGTTCAGGGAGACTGGCAAGCAGGACCCTGTCTACCTCCCCCACAACACAGTACACACACACACACACACACACACACACACACACACACACACATATACATACACACACACACACACACACACACACACACACACACACACACACACACACAGAGCGAATCTGCCACTTTCTGCAAAAGGCCTGGCCACTGCCAACGCTGTGCTCAAAGCTACCACACAAGCCCAGGGACAACCTGTGCCTACAGCACATACTCCCAGAAAGAGGTTTGAAATCATACACCCATAATTTAATTCAAACCACTGTCCAACTGCAGGGTCCTGACTTCTAGCTTTAACCTCCTTCACTACCAACCTGAACTAAGAAACAAGAATTGGGGGCCTATAGTTGAATGAGGCTTGCAGATACATCTGGTTCCCCCCAAAAGATGCTCATTTATTTTGTACTCAGCCTGGGGCTTGAACTCAGGGCCTGGGCCCTATTCCTGAGCTTTCTTCACTCAAGGCTAGTGCTCTACGACTTGAACCACATCTCTACTTCCTGTTAGTTACTGGAGGTAAGAATCTCTTGGACTTTTCTGCCAGGGGCTGACTTTGAACTGCGATCTCAGATCTCAGCCTCCTGAATAGCTAGAATTACAAGCATTAAGCATAAGCCACCTCATCTTACAATCCCACTGTTCATAAAATGTGTTTAAAAAAAAATCTAAGCCTCCTTTAACAAGATATTTCGCATTAAAAGTTCAGCTTTCTAGTTTGTTTGTTTTTGCTGGTCCTGAGGCTTGAAGTCAGGGTGCTGGGTGGTATTGCTGAGCTTCTTTGGTTGAAGGCCGGCACTCTACCACTTAAGTCACAGAGCCACTTGCAGCTTTTTCTGAGTAGTTTATTGGAGATAAGAGTCTCACAGAATTTCCTGCCCTTGCTGGCTTCTAACTCCAATCCTCACAGTCTCCTCCTCCTGAATAGCTAAGATTATAGGCACAAACCACTGGCTTACCCAGTGTTTTTTGTTTTGTTGTATTTTAAATGAATGACAGTATGATGGGGAGACAACAGGAAGATGACAGTGTGAACAAGGCATGGAAGTCGCATGGAAGTCACAGGGCCACACCAGGACCTTCACCATTCTTCAGCCCATTTTTGTTTTTGTTTGTTTGTTTGGGGAGGTAGTTCCCCACCCCCCAAAAAAGCAAACCATGCTGGGTGCCACTGGCTTATCACCCTAGCTACTTAGGAAACTGAGATTTGAGGATTGTGGTTCAAAGCCAGACTAGATAGAAAGGCCACAAGACTCTTGTAAGCCTTGAGCAAAAAAGCTCAGGAGCAGTACCCAAGCCCTGAGCTCAAGGCCCAGGACTGACATCAAAAATGAAGCAGAAGCGGGGAGGGGGAATTGAAAGAAGAAAGAAAGAAGGAAGAAGAGCAGCAACCAAGACTGAGCACCTATTCTCTATAAATTGGAGACAGGCAACAATATGCCAACTTTGGGGATATATGAGTTCCTTTCTCCTTCCCAGATAAGTCCATTTCACACGCCTCTCCTGAGCCACAAGCCTTTTGTGATGACTCTTCCATCTCTGCCTCTATGTCTCAACCCCAGCTACACGATGACCAATCACAAGTGCTACTGGTCAACAAAGAAACAGTACCTTTGGCTTTTTACTGCTCAAGGGACTTCTCTCATAACCATATGTACAACCCTCATTTGTAGGCTGTCCAACCTTCAGACATCAAAACACAAGACCTCAAACAAATCTGAAAAACACTGAAATGGTATCTCCAATGTTTGCTCTCTTACTAAAATAGATCCACGGGCCTAGAAATGTAGCTTAGTGGTACATTGCTTGCCTAGCATGCATGAAGCCCTGGTTTGATTCCTCAGTACCACATAAACAGAAAAATAAATGAAAGAAAGAAAAGGAGAAAAATAAAGAAGATCCACTGAAGACCCAATGGGCAAAACTCTCTGGAAAGTGTCAGGAGGGAAATAGTATCCTGTTCCTTCCAACTGAAACACAAAGCCCATGTTTCAACAATTTGCCCGACTGTGTTGTGTTGGCTCAGCTGACATCACCATCATGGATCTCTGTTTCAAATTCTCAAAAAATCCTTAAAAAAAAAAGTGTACCTGCCAGGTGGTGCACACCTATAATCCTAGCAACTCAGGCAGCTGAGATTTCAGGATCATGGTTCAAAGCTAGCCCTGGCAGGAAAGTCTGTGGCCCTGTGATTTCCATGCCTTGTTCACACTGTCATCTTCCTGTTGTCTCCCCATCATACTGTCATTCATTTAAAATACAACAAAACAAAAAAAACACTGGGTAGGCCAGTGGTTTGTGCCTATAATCTTAGCTATTCAGGAGGAGGAGACTGTGAGGATTGGAGTTAGAAGCCAGCAAGGGCAGGAAATTCTGTGAGACTCTTATCTCCAATAAACTACTCAGAAAAAGCTGCACCATTTAACCACCAAAAATCCAGGAGTGGAGCTATGATTCAAGTTGTAGAACAAGCATTGCGCAAAAAAAGCTCAGAGACAGCACTCAAGCCCTGAGTTCAAGCCCCATGACTGGTACCTGCACCCCCCCCCCCAAAAAAAGTCTTTGCTCCAAAAATCATCCCACTGTAACCCTTACAATTTAACCCAATGATCAATGCATCCCTCATGGTAGGAAATAGGGAGTAGCAGGTGGGTTTACAGGCTGACAATAGTGACCCTTGACCCAAAGTCACTGGTATCAGGACACAAAAGGACTCAACAATCACTGAAACCAGGAACACTGTGAGGAAATAAACCCTTGAGCTAACAGTCTCACCCACAGTCACCAGAGGGGAGAAACAGATGTGTCACTAGAATCCTGTTCTCCATACTCCAGACTCAAGGTTCTCATGACAACTTCACCCTCTCCTAGTGGGTGGGCCTCTACCTGCACACAACCCTAGGCTGTGCCTACACTCTAACCACCTCCGGGAACCACAGAACACCTGTCATGGTGAACAAGAGACAGACATGGGGGAACTCTCTACCTGGGACAAGGGTGGACTTAGGTATGTCTGATTCTACCTCTAACTTCAATTTCTTGCAGGGCAGATCTAAACAACTAGTACTCAGGTCAGACACACAGGAGGCTCAATGCAGTAGGAAAAAATGAAGTACTGGACACTGTCATAGGCTAAGGAAGTATTAGTTCTCCCTCTTGGTCTTTTTGCTATGTACATAGCAGACCTTACTACTCCTTTTTATCCTTCCTCTGTAAGCTGTATTGGGGCTTGAACTGAAGGATGGGCACTGTCCTTTAGTTTTTTCACTCAAGGCTGGTGCTCTCCCATTTCAGCTACACCTCCACTTCCAGCTTTTTGGTGGTTAACTGGAGATGAGAGTTTCAGACTTTCCTGCCTGGGTTGGCTTGGAATTTTTAGATCTCAGCCTCCTGGGGAGCTTGGATTACAGGTGTGAGCCACCAGTACCCTAAAGCTCTCCCTTGAGAGTCAGTTCTCCACACCCCAACATGAAGGGTCTAACTCAGGAAACCTTGATTACTGTTACCTGAGACAAACCTCAAGGCACACACACACAAAGTGCTGAGTTCTGACGTGTGTACCTTCTGTGGTGACCTCATCACCCATGAAGACCACAGACCTAGGAAGCACTGAGTGCAGGACTGTGCTGCAGATACAGGGACAATTCTATGGAAGCTGACAGGAAGGCATGACTGACTCCAAATTTACTGAGTGAGGAGGCGTTCAACTTTGGGGACAATGTGTCTGTGCAGAACCTTTCGAAGGCACAGCGAGAAGGATTTCCATAAGCTGAGGGGTGCCTATTCCCAGAAAATGGGACCGTATGACTAAAACCCAGGAGGAAAGAGACTGTGGTTGTGTCTCAGACACCCACCAGTCTGAGCATCTGCAGCCTGGGGTGTCTGCAGGAATTTAGGGGGAGAAAACACTGGAGCTGTAGGTCAAATCCACACAGTGAAACCAAGGCAGTTCTCATACTGCATCCTGAGTACACAGCACAGAAGGCCTAGTATGCCAGGCAGGAAAATTCAGACTTGTGTAAGGAGCAGAGGGAACCCCTGGAGGCATAAGGAAGGGAAAGCAGACAAGGCATTCTAGTGGGCAACTGGGCCTTTGTCATCAATGCCCCCTCAAAGCCGTGTCATGCCACCATCACTGTAGCAAGGGTATCTGACCATCTGGATGTGACTCACACCCAGATAATCTGACCGTGTGTGTGTGTGTGTGTGTGTGTGTGTGTGTGTGTGTGTGTGTGTGTTCTCTATACTCCTAGGGCCATCCCTTGCTCAGAAGCCAGAGGGATGATTTTGTAGTTGAACTGGTTATTGTTGGGTTTCGGTTTTTAATGTGGTCATGTTGCATTAAAGACTTAAGATTTTCCAGTTTCATAAATAAAGTGGCATACAAAATAATATAAACTGACTGCAAACACAATCTCCAGTTAGTCTTTTTCATCTCCAAGACTAAGAATAAATGTCTACTAGCCAATTATCATCTTTCAAAAGATATCAACCTGGGCTGGGAATATGGCCCAGTGGCAAGAGTGCTTGCCTCATATACATAAAGCCCTGGATTCGATTCCTCAGCACCACATATATAGAAAATGGCCAGAAGTGGTGCTGTGGCTCAAGTGGCAGAGTGCTAGCCTTGAGCAAAAAGAAGCCAGAGACAGTGCTCAGACCCTGAATTCAAGGACCAGGAATGGCAAAAAAAAAAAAAAAAAAAAAAAAAGATATCAACCTTAGCCCAGGTGCCTGTAAGTCCTAGCTACTTAGGAGGCTGAAATCAAAGGATCACAATTTAAAGCTAGCCTAGGCAGGAAAGTCCCTGAGACTGTAATCTCCAATTAACCAACACCAAAAAAAAAAAAAAAAAAAAAAAAGAAGGAAAAAAAAGCCAGAAGAGAAGCTGTGGCTCAAGTGGTAGATTGCTAGTCTTGAGCACAAAAACTCAGGGACAGTGCTCAAGCTCTGAGTTCAAACCCCAGGACCAACCAAGAAAATAAAGATATCAACCACATTTTGAAAGGCCTCAGAGTTTGCAAAAAAAAAAAAAAAAACTGCTGCAGTTAGCTTAGATTTATGAGTCCATTAGGAATACTGATCCTTCCAGTTCTAGGAGCTATAACCCTCACTCAGATCCCACGGCCCACCAACATCCCAGCACCATATTTCTTCCTGTATACACCCTTGAGGCCATGCCAGATGGCACTGCTGAAAGAAATCCGAAGGTCCCTCCAGGGAACTGGGCAACAAGCCTAAAAGTCACTTAATACAACCTTACTTTCCCCTTCTCATACCACAGGACTCTGAGCACTCAGCTCAGCCTGTTACCTGCTGTGTGTTAGGCCTTCCAAGCAGGCCTCAAAAAATGGAGACAGGATTCCTGCCTTTGCCAAGTCCACTGTACCTGGGAAAACCACAGGCAGTTCTGGCTTAGATGTGACAGAGAATACAGGAAATGACAGCACAGCTCAAGCGTGAAACTTAGCAATCCACACACACGGCATGGCCAAATGCTCAACACTCTTCAGCTAGTAAATAAGGCAACAGGCACAGGGTTTCAGAACAAGGTAGCTAGACAATACACAAACAATACCAGCCATTTGTGATAGATCCGAGGACTGACTGAATCAGTGTGGTCACAGAGAGAGGAAAGCTTGGTAAGGGTAAAAAGGAGTGTAAGTGAGCTATCTGTCTTCAGTGAGCAAGCAGTGAGCAAAACAATGAACCCTAGAGATAAAAAGATGGATGAAGCCTCTAATCGTAGGCTATGACCACAGCAGAGCAGATGGGGGGGCCTGCAGGATGAACTGCTAGCGCTAGGGTTTAAATAAGGACTTTTGGATAGGAGAGGTGGCCTAAAAGAGTACAAATAATCAGTTCTTGTAACTAAAAAAAGAAACTATGTGTGGGTTATAAAACTACAGTTGGAAAAAAAAAAGGGGTAAGAGACTTTAAATTCCACTTTAATAAGGGTAAAGTTCTAAAACCCAGGGAAAAGTCTGACTCAAAAAGCTGTAGATTTTAGCCTGTGAATGGTTTTCCTACTTGGCAAGTCAGATCCTCATGTCAGAGTGATAATGCAAATGAATGAATGGGCATCAGTATCAGGGAAATTCCTAGCGATTATCAGAATGGAAAAGAGAGGGAAAGAAAAGCCAGAGGAGGAAGCAGAGAATTAACTACTGGCAGGCACTCTCTCCACCAAGATCTGGCACAGGCACCCGCTGTTCTGTTCAAGTGGAGAGAACCTGCCACAAATGGGTTTCCACGCTCATTTGCCTCCATGGTTTCTTACTCTTAATTTCTCCTCCAAAGATTTATCACTTTATCCAAATGAGGAATCTAATACCTTTTGACACACACCTTCATCTTTCTCTAATAAGGGCTCAGTTCTTATCATTCACACAAATCACTACCAGCATTTCCTCACTACTCTCTCCCGTCCTACATTAAGCTGAGTCCCTCACTGTATGACCTAAGTCTTCAAATCCCTTTTCTCAGGCCTGTCACCAGGAAACTCCCCTTGACTGCTCCTCTTCCTCATACATCTGGGAAGTCTTCAGTCATCTCATCCAGTCCCATCCACACTCTGCTTTATCATCTCACACACACATACATGTGCACACACATGCAAGCACTCTCTCCAAGCAAAATCCATAAATGAAATACATACAAACTATTCTGGCCAAAGTAGGCACAGAGGTCTCAAACACTGTCACTTGATCTTGGGGCTGTCTTCTACCTCTGCTCCTTACTTTGAATCTAAGAAAAGTACTGTTCAGATCATGCATCTTCATTTCACAAGCATGAAATCAGAACTCAAGAAAAGCAACTAGCCACAGCAAGATTCTAGTTTCACCTGCCCAGTGCCTTTCCCCCACCCCACACAATTGTCTTCCATAACCAACATGTATAAAACCACCAGTGGCGGCTGGGGATATAGCCTAGTGGCAAGAGTGCCTGCCTCGGATACACGAGGCCCTAGGTTCGATTCCCCAGCACCACATATACAGAAAACGGCCAGAAGCGGCGCTGTGGCTCAAGTGGCAGAGTGCTAGCCTTGAGCGGGAAGAAGCCAGGGACAGTGCTCAGGCCCTGAGTCCAAGGCCCAGGACTGGCCAAAAAAAAAAAAAAAAAAAACCACCAGTGGCGGGCTGGGAATATGGCCTAGTGGCAAGAGTGTTCGCCCTGTATGCATGAAGCCCTGGGTTCAATTCCTCAGCACCACATATATAGAAAATGGCCAGAAGTGGCGCTGTGGCTCAAAGTGGCAGAGTGCTAGCCTTGAGCAAAAACAAGCCAGGGACAGTGCTCAGCCTGAGTCCAAGCCCCAGGACTGGCATAGATAGATAGATAGATAGATAGATAGATAGATAGATAGATAGATAGAGCCACCAGTGGCTCACGTCTGTATTCCTAGCTACTCAGGAGGCTGAGATCTGGGGATCAAGGTTCCAAACCAGCCCAGGCAGGAAAGTCCATGAGACTCCAAACTCCAATTAAGCACCAAAAAGCTAGAAGTAGATCTGTAGTTCAAATGGTAGAGGGCTAGCCTTGAACAAAAAGCAGGGACAGCACCCAGGCTCTTAGTTAAAGCTCCAGTGCCATCACACGCATACATACCATATACCACACACAAAATAATAGTAATTTTTTAAAAACCTGGCTGTGTGCACAACTCGCCATCAGTCTTCTACTCAAGATCTTCATGTCTAGTTTCCACAACAATCTTAAGACATGCATCCTATTATTCTCCCCACTGTACAGAGTAGGAAACTGCAGCACAGCAAGATGAAGTAGCTCTGTTCGTGTCACCCAGAGCGGGTAGGAGAGCAAGTGTTTAAATCCAGGCAGCCTAGATCTATACCTAAAGTTTTTGAGCCATTTCACAAAAGGAATTGTTTGCTGCCTTTAGGCAGAAAAGAGCATGCTGTGTCATTAACCACTCAATAAATGAAATATACTGGGAGTTTCCCTAGAAAAACAAAACAGTCTATCAAAACGAAAATCAAGCCACAGGAGACTGCAGTGAGAGGCTGAAGGTAAAGACCCACAGGAAAGCCTTTGGTCTGCTTTCCCCTTTGGGTATTGCACGCCTGGGGTATGGAAACACAATGCACGTGCATCTACACATGGTCTACATTTTGCAACTCAGTCCCAATGCAGCTGTCCTTTGGAAATACCTAATGTTTCTGGTATGACCCTGATTGTCACTCCCAATGCCCCAAACATCAAACTTCCATGACAGCTACTAGAAAGAACCCAGGAGCAGATCCTTGACACTTGCTAACAGCCCTAGGCTAGGGCCAGCCTCCCCCTCTTTCCCCTTTGAGGGTCTGTCTATTTCTGAAGATCTTTCTCTACTCAATTCTGGCACTGGCTCCTCAAAATAAGTCAGATGATCCTAGGTGAGTGATCCAATCTCCTGCTTTTTTGGCATTTAATTCACTTGCCCACAGGCTGTTCTTTGCTCATGTGAAAGTCGACTCCAGGAAGGAGTGCCCAGCACTGGCACAGACTGAGTCAATGGTAATTCAAGAAACTCTGAGCTAGAAGCTGGCAACTGGGGCTGACCTGAACTTTGGTTTCAGAGTTTGTTTTTATTTGGGGGAGTTTTTGTATTGTTTTGTTTTGGGGGAAGGGTACTAGTGTTTAACTCAGGACCTAAGCACTATCCCATTTGAGCCACAGGTCCATTTCCAGTTTTTTGATAGTTAATTGAACATTCAAAGGTCTCGTGGACTTTACTGAGCAAGCTAGCTTCGAGCCACAATCCTCAGATCTCAGCCTCTTCAGAGTGTTCTAAAACCAGTGCCTGACCACTCAGCTGCTCCCACCTCAGGAACTGAACCATGATGGAATGCAGCCCAGGTGTTTGCTCTGAATCCAGACTCAACCAGGCCGTTAAAGACTTTCCAGATCCGTTAAAGACTTTCCAGATCCTGTTGAGATGCACTAGGGTTCTCAAAGTCCAGAAAACTCCAAATGGCTTAAGAAGGAAAAAGGGCCAACCCTAAGTGAGGTGATGCAGGGGCAAGAGCATCTCCAGACTAGCAAGGAACAAAGAACATCCATCCCTATTCCCCACACCAATGCCCACCACCAAAATCCATGGCTTTTCACCCATAAACCGAAGTCACTGACTCAAATCTGTCCTGTCCCACATTTGCATAACGGGCTCTGACATTTGGCTACCACTTAACAGTCACTAAGTAAGAACCAGGGGTGGAGACCTCTCCACAATTCAGTATTTATTGTCTTTGGACCGTCACTGGCTAAAATCTCCTGAAATTTCACCAAACTTTGTGTGAAACAAAGGGGGAAAAAAAGAACACCAGTATCAAGTCAAATCTAACCAGGACAGGCCCATACTTTGTATTTTCTCATTTTTGTATAAATATTGGAACAGTACAGAAACAGGGTGAGCTCAGGACTAATGCCACTCTGATAGCCACATGACAAAACCCAACTGTTTCACTTTATTTTACTCCTTATCTCAAATACACAGTTCCTTTTCCTGTGACCACAAAAAAAAAAAGAAAAAGATCTACTTTTAAACAATATGTAACACAAAGCAAATATAACAAGGTACCAAAACAAATCTTTCCTGCAAAATTTATGGTTCCTCTTCTGTGCTCAGCCGCACGCCCAAGTCCCACCCAAGCCTATCAGTATGTACACACTATGGGCGCTAATTCTACAGAGCAGCTTTAATCTCCAATGTCGGCAGTATGACAGGGCTTGCTACCATGGTGATTCTAAAAGCAAATGAACTTCCCTCAAAGTACTCAGAAACAACTAGGAGGGAAAACCTGATATGATTCAATACCATAGGAGAAAGGGAAAAAAAACCTCTAAATGTTCCCAACAAGGCATCCATCACAACATTGTTTTACCCCTTAACCTGGGTCACTGTATTTTACTTTCTTAACTTGGGCAAGTGCGTTTGCTGAGCAGAAATAACAGCGACTAGAGGGCCTTTTCCTGAGGCCTGTCACTTCACTCTCGCACAATTAACTTCTCTCAGGCCCAGAGAAAGGAAGTCTCAGGCCAGGACAAGCTTGTCCCTGGCTCATGAGAGTGATTGAGAGAGAGAGAGAATCAGGCAGGTAGAACATTTACTTCCACAGAGAATCTTTCTCTTATTGCTCTATTATCCTCCCGGCCCTCTCCACCTCTGGGTACCTAAACAGTGTCCTAAAGGCAGAATGAGAGACCAGAGTTTGGGAAGTAGCCATTAAACTCCCAGCAGCCCAGAAGAACCCATGACCTTACTCCACTGATCTCAGACTAGCCACTCACCACACACACACACAGACACACACACACACACACACACACACACACACACACACGCACACTCCTCCCTACCCACTCTAGGCCAGCATGGAGAAGCAGAGCAAAGGAATGCAGGCCTCCGCTCTACCCTCCCAAATATCAAATCCTCCTCCTGGTGAAGCTGCCAGTGGCCACAAACATGAAGACTGTGGTCCATTTCTACCCGAGAAAGAAAGAAGCAGGAGGAAAATGGAGCTATCAACTCCTTCCAATCCAAAGCTCCCCAAGCTAGCCAGGAGCCAGGCACATTCTGCCAGGTCCAGAATAAGGGATTTGCTTTGGTGCCCATCCCCCACCGGCACTCACAATGGATTGTGTTCTCGCTTAACCTGTTTCTCACCCAGGTTTCTACCCTCCAAGAGCACTGCGTTTATATTTCTATTCAGCTGCTTTCATGATAATGTCTTTTTTTTAAGTATTACTATTGCTTGTACGTAGTAAGGGGAAAGATCCATCCCATCTCAGACTTTGGAAACCCCAACCTCTTGTCCCAGGGACTTCATGATGTTGTTGTTGGTCCAGCCCCAGTAGAGCCTGCAAGTTTTCCCAGCTTTACCAGCAACATCCCTGGGCATATGACTTGTATCTGTCACTATGCCAAGACACAGCAAAATGAACTCTTAACAAATTAGTTGAAATAAAGAAAAATTTTAAACAGGTTCCAGAATGTAAAGGGTTAAAAACCCCTCCCTTGCATAAAAAAAAAACGGGGGCAGGAGTGGCGGGAGGGGGGGGGAGCCTGGGAATGTGGCTTAGTGGTAGAGTGTTTACCTAGCATGTATGAAGCTCAGGGTTCAACTCTTCACATAAACAGAAAAAGCCAGAAATGGTGCTGTGGCTTTAGTGGTATAGTGCTACCCTTGAGCAAAAGAAGCTCAGAGACAGTACCTAGGCCCTGAGTTCAAGCCCTAGGAATGGTTTAAAAAAAAGAAAAAGACTAAAGGGAAGGTGGGTGCTGAGGTCTCACCCCTATAATCCTAGCTATTCAGGAGGCTGAGATCTGAGGATTACAGTTCAAAGCCAGCCCAGGTAAGAAAGTCTGTGAGACTCTTATCTCCAATTAACCACCAGAAACCAGAAGTGGAGCTGTGGCTCAAAGTGATGGAGCGCTAGCATTGAGCAAAAAGAACTCAAGGGCAGCACCCAGGCCCTGAGATCAAGCCCCATGACCAACAACAACAAAGAATCCAGCATAAGCATAGTAGCACAGGCCTGGAATCCCAATACTTGCTGAGGCAAGAGTTCCAAACCAGCTTGGGCTACACAGCCAGAGGAAAATTCAAAGGGTATTTTTTCATACATTAAATGGTATCACTACTTAGTAGGATTATGGATGATTTTTATGTTCAATTGTATGCTTTTCCCCGTTTTACATAAACAAATTGTATGCTTTTCTCTGTTTTGCTTCATTGTTTTACATAAATAAGCCAAACTGTTCTTATAATGAGAAAACAATCACCTTCACACTCCCATGTAATCTGCCAGGCAGATCCACCAAGTTTCATTCTTTCCTTTTTTTTGGTTCTTAGCAGTAAAAGACAAATTTTAGATTTCCAAAGTGCTTTAGTGTTTAGAAAGCACTTTTAAAATCTCAGGAGTTAACCATGGTGGTTCACCATTCTGCTTTCTGACCGCCTCATCCCTGGATGGACTAAGCCTACTGTCACTGCCGGCAACTTCGTAAAATACTTTGTGACACATGAAACCAGTATGTCGCACCAGTGGGACAGTAGTCCCTTGTTAATCTGCCCACCAGGCAGCCGGTGGCTGGCAGGCCCTGGGCAGCTCTGCAACGGTGCTTTCTGTGTCCGCAGCATGACGCACACAGGTAAGGACAACAGGCGGTGAGAGCAGGGTAGGGTCAGCAGCTTCCTGGAATCAAGACTTGACTCTACTACAAAACATCTCTATGACCTTGAGTTAATAACTTAACCTTTCTCAAGCCTCTGTCTCTACAAAGAAGGAGAAAATAATACACAGTCTCTACACATCTGCTTGTTTTGTGCATTCATTAATGTATATAAAGATGAGAAGAGACCATCTGTTATTTTTCTCTCCTTCCTGTTTGTACTGTCTGAAAACACAAGCCAATATTCCTGAAATGTTTACCATGACAATGGCATCATTATCCTCACGCACAAGGCAGGCACAGCAGGACACACCAGTACTTCACCCTCACGACCATCCTGGCATGCTGGCAGGGCAGGAGGCTACTGAGGCTCAAAAACGTGACTTTACCCCCATAGTCACATGGTTGTGGCCAAGACCCAAGCCCCGTGTTCGCCAACTTCCAAACGCTAAGCTTTGCCCACTCCCCTGCCACCTCTTCTTCCACAGGTGCCTCCCTGGGCTCTCACAGAGGCTGCCTAGATGCACAGACTTGATGTTGGGGTATAGGCTCACCCATCACCTGGTAGAAGTCACAGGACCACTGCAGGTTCTCTTCACTAATCCCACCTGCTCTTCCCCTTTTCTACCATGGCCGCCACGAGGATAGGGAGGGGGAAGTGGCTGTGAACAGCATACAATGCTCATCTTGTCTGCTCGCTCCTTGGAAACTGGTCCCCTGCAAGCAGTAATTAGAGAAACCATTTTTCTCCTGGCCAAGGCTGAGCAGCCCTCACCAAGTAGGAAGCCACAGCCCAGAACCTTTCTCAAGCCAGGTGTGTGACATTCAGATTCATTCAAACCGCTGGAGAACTCCAAGCCAGCCAGACCAGCTTCCTCTGGAACCCAGAAAAAAAAAACGAGGGCTGCAAAAGCCAAACAGAACTGGCTCCTGAGGCAACGGAACCTGGCGGGATCCTAATCCAAAAAAAGTACTGAATGTGGTGGAAAGAGGGTGGAGCCCAGAACCTGAGAGCTGGGCTTGCAACCTGGCTCCCCGGCAAACCAACTGCAGGAATCTCACACATGTCATCTTACGATTATTTCTCAATCTTAGTTATACTCAGTTGTACTCCACCAAGTGTTTATGGTGGCTTAGAAAAATCCAAACAACACAAAGGGATAAAATAAGCAGTCAAGGAAACCAAGCCAAGAGAAAATTAGGGTAGGGGAAGTAGTAAAGCCAGGGGTAAGATTAGCACCTAGAAATGCACACCATATGGTCTCTTCCTGTAGAGTGTCAAGATGGGCCACAAATCTAGCTCTCAGGTGCCCAGTCCCCAAAGCCAAGAAGAAACACAATCTGCCACAAGACTCATGGTGCTCACCACATAAGAACAAACCAGCAGGTCTGGAGAAACACATCTTTCCCTGCTTGAGTCAGGGAAATGTCTCCACTTACACCTTCATAAAGAACACAGGGGCTGAGCAAAGCTGTAGCATCCCCACCGCTGACCCCAATGTCTCCTCCTCTGGGTAGTTCTTATCTAGCCAGCTTTTCTTGCAACCTGAGGGCATTGTCCAAAAAGGACAACTCAGCCAAAGTGGATACATACTGTACTCTTTACAGCCTCAGCTACGTGATCTTTAAAATGGTTGCTAGGCATCCATGGCTCACATCTATACTCATTGCTACGCAAGAGGCTAAGATCAAAGGATCATACTTAGAAGCCAACCCTGGGCAGGGAAGTCTATGAGCCTCTTATCTCCAATTAACTACCAGAAAGCTGGAAGCAAAGGTGTGGCTCAGGTGATAGAGTAGCAGCAAAAAAGCTAAGGGACAGCATTCAGGCAAGCCCTAAGCTCAAGCTCCAGTACCAGCATTTAAAGAGGGAGGCAGAGAGGAAGGGGAAGGAAGGGAGGGAGGGAGGGAGGGAGGGAGGGAGGGAGGGAGGGAGGGAGGGAGGGAGGGAGGGAGGGAGGGAGGGAGGGAGGGAGGGAGGGAGGGAGGATATAAGACTAGTGGCATGGTCAAGTGGCAGAGTGCCTGCCTAGCAAATGCACTACTACTTTGAATTCAAACCCCAGTACCACAAATAAATAAATAATTAAATGAATAAAAAGGCCTATCCACATCAGGGTCAAAGGATAGTTGACACCCAATAGATGTTCCATAAAAATCAGTTCATCATTTCTGCTAGCATATTAGCTTCTCAGGGATCTTGGTCCAAACTCATCACTGATGTCTCCCAGGTGTCTAAAGCAATCACTGGTCCACAGTAGATGCTCAATAAATATTTGTGAAAATAACTGAATTTCCTAAAAGCAGGTCCCTAAAAACTTACATCTTGTGAGATGCTTCTAAAGAGAGAGAAACACAGAGTAGAACAAAAATGTTGCAAAAACAAATTTTCTAACTCCCTCTCTCTTAAAGAGTCATGAGTACACTAAAGGTTCTTCTAAGTCCTGAGAGAAAGGCTTCTCTGGCTTTCTTTGGTCCAGATCCCCCAAACTGGCTTGACCAAATCAATCCTTCCTTTTCACTGAAATAATAAGAAACGGAACCTGCAAGTGTTCTCATGAACCCATGAAGACGGGAAATTGAGCCATCGTGGGCAATAGCTGTTCTGTAAAAGTGAAAGGGCACCCTAATCTCCACACCAGTCTTCTTCACCATCACCCTGGAACAAAAACTGGATACTTCAGAGACAGTCTCCTTCATCTGGACAGGTGGATGCCCTGGCCACTCTTGTACATTCCAGACCCAACCTCTGCCCCTGCTCAGCTTAGATTCAACAAAAACAATCCCTAATTCCCTGGCTCAAAGCCACCTTTCCTTGCACAGAAATTCCCAAATCAAAATGAAGCCAAGATCCCAGAGACCAGTGACATGGAAGGTTCCTGCAGAACCCCCAGGGAAAGGCAGCACCTTCTTTGAAGTTGGGTAGAGCAGCAGGGATCTGGGTCTGTGACCTGCAATTCCCAGGTGGCAGCCTGCAGGGTATGTCACATGGTTCTGTTTAGCTCACTCAGCCCAGAGGTGCCTGGCAACTGATCCCCTCCTCTTCCTACTATATTACTGCTTATTCTCCCACACTCCCTCTCTGCCTGCCTCCACAAGCTGGTGCTACCACCCCAACTCCCAAAGAGCCAGCAAGCAGGCAGGAGGTCAGGGCACCCCAATAACAAGCATGAATGCTTACGCAACACACTACATGCATACATACAATCATACACATACACACACACACACACACACACACACACACACACACACACACACACACACACACACACACACGGCAGGGCTCTCTAGGGTACCAGGCAGGAAATAATCAACAAGAGTTTACCAAACACTTCTGGACAGCCAGCCTCCTCTCCCCAGCTGTCCTACAGGTCTCCAGCCCTCTCATTCCCTTGAGTCTCCCTAGTCCCTGCCCTTCCTGCAGGACTCCAGGTTCTGATGAGAATGTGTCCTTCACTTCTAACCTCTGTAACACTTGGGCCTCCAGACTTGCAGTTCATTCGCACCCAGCAGGGCCTCTCCTGACTACCAACTCATGCTTCTGCTCTAGGTTACCCACTCCATATATTTCAAAGAAATTAAGACAGCCTGTAGGCAAACCTGGGCCCAAATGGAGTTCAGTATCACTAGTCTTCTGCCCCATGGGGCTTGGTGTCTTCGCTGAAACCTTCAAATGTATTCTCCTTAGGTCCTGAACAAGGTACCAGGATACGAAGGTGGATGAGAAAACTGAGAGCACTCCTCTCCTCAAGGGGCTCCCCTGAAAGGTTCTGCTCCCAAAGCAAGGCCCCCTCCAGGGGTGTCTTTTCCCATCCCACCTGTACACTTCTGTCTGTGTTGTTCTTGTCTAGAATGTCCTTCCATCAGGTTACCTGCTGCATGGTAGGGAGGGAGAGGGGGACACACAGGTAAGCACACATACACACACACACATGCGCGTGCGCACACACACACTCACGTATTAGATCACAAGCTCAGGGAGCTACCCTCTACCTTCATCCTTTCAAGCTGTGTAGGCCTGGCACAGGGCAACTGCTCAGGGAAATCCTGATGAATTAACAGGCATGGTGCTCAGCAGTTAGTAAAGCTACATACCAGATTCCCATACAGTCTCCCAGATGCCAACCTGAAAAGCATGACCTTGGGGCTGTGGCTTATTTCAGTTAGCACCAGTTAGAGAAGAGTTTACAGAACCCAACAAGCTGATCTGCAAGGGTGCTATTAGCAAATCACTCACAAGAAAAATGAGAGTTTAAGAAAAAGGAGGCAGCATCTAGCACCAAAGCTACCCCAGGACCCCTCACTTCAAAGCTCCCCCATACCATGCCCCTTCCTGTGAACTCTTCCTGTGACTCCCTCAAGAAGCCACCCAAAAACATGCACAAATGGAAACAAATGTCTATCACCTCACCAGAGCTGCCCTAAAATCCCCCTGACTGCCCTTCTCAGTGTTCTTTCTCATTCTGAGCATTTTGTTTTGTGTTTTGAGACCGGCTCTTTCTATGTAGCCCAGGTTGGCCTCAAACTTATGATCCTAACTACCTCAGCCTCTTGAGTGGTAAGGATCACATGTACATCTCACCACACCCAGCTTCAGTGGCTTGCCGGGAAGTAGGTATTTTTAAAAACTGAAAATCAGTTACTACTTTCCCATATGGAGGATAGAATGCCCTGAGTCCGGTAATGCCTCAGACCCAACTGAAAATCCTAATTTTTCCATCCCTCCTGGTAAAGAAGCCTTAGCAGGCCACAAGGCTTCTCTTAGTCTCCATTGCAATATTTGTAAAATCAGAAACCGCAGTCTTCGGGGTCTCAGGACAGCCATGAGGGTCGCATGAGATACAGTAAAGAGGCATCTGGCAGTGCCTAGCACCAGTTAGGCCTTTAAAACATGTGCTTCCCATCCCATACCCTGGTATTTCCAAAGAAGTGGGCCCAAGCAAAGGCAATAAGCAGAGAAGAGCCCTAAAAGAGCCAGAATCAGAAGGCCCCCTGGCCAAACCCTAACCCCAACTCTACTGCTTTCCAGCTATGCCACCTCAGCTACATCAATGCACTACTATAGGCCTCAGTTTCCTCATGAGCACAAGAAGAATAATGACACCTAGACCACAAGGGCTCTTGTGAGAATTACAGTACTTAGAATAGGGACATAGGCACTTCACAGGTACTCACCATACACTACCACATTTACATTATTCTTCACAGGTCAACAAACATTCTCACTCCCGTTATTTTACCTACCTCCCCTCTCCACTAGAGTCAGGCAGAGTGGGTATCAGTTCTCCACCAAGCTAATGTGATGACCTGCCCAGTCTACAGTGGAGAAATGTCATCTGGCCACCACAGTGTTTTGATGGGTTGAGTCAACACTGTTGGGGGCGGGGGGTGGGGCAGGTACAATCCTAGACATAGGAATGAACCCACTCATGTGCCAGGCTGGATTTCAGAACTGCTATGGACCAGTGACTTATCCGTCACTGCCACACCACACCTCCCCTTCCCAAATGGATGACAACTTTATGTGATGAGTGGGTCCTAGAATGAATCCTAGGCCAGGATAAAGGCCATAGGTAAGACAGTTGGAAAAACCTGGATAGTGTCTATAGGTAAATTTACTGTATTACACCAGGGTTATACATGTCCTGGTTTTGATCATTTCACATGTTGTGTAATTTGGAGAAGCTAAGTAAAAGGTATTTTTGAACTTGAGCATTTTGTGATTTTTCTTGAACATCAAATTTGAAGTAAAAAAAAAAAAAAGTCATTTTTCATAAAAAGGAAGAGCCGGGACGTGGCTCAGTGGCAGAAGACTTGCACACACAAGGCTCTAGTTTGATTCTCAGAACTACAAAAAAAAAAAAAAAAAAAAAAGGCTTAACATTTTTTTTTTTTTTTTTTTTTTTGGCCAGTCCTGGGCCTTGGACTCAGGGCCTGAACACTGTCCCTGGCTTCTTTTTGCTCAAGGCTAGCACTCTGCCACTTGAGCCACAGCGCACTTCTGGCCGTTTTCTGTATATGTGGTGCTGGGGAATCGAACCCAGGGCCTCATGTATACAAGGCAAGCACTCTTGCCACTAGGCCATATCCCCAGCCCATCATTTTTTAATCTTTATTTCCAGATTTTCAAGGGGAGGGGGGAAAAAAGAATTAGAATCACTAACCACACTGGGTTTCCTAAGGTCAGAATCCCAACTTTAGACTACCTAGTTATGTGGCCTGTACAAAGTAAGTTATTTTTATTTAGAACATTTGGGTCTCAGATTCCTCAACTTACAAATGAAAAAAAAAAAAAGCTAAGTACAGATTCCTTATGAGGAATTAAGCTAACCGATGATTAAATTAATATTTGCAAATACCAAAAATGTAGTGGTTATACAACACTGTGAATGTATTACTTAGTAACTTACTTAAAACTGGTGAAAATGGTCATTTGGATGTAGGTACTCTCTAGTGTAATTTTTTAAGGCATCTGGTGAGCGTTATATGTGCTCAGGTAAAGGGGAGAAGAGATAGATGCAGCGTTGTCCTTCAAACAGGGCATGTTTTCAGCCTCATTAACATGTTCATGTACTCATTCCCTTCTAAACTGGACCCCTTGCTAAATAAATGATAACTACGCTTGAAAAACATCTGGACTATGCCAGTCCTAGTAAGTATTACTTCACTTCCCCAAGTCTCTCCAATCAAATTTATCCATCTAGAAAGTGGTAGTGTGCTATCTGTCTGTAAGTCCATCTCACATCTTACCATCAGCACAATTCATCTTACCATCAGCACAATTCATCAGTCACGCCCAAGCATGGAAACAAGCATACTTGCCCCAAGCTACAACTGGTAGCAAAACTGATTAAGACTTGTAGATTCAAGTATTAGGATGACTCTCATGCGACAATGAATGTTGAAAGGAAAATGGTGTCAAAGTCAATCTGCCTATGCCCAGTGGGCCTGGTCCCTGGACAGATAGTGACCACTACCACACCCTCCATCTTGCCCACCTCCTCAACCGATGCTCCCACACTGCTCAACAAATCCAGTTTGTGTAAAGTCCCAACTCGAGGCCCACCACTTCAGTTCATTCAACATTGAGCCTATGACATGGAACCCTGAAGTGCCCAGTCTGTTCAGGGAGTCAGAAAATCCAGCATGTGCAAGGCCCTCTTTATTACTGTTGTTGGCTGTGAGGCTTGAACTCCTGGCCTTAGGAACTGTCCCTGAGCTTTTCTGCTCAAGGCTATGGCTCTAGTGCTTTGAGCCAAAGGTCTACTTCAGTTTTCTGGCAGTTAATTGAAGAGTCTCATGGACTTTGCTGCCTCGGTTGGCTCCAAAAGCAGGATCCTGGGCTGGGAATATGGCCTAGTGGCAAGAGTGCTTGCCTCATATCCATGAAGCCCTGGGTTCGATTGCCCAGCACCATGTATATAGAAAATGGCCAGAAGTGGCACTATGGCTCAAGTGGCAGAGTGCTAGCCTTGAGCAAAAAGAAGCCAGGGACAGAGCTCAGGCCATGAGTCCAGGGCTGGCAAAAAAAAAAGCAGGATCCTCAGATCTCAGCCTCCCTGAATAGCTAGGATTATAGGCATGAGCCACCAGCACGAGGCTTGTGCCCACATCTTAAAGAAAAAATATTTCCTATTATAAACACCTTTCCATAAGGTTCAACATGCTTTCAAAACATGTCATGACTGCATAGTAATCCATAATTTGGTCAATTCCCTGTTGCTTAACATTTAGGTAGTTTCAAAACACGTGGCTTCTTGTGGCATTTTTTTCTGCTTGTTTTCTTTAAATTATTTTTAAGTAGTTATACAAAGAAGTTGCCATTTTACAAAGCAGTTTATGAATATAATATACCTTGATTAATGTCACCCCTTTCAACATTCTCACCCACCCCTCCCTTACTCTTCTTAAATTTGTAGGCTATAAGTTGGATTCTTGTCTGCATTTTCACCTTCTTCTTCTCCTCATCCTTCATCTACTCCTTTCCCTTTGACCTCACACTGTCCCTTCTCAGTACCCACTTTCTGGTATTTTATTTTGCTGAACTTTGATTTTGCCTTTCTAAGGAATTACACGATTTGGGATCTCCCTTGAATCTACTGTATTTCAGTTAGTACATTTGTTTACACTTGTATACTACCCAACGTATTTGAAAATAAGCTTGTAAGCTAAATCTAGCTTCCACATGTATGGGAAAACATTCATCCTTTGTCTCTCTGGGCCTGGCTTACTTCACTGAACATAATTTTTTCTGAGTCTTTCCATTTCTTTACAAATGGTAGAATATCATTCTTTCTAATGGGTGGATAAAATTCCATTGTGTATATATACCACATTTTCTGGATCCATCCATCCAGTGAGGGGCATCTGGACTGATTCCATACCTTGACTATGATGATGCATAGTGCTGCAATAAACATGGTTGTAATGGTGGCTTTTGAAGCTAGAGATGGAACCCAGAGCCTCATGCATGCTAAGTAAACACTCTACCACTGAGATGCACTCTACCACTGAGCTACACCCTCATCCAAGCTTCCTGCTTTTCAATAGACAAACTCACGCCCAGTCCATCAAACTGGATCCTCTAAGGGGAAACTGTACCCGATACCACCCATTCTGTGACTTATCTTCAGAAGGATGAGTAAGACAATGACTTTCAGTGCCAAATCAGCAAGTATTATTATAGAAGGAACTATTTTTCTTCCCCAACCCACCTCCCAAACTCAACTTCCCAGTTGTGCCAACAGCAAGTTCATCAGGGGGTATCTATCGGGATGACTTCCCTATTGAACACAAATGTGGTAAGCAGAAGTGAAAGTAGGAGCTACAGAGTATCTGGCAGACAATGCTTCCAAGACCAGGCAAGATCAGCCTCCCGGCAGATGAACAAAAACACTGAGTCCAGAATAAAGAAGATTCCTTCAACTCTTGTCCAAAAGGAACACCCTAGGTCAGAATGCAACCCCAGAAATGCAATTCAGCACCTGTTAGAAACAGGTTCACAATAAGTATGCCCCCCACATAGGCTGTGTGCTCACTCTTTGGAATTACAGTGTCTGGAAGAACAGCCTAGGAGGAACATGGGATTGGAACTGGGAAGCCACACTCACACAGGCTCACACTGGGATGAGTTGTGTGGTCTTGAACCAATCACTTCCCCTCTCTAGGCCTTGGTTTCAACATCTGTAAAATAAATAGTCTGGATTAGATAGCCATCAAGGCCATTACTGTTCTGAAAGAGTTCTTTGTGTCTGACTGCTTTTATATACAAGGGACAGTATTCATCATGAAAACTACTAAGTGCAGGTCCTCACCACACAGTTGCCACCTGGAAGCAAAAACAGTATATACAGAAGGAAGGCATCTCTCCCCTACATCCCTCGCATAGGGACACTGAGCAGAATAAAGGGGATCACCAAGAAGCAACTGCTCTCTGATTCAAGTGTAGGGGGAGAATTCTGCTTTGTACTTAAAAAAGCTATCGAACTTGCATCACATAAGCCAAGCTTCTCATATTAGGACAAATGTGTTCATCACACCTAAGAAAAAATCAAGTGACTGATTCATAACAACCCAGCAAAAGCAAAACAATGGAGTCAGAACAAGAGCGAGTCATCGCAACATCAGTGCCAAAGACAGGTTTCTGTCTCTATTTTCTAACTGGCAATGACAAGACTTTCACAAAACCCAGGTAAGCTGCAAGTCTACAATAAAGGACACACAGTCCTGCCACTTGAACAGAGACAGACCCAGGTAGGCCCAGCCACTCTGAGGGACCTCCAGAACCCAGGAAAGCCTCAGAGGCTTCAAGGTGATGCCCAGCAGCAATCAGAAGTGAGGAGAGAAGATGCCAAGGGTGGTTTTCTGCCCAGAAAGAAGGACTCAAATTCAAACACCAGGGAAAATCAATGGTCTTTGGATGACAACCAGCTCATTAGCCTCTGGGTAGCAGCTCTGGCAGGATCAGAACTCCCCTAGGGGAGGCAGAGTATCCTCCCAGACCAGCAGGCTACCTCCTCCATGCCTGCCTGCACCTGACACATCCCTCCTGCCCCCAGACCATCAGGCAGGTTCTCCCCTCTTCCCTTCCCACTTCCCTTTTCCCCATACCTCTCTCTCCATCTATCTTATCTCCCTCTCCTCCCCTCCTTCCCTCATTCACATCAGCCTTAAGGGAAACAGGAAACCAGGATACAAGCCCCAGGTTCCAAATGAGAAAAGTGGTAACTCAAGGCAAACAAGATCAGCCCAAGGTCACAAGGGTCACCCCCAAGAATCCAACCTACTCCTAACTCTGTACATTAGTACACTTTCTCTAGTCACACTGACACAGTTAAGCCCCCTCCACTCACCCTACAACCAATCACACAGCAACTAGAGCTCCACCCAGGCCAGCTTGCTGCCTATTCACCACCACCACCTCTGGCCGCCTGTCCTGTCTACTAGGGGCAGGTGGATGCAGGTGGCTAAGAGCCTGACAGAGCTGGGCTGTTTACAGGACTCAGTGAGCAAGAGTGACACACCCAGTAAAGGAGTGAGAACACATCCTATCCCAGAGGGAGGCTTCAGGTCAATGACACCCACAAAGCGTGCCCTGGAGAAGGAAAGACAGACACACACATGTCCTCAAAGCCCACCCTGCAGGAAGCTACAAACACCTACACCCTACTTTCCGTACCCTAGTCTTCCCCTGTGGAAAGCCGAGCTCCACACAAACATGTAACACACAAATGTTCACAGCAGCTCCATTCCTAACAGCCAAGGAGGGGAGATATCCCCAATGTCCAATGAATAATCCATAGGCACCATGGCCCTATGAGGGCCATCAAAGGGAACCAGCTCCTTGAATTTACTCCAATACAGACAGTCTCAGAGAACATTAAGTGAGGTGGAATAAGCCACACAGAAAGGACGCGTGTTTATGATTGTGCTTACCTCAAACACATGGACTAGGCAAACACATGGAAATGGGAAGCCAGTCAGTGGTTGTCAGGAGCTGGAGAGAACCAGAAGCTGGAGAGAAAGGGAGGGACTGCTGAGGGGTAGGGGGCTCTCTTTGGGGTTGATGGGAAGGTTCTCCTACTTGCTAATGAAAATGGTTGTGCAACTCTGAATATACTGAAAAGAGAATGTAACTGTATGCTTTCAAAGGGTGATTTTTATTGTATGTGAATTATGTCTGGATAAAGCTTGTTTCAGAACTGCCATGGAAAATAACAATAAAATGATTCATGTTTACAAAATGAAAAAAGAAAGGGGGGGCAGAGGAGGCTGGGAATATGGCCTAGTGGTAGAGTGCTTGCCCCACATACCTGAAGCCCTGGGTTCAATTCCTCAGTACCACATATATGGAAAAAGCCAGAAGTGGCGCTGTGGCTCAAGTGGTAGAATGCTGGCCTTGAGCCAAAAGAAGCCAGGGACAGTGCTCAGGCCCTGACCAGTTTCAAGCCCCAGAACTGGGGGCTGGGGGGGGGGGAGGGCTTCCCATAGTTTCCCATAGTGTTTTCTTCAATTTTCCAGGGTTCCAAACACTGACCCCCACCCTCCCAAAGCAGCAATGGGTACTCAGTTACTCCTCTAGGCCTTCCTCCTGCCTCAGCTTACAGCAATTTCCTTGAAACCTGTACCTGAAACTACCTCCTGCATACGAGCTCATCTCTCCAACTAAAGTGGAACCTCCCACAGAAAAATGAACCACATCAGCCCCTTTCCTCTTCTCTCCTCAGATCACAGCAATGTCAGTACCAACAACAGCCATGCCCAGGTCTTCCTTGTGCTCAGTCCTTGAGAGCAAAATGTCCTTAGCCTTGATTTTACAAGTGGGGAAAGCAAGGCTGTGAATGGAGGAAGGGGTAGGAAGGAAGTCAGGGGGCGTTTGATCAAGGTCATGAGGCAAGGGGCAAGGCTCCTGGGCACTCTTCCCACTGTGGGAAGAGCCTGTCCCTCTGTAGATTATGACCAGGAAAGCAAGCCCAGATATCTAGAAGGCGCCCAGTCATGTTTCACTCCACAGGCATTCATCCAACCATCACCTCCTTTGAGTGATGCTACAGAGCAGGCACCCCTCAAATTAGCTCAGAAAATGAAATGGGTTGCCTGTAATGATCTTTGTAGTCAGGTTAGTATACTACTAGGACCAGCTGGTTTCTGACTATAGTTCCAAAATTTCTGTGTTTTACTACACCAGTAAAAATCTTATTACAAAATGCAAATGATTGGGGGGCGGGGAAGGTTCGCACAGCTGGATGCCAATGGCTCACTCCCACAATCCTAGCAACTCCGAAAACTGAGCTGAAGGCTCAAAGCTAACCAGGGCAGATAAATCCAAGACATTCTTACTTCCAAGTAACCAGCAAAAGGCCAGACTTAGAGGCACGGCTCCAATGGTAGAGTGCCAGCCTTGAGCAAAAATGCTAAATGACAGCACACTGGCCCTGAATTCAAGCTCCAGTACCACCACAAACTGTGGGGTGGGGGAGAAGCAGGCTAGAGTGTAGCTCAAGCGTGTTAAGAGTGCTTACCTAGCACTCACGTACCAATCCCCAATATTGACAGAGAAAAAAAGAACAGAGTCACACAGTACAGGTTCTGCATAAGTTACACACAGACAAACATGGCAGGAAGCAGGCCCCACATCTCGGGGGGGGGGGGGGTATGTCGATAAATACAAGGATTAAATCTGAAAATTGTTTGAGAAGTAGTAATGCCCATTGGGTGCCAGGGCTCACACCTGTAATCCTAGCTACTCGAGAGGCTGAGATCTGAAGTTCAGCCTGGAGTCCATGAGACTCTTGATCTCTAATTCACCACAAGACGCCAGAAATGGAGCTGTGGCTCAAGTGGTAGAGCACTAAAAGGTCAGGGACAGTGCCTAGGTCCTGAATTCAAGACCCAGGACTGGCACGGTCACAACCAATGCCAGTGTGGGAGTACGGAAACAGCTGTCTCCTACACTCTTATGGCTGTGTAAACAAAGCATCCCTTTTGGAAGCTTGTTTGGCAAGTGGTGTTAGATATTAGAAAGATGCCTGGAGGTTGATCCTGAATAATCTCTAGAGAAAAAGCCACCATGCACTAAGATGTGTCCCTGTAGTCTGTGTGTGTGCACGTGAATGCAAGTATAGGTGCTTGAACTCAGGATCTCTAACTCTTGCTCAGCCTTTTCACTCAGAAAAGGTTAACTGAAAACAGGAGTCCCACAGACTTTTCTGCCCAGGCTAGCTTTCAACCAGATCCTCTAGATCTCATCCTCCTGAGGTGCTCGGATTACAGGCATGAGCTAGCTATCTGTGTCCAGCTCCTGTACTATTTACAAAGGTAAAAAGTTGGCTGTTGCCTGATTCTCTCGATAGAAGAAAAGTATAGTGAATTCCTGGTGGCACACCGTGGACAAAAATGTCTGTTTATTAAGCTTTCGTAATTAAAGAATCTGAATCTGTCCCCGCTCTGTGATTACAATGATTTTAAATAAGGAGCCACCTGAATAAATCATAGCAATAGCTACTTTTAAATGATCATTGTTCCATGATGAGAAAGATAAATGGAATTTTTTCCTTTTGCTAGTTTTAAATTATTTTTAATGCTGTTATGCCAGTTTTACATAATTAAGAAAACTTTGTTAAACAGCCTGGTATTGGTATAAAAACAGATCGGAAGACCAATGGATTAGAATTGAAGATCCAGAAATAAAACCGCACTCTTACAGCCAGCTGATATTCAACAAAGGAGCTAAAGACATACAATGGAATAAACATAGCCTCTTCAACTACTGGTGCTGGGAGAACAGGGCAGCTATATGCAGAAAACTCAAAGTAGACCCAAGCCTATCACCATGCACCAAGATCAACTCAAAATGGATCAAGGACCTCAATATCAGACCTGAATCCTTGAAACTACTGAAGGACAGAGTAGGAAAGACGCTAGAACTTATAGGCACAGGAAGGAACTTCCTGAATATAGTCCCAGGGGCACAACAAATAGGGGAGAGACTAGACAAATGGGACTACTACAAATTAAAAAGTTTCTGCACAGCTAAGGACATAGCCACCAAAACAGAAAGACAGCCAACCATATAGGAAAGGATCTTTACCAGCACAGCAACAGACAAAGGCCTAATAGCTGTCATCTACAGAGAACTAAAAAAACTAAGCCCCTCCAAGCCCAATAAACCAATTAGGAAATGGGCAAAGGAGCTAAAGAGAGACTTCACAAGAGAAGAAATAAAAATGGCAAAGAAACACATGAGGAAATGTTCAACATCCCTGGTAGTAAAGGAAATGCAAATAAAAACAACCCTGAGATACCACCTCACCCCAGTTAGAATGACCTATACTCTGAACTCAGGCAACAACAAATGCTGGAGGGGGTGCAGGGAAAGAGGAACCCTTCTCCATTGTTGGTGGGAGTGCAAATTAGTACAATCACTCTGGAGAACAGTATGGAGGTTTCTCAAAAAGTTCAATATAGACCTACCCTATGACCCAGCCATACCACTCCTAGGCATCTATCCTAAACAGCAAGTCCCAAGATATCAAAAAGACATTTGTACTTCCATGTTTATTGCGGCACAATTCACAATAGCCAAAATATGGCAAGAACCCAGATGCCCCTCCACAGATGAATGGATCCAAAAAATATGGTACCTATACACAATGGAATACTACATAGCGATTAGGAATGGGGAAATATTGTTATTCGCAGGGAAATGGTCAGAACTTGAACAAATAATGTTGAGCGAGACAAGCCTAGAACACAGAAAACAAAGGGGCATGATCTCCCTGATATATGACTGTTAAGAAAGGGAGACGGAGAGACAGTAGAGACCAGGTCTGTGAAACCAAAAACTGCTTGTCAAATGGTATTTCCCACAGGATTGGGGCAGCGACCCAACAGTATGTAACTAAAACCAAACAACTACTCAACATATAAAGGTCAAAAATCGACCTCTCAGTGGAATACAATAGCTCAAAAGCTATGTATGTACGTTCATATAAGACTACTGTCAACATATTGTCTAATATCGACATTACATTTAAAGCCCTAGGCGAATTTTCTTGGGCTTGGCCACGTGGCTACTGTATATGTTCTTGATACATTGTATATTGTATATATGTCTACCTGACCTAGAGAAGGGCAAGAAAAACAGGGCGTAAGATATCACAAGAAATGTACACACTGCCCTACTATGTAACTGTACCCTTTTCGCACAACACCTTGTCAAAAAATTTTGCGTTCAATTAATAAATAAATTAAATTTTTAAAAAAAGAAAACTTTGTTGTTGTTGTTGTTGTTTTAAATCCTCAAAGCTGGACAGCTGTAACCCACATTTGTAATCCTAGCTACCTGGAAGGCTCAAATCGGAAAGACCTCAGTTTCAGAACAGCTCAGGCAAAAAAATTCAAGAGATGACATCTCAAACAATAGCTGGGAACAGTGACAGATACCTGTCATCGTGGCTGAATGGGAGACTGAAAGCAGGAGGATCTCCATTCCAGGCTAGATGTAGCAGAGAAGCCCAAGAAACCCCATTTTAACAGAAGTTGGGCATTTATCTGGTGGCATTTATCTGTTGTCTCAAGTACAACATGCCTGGGCAGGAGAAGAGAACCTCAAAAATAACCAATGTAGCCAGGAGCTGGTGGCTAATTCCTGTAATCCTACAGCAAGGCTACTCAGAAGGCTGAGGTCTGAAGATCTAGGTTCAAAGCCAGGCAGAAAAGTCCTGGAGACTTATCTACACCAGAAAATTGGAAGTGAAGATGTAGCTCTAAATTGTAGAGCACTAGCCTTGAACAGAAAAGCTCAGGGAGAGTGCCTAAACCCTGAGTTCAAGCCCCATATGACTACCAAAACAACAACAATAACAACAATAAAAAACCAATACAAAAGTTTAAAATTTTAAAAAAAGCACGGCTCAACAATAGAGCACATATCCAGTAAGGGCAAGATCCTCAGTTCAAACCCCAATAGCAGAGGGAAGAAAAAAAACCAACTTGATTTTGTAGCAGCTCAGTCTCAGAGGTGCCCGCTTACTCCAAAATAAAGCAGCCACTTGAAATGCAGTTCTGTTTGCTTGTTCCTTTGTTTACCAAACAGGGCAAAGTTTCCCAGAAACCCTGCCCGGGCAAGGTGACACTCACCTCAGGCCCATCACAGTTCCCAGCCTGCATCTCCAATAAGCAAAAATCACAGGCAGGCAAAGCACCCAGATAGTAAGTACCAAGTCACGGGAAACATAAAGGATTGGCAGGTAGGGTGAGGAAACAGAACAGAGAATCACTGTTTCAAAATGTCCTACTGCTCACAGTCACAGTGCCTGGCACAAAGCAGACAGTAAATGACTGAGGCAGAGATGCACTCCCTTGCCTTCACTCCCTGAGCAAACCATGGTGGAGCAGCAGAAGTGCCTCTATCAGACAGGCAATGGGTACTTCCTCACAGGCTTTAGAGGAAAATGTAAATGTCACCAGAGAGCAAACGTTAAAGGGAGGTGATGGTAACACTGAATGAATGTCTACACCATAACCCATTCTGGGGCCATGGGGTATCATAAATCCCTAACTCTAGAAACAAAGAGGTCTCAGCTTCCACCCTGGCTCCTCAATTGATGAGCTGTGGGACCTCAGGCAGGTTGCATCACTGCTCTGTCATCTTGTTCTCCTCTCCTGGAAGATGAAGAGGAGACCCAGCTCATTAGGGCAGTGCCCACACAGCAGTTGATGCAGCAGTGCCTGGCACACAGAAAGCATGCAGTCAGTGTCAGTTAATCATTCTACAGACGAGAGAAATGAAAGCTCAGAGAGCTTTATTAATTCCTCAAGATCAAACAACAGCATCAGGGGAGGTGCTGGAATTCATACCCAACCCAGGATTCCAAGCAAGCTAAAACCCATCCCACCCCCAACATACACACACACACACACACACACACACACACACACACACACACACACACACACACACACACAATTTAGGGCTGTCAATGAAAAGGCAAGAAATTCTGAGATAACTGTAAGTGGCATGGGCCCGAGAGGCAGTCTATTCCACTAAAACTTGAGGACAACATGTCGAGGATTTCTCAAGTCAACTAATTCAATAAACATCTTCTTTGAGGCAAGGTCTGTTCTGGGCACAAAGGAACCAAAGAGTCAGGGTCTCTGCCCTTTTGGAGCTCACATTCCATGGCACAGAAAGGATCCAGTGCTAGGAAGGGGGAAAGGAAGTAGGGTAATGAGATAGAGAAGTCTGAGTGTTTAGAAGGAGCTAGGGGATCTAAGGACACTGCAGCAAGATGCCTGCCCTGAGGGAAAGAGGCCAAGAGTCTGCTATAATAGAGGCAGGTAGATGGAATCAGAGGGGTAGATGACTTTATTGATTATTCTTTTTTTTTTTTTTAATCCGAGCTACCCTCAAAATTCTGATCCTCCTGCCTCAACCTTCCAAGTGCAGGGATTAAAGTCATGTACCAACTCGCCCAGAATGAACTGGACATTCTTAAGAGATTCCTTCCAAGAGATTTCTGTGGGTTTATGGCCCATTGGCCGACCTTCCAAAGGGCAAGCCTTAGGCCACAATACCATCAACTATAACCAAAGTTAGCAAATAAACAACATGTGTGTCAACCTTTGCCTTTCCTGTAGCTGTGGCAGACATCACTAATCGATCACAGTATTCTGTCCTGCTGAGCCCAGCACATCTAATATGGTCCTAAAATCCCTTTTTGGCTGGCCACAAGCAGCCATTACCAGTCATCTGAAGATGGACACAAACTGAGACCCATTTGCTTTCACAAGCCTAATGTCCATAAGATCTTTCCCAATTCCAGCATTCTTTGAGGTAATGACCCCTTCCTACTTTCCCTACTAGCAATCATTAACAACCCTGGCAATGAACTCAGCCTGTTTGAGGCTGATCAGATCATAAGATCATGTGTTCCATCCAGAGGAGGTAGGTTTTTATTTCCTGAATCTGGGACTCTCTGTCCTCCCCAAGGAATCCAGCCCCTACCCCCACTTCCCCCTCTGTCAGCTACACCTCCCACATTTCCTGACCAGGCCCTGAGAGAGACTGCAGGGATTAAACAAGGGCAGGGAAGAAGGCATTCCTGGAAAACCTCATTAAGGATGGTGCCCTGTGCTGTGAGTGTCAGTTCACACAATAATAATGACAGCATTTGGCAGTTATGGAACACTTTCTGAACAGCAGGCACCACATTGGGGCAGAGGGCTGGGGGAGTGGGGGGGGAGCAAATACATCATCTTCTGGTATCTTGATCACAGTCTTCTGCTGTATTCATTATCCCCAATTGACACAGGAGAAAACTGAGGTTTTGAAAGCTACTCACTGGCTGGTGGTGACCAAGTGGAAGAAGTGAGATCACAAGATATCCACATACCTGGCTATAAGCAAGCCCCTTCATTTCTCTGTGCCTCATTGCTAAAATGAGAAAAGTCACTGCAAGAACCAGGAGTCCAGCATCGGGTATGACCTCACAGTGGACATCCAAATAATCTGCTGGAATTCAGGTAACATCCTGACCAGGTCTGTCCAGTGCTGAGTGGGAAGTTCCTATTTGGCTCCTGGTAAGCTACATGAGCACTGAGTTCCCAGAAAGCCCAGGTGCCCCTGAGGCTGGCATTGCACCTTAACTTAGTGGGTTTCTCTTCTGATCTCATTCATAGCCTTACCCTGGCTGCCTCTGAAGGCACTCTCTCTACATATATACCCCAGAGGCCTTGTATACACTCTAAAAGCTGAAAACTGCTCCCAGGAGATGGTGGACAGGGGAGCTAGGTAGTGAACCCCTTCATCCTGGGATCTCCCCTTGAGTGCCCCACCTCCGGAGTGGCACCAGGCCAATCTAGCCTCAAAGTTCCTGGTCATGTGGAGCTGGCTCTTCAAATCTGCATGCCCTGCAGCAGTGCTTACCACCTGTGTACCACACTGACACAGGCAAGGTGTGGAAAGGACCCGCCATTTCACAGAGGAGGAAACTGGAAACTGGGGCTAGGAGCACAAAAAAGAGTGTGGCAGAATCCACAGCCAGAGCAGAGAGGCTCCTCATACTGTGCATATGCTACCTAGGACATCCTGAAAAGGCTAAGGATTGAAGGTGGAGCTGTTTTTAAGATCTAGTAACTTGGGCTGGGGATATGGCCTAGTGGCAAGAGTGCTTGCCTCGCATACAGGAAGCCCTGGGTTCGATCCCCCAGCACCACATATACAGAAAACAGCCAGAAGTGGCGCTGAGGCTCAAGTGGCAGAGTGCTAGCCCTGAGCATAAAGAAGCCAGGGACGGTGCTCAGGCCCCGAGTCCAAGCCTCAGGACTGGCAAAAAAAAAAAAAAAAGATCTAGTAACTTAAGTATCGGTCCTGTGTATACGTGTTCTTGTAATTCAGACCTTCTGTTCCACAAGGAAGAAGTCAGGAAGGGGGCTGGGAATGTGGCCTAGTGACAAGAGCGCTTACCTCGTATACATGAAGCCCTGGGTTCAATACCCCAGCACCACATATATAGAAAACGGCCAGAAGTGGCGCTGTGGCTCAAGTGGCAGAGTGCTAGCCTTGAGCAAAAAGAAGCCAGGGACAGTGCTCAGGCCCTGAGTCCAAGGCCCAGGACTGGACTGGCCAAAAAAAAAAAAAAAAAAAAAAAAGAAGTCAGGAAGGGACTCAGTTGATCACATGCCAACAGAAGGCCAGCCAGTCCTGTTCAGTAAGACTGTCAGGCAACCGGCCATCCTCACCAAGACTTCAGAACAGGTGTTATCTTGAATGTGGCTCTCAAGCAGGCTCTCAACACACACACACACACACACACACACACACACACACACACACACGGGGACACTGGACAATAATCTAGAAACAATGTTGTAGTTATCACAACTGCTACTAAGGAAGATGCTCTGAGATCCAAAGCCAAAGCCAGGGACACTGCTCAATATTCTACAATGCACAGGACAGTCGCCCAAAACAGTAAGGTACCAAGTCCAACATGGTAGTAGTGCTAAGGTCAAGAAAGTCTGAAGAGTGAGCAAATGCAGCAGTGGTACTCACTAAACACTGTGTAGGAAATGAATTATACAACTTCTGGGAGGGAAAAACTGGGAGAGAGCAAAGGAAGGGGTAACATTGTCAAAAAAAAAAAAATGTACTCATTAGCCTGACTTATTTTAACTGCAACCTCTCAGTATATCACCTTTATAATAACAATTTTAAAAATTTAATTTTTAAGTCTCAACTAAAGAAGTTGTCATCACTCACCCTAACCACACCATCAGACAACAGCAAAGTCTTAATGCCAGGCTCCAGGGAAGAGCAAGGCTACTGCCTCCACATACATCTTCCCAAAGAAGTCAACACTGTTCACAAAGCTGTGGTCAGCTAGCAGAGGAGGGTCTGAGTTTTACACCACCCCCAAAATGTCAGCTTAGGTAACAGATGCAATATTCCAGCATGGAACCTGGCAGAAGTCACTGGATCACACAGGGCAACCCTCGCCAGTCCTCCACGCTGCTCTACAGCCCCTAAGTCAGGAGGCATGGTGTTCATAAAGAGGGGTGAGTTGCAGCAGACATGTAGGGGCCTGCAAAGTGCCACAATCTAGGTTGGGTGCCTTACACAACTCCCCTCATTTAATCATTCCACCTCTGTGGCTTGGTAATTACCACGATTTCAGGATGAAGTAACAGATCCTGAGAAGCGCAGAGCCTGGGCAGATGGCCGGGTCCCGTGGTTGCAGGTGAAGGCATATGGATCCACACCAAAACCCAGGATGCTCTTCCCACGCGGCTCTTCCATGGAACACCCTCAGGTTGCATCATCTGTGTCTAATTTTACAGATGACATGCAAATTTCTGTGAGAGCCAAATTCATTCACAACAAGGAGGCCAAGACCTCTAACATGAGGCCACGCATCTGTTCTAGTCCAAGCCCTCCAGTCATCACCACCTTACAGTGGCAGCATCTAAAGTCTATGGCAGCCAGGCACAGGTGGTGCGCGCCTACAATCCTAGCTACTCAGGAGGCTGAGATCTAACAAGGTTCAAAGCCAGCCTGGGCAGAAAAGTCTGTGAGATTCTTATCTCCAACCAACCAGTAAAAAGCTGAGAAGTGGAGGTGTGGCTCAACTGGTAAAGTGCCAACCATGAGCAAAAAAACTGAGTGAGACATAGAGACCCCAATACTGCCAAAATAAAATAAAGTATCATACTCTGTAGAAAAGATCCAGTTATCTTTTATGACTCTGTGAAGCATGTCACTCCTGCCACATCATGATCCTGAGCAATGAATGTCAACGTGTCACCCCTCCAACAAGACAGCCACCATCCCATCCATGGGAATAGATAGCCCTGGAGCCCTGCTGTCCTTCCCGGAAACTCCAACATGCCTTGGCCTGTGTAAGTTCTCCACAACCAGCTGGTGAAGGTTCTGAGCCTGAATTTCCCACTCTGCACTTAGGTCATAGGACTCAATGAGTCAATATGTCCAAAGGGCCGACAACAGCTCGTAATGCATACTGAATCCACGAGAGGTAGTGCTGTTATTTCAATGAGCTCGAATTATAGCACCAGAAATGTGTTTAGGGGGAAATATATATATATATGTATATATATATATATATATGTACACACACATATATATATATATACTGGAAGTGAACCGAAGACTACTTACAGGACTGATCAAGTAAGGGTGCAACCTCACCCTCCACCCCCTCATCACAGAAGGAGATAAAGGCTATGCACCAGAAGAATATTTCCTAGCAAAAGAAGATGCTGGCAACGTGCCATCAAGGCTTCACAACTGGTGGGAACCACCCTTGAGGACAGCATCCCCAACCCTTGGTCTGCCAGAAAAAAAAAAAATCTTGATGCAAATTACCTATCTAGTCTATATTATGAACATGTTTGTTTTCAGAAAAACATCTGAAATACTTTCCACCGAGTAACAGTGTCCCTTCAGGAAGAAGATTCATGTTTATCCTTGTGGCTTCCTGGGGTACCCCTAGGGAGACATCTACCCCAATTGCTTTTTTAAAAAAGTGAAAAAAATGTTACAACACATGTGTAGGAGGTTATTCCATCTTAATATAAACAGAACATGCATTTTAAGGCAAGCACTCTTGCCACTAGGCCATATTCCCAGCCCAGAACATGCATTTTAAAAGACAAAGATCAGCCCAGGCACCAATGGCTCATGTCTATAACCCTAGCTACTCAAGAGACTATAATCTGAAGAAGAAAATCTGTGAGACTTTGAACTGAGATCCTTAGATCTCAACCTCCTGAGTAGCTAGGATTGCAGGTGTGAGCCACTGGCACCCAGCTGTATTTTGTCATTTTTAAATGCTGATCAAAATTCAACTTTTTTTTTTCAATTTCAAATACACTGACTTTGGTTTCTCCAAACTTGACTTTACAAATACATTTTCTGAAGCCTATCAGGTAAAAACCACACATGCTTGTTGATATCCAGAAGACCAAAAACAGCACATAATTTTATAGGGTTCAACTTAATAATGATGTATGAACCAAGCCAGAGGATATAATTTCATTCACCTCTTGTAAGTGAAGTGTAAATTTGAATAATTTTTAAATTAACATGAACACGTATTATTATTGTGCAAAAAACAGATGACACTTGAAATGGTCATGCCAATAACAGCCACTCTGAGCCACACCTTAAATGGGAATAACAGTGACAAACTCACAGAGATGCTGTAAGAGCTAAATGGATTCATAAATGTTAAAGGACCCTATAAGCTATAATTTTTTTTAAACGGGGGCATAGTGTGCATTCCTGTGATTATAGCACTTAGAGGTAAAAGCAGGAAGATCAGTGAAGGTCTCAAAGACTACATAACAAGACTTTGTCTCAAATATTATATTTAATCATGTTTTGTTTCTTGGTTTGGGCTTTGTTTTTGTTTTGTTTTGTTTTTTGCCAGCCCTAGGACTTTAACTCTGGACCTGCATGCTTTCCCTGAGCTGATTTTTTGGCTCAAGTGGTAAAGTCCTAGTCTTGAGCTCAAGACTAGCACTTTACCACTTGAGCCATATGCCACTTCCAGCTTTTTCTGAGTAGTTTATTGGAGATGAGTCTCCAGTCTCACAGACTTTCCAGCCGGGGGTGGCTTTGAACCACAATCCTCTGATCTCAGCCTCCTAAGTAGCTAAGATTACTGGCAGAAGCCACAGGTGCCCTGCTTTAAGTAACAATGTGTATCAATGCCTCAGCAAAATAAGAAGACAAAGCAATAGCCAATACCACAATCCTCAGATCTCAGCCTCCTAAGTAGCTAGGATTACTGGCATAAACCACAAGTGCCCTGTTTTAAGTAGCAATGTGTAGCAATGCCTCAGCAAAACAAGAAGACAAAACAATAGCCAATATGTGATGGGGGTTTCTTCCATACTGAATGCTTGTCATGTAGGTCCATTTTGTTCTCCACAGCAATACAAAGTGGTAGTTACTCTTGTCCCCATTTTATACATGATGACAAGTAAGGCTCTGGATATTAGCAGTGTGGGCCATGGTCTTAGAGTGAGCAGTAGAGGACTCTAAGGAAACACTGGTACTCCTCAAACAATCTGAACAGTCTGCTCTTCATGGAAAAAGACCCCAATGTCACAGTGACATGACACTGCCCTGGCCCCCTCTGCCAGCAGCAGGAAATACACAATCCCCTAGATGCCCCCATAGGAAACAGGTGGCACAGTCAGACCAGAGTCTGCAATCAAAGCCAAGGGTGATGCCTTCACACGTCCCATTGGTGCCTTAAAATAACTCCTCCTGACCCTACCACCCAGTGGCAATGTGCCTAGTGACAGGAGGTAGCCATGGCCAGAGCTGGCCCAGTCTCAAGAGAAATGCTTAAGCCAACACCGAGAATCCTGATTTCTTTAAGGGACATAGGTCAGTATTCCTATGTTCCTTCAGGGGCTGGATCACATTCTCCGGTCTCCTGTCACATCTCATGCTTACTAACTCTATGAACTCCATTACATACACTTGTCAAAAGAGAAACAGAATTTAAACTGAGTCCAGAGAAACCTCCTTTGTTCCACATTTTGCATTTTAATACATTTGTGTGTGTGTGTAGACAAAACATACAATTTATGATGGATTTGACCTCTTGAACCCAATTTAAGAGATATCATAGCATAATTTTGGTAACTCATAATAATGGCCTTTGTCCTAACTTTAGAATCTGTCTCTTGAGTAAGTAGAATGCCTCCGTATTTTGTAAAATGTTCTCATAATTCTAGATCCATTTACAGGCAACTTTAGCATAATGTGATGTTGAGTAACTTATCTAACTACCCTGTGTGTGAGAAACACTGCTATTACCAGCATTTTAGGGACATGACCACTAAGGATGAGAAGGGTCAAGATACCTATCCAAGATCACACAGAATGTCAATGTGCTCTTTTCTCCCCATCACCACTCAAAATATAGAATTTTCTGCTTTGTTTTGTGTGTATGTATGACTGTCCTGGTGCTTAAACTCAGGGCCTAGACACCGTCCCTGAGCTTTTGTGCTCAAGGCTAGTGCTCTACCTAGTGCTGAGCCAAAGCTCCAGTTCTTGCTTTTTTGGCGGTTAATTAGAGATAACAGTCTCAAAGATTTTCCCACCCAGGCAGGCTTTGAACCATGATCCTCAGATCTCAGCCTGCTACACAGCTGGGTTTACAAACGTGAGCCATCAGAGCCCAGTTTCAAAATACAGAATTTTCTACTTAATATTTAAGACCTCAGTTTGCCATAGGTAACTGAAACCTTAGAAAGCAGAAGAAGATAAAGAGTGCCTCAATACAGACTTTAAATTGGAGGGTTTTTACCCAACCTCTTAGGTTATCTTAAATAGCCTGAGGACGAGGGATGTGGTAAAGTGCTTGCCTAACATGCATAGGTCCTAGGTTCCATCCCTAGTGAGAGAGGGAGGAAAAAAAGAAAAAAAAAAAGAATTCCATTCTAAAGGGTCTATGAAATTCCTGAAGTCAGACACAAAATTGTAAATATGGATATGCCTTTGAGGAGAGGTTTCTTCCCACATGCAAACACCTCCACAAAGATCACACACTCCAGGAAGATTAATACCCACTATATTCATTAAGACCTATGCATTTATACGCACTGCATTATAAACTTCTTAAGTTTTAATATTCACTCACTGACTCAGAAACCATGAAATTACACTGCTCTGGGTCCTGGCTCAGGCACCCAGAAAACCACCACTCCCCTCCTGCCCGGGGAGAAGCAGATAGTTTGTGACATAATAACGACATTGTGTGCCTAGGCCTCAGAAATGGCAGCCAAGGCACAGCTTCCCTCTAACAGGAAGAAGGAAAAGTGGAACTGAAAATTATTTGCATGTTTAAAATTAGCCCTCTGTGGGAGCTGACACTACTCCATTTTCAAAATGCCCCATGGTCTCCGCTGTCTCATTACCGCCACCCCTCAGCCAGGCATTTCCATGCCATGGAAATTCTGAGACAATAGGGCTGCAGCTGTCACTAATAAGGAAGTAATAACAAATTTCCTACAGCTCCCGTCCGCTCAGGGGTCAGCAGAAAAGCCACTAGACGGACAGCCAGCCCTCTGAGGTGATGAAAAAGTGGCTGTGGGCTTTTCTGGTCTGAGTTATCTGCCACGTCCAGGCATCTGGGATGTGGGGGAGTCTCTGTCCCTCTTTCCGTCACTCCTTCTCTGGCTAATCCAGTGCCAGCCCTTCCTCTAAAGGCACAACAGGGATGTCACCCCACAGTCCTTGTCACCACTGTGACTGGTCAGATGAGCTGGGTCACCCAAGAAAGGGCCCACCAAACCAGGCTCTTGTTCCCTGCCTCCACTCAGCGACGAGCCCCAAAATTAAGCAACATACCACCTCTGTTAACTTCATAACAACCACCTCCTACTTGCATGACTATGAACTCAATGCTTTTCTTTAATTCAACTGCTTATTAAATGTACACAAATTTACTTATCAAGACACGACAGGTGATCTCGATCTACATATAAAACCATGGGCTCGATGTGCAGCTTACAAATATTTTTTCATTAATACCCTCTAAGACAAATAATTTCTAACTTATTTTTAATACGGTGTCTCTATTTAAAAATAAATAATAACCCAGGGATACTCCAACTCACTCTGTAGGGACAAACATTGCTTCTATGAACAAATAACTTGCAGCCCTATTTCTCCCCACCCCACCCCCATACAACACCAGTGGTCACTCTTTGCACATGATCTGTCCTAATTTTTAGTTGGCATTTCCTCTCTATCTTATTTAATCCTTTCAACCACCCACTGAAGCAGGAAGTTTTAGTCCCATTTCCCAGATAAGGAAATGAAGAGTCACAGAGGTTAAGCGACTCGCCTAAGTTTATAGAGCAGACTCTTGGAACCGTGAGGACCAAACACAAGTCTCTCCACTCCAGATCCCAACCTGTCTCCACTGAGGCAGGTTAGTCTTAATATACCTGAGCTTTAAAAAAAAACAAGCAGGGGAGGGATGGGTGATAATGTTGAAAGGGGTAACATTGATCAAGACATATTGTATTCATAAATTGTTTTGTTAAATGGCAACTCCTATGCTCAGCTACCTAAAGATGATTTTTTTTTTTTTGTCAGTCATGGGGCTTGAACTGTGTGGGCCTGTGCGCTATACCTGAACTCTTCAGTTCAAGGCTAGCACTCTACCGCAGAAGCTACAGTGCCACTTCTGGTTTTCTGGTCATTAATTGGAGATAGAGTCTCACAGACTTTCCTGCCCCAGGCCGGCTTTGAACCATGATCCTCAGATCTCAGCCTCCTAAATAGCTAAGATGACAGATGTGAGCCACTGACAGCCGGCAAAGATGATTTTCTAGAAGTAAAAAATAAAAAGCAGGAAAGAGGATGCTTGGCTTAGAAACATCTATGTTACAACTGGAGATGGCTTGGGACACAAAGGACTCAAAACGACTCTCAACACTACCAGGACTCACAAGCCTGTCTCTTGCCACAATGCATCCCCCTCACTGCCTTAGCCACACACGTTCTAACCTAGGACGCACAAGACAATGACCTGAAGTAACAGAAACATTGGGCTCTAGTCTGCTGCTCACCAGTTATGACTCTGTATACGTTCTGAACCTTGGTTTTTCCTTCAGATAAAATGAGCGCTTGAACAGCCCCTCCCAGGTAGTATTTCTGAAATGGTCAAAAGAGATAATGCATTAAAACCTCCACTACAGTGCCTGCCCCACCTAATGTTACCTATTAATTATCATATTACCAGTGGTATGATGTTAGACAAGAAATACACAGAAAATTGCATCTTCTCCAGCACTGCCCTTGATGAAGAAGTAAATGAACTAAGAAGTAATTACTTTGTGATGCACTAGCTAAAAAGCCAGGCCTAGAGTCATTCAGCATCTTGGCCTGGACCTCAAGCATTACTTTTAGAAGCTACACAACTTCTCAGCTGACAGAAACTGCTCAGTGAGGAGCCAGATTCTCTCTGCTTAGGAAAGGGTGGTTATTCAGTGGTCTTCACCCACCGTGGGGCTGAACTTGAAATCAGGCTCAGTCACAGTCCAACAGTACACCAATTTGCTCTGTTTTCTTAAACTGTCTGCAAACAAAACCTAATCGTTTAGCTTTTCCCTTTGTTGTTCTGAAGCAAAACAAAAATGTGTCACGTCACCTCTGTGAGAATTTTAAAAAGGAGTCAAAATAATTTTTTTGTACTTCGGAGGAAGCAGGTAGGTAATTAGGCTTAGGGATTAGCTACAACAGATAATGAACAGTTATTCCCTGGGAAACACAAAAACAAAGCAAAAGCAAACAAAAACACTAAAGCCAACCAAGTAGCTACAGAGACTAGTTTTTTGTTTTTTTATTTCAAACAGCCCACATCAAGCTGATTTCATAAAGAATCTACAAGGACTATATTTCTCAAGAAAAGGAGAAGGGGGTGGGGCAGAAATCACTTTGTCACACTGCCTAAAACATACACATAAACTAAAACCAGGGTGCCAAAATGGGTGGAGTCAGACATTCAACTAGTCTTCATGTTGGAATCATCTCCAACCATCCTTCCTATCTCAGAGAAGGGAGATGAGATGCCAGGTTCAAAAATGGCTTTTTCAGCATCTCAGCTTTCCCGTTTCTCCACCCGGGGCCTCATTAAGGTTCTAATAAAACTTTATCTTTTCCACAACTTCTCCCTTTTTTTAACCCATTCCAAATTGATAGCATTTTAGTCTGTAAAACAATCCAAGCTTCTGAAACACAATCAAACTACTAACCAATTCTTTTCCTAAACAAATATTTGAACTATTTAGAAATTTCTCAAATCTGACTTGGTTTATAAACTCAATTTATACCCACAGTTTAGGAATACACAATGATACAGAACTGTACCTATGGTGAAAACATCACCAAAAAAGAAAGAAAAGAAAGAAAAAGTCACCTTATAAGAAAACAAGTTGCCAAGAGCTGGTGGTTCATGCCTGTAATCCTAGCTACTCAGGAGACTCAGATCTGAAGACCAAGGTTCAAAGTCAGCCTGGGCAGGAAAGTCACTGTGACTCTTTTATCTGCAATGAACCACCAGAAAGTCAGAAGCAGAGCTGTGGCTCAAGTGATAGAGCTACCAGCCTTGAGCAAAAGAACTAAGGGACAGTGCCCAGACCAAGTTCAAGCCCCAGTACAGGCCCAATGGAGAAAAGAAGAGAGGCAGTTTCAAGATACCACTTCTCCAGTGTCTTGCTAGGTTAATTTCACCTGGTTCATTGTCCTAATGTTCTCACCCACCATGTTTGAGGGGTCTGAGCTATTTTCCAAGTCTGGAGCCATTGAGTGTGTGTGTGTGTGTGTGTGTGTGTGTGTGTGTGTGTGTGTGATGCACTGGTACTAGGGCTTGAATTTAGGGTTTGGGAAGTGCTGAATATAAATTTTGGAGATGTCTATTAAGAGAGTATTTTAGATTTCCTATTTTATAATGGATACAAATGCAAGAACTATACAGGGATACCTCTTCAGTTTCTACAGAATAAACCATCGAGGAAGGAAATAACTGAATATAAAGCAAGTGGAAAGTGGCAATATGCTAATGAAATACAAGGAAGGATTGGGCAAGAAATAAATTTACCCAAGAATTTTTTTTCTGATTCAAAGCTCAGATTGCATCAAGCATGGCTGAAACAAAAACAGAAAGGAATATACGTGTCAAATCAAAAATAAATGGAGGGTCTGGGAATATGCCGTAGTGGTAAAGTGCTTGCCTTGCATGCATGAAGCCCTGGGTTCATTTCCTCAGCACCACATATGTAGAAAAAGCCAGAAGTGGTGCTGTGGCTCAATTGGCAGAGTAGTAGCCTTAAGCAAAAAGAAGCCAGGGACAGTGCTCAGGCCCTAGGTTCAAGCCCCAGGACTGGCGAAAATAAATAAATGGAGCTGACATATTTCTTTAATATAAACTTTGACACAAGAGATATTCTAATCTGAGGTCTTTCTTTAGACAGTAATAAGTATTAAATTCAGGGATTCTGACTTGCAAGGCAGGTGGTCTACCACTTGAACCATGCCTCCAGCCCCATGAGGTAAATTTTTGCCAGTCCTAGGGCTTGATCTCAAGGCCTGGGCACTGTCCCTGAACTTCTTTTGCTCAAGGCTAGCACTCTACCACTTGAGCCACAGTGCTACTCTGGCTTTTTCCATTTATGTGGTACTGAGAAATTGAACCCAGGGCTTCATGCATGCTAGGCAAGCACTCTACCACTAAGACACATTCCCAGCCCCTATGAGGTAATTTTTTAACCACCTAGACTATTGTCCATTAATTTCCTGACAGGAAAAGGACAACCTGCACACAACCTGCACCTTAATGCCCATTCCATCTGGCACAGAAATATCTGATGAACTTCTGTGTATGTGTTCCAGTCTTAGGGCCTGGGCACTGTCAAGGGTTTTTTGCTCAAGGCTAATGCTCTATCACTTGAACCACGCTCCACTTCCAGCTTTTTTAGTGGTTAACTGGAGGTAAGAGTGTCCTGAACTCTTCTGCCCAGGCTGGCTTTGAACAATGATCCTCAGATCTCAGCCTCTTGAATAGCTAAGATTACAGACGCAAGCCACTGAAAAGTGAAGATTCTTTTTAGTCAACTGGCTGATGGAAGCCCCTGAAACAGTTCTTCTAGACTACTGCAGTGATATCCATAGATATCATTGAGCAGACAGATGCTCTTAACAGGATGGAAGAAGGAAGAGCATGCTCAATGCCTGACCCTGGAGCCAGTCGTCTTACACCTAACCCAGTACAGAGTTTTCTGGCGGTCATACTGCCTCCCAGGACCTCAAGAGTGCTGATGTAAAACCTGCTGGGGGACATTGAGTGACCCCCCCACCTCTGGATGTGGAGGGGTAGGGAAGCCCCCTTCCCATACAGCCAGCTGAGATGCATTGCTGCCCCAGTATGTGTGTTTCAGCTATCAAACAATCCTGTATTTGCACATGAAGTTTTTCCCCCAAACCAGTTTTAATCCCCAGCCAATAATTCACCTCCTGGCTTTCAAACATCAACTCTCGAAAGCTCGCATCTACAGAACAAGCCAGATTTTTAATTAGCAAAATGCACAGCCAGGGGCAGCACGTGTGTGTGTGTGTGTGTGTGTGTGTATCTTTTCTCTCCTCTCTCTCTCCTCTCCCTCCTCTCTCTCTCCTCTCCTCTCCCCTCTCCTCTCCTCCTTCTTCTTCCTCCTCTCTCTCTCTCTCTCTCTCCCCCCGCCCCCCCTCTCTGTCCACTGCAGGTTCAAGACCCCAGTAGACTGGCTCCCCAGAGGCTCAGCAGCTCCCACGGCCCTCAGTATTTAACTTCTCCCCCTCAGATCCCTATCTATGAAATGGGGATCCCCCCCCCCCGCCCGCCCTGCCTCGCTCCCCTACCCCCACCCATGGAAATGCCTCGAAAAGGGAAACGACACTTTCAGAAAGGTTGGGCCACCAAAACGCCAAGCACAGCATTCTCTAAAAAAGTGAAGCAAGAAAAAAAAAATTTTTTTAAAAACAAGCAGGAGTGGGGGTGGGGTGGGGGTGGCGCCCACGGAGCACGAATCCATCCCTCAGAAAGGCGAGCCCCTTCCCTGGGAAGATGATGGGAAGAAGGCCAGCTGCCTCCAGGCAATGCCTTCCAGTGGCCACTTTTATTCCCAAGGCTGGGAACTTTCCCCAGCCCCAGAGCCTCGTCCTAGTCCTCGCTGCCCAGCTGCCCGGCGCCCGGCCCAGCGCACCCGTGGGGCCTCGCCGGTGCCCTTCAGCCCGGCCCCTGGGGCCCTCGCGGGCCGGGTCGGAGGTCGGCCGCGGTGTGGCCTCCGAGCTCTCCGCAAACACGCCCCCTCCGGCCGGCCCGGCGCGCGAGCCAGGCCCGCGCCCGCCAGATGTGACCAGCTCCGGGGAGAGGCCGGGCCACCGCGCGCCCGGAGCCCACGCGGGGGGCCTCCGGGGAGGCGCCGGGAGGGTTGGGGAGGCCTGCATCCCGCCCTCCTCCGCTCCTCCCCGGTTCTTCTGGGCAGCCCGCGTGCGACACCGGCCACGGTCGTTCCCCCCCAATCCCCCGCGGCCCCCACCAACTCCTCTCCAGGATCCGGGGAGCCGATCCCCCGCGCCAGGCCCCCAGGCAGGGTCGGGCCGGGCAGGTGCAGGGGACGCGGTCCCGCCCCCCGCCGGCCGCCCCCACACCGGGGCCCAGCCCGCCGCTTACCTGGCCCAGGCGCAGCAGCAGCAGCAGCAGCGGCAGCAGCGACGGCAGAGGCGGCGGCGGCGGCAGCGCCCGGCGCAGCCCCGGCGAGCGCGGGGATGCGGGCTTCATACCCCGCGCGCCCTGGAACGAGCCCGGGACGCGCGAACCGGGCCCCGTCGTGCGCCTCGTCGCCGCCTCCAGCCACCGCCTCCGCCGCCTCCTCCGCCAGCCGGTCCGCCTCGTCCGCGCTCCGCCCGCCCCGGGCTTCCCCGGGGACATGGTGGCAGCGGTGGCGGCCGCACGGCGGAGCCCGGCGCGGCGGCGGTCACGGGGGATCCGCGTCCCCGAGCGCGCAGGGGTTTCACGGGGCGGAGCGAGCGGCGCCCACCCCTGGCGCGCGGCGTCCAAGTCCCGGCTCCCGCGGTCCGGGCCGCTCCCGCTGCCTCCTCCGCGCGTCATGCGGCTCGGGCTGCCGGGAGCCGCGGCGGGCGCTCGGCCCCCTCGCTTCCCCCTCCCCTTCTGAATATTCATCGCTTCCTCCCGCCCCGGCCGGCCCGGGCGGCAGCCGCGCTCCCCGGCCCCTCGCCGCCCTCCCGCCGCAGCCCCCGCCCCCAGCGAGCCGGGGAGGGAGGGCGGGCAGGGAGGGAGGAGGGGAGGGGGAGGCGGCGGGCCCCGCGCGCGCCCTAGCGGCTCCCCTCCGGCGGGCGGAGGAAGCGCCCCCTCCCTGCCTGCCCCCTCTGCCCAGCCTCCCACATTCCTGGGATTCGAGACCCGGGACGCCCGCTCCTCCGCTCCAGCGCCCCGGGCAGCCCGTGCGGGTCGGTACCGACGGCCCAGTCTCCGACCTGAGGCTTGACCCAGACGCCCGGCCAAGTCGGCACAGCCTGATCTGTCCAGGCGCTCTGGAGCCGGCCTGTTGGTGAGCTTGGAGGGGTGCGGGAACCGGTACTGGGAGGGATCGTGCTGTGTGGCTGTGTGCTCTGCTCTGGACCAAGCAGCGCTGAGCGTTCCCGTCTGTGGCGTGTGGCAAGCCCAGCGGTGGGAGTGATGACTAGCTGTGTGACCTCGGGAGAGGAATTTCACCTCTCTGGGCCTCCCTTTGGGTGTCATGAAGACACTACTAGAACACGTCTAGGATTACTTGGCTGGCGGTAAAGTGTGATCCCAATAAACACACTATACATTTGCTCTTCGGGTAGCCGTCGTCACAGTATCCCATAGGCTCCTGAACTGAAAGGAGCTGAAATTTTTCTGCAGTTATTACTGCTGTGCCCGAGCATGCTGGAGGGATTAACCAAGGGGCCTAAGCTGCTGGCCCCAGGGACAGTAAAGAGATAAAAAAGAAAAAAGCCCCAGGGGGAGGGAGAGCGAGATTGGTTCCAATCAGTAGGAGAGGGGGACACCTGAACTGGCTTTGAAGGTTGGGTTGAGTTTCACCAGGCAGATACAAGGGGGCAGTGTCTCAGGAAGTGCAGCAACTTGGCAAAAAGCAAGAGCCAGATGCTTAGACTTGGCCTTCTGAGAAACAGGAACAGGAGGTTGAGGACACTCTTTGAGGTGACTTCAAAGGCCATACTAATGAGTCTGGGCTGGAATCACAATACTGATTCTTTATAAACCAAAGTGGACCACCAGATGTCCAACCCACTGCTGGGCATCTCTTGGGCCTCAGTTCTTTTATATCTGGGGGGGGGGGGAGGAGGAGGAATGGTAATACACCTTCATTTAGAGGCTCCCAGTGGCTTCCACCAGACCACACACCGAACAAGTACTTAGGTAAAGACTTCATCTGTCAACTTAAACCTTGCCTGCTGTCTTTTGTTTGAACATTATCTGAATGTCACAACTCACAAGACCACCCTCTCTGTCTCCTCCTTCTGGGGGCAGAGACAGGTGATTTAAAAGGTGTTCCTGTCCATGATGCCTAGGAGAAAGAAGAGCCTGATCATATCAGATCTGTATCCTGCCCAAGATACTCACAAACCCACCCCGCCCATCCAGGTGCACTAGTCTGCAAATAATTCTGTGAACTGCATGCTCTTTGGTCTCCTCCTGGATAAAATGTAAGCCCACACTAAAGTGTTGACTGGACTGAGATCCACCTACTTCAGGATGACCAACAGAATAAATAGCCTTTTCAGTGAAAAGAGTTGATTAATAAACTACCTCTCTGGTCATAAAGCGATCACACTGGGTTGATGACCTATTGGAGAAATAGAATGAACCTTCAGTAGGGATGGGCAGGAGTTGAGCCCTTCTGCTTTCTCGCTGATGTCTCTCAGTGGTTTGCCCACAGCAGGAACTCAATCTTGGTGCAGATAGGCAGTCGTATAAAAGGATACCTTGACATGAATATAAACTCAGAAAAAGCTCATTACTTTAGCCAAAAGAGTTGCAATAGATTCCCATGATGATAGGTCTCTGCTTCAAATGTGGCTACAGGTAGAACTTCCCAACGTGAGTTAGGCACATTTCTCCACCACACAGGTGGAGAAAGTTAGCTCCCAGGGCTTAATGTTACCTGACCGCTGTTTAGTATTTCGGTTTATTTGCTTACTTCCTCCACCCAGGACAGTAAGTTTAGCCCTTTGAAGTTGGGGCCTGTATCTTGTTTTCCATCGTATGCTCAGTACATAGCAGTCACTCTTACAATATTTATTAAACCTAAATGTACTCCTTTGAATAACAAAGTAAGATGCTTAATCTATACCTGTTCTCACACAACAGGTACAAATTCCATTCACAAATAGCTTTTCAGGAGCAAAAATCCCATGCAAATTTCAAGATAGATTTGTCTTGAAAATACACAGTATAACACTTGACTTAATTTTTGGGGGGAGGGGAGGGAGTGGTAGTACTGGGTCATGAACCCAGGACCAACATGCTTTCCCTTAGCTTTTTTTTGCTCAAGGCTGACACTCTACCACTTGAGCCACACGTCCATTTCCAACTTCTTGCTAGTTAACTAGGATAAGAGTCTTAAGGACTTTTTCTGCCTGGGCTGACTTCGAATCATCCTCCTGCATAGCTAAAATTACAGGTGTGAACCACCCAGCACCCGGCTTAATATTTGGTCTTCTGATCTTGTCTCCATCATGCAAAAGATTTACTGTTTATTTGTTTTGTTTTTGTTGCCAGTCCTGGGGTGTGGACTCAGAGCCTGAGCACTGTCCCTGACTTCTTTTTGCTCAAGGCTAGCACTCTACCTCTGGAGCCACAGCGCCACTTCCAGCTTTTTTTCTACATATGTGGTGCTGAAGAATCAAACCCAGGGCTTCATGCATATGAGGCGAACACTTTACCACTAGGCCATATTCCCAACCCACAAAAGCTTTACTGAAAGGTGGGTCAGGGGCACAGAGAACCAAGAGGTGAAACCAAGAGGCCCAGATGTATTCCAAAATTGTCTGTGGAGGGTCACCCAGGGCCTGGTGAGAGTATATATCCACATATCTTTTCTGTAGACTATAGAGAGTAAAACATGAAAAGCAGTGTTTTAACCAGCTTTTTGCTTAATTTTTAGAAAACACTTGTTATCATATAACTGACATGCATTGTGTCTCTAATAATTTTTTTATGTGTGTGTCATTCCTAGGGTTTGAACATATGACCTGGGTGCTGTCTCTTAGCTTTTTTGCTCAAGGTTAACACTCTACCACTGGAGACATAGCTTCACATTTGGCTTTTGGGTGTTTAGTTGGAGATACAAGTCTCATGGACTTTACTGCCCAGGCTGGCTTCAGATCTCAGCCTCCTGAGTAGCTAGGATTACAAGCATGAGCCACCAGCATCCAGCTCTTTGATTTTTTTTTTTTTTTGCCAGACCTGTGCCTTGAACTCAGGGCCTGGGCACTGTCCCTAAGCTGCTTTTACTCAAGGCTGGCACTCTACCACGTAAGCCACAGCACCACTTCTGGCTTTTCCGGTAAATGTGATGCCGAGGAATCTAACCCAGGGCTTCGTGCATGCTAGAACACTCTACCACCACTATACCACATTCCCAGTCCTCGAATAATTTTTAAACATAGACCAAGTACCTACTAGGTACCAAGCAGAAGTGGCATCACTTTATACCCATTAGCTTGACATCTTACAAGCACAGAGTAGAACCACAATCAATATTAACAGTTTACAAACAGGGAAACGAGTCTCAGACAGACTTATTCACTTACACAAAGTCACACAGCTTCAGGATGATGAAGCCAAGCGTCTGAAGATGTATCTATTTTGCCACTATGCCGTAGTGCCTTTTCCCCTTGATGTTTGTAGAGATTTGTGTAAATGTTCCATGTACTGTTCCTTCTCATTTTTTCTTATGCTCTTGGACTTTGGTGACCCCAGTGTTAAAGTGGGAAGGGACAGTATATAAGACTCCCCCCTTCATCCCACCAGAACTGGGACTGCCAAGGCCACCATGTTTAGAGACAAGTCTACCATCCCACCACGAGTCAGGCACTGGGCTAGAACAGGTCACCAGCTCTACAGGGAATCCATTCAGCCTGGCACCCCTCCATTTATCTTAAAAGCCACCATGAGCAAACCATTCTCCAAAGTCCTAAGCGGAATGGAATGTTTCTTGAGAGTCCTGATTAGCTAATGTTGCAGGCATGGCTGCTCTGAGACCTTCCTGCCTTGCAGACTTGAATTGGATCCGAATAGAAAGGAAGACTTAGAAAGTTCTTATAAAAAAAAAAAAAGTAGCACTTCATCTTTATAATAGTAACAGGATGTTTCCCGTGGACTAATAACCAGGCTGTGGTTAGAACTCCCTGTTTGTCCACCGGACCTCAGTTCCTCCCTACATAGAGCCTTAATCACCTGCCATGCCCAGAGCCTGAGTACGCCTTAGCAACCTTATTATTTTCCTCTTTCTTAAAGCACTAGCTTTTTCTCATTCTTTTTTTTCATGTGTGCGTGTGTGTGTGTGTGTGTGTGTGTGTGTGTGAAACAATCTGACACTCAGAGACAATTGCATATGACAGATTTGCAATGCAGGGGGGAAAAGTCTATAGAGCCATCTCAGGGTGTGGGAGAGAGATACAGCTGTGGCTTTCAGAAGTCCCCACCCTTTCCACGGCAGACATCTATTGGATGAGCCCCCCGGCCACTGTGTTTGCACACACACACACACACACAATCACACATATACACTTCCAGCCCACCCCCAGAGATGTTAGGACCCACCTCAAGCTCCAGTACTTTTACATCCTGACAGCACAGACCCAGTACTGTGGGTCTCAAGGTGCTAGGACAAGGAGACTGGGTGCCTATAAAAACCAGCAGCTTTTGCCCAGGCTTAAGAACAAATTCTGCACAGAGCCTAGAAGGACAGACAGGGGGCAGAAGGCAGTCATGGCTGCTACAGGAATATCACCTTCAACAAAGGAAAAGCAGCAGGAACATCACCTCAAACAAAGAAAAAGACTGGAAGGTATAAAGACAAGAAAAGCCAGTGAGTCTGAGGCCAGAGGCTGCAGCTTATCCTTCCAGACCTGTTAAAAGACAAATTAACACATTGTCTCCTCTCCCCCCTCTCTTTCTCTCTCATCTCTCCTCTCCTCTCTCTCTCTCCCCTCTTTCTCTTTGTTTCTTGCCTTCCCTCCCTCTCTCCTTCCCCTTCTCTTTTTCTCTTTCTTAGATTGAAAACAATTCTTAATCACACGAAGCTGCATATATAGGATACTTGGATGTGTATAATCAATGTAAGAAATTAAGTTGCAATCATTGCTCGTAGGGAAGAAAATAACCTGGAACCCAATAAAGCAAATACAAATGATATATGGTGCTAAGGTTAAATTATGTATACAAATTATATATGCATATATATACTCATGTGTACATACATATGTTAGAGGCATCCTTGTGCATGCATGAGCTCTTTTGTGTGTTTTTATTAGCATATATTTGTTATGCAAGGAGGTTCATTGTCACATTTCTGTACATGCATACAAAGTACCTCAATCACATTTACCCCCACTACCCATCCCCTTCCTCCTTCTTTGTTTTTTTTTTTTCTTTTTTGGTACTGGGGATTGAATCCAGGACATTGCACTTGCTAGGCAAGCGCTTTACCACTGAGCTACATCCCAGCCCTCTTTTGTCTTTTCTTTCTTTATTCCCTCCCTCCTTAAAACAATTTCAAGAAGTTTCACTGTTCTGTCTTCACACAAAACACTTCAATGATATTTGCCCTCATTCACTCTCTCCATTTACCCTCCCCACCACCTGATGGTTCCCACCCCCACCACAACCTGTTTTCCTTTCCTTCCTTTTGAGTGTGTATGCAAGCATTAATTGAACAAGGGGGGAGGGAGGTTCACCATTGTATTTCCCACATGCATAGTTATCTTTTAATTGGATGGACCCCACCCACCCATTGTTCACTTTTTCCCTGTCCCTCCAGTCTAGTATTATTCAACCACCTATATGCATGAGCTGTGCCCTTAGGAATCAAACAGTAAGTACAGCCTGGAGTTAGCTGCTGGGGTTCACATCCCAGTCCTACCACTTACTGGCTGTATGACTTGAGGCACATTTTGTAAGAACCCTGTGCTTCAGTATTCTCATGTCTACATGAGGAAGCTGATGTTGCTAATAGAGCTCTTATAATACTCCCTGGAATAAAGTCAATACCATGAACATGTTTGTAATTATCAAAATATGTTTTGGGAAGATCTGAGGTTATGGGAAGAATGTGTGTTTTGAGTCAGATAGTCACAAGTTCAAATCTTATATATTTGCTGTACAAAATGTGTCCTGTGTTTCCTTACATAAAGAATGGAATTAGGGCTAGGAATGTGGCTTAGTGGAATAGTGCTTGCCTAGCATGCATGAAGCCCTGGGTTTGATTGCTCAGCACCACATACACAGAAAAAGCTGAAAGTGGCTCTGTGACTCAAGTGGTAGAGTGCTAGCCTTGAGCAAAAAAGCTCAGGGACAGTGCCCAGACCCTGAGTTCAAGCCCCAAGACTGGCAAAAAAAAGATGGGATGATGGACTGGAGGAGTTCAAGTAGTAGAATGTCAGCCATAAACAAAAAATCTGAATGAGCTCATGAGATCCTGAGTTCAAACCCTAGTACCCATTCAAAAGGGGGAAATCAAAAGAGTATAATGAGGCTGGGAATATGGCCTAGTGGCAAGAGTGCTTGCCTCCTATGCATGAAGCCCTGGGTTTGATTCCTCAGCACCACATATATAGAAAATGGCCAGGAGCGGTGCTGTGGCTCAAGTGGCTGAGTGCTAGCCTTGAGCAAAAAGAAGCCAGGGACAGTGCTCAGGCCCTGAGTCCAAGCCCCAGGACTGGCAAATAAATAAATAAACAAACAAATAAATAAAAGGAGACTTAAAAAATAATAAATATACTACATCAATTAAAAAAAAAGAGTATAATGAGGGGACCAGGCCAGTAATCCCAGATAATCCCACAAGATTACTGTTCAGGAAGTTTGAGGCTAGCCCAGGAAAAGTTAGCTCAAGAACCTATCAGAAGGAAAAAAAAAAAGGGGGGGGGGGAAGTCGGGCACTGGTGGTTCACTCCTATAATCCTAGCTACTCAGGAGACTGAGATCTGAGAATCATGGTTCAAACCCCATGAGACTCTTATCTCCAATTAGCCACTCAAAAACTGGACATGGGGGGCTGGGAATATGCCCTAGTGGCAAGAGCGCTTGCCTCCTATGCATGAAGCTCTTGGTTCGATTCCCCAGCACCACATATATGGAAAATGGCCAGAAGGGGCGCTGTGGCTCAGGTGGCAGAGTGCTAGCCTTGAGCAGGAAGAAGCCAGGGACAATGCTCAGGCCCTGAGTCCAAGGCCCAGGACTGGCAAAAAAAAAAAAAAAAAAAAAAAAAAAAAAAAACTGGACATGGGGTTGTGGTTCAAAATGATAGAGCACTAGCCTTCAGTAAAAGAACTCAGGGACAGCACCCAGGCCCTGAGTTCAAGCTCCACAACTGACAAAAATGAAAGACTTGGGGCTGAGAATATGGCCTAGTGGCAAGAGTGCTTGCCTTGAATACATGAAGCTTTGGGTTCGATTCCCCAGCACCAAATATATAGAAAATGGCCCGAGGTGGCACTGTGGCTCAAGTGGCAGAGTGCTAGCCTTGAGCAAAAAGAACCAGTGACAGTGCTCAGGCCCTGAGTTCAAGGCCTAGGACTGGCAAAAATTAATTAATTAATTAATTAATTAAAAGACTTGGGGTGTGATTTAAGCAGTAAAGTATTTGCCTAGTAAACACTAGGCCCTGAGTTCAATCCTCAGTATGGGGGAGTCTGAACAAATTCATGAAATGAGGACTGGGGATATATCTCAGAGGAAGAGAACTTGCTTGGCACACACATGACACTGGGTTTTATCCTTCATATCACACACACACACACACACACACACACACACACCCCAAGAATGAAAATTCATTGACTTCAAATAGTTGCAAATATAAGGAAATGACAGGTGTAAAGGTTCTACCTCAAATTCCAGGAAACTCAAGCAGTAAAGACACAGTCATTGGTGGAGATTGGGAGACAGGCCCTAAGATATAAAAACAAACAACAACAACAACAACAAAAACCACTAGGTAGAGCCTAGTAGAGGAAGTTGGGTCATTGAGGTAAGTTCTTGGGACTCTGGACACCTCTTTCTCTCTTGACTTCCTGGTTACCCCATATGCTTCATACTGTCCCACCACAGGCTCAAAGCAACAAGGCCAAGTGGCAAGAGACTGAAACCTCTGACATCATGAGCCAAAAATACACCTGTTCTCCTTAAGATGATTTTCTCAGGGATTTGTCACAGCAACAGGAAGTTGGCCAATGCTGTGTCCTGGCAGTGTCCTTTTGCTCACAGCTTAAGAGTGTGTGTGTGTCTATCTCTGTAATCTTATCTGAGTATATTGGAAACCGTGTTTACTGGTATTGGAAGTAGGAAATTCAAAGGGAATACCAACTTTGAGAGACACAGGGTAAAAAAAGAGAAATAACTACAAAAGCAATACTTGCAAAACTGTTTGGTGTAAGTGAACTGAACACCTGGGGGGGGGGAGGGAAAGGGGGGAGGGAGGGGGGCATGAGGGACAAGGCAACAAACAGTACAAGAAATGTATCCAATGCCCAACGTATGATACTGTAACCTCTCTGTACATCAGTTTGATAATAAAAATTCGAGAAAAAAAAAAGAGTGTGTGTGTGTGTGTGTGTGTGTGTGTGTGTACCAAGGAAAGAGCTATAAGGAGGGGAGCAAGAGTAAGCAGGAAAAACATGCCTGACACACTGCAGCACACCTCCCTACAAAGGTATCCGGAGCTGGCTCTTAAGGAGAGGGATGATGGAATGGGACATAGGAGACTCACAGATGATAGGCAAGAATGGAAACTAAGCCATTCTCTCTGGAGGCAGCTCAGCAGTATTTAGTAAAAGCCAATCATGAAAAAATATTTTTAAAAAAACTACCAATAATGAAAGCCAGGCATAATGGCACACACTTATAGCTCCAGCTACTTGGGAGGCTGAGGCCAGAGGATCACATAAACCAATGGGTTTAAGACCGGCCTGGACAACACAACAAAAACCTCTTTCAAAAACACGATGGTGATAATGATGATGGTGGGGGTGGTGGTAGTGGTGATGATGATTTCAGTAGTGGGATTGATTGTTTTAAGTCTCCTTTTAAGATCTATGTGTCTCATCTAAATCTTCAGATAGACTGATAGATAAATAGCTAGATCTCCAAAATCAAATGTTACCAAATGTCATGTACCCCAAATAGGACACATTCTCACCAGAGCCACCCAAAAGAAATGTGAGTTATTTGTGGGTTGCACAAAGACTTCTAGGAAAAGAGACTCCAAATCCCATTGCTACCCCATTTTAACATCCCAAGTCCCAATCCATAGTAAGTAGGGGCCTCTCATTGCCAATCTGGATCTCAGCTGTTTTATTTCCAGGTCCTGTCCTCAAGAAGCCTGAAAGAACATAGAGACTCCTTAGTTTCTTTTCTGCCTTTCAAAGACTGTATATATTTCATGTTCCCCTACCTACACAGACAAGGCAGGGACCATTTTTATAGAGTCTTCCACAAAGTAGGTGCTCAACAACAACAACAAAAAACATTACATGAATAATGAGCAAGTGGGAGAGTGGCTCATGATGACTCTAAAGTCTTTTTTCTGAATCACTCAACTCTCCCCAGCCCTACACAGTCCCATACTGACTTACTCAGACAGTTTTTCTTTTCTTTTCTTTGCCAGTTGTGGGGCTTGAACTCAGGGCCTGAGCACTATCCCTGGCTTCTTTTTGCTCAAGGAAAGCTCTCTCACTTGAGCCACAGCGCCACTTCTGGCTTTTTCTGTGTATGTGGTGCTGAGGAATGGAACCCAGGGCTTCATGCATGCCAGGCAAGCACTCTTCCACTAAGCCACATTCCTATCCCCTAGATTGTTTTTCTTTGACTCTATTTCTTAGCCCCAGTGTTTCTTAAACACTGGTGTTGGGAGAGCAATTGGAGGACCTTGTGGAGTTGAAGTAGCCTTTGTATGTGGTTTCCTCATTTCTCCTTCCCTTGGGCCAATTTTTGACAAAGGGGATTGCATGGAGATATCTTGGAAGGAGAGATGCTGCAATGAGGGTGGGCAGGTGGCCACGACATGTTTTGCAGTACCCACACATCCTCACAGCCAGTCAAGATGAGGAGAGGCAAAGATGAAAGAAAGTTGGGAGCCCTGCTACACTACACACTTCCTGTCAAGATAGGAAATGTGGGCGTCAGGGGTATCAAACTCCTTGGTTGGTTGCAACTACTGGAAGTCTTGGAGAACAAGAAGGCAGGTCTTTCTCACATTACCCAGGATCCCAGAGTTGGCACTGGTTTCACATATGAATGGATCTAGACATTGCAGGCTTCCGCTTGTGTCTCTCTTGCCTGTGATCACTTCCTCTCATCAAGCTGAGTACTACAGGCTCATGCCTGTAATCCTAGATACTCAGG